>NC_059348.1:28720155-29433155 GCF_019703515.2 Myxocyprinus asiaticus
AAACATAGCGATTTTTTGATAAAGCCACATAGCCACAATGTTTACATATTTTCGGAAGAATCAACTTACTATTGGCTTACTTATGGCTGTCTTTGTCCGTTAAACTAAGATAAGAGAAAGTATTTTAACATCTAAAATAAAATAACATTACCTTTAAAATCTAGAACAATTTTGAAGGAGACCTTATTTGGAGACCAAGAGACCTCCTTTCCCCTCTTGGCTCGCATTCCACAACTTTAGTCTGTCTAATGTCTCACATAGACATGCATGATGAAACGAAGGCTCTCTCAAAGTCTGAATGCATAGCAAGACTTGATCTTGAGCCTTGATAATCACTCCTGACATCCTCTCTCAAACTGCTTTCTGCTGATTGATAGGCTTGTCAAACACAATCACATGTACACACACACACTTGGATATACACTCAGAGTCAGCATGTCTAGCAGATGGTGTAGGTATGGCTTTATGTATCCTACTAAATACTGAGAAGAATGTCAAGATATTGTCCCCTGAGTTTTCCCCCTTATACTTATAGGTAGTTGACATGAAATACTTTTGGAAAGTTGACATGTCCTGTAATGTGACATGCCATACTTGAGAGGCTGATTAATTGAGAGGCTATGTGGAATATTTCATTTGACACAGCGCAAGAGCATTTAAAAAGAGATAGTGAAGACAAAATTTTGATTTAAAAATGGCAAAAAACTAAAGAAATTGTGACAAGTCTTAGCACCTAAAATATACACTTTACATAATAAATTCCTATACATTTTATCCTGAAATCTTGATGTTGACCCGAAAAGTTTGTGGATATGTTATGCATCAACTACCCGTATGAGAAGCCATACTGGTGGATCTTAGCATTTTTGTTCCGAATTAATTTTCCCTCTTCATTCGGTTGTTCTCTCCAAAGGTGCTGGAAGACAACACAGGGGTCCGGAGAGTGGTGGTCACCCCTCAGTCTCCGGAATGTTATCCTCCCAGCTATTCCCCAGCCATCTCTCCCACTCATCACTTACCTCCATACATGGCTTCCCCACCCTTTATCCCCAACTCACACACAGCCTTCTACCCACCCGTCAGCCCTGGGGACATTCCACCCCACCAGTACTACCAGCATCATATCCCTCCAATATACAATGAAGGTAAGGGTGCTACTTTCTTCAGAGGCCAGATTATCCAGATGAAAACTCAATGGGGGCCAAACATTTTTCCATATATTTCTTACCTAACACTTTCATTGTAACTAACACGTTAACATGAAAAACAAAACACTGTTAATAATGTGTGTTCGTTTATATTAAAATAGTCAGGGGTATTTAATTAATATTTTTTAAGGTCTGGACATAAGTTCCTTTTTAAGATCTGGCTAAAGAACAAAATTGACCTAACACCCTCAAAAAACCAATAGGTTTCCGTTCACTTTACTTTGAAAATAAAAACATAGGCTACAATGTAGGGTTATTGTTTATGAAAACAGATTAAGAACATTTAGATCTGCTAAAGTCTGTATATCATTGACAATATTAACCCACATAAGAAAACAATTCCAATCTAATGTAGAACTGTCTTTTTAGATAAAATAATGAAAAAATGCAATACATGTTCTACCTTTTTCTGTATTATCCTCCCATTCAGGAGGAGAAAATGAGCATTTTCTTGTCCTGCCCATATGGTGAATTTGTGAGGGAGGCAAATATTTGTGCAGATAATCATTGGTAAACGGAGAACAAACTGATTTGCTGATGTTCAGGATTGTTGATGCAGACACATGTCTGATTATAGAACCAAACACAATCAATCAGGATATACTGTATGCATGTATGCAGGTTTAATGACACTTCACGTTTTCACTTTTAACGAGCACAACTGACCATGAACAGATGAGACACGGCTGTTTAATACTTGAAGAATGGAGAATAAAAGCGAACGTTTGTGTATTTCCTTTAAGTTCGATTCATCGATTACATCGATTTATCTTTTGTTGAAAAAGGTTGTGCATATGAGCTGACATCACTTCTGTAACAGCTATTTTTTAAGTCTGTAGTTTTGACTGCTACCTAAGCAATTTGCATAACTACATTTTGATTTGAATAAGATGCAATAAAATGTGCTTACCTAAAAGTTGCTGGTTCATGTTTTGAAAAACAGTGTAACTGAATTAAACCCAGACAAGCTTAATCACACATGTCTGGTCTAGGACTGGGCGACAGATTGCTTTATGAACGCTGATGCTGTTGCACATGCTGCTGAGTGTTGTTAAACTCACCGCTGAGTTTTGCGTAGAGTGCTCAGGTGTTTAGACTAATGCAATTTGATCAAAATCCGTCAGAGGGTCAGATAAATTGGCAGTCCTCATCAAATCATCCACTGTATTACATTAAATAAAGAAATTACATCATACTGGGAGACCCTAAGAAGTGGTGATACGCAAGAAAATCTGCCGGTACTCTGTTGAATAAATTAGAGAAGTGCAGATACTGCGTATTGGTGAGTACCCGCCCACTTCAAGCACTTAACTTGGCATGGCGTCTAAAACCGGGATGATTCTGCGTGAGACACTGAAAAAAAAATGTGCGAGTTGCGGTGCAATGATCAAAATGTTCATCTTAAGCATGTTGACAGAAAAACAACTAAAAAAAGAGTGCAGATGAATGCAAAAAGGGAATCTTAGTCTGCATTTGCACTTCAAGGCCTAATGGACCGATCATATATTTTAACACACATTTGATTTTTTTCTGTCCCACCATTTAAGGCATAAGCAACTGTTCACATTAATACCACAGCAAAACAGGTGCTTTGACCAAGAGGTCCATTTGATTGTTCAGATAATTATACAAGTGTTCAGAAGCAGCCTACTGTCAGACAGACAATGTGTGGGCGCTTAATTGAGTTGGTACTCTGTAATATGTATGCTGTAGAAAGGCTGGTATCATTAAATATTTTTACATTTTATCAACTTGGTACCAAAGACCAACACGTTAGACACTGGAGCTTGTGTTACCTTTAATGTTTTCATAAATGGAATTCTTTCAATTCTAACTTGAAATATTCATGACTGAATGCTGAATTTCGTTGCTGCAGAGATTATTCCCCTGTATGGGATGAACTACATTGGGCGGGATGAGCAGTACAAACCACCACCGAAGAAGATGAAGGACAGATTGGAGCGTCAGAATCATCTCAACAGCCCTCCCTCTATCTATAAGAGCAACATGGGCTGCAACAACATGTACAATGGGTACGGCAAGATCCATGGAAGTGTTGGAGGTGGTGGAGGAGGAAGCAGTCCTGGGGCTAAAAAAACAACCCGTGGTTCTCGGAGTAGCCCTAGGTCCAGCGAGCCAGACTTACAGGGTAAGAACTTTTGCAGGGCTTTATATTCTTAATATCGGAATCACAGTTACAGGTCCATGAATGATCAGTATAATGATAGAGTCTATCATGAGCTTTTATGTATGTGCATTTTTACAGTATATTTATTTTTTTTAGCAAATGATTAAGATTATTCAAGCCATGTCTAAGGGGTTTGAGCTTGGACAAATTAAGCTGTTGAGCTCAAATGGGTGACCAGAGTTCAGATTTGGATTGCAACATTTGCCGATTCCTCTCCCCTCTTTTCACAGTATCATTTCATATCTTTGTCCTATTATATAATATATACAAAATAAAGTTCTTTATTGTCATTGTACAGGTCTACAAAGTGCCATAAGCAAAAAAGCTAAATTAATATTTGGTGTGACCACCTTATGCCTCAAAGCAGCACCAATTTTTCAAGGTACACTTGCGCACAGTTTTTCAAGGTCGTTGGCAGGTGGGTTGTTTTAAGCATCTAGGAGAACTTGCCACAGTTCTCTGTATTTAGTCTGTCTCAACTGCTTCTGTTACTTCATGTAATCCCAGACTGACTCGATGTTGATATTCAGCTCTGTGGGGGCCGTACCATCTGTTGCAGGACTACTTGTTCTTCTTATATTGTCTTTGCAAAAGGAATGACACACTAAAGCAGAAGATAAATATATAATGTTAATATACACTGATCAGCCACAACATTAAAACTACTGACAGGTGAAGTGAATAACATTTATTATCCCATTACAATGGCACCTGTCAAGGGCTGGGATTTATTAGGCAGCAAGTGAACAGTCAGTTCTTGAATTTCATGTGTTGGAAACAGGGAAAATGGGCAAGCGTAAAGATCTGGGCGACTTTGACAAGGCCCAAATTGTGATGGCTAGACGACTGGGTCAGAGCATCTCCAAAACAGCAGGTCTTGTGGAGTGTTCCCGGTATACGGTGGTTAGTACCTACCAAAAGTGGTCCAAGGAAGGACAACCAGTGAACCGGCGACAGGGTCATGGCCGCCCAAGGCTCATTGATACATGTGGGGAGCGAAGGTTAGCCCATCTGGTCCGATCCCACAGAAGAGCTACTATAGCGTAAATTTCTGAAAATCTTAATGCTGGCCATGATAGAAACGGAACACACAGTGCGTCGCAGCTTGCTGCGTATGGGGCTGCATAGTCGCAGAGTGGTCAGAGTGCCCATGCTGACTCCTGTCCACTGCCAAAAGCACCTACAATGGGCACGTGAGCGTCAGAACTGGACCATGGAGCAATGGAAGAAGGTGGCCTGGTCTGATGAATCACGTTTTCTTTTAGATCATGTGGATGGCCAGGTGCGTGTGCGTCATTTACCTGGGGAAGATATGGCAGCAGGATGCATTGTGGGAAGAAGGCAGGCTGGCAGAGGCAGTGTGATGCTCTGGGCAGTGTTCTGCTGGGAAATCTTGGGTCCTGGCATTCATGTGGATGTTACTTTGACATGTACCACCTACCTAAAGATTGTTGCAGACCACATGCCACTTCATGGCAACAGAATTCCCTGATGGCAGTAGCCTCTTTCAGCAGAATAATGTGCCCTGCCATGCTGCAAAAATTGTTCAGGAATGGTGTGGCGAACATGACAAAGTGTTCAAGGTGTTGACTTGGCCTCCAAATTCCCCATGGGCCGGTTGCACCAGCTATATGTAAGTTACAACTTAGCCTAGTTGTGGCATAAATGGGCACAAAAAGTCACAGTTTAAGCACTACTAAATATTTGAGCATTGCACCATTAAACTTAGGTAGAATGTAACCCTACGTATAAACTAAATATTTACGGAAGCCTCCGACCAGGATTAACAGATGGAATAAAAAAGCAGACTGATATTTTATGACATCAATGAGCTAATGTTTTGCGTGACAGGCTTCAATCCTTTAGACATACAGTATGATATTGACATTTACACTTGTTTACATTTACGAGTGAGAAAAAAAACTTACTTTTCAACGGCTCTTCAGCATAAAACAACATTAATGGGGATATAATTTATTGCAGCTGACAGTTACGTGAGCAAACGAGGTTTGAACATCAACCATAACTAGATCAAATTGAAATTCATGGCTTTTTAACAGTTCTGTGTACAAATTTGAAGGCTGTTTATTGGATCAATACAGGTAAACGTCATATTATGCAACTATGCATTACTTTACAGAGAGCTTTCGACCTACTAGTTAAGTCTTGCCTTAAGAACAGGTGGTGCAACCAAACTTAATTGACTTAGTTACAAACTAACTAGTAGTTACTAAGCCCAGTTACTAAGCCCTTTGTGTGAACTTTACGTCCCAACTTATGTGAGACTTTACGTACAGCTGGTGCAACCCTACCCAGATCTAAATCCGGTTGAGCATCTATGGGATGTGCTGGACTAACAAGTCCGATCCATGGAGGCCGTACCTCGCTACTTATAGGTCTTAAAGGATCTGCTGTTAACGTCTTGGTGCCAGATACCACAGGACACCGTCAGAGGTCTTGTGGAGTCCATGCCTCGACGGGTCAGAGCTGTTTTGGTGGTACGAGGAGGACCTACACGATATTAGGCAGGTAGTTTTAATGTCGTGGCTGATCGGTGTATATACAGTATATATAGTGTATATATATATATATATATATACACTGCCATTCAAAAGTTTGGGGTCACTTGACTGAAATGTTTCTCATGATCTTAAAAACCTTTTGATTTGAAGGCATATGGTTAAATGTTTGAAATTAGTTTTGTAGACAAAAATATAAGTGTGCCAACATACTTATTTCATTACAAAACTAAAATTTTATAAAAATAAAAAAAAAGTTTTTAAAATGGATGACTTGGACCGAATAATAAAAAAAAAAGCAGCTAATAAGTGCCCACTATTGATGGGAACTCCCTCAATACTGTTTAAAAAGCATCCCATGGTGATACCTCAAGAAGTTGGTTGAGAAAATATCAAGAGTACATGTCTGCAAAGTCTATGCAAAGGTGACTACTTTGAAGATGCTAAAATATAACACAGTTTTGATTTCTTTTTGATTTTTTTTAGTCACAATACAATTCCTATAGTCCCATTTCTGTTCTTCCATAGTTTTGATGACTTCACTATTATCATTAAATGTGAAAAATAATAATAATAAAGAATGAGTAAGTGACCATAAATTTGACCGTTAGAGTGTGTGTGTGTGTGTGTGTGTGTGATATATATATATATATATATATATATATACACTATATTGCCAAAAGTATTCGCTCACCCATCCAAATAATTGAATTCAGGTGTTCCAATCACTTCCATGGCCACAGGTGTATAAAATGAAGCACCTAGGCATGCAGACTGCTTCTGCAAACATTTGTGAAAGAATGGGCCGCTCTCAGGAGCTTAGTGAATTCCAGCGTGGTACTGTGATAGGATGCCACCTGTGCAACAAGTCCAGTCGTGAAATTTCCTCGCTACTAATATTCCACAGTCAACTGTCAGTGGTATTATAATCGCTACAGACCTCCAAAGTTCATGTGGCCTTCAGATTAGCTCAAGAACAGTGCGTAGAGAGCTTCATGGAATGGGTTTCCATGGCCGAGCAGCTGCATCCAAGCCATACATCACCAAGTGCAATGCAAAGCATCGGATGCAGTGGTGTAAAGCACGCCGCCACTGGACTCTAGAGCAGTGGAGACGCGTTCTCTGGAGTGACGAATCACGCTTCTCCATCTGGCAATCTGATGGACGAGTCTGGGTTTGGCGGTTGCCAGGAGAACGGTACTTGTCTGACTGCATTGTGCCAACTGTGAAGTTTGGTTGAGGGGGGATTATGGTGTGGGGTTGTTTTTCAGGAGCTGGGCTTGGCCCCTTAGTTCCAGTGAAAGGAACACTGAATGCTTCAGCATACCAAGTGATTTTGGACAATTCCATGCTCCCAACTTTGTGGGAACAGTTTGGGGATGGCCCCTTCCTGTTCCAACATGACTGCGCACCAGTGCACAAAGCAAGGTCCATAAAGACATGGATGAGCGAGTTTGGTGTGGAAGAACTTGACTGGCCTGCACAGAGTCCTGACCTCAACCCGATAGAGCACCTTTGGGATGAATTAGAGCGAAGACTGCGAGCCAGGCCGTCTCGTCCAACATCAGTGTCTGACCTCACAAATGCGCTTCTGGAAGAATAGTAAAAAATTCCCATAAACACACTCCTAAACCTTGTGGAAAGCCTTCCCAGAAGAGTTGAAGCTGTTATAGCTGCAAAGGGTGGGCCGACTTCATATTAAATCCTATGGATTAAGAATGGGATGTCACTTAAGTTCATATGTGTCTAAAGGCAGATGAGCGAATACTTTTGGCAATATAGTGTATGTATATATATATATACCGTTCAGCCACAACATTAAAACTACCTGCCTAATACTGTAGGTCCCCCCTCATGCCACCAAAACCGCGCCAACCCGCATCTCAGAATAGCATTCTGAGATGCTGTTCTTCTCACCACAATTGTACAGAGCGGTTATCCGAGTTACCATAGACTTTGTCAGTTCGAACCAGTCTGGCCATTCTCTGTTGACCCCTCATCACCGTCTGGCACCAACCATCATCCATGTGATTATTTAATCAGCCAATCGTGTTGCAGCAGTGCACTGCATAAAATCATGCAGGTATGGGTCAGGAGCTTCACTTAATGTTCACATCATCCATCAGAAGGGGGAAAAAATTTGATTTCAGTGATTTGGAGCGTGGCATGATTGTTGGTGCCAGATGGGCTGGTTTGAGTATTTCTGTAACTGCTGATCTCCTGGGATTTTCACACACAACAGTCTCTAGAATTTACTCCAAATGGTGCCAAAAACAAAAAACATCCAGTGAGCGGCAATTCTGTGGATGGAAATGCCTTGCTGATGAGAGAGGCCAACAGAGAATGGCCAGACTGGTTCAAACTGACAAAGTCTATGGTAACTCAGTTAACCATTCTCTACAATTGTGGTGAGAAGAATAGCATCGCAGTATGCTATTCTGAGATGCGGGTTGGCGCTGTTTTGGTGACACGAGGAGGACCTACACAATATTAGGCAGGTGTTTTAAATGTTGTGGCTGATCGGTGTATATATTAACATTAGAAATGGATATTAATTTATGATGTTATATAAATATAACATAGGACGTTATGATGTAGTGATGTAATTCTATAAATATAATATAGATATATTTATTCATTTAAAAATAAGAACTATCTAATCTCCTATTGACACACTAAGGCAGAAGATATAAAAAAAAAATCCTTTTCTGTGAACATCTAATATGCCTTAGGTTTTTGCACTGTATATACTGTATTCTGTATAACATTAACATTTTAAATGGATTTTAATTTATTACATAATACAAAAATTGTAATTATATAAATATGATATTCTGTAGATGTATTTATTATAAATAAGAAAACTCTCTAATCTCCTATAATGTGAGGTATTGCTTAATGTAACGTAAAGGTATGGTTACAATGTAAAGTGCCTCAAGCTTTGGAACAGAGTGAGGTGGTTACATTCTGTGCCAGAAATTCTCAGCAACGTTTACCCAAGACATTATAGATGTTATTGTGGTTACATTAAATCATCTCATACACAGCTAGAATGTTTAGCCTCTGTTTCATAGCTTCCATTAGACATCTGTAATGCATGTTTGCCTAAGTCTGCCCACAATGTTTTTCTCTCTCCTCTTAAAAAAAAAAAAAAAAAAAGATAAGTGCATAAATAGAGGTAAAGGGGGTCGTCATGCTGAGGAAACTGCATAGCTGGGAATCGCCAAGGTGCTATCGTTTTTCCAGCACCCACAATGTGGCTCTTGTTGCCCAGGTTGGGCCTCTGCTAAAAGGCGGCCCACATACCTTTGTAGTCACGTTCTCTTGATGAAGGGGTCCTTTGAGCATGGCCACGATCCTTACTGATTCCACATGTGCCTTATCAGCTCCCCTGCAGTGGCAATTGGAAAAGAGCTCCATTTCAGATGTGTTCACATGCCATTTTCTACTCAAGACATTTTCTAACATGAACATTTTTCTTCAGTGTATACGTCCATAACTGTTTTAAATGATTTAAACCCACACCTGTGCTCTTTGCTGTTATTCTACAGTGTCTACTGCCAATTTTTTCTCCCTTGCCTTGGTTGCCTTGAAGTCGAACAGTTTGAAATTATGTAAAAAATCTGAAATGCCATTTGCTCCCAGGTGTTTCGTCAATTCACATTTGCAAGTGCTGACAAGTGCGGCAGGTGAATGACCCCTTTGTTTATTTGGTCTGTCAAAAAGGCAGTTGTGCTCTAAAAGCTCCCTTTTGGCTTTCAAAAACCATCCCTAGATGGTAATGTATTCCCTGTTGAAAAGTCATAACCAGCATAGGTTGTGTTTTGGATGCTGGTCCACCAGGCTTCTTAACTTGCTTAACCAGCAAGACTTCCTTGGTCAGCCAGCTTCACTGAAAGACTACGGTAGTTAACAAGCATTTTTTTGCTAGTGAACAACATGGCTATGCTGGTCCACCAGATAAACCAGCACCAAACCATCAGAAATCAGCCTAAACCAGTATGAATATCTTTTCAGCAGGGAAAAGAGCAGTTTTGCCCTTAATGCTCCATTTTGCTTGTCAAAGAAGTTTTCAAATGTTTTATTCTGGGTGTCGATTGTCTTAAAGGCCAAGCTTGTGTTGTATACAGGTGTTGTAAGATTTGACTCAATATGCTCTGACATCATGGAAACACGTTGTGTCTGCTGCAAGCGCAAACCGCACATCCTTTGATCACTTCACGATAGGCTTTCATAGTCTGACAAGCTAAACAAGAATTCCTTTTACCTCATACATCCATATGGTTTCTTGATGATACACACACACACACACACTTAGAGTATCTTAAGGATCAAAGGCGAACCCTGTCTGTGGCAGAGTTCCCAGGAGATAAGACTTGCATTTGCCTGTGAAGTTATTACTCACTGCTTTTGGCTGCTTTTTCAACATTACATATGTTGGTTGGCTAATTATTTTTAAATGTTTATTTTTGTGTATAATATATATATATATATATATATATACATATATACATATTTTTTTTTTTTTTTTAATGGCAGGCTTTAGGAATAAGCAATGTGGGCCAAGTGATTAAGTGAGGTCAACAGAAGCAAGATGCAAGAGTCTAATCTAAGGGTGCTTTTACACTAAACTTTGGCATGGACTGAAGTCCTTTTGACATTAGAGTTATGTTCATTTGGTTGGTGTGTTAGCTGATTTCAAAACTTTGCTGTGCACCAACAAACCACACCTGAGTCTGCTTGAAACAGTAGTCTGGAGGACGGTTCACGTAAGCTTTGGTATGGTTTGTAAATTGGTATAAACTCAATCTGGACTGACTTGTGGAAGTGAGCTGCGATTAATAACATATAATTTGCCTATTGTAGTATAATGCATTTATTATTGCTGCGTGCAGAAATGACCTTCAGCAACAGCTTGCCTTCTTTGCATCTCTTGCAGTGCACCCATGACAGAAAGATTCAAGTGTTGCACTGTGCTTGTTAAGGTTTTACAGTAAAACAGTGAGGCTGTTGTCTTTTCTGCCTTCACCTAGATACAGTGTTAAACAACTGCTTCTAGTACTCACAGTGGATCTCACATTGATGGCGCAAACATACCATGGTTTAGAACCAAATAATACAATGTACAGAGACAAGCCGGGGGAGGGGAATCAAACTTCCTATCGGACCTGGAAATCAAACTAAGGATGAAAACAGCCTAAAAGACCACATTGTGCAGTTCTCCGTTGTGCAGTCGACTGAGCGGATGATATAGGACTGAAAACAAACTGAGGCTTCTCACTTACTTCACTTACTGAGGGCTGTGGCCATCTGGGCCTTACTGCAGCCTTGCTCCTAGGCATAAATCATCATGACCACACATACACATATGCAGAAGACTTGGCTTCCCATGTCACACTGGAGATCAGGTTAAGATTTTTTTTTTTCCTTTTTCAAATAAACCCACAACAACAATCAAATTCTCAAGAGTAAGGTAGACATTTATGCATTTTGCAGACACTTTTATCCAAAGCAACTTGCAGTGGCTTCAAGCTATACATTTTATCAGTCCCTTGGAGTCGAATCCTTGGCTTGGTATGCACCATGCTCCACTAGTTGAGTTACTGGAAAGAAAGAGAAAAATAAAGATAGAGAGACAGACAACAAAAGAGCAGACATTCCAACTGTCTAAAATACTTTGTTGTTGGTATAGCAGCTTGAAGGTCCAGGCCTGTCTACCAGACACGGCTGGAGCTGTGAAAACAATTCACCCTGTCTTCTCTCAGCACCTCACGTGGACGGTCTTTGCTCAAATCACCCAGTGGGCACAAATATGCTCAGTACAAGCTCAGCTCATGAAGTTCAATTACATAATACAGGAAACCACATCCCAGGGCCCATCAACTCCTTAGTTCCTAAGCTGCAAGGATTTCTATGCATTCAATCTTTCCTCCATCATCAACTAGATCAGGCTTGGGATAAGCTTGTGCAGAGGATGACTAGCCAGTAGATTAACCTTCTCATGGTCTCAGGCTTACAGCACTTCAACCTTAACTCCTTTCTAACTCAGACTCTTCGTATCTATTGTTTGTGGAGTCAAGCAGAAGCAGATGTTCTTCTGCTCCTCTTTAGCGCTGAGCACTTCCTCCAGCTACGTGCTTGGACTCTGTCAATGGTGACCTGGAGGAACAGATGTTCCCTAATCCTCCATCTTGGCTCTCTGTAGTTGCCACAATGGTAACAGTTCAGTCTGCCACATTCACTTTCTCGCAACATATGGTTGTGTTCATAAGCTAAAAAATGCTGCCTTTGCAGGCAGTATCCCTGTTGGAATATCCAGCTTAAGCTGGATCTAAATTTTGGATCATGGTACCTGGGTTTTAGCTGGTCCTAGATGGTCATAAAATGGTCATTAGCTGGTCCAAGCCAGTAGCAACAAACCAGCTTCCAGCTGGTCATACCAACATAAGGTGGTCAAGTTGGTTTTGGGTCATTGGGCTGGTTGCATAAACATAGCCAATAACTGTCTAACAATTAGTCTGACTAGCTAAGGAAGCCATAGAAAGCTTGTTGCATAAAACAAGCTCACAGTTGTCTTTAGTAAGACAGTCTAATTTGCATTGCATTGTGGGAAAAGTAAGACGCTGAACACCTTAAAAAATGGCCAACTGTGGATGCTCAATACAGTTTTCCTTCTCTGAAAATATTTGCTTATTAGAGGAATACAATGCTTCAAAATTGATTCTAATGAACAAAATTAGTGATTTTAACCCAAATAGTAAAAAACACAAGGCATTTTGTTAGCATCGTAGAAGTCAAAGTCTTCTGCAATGTCTCAACTGAAGCCCCTTCTATCTCTCAACTGAAGTGCCCACTGGCTCAGCTGACAGTTATTTTCCATGTCAAAATGGATTGTAAACAAAAGTTAGCCTAGGGGTATGCAGGCTTACATTTTGGTCTTAAATTAGACCAATCTAAGTTTTTATGCAACTAACTGAAAAAGTTAAGACCAAAATTTTAGACGACAAACTGGTAAGACTAGTCTACAAAAGTTTTATGCAACCGGCCCATGGTGACTGGTCATGCATGCTAATGACCAGCTTGAAGGAGCAAATGACCAGTGTAGACTAGCAAGAAACCAGCTACCATGTTCCAAAACATAGCAACCATCTTAAGCTGTATTTTCCAAAAAGGTATATACCAATGTAGATAGGTTTCAAGGTACGTCTGTATCCAATGCTTGCATTACATCCTGTCTACTAAGATGCCTTCATCTGGTCGGATTTTAAAGGCTGCATAAATGATTTGTTTACTGCCTATGATTTTCCACAATCCTGAGTGTGTGGTTTGACGGTTGGTTTAAATAATAAAAATGCCATCTGAGGGAATGATTGAAAGCAGCTAATGCCCAACTTATGACACAGTTCCTATCAAGAAATAAGCACTGTAGTCACTAAATATTAGCTTGGTTATATTTAAAGCTCACTTGAATTTAGATCATTAGATGTTATGTGCTTTGGAATCTGGTCTGAAACCAGTTTCCGTAAGAGATACCTTCATGCAGAAACGCTGTCTTTTAAGGCCTTAGGTTTCATATAAAATCATTTGAGTCACTGAAAAGGTTATGCCCTGAGGTCACTCTGATAGCAACATGTAATGGAGCAATAATGGGTGACTCAACTTGGGAAATCAAATCATGAGAAGGTCGAGGGCAGATAAGAGCTTGTAACAGCACTGGTGCTTATTCAGTCATTTACAGTTGGCACGCTAGAACTCTCACCTATCTTGATGCCAGTGGAACCTTGTGCTGTTTGAGGCATCCAATAGCAAGAGATTTTTTAAGGGCCTGGTTAGGCTACATTTCAAGAAGTTGCCACACACAGCTCTGAACGCAGGGCCAAAATCAACGTTGCCGTTTTTTTCTGGGAAGTCCCTCTTACAATAACACAGAACACAAACTGTGTCTGTTTCAGTGAAATTCAGCATAGACTGTTTGTCTGTGCCAGGAATATTAGAGTGGTGATACTTGCTAAATATGCATTTGAAGACAGTTGCGATTTCTATTGTATAATTCAGCATTTAAGAGTGAGTTCAGTACACAGTTGTGCCACTTCCTACACAGTATTTCAGTGCAAAACCTGCGTCTTATTCACTAACCACCCACATTTCAGTTTAACTTCACTCTAGATACACTGAAAGATCACTGGGCTGTAAATATTTAAATTAAGTCATTGTCTTTCTTTTCAGCAAAAACATGCATCCTTTCAATATTAATAACATATTCTTATTATAAATTGCGCCTTTTAAAGCTTAGCACCATTTGCCTGACGCAATTAATGTTGCTGAAAGCAGGCAGTTAGCGGAATTAAATAGTAAAGATATGTTTGTGTTCATTTTCTATTCATCATGCAAGCAGTTATTCATCAAACGATGATCAAATGATGGAGAAGAGCATTATACAGTAACTGGGTATATATCCAGATGCGCAGTGTAGTCAAGTGCAATTTCTGCATTTTAAAGAGCCAATTCAGGTGCTTGGATTGCAGTGGAGGAGCGATGTTGTACAGTCCCAGCAAAGTATGCCAGATTGCAGCCTGTGGTATCCTCCACAACCTAGCACTCACAACTCTCTCTTAAGTTTGCGAAATACGGCATGCAAATTGTGTTAGCTTAGATTTTGTATGCGCATTTATTTCATATAGAGAATGGGGTGCTAATACAATGCAGACAGCATGTGTAAATAAACAATGCTATCAGCAGATCCAATTTATTCTTGGTGAATTCTCCCTTCAGTGTTTTTTTTTTTCTTTTATTTCTTTTTTTTTTTTTTAAGAAACGAATGTTCTTATGAAAATTCTTACGATTAATTTTTTTGTTCACACAAGAACATTCAACAGAGGGAGGGAAAATTAAACAAAAAGTAGCAATAAACTGGCATGTGTGCCACTAAAGTAGCGATTGTGCCACTGGACAATGTGACTACAGGGGTCAATCCAGTTCAGTCTCTTTCCCTCCTCTGCGGTTTGTCTCTCTACTTTTCCTTTCTATCCCTCCTTTCTTTCTTCTGCCAACTCTCTCCATTCTTTCCAGTTCCCTTCCAGGAAGCTCTGGCATATCCCTGTGTCCCTTGGCAGTAAAGAGGCCATGCATCTCTGCAGTGAGCGAATGCCACTGAGAGTCCCTCTGGAGATAGCTGGAGACATGAAGCTAGCACAGTAAGGGGGAGAGACTGTTGCCAGCTTGGCAGTTCTGGAAAAACAAGCATCCATCCTGCTGATAGGGCTGGAGGATTATACAGTCTCTAAAACTAAAAAGCAAACAATAGTTTATCAAACAGTTACACACATGCCTACCATCCCTATGTCTGGAGGGTGTTGCCCAACATTTTTTTGTCCTTAATTCAACCTCTCCCATCTCAAAGATTGATCAGTTTAGTCTGGTGCTAAATTATGTATACATGGAGAGGCAATGCACTGCTGAAAATATGCTACAAAGAATGTCATCTCTCTCATGCTCTCTCTCCGACTTAAAGCGTGAAAAGAAAACCATGAATGAGCATCAGAGGGTATGTTGAAAAAACAGGAGAGATTGAGGGGAGAGGTTTTTTACAGTACAGCTTAATAAATGTGTCATCTCTCATGTAATCACCTAGTCTGTTAATGTTGAAATGACATTAAGAAAATAAATGGGGAATATCTCATGCTATGAGGGATAGCTTTTGGGCACGAGCACACACAGGATCTGCGTCTGCACGCAGCACACACACGTGACAATCGTGCACCTATTCTCTGCTATCTGTGTCACCATAAACGTTACTTTTTAAAGGATGACTGCATAACGCGATATGTTCATTAGCAATATCTCAATAAATGTGATATATAGTGCAGCCCTAATAGGGATCTGGAAAAGAATAGTTTTGAGATAGGTGAGTGGGTGGGTAGGTATGGGTTGGTGGGTGTGCAGTACAGGACTATGCAGTGATTTTTAAAGGGCTGTGTGTATTAGAAAGAGAGCGGGCTGTTGTAGTGGTTTTCAGGGAGGCACAGGTTTGTGTGAGAGAGGGATTAGACAGCCAGCTGTTGAACAGATGGAATGTGTGCTATGTGGAGATGAAAACACTCTTTGTCTCTTTCTCTCCCTTCCTCCCACACCCGTCTTTTGCCACCCCATTATCTGTGACATTTTCTGTATGGATCTGTACAATAAAGACTTCTTTAGAGTTTTATTTGGCCACTTTGGATAATACTTTTTTCTGCTGTTTCAAGATATGACTTATTGCAGTGTGTATTGTATCATCAGGGTTGGGAGGGTTACTTTTGGGTTACAGTATACATGCTGTAAAATGTCATTTGTAACATATTCCATTTGATTACTCAAGGTCAGTAACGTATTCCAAATACTTTGGATTACTTCTCCAGCACTGGTAGATTTTATTACTTGTTTTGACTTTTAAAAACTCTGCCAGTACAGTAAGACAAAATACACATGTTAAAAATACATTCTCTGAAAAATCTAAATTGATAAATCAAATTGATCTTGTTTTAAGGATTTTTAGATATTTTTACAGGAAAACTATACAAAAATTATTATCAAGAAAATGAGTTTTGCCCTAATATCAAAGGTCTTACTAGAAAAAAATAAATTATGATCCAACGTGAATTTTCTTGATAAAAATATATGATCGTGCCTGGTAACGTGCTTGTAAAATGGCTAGAAATAGCATTTTAGCTTAGCATAAAGCTGACAATTTACACAAGGTTTATTTCTATTTCTTCTGCTCCAAACTTACTTCAAACTAACTTCTCTGTCTGCTCATATGAATGTAACACATCATAAGAAAGTGTTTCGCCGCTGTTCAAATGCACTTTGGATCGCATCATTTATATGTATAAATGTTTTCCATCTGAAAGGACTAAATATTAAATGAAACAAATGACAATAAAATGCAAAGTAATCTCTTCAGTAATCAAAATACTTTTTGAATGTAACTGTATTCTAATTACCAATGATTTAAATTGTAACTATATTGGAATACAGTTACTTATATTTTGTATTTTAAATACGTAATCCCATTACATGTATTCCGTTACTCCCCAACCCTGTGTATCATATAAATTATGTTACTAAGACCTGTTTTTATCATCTTAGAAATCTTAGAAATTCGGCCCTTTGTTTCACTTGATGATACGAAAAAGTTTATTCTTGCTTTTATTTTTTCTCGCATCAATTATTGTAATGCACTTTATACTGGCTTACCTAAGAGTTGTATAGATAGACTGCAACTGGTGCAGAATGCTGCAGCCAGAGTGCTTACAAGATCCAGGAGTAGAGACCACATTACACCAGTTTTAGCTAATTTGCATTGGTTACCTTTAAATACAGGATTGATTTTAAGGTTCTTTTAATGGTGTTTAAAGCACTTAATGCTTTAGCACCATCATACATTTATAACTGTGTGGTGAGCAGGGCGGAGCCGAGTGGCGCCTGGGCAGAGCGAAGCTGAGATAATGAGTGGCGAATGACTTTCACCTGTATGCCACACCGGTCTCGTGTTCCAGCGAGGGGTGGCGGGAGTACTTAAGGAGAGGAGAAAGCGGCTGACGGGACAGAGAGATGCGTGAAGCTGTCAGTGTGTGTCAAGATGTTTCTGTGCTGCTGAAAAGCAGTGTTTTTGAATGTGTTGTGTCACATCAATTGTTTTTTGTTTTTTTACTAATTATCATTATATTCAATTTGTATGTTAATAATTCTGATTTTCCTACATTTGTTTTAATTCATTTTTATTTATCTTTGTACTGTTTCATTTTGCGATAATTTGTTTTACTTTCTCTGAAATGTTAAATTCTATGTTTTTATACTTCTAACCGTGAAGCACTTTGAGCTGCATTTTATTAAAAAAGGTGCTATACAAATAACATTTATTATTATTTTTGAAAAGTGCTCCTTGTGTAAAAATGGAAAAACCCTAATACCAGTCATCCTGTCCATGTCCTGTTCAGGAGCCACAACCTTAGTTGGTCTTTGTTAATGAATTTCTGGTTGACTAAGCCTTTGCCCAGGCACTTTTCACATTTTTCTATGGACTCATAACACCTCTCTGGTCCAATAAGCAGTCTGTTTAACGACCGTCACTAATCAAGAATGCGTCGTTCTCCCTCCCCCCACCAGTTGGCAGAAATGAGTGAAGAACCTGTGTGCGCACTTGTTTGCATAAAGATGAATAAGTCCACAAAAATGCTCTTTATTTTCAGCGTAAGGCACATGTAAACTTCCAGGAGGCTTTGATCTTAAAGCTAACAAACAAATCGGCCCAGTTAATGGAATTTTGGACTGTGAAGCGTGTTTGTCTAACTGATCACCAATGCTGATAGCGACAGCCTAGTTTCTCTATCTGTAGCCCCTTCACTTTTATTGTCACACAACCATATACACAAGTGCAATAGTGGGTGAAAGTCTTGGGTGCAGTTCCGAGCAACATAGCAGTCATGACAGTGATGAGACATAAATGAGACATATACCAATTTACAATAAACAGATTTACACATTACAATTTACATATCTAATATACACATAATTACACACAACACAATGTACAAATAATAATATACAATATACAGTATACAATACACACAATATAGAATACACATACACACAATATAGAATACACATTATACAATAAAAATAGTATATATAGTATATATAAAATATACAGTAGGTTGTATTGTACTGTATTGACATATATACGTATGTCCTGGAGGGAGGGATGCTCTCCTCCGATGACGTGTCTGGCAGTTCGCACCACCCTTTGCAGAGCTTTGGGGTTGTGGGCGGTTCTATTGCCGTACCAGGCAGTGATGCAGCCAGTCAGGATGCTCTCTACAGTGCTGGTGTAGAACCGTGTGAGGATGTGGTGGTTCATTCCAAAATTCCTCAGCCGTCTCAGGAAGAAGAGGCGCTGATGAGCCTTCTTCACAATGGCCACAGTGTGGACAGACAATGTGAGTTCCTCAGTGATGTGGACACCGAGGAACTTGAAGCTGCTGACTCTCTCCACTGGTGCTCCATTGATGGTGGTGGGACTGTGTTCTCTGTCTTTTCTCCTGAAGTCCACCACAAACTCCTTTGTCTTGCTGACGTTGAGGGAGAGGTTGTGCTCCTGACACCAGCGTGTCAGAGTGAGCACCTTCTCTCTGTAGGCCATTTCATCATTGTCAGTGATCAGACCTACCACCGTTGTATCATCAGCAAACTTAATGATGACACTGGAGCTATGTGTTGCCACACAGTCGTGTGTACAGGGAATACAGGAGTGGGCTGAGAACACAGCCCTGTGGGGCTCCAGTATTGAGGGTCAGTGATGAGGAGATGTTGCTGCCCATTCTAACCACCTGGCGTCTGCTTGACAGGAAGTCCAGGATCCAGCTGCACAGAGAGCTGTTTAAGCCCAGAGCCCGGAGTTTCACATCAAGCTTGGAGGGCACTATGGTGTTGAATGCTGAGCTGTAGTCTACAAACAGCATTCTCACATAAGTGTTCCTTTTTTCCAGGTGGGAGAGAGCAATGTGTATTGTAGATGCAATGGCATCATCAGTGGAGCAGTTGTTGCGGTAAGCAAACTGCAATGGGTCCAGTGATGGAGGCAGCACAGAGCAGATGTAATCTCTGATTAGTCTCTTAAAGCATTTGCTGATGATGGGGGTCAGAGCAACATGATGCCAGTCATTTAAGCAAGTGATTTTGGATTGCTTTGGTACAGGCACAATGGTGGATGTTTTAAAGCATGTGGGGACCACAGACAAGGAGAGGGAAAGGTTGAAAATGTCCGTTAAAAACACCAGCCAGTTGGTTCGCGCACGCGATGACGCGGCCCGGAATGCCATCTAGACCCGCGGCTTTACGGATATTCACCCGTCAGAAGGATCGGGTTACATCTGCTACAGAGACGGAGAGTGAACTAACCTCTGTAGCTTCGGCCGCGAGAGCTCTCTCCGCGAGGGTGGTGTTATTTCCCTTGAAACGAGCATAAAATTTATTTAGCTTATCTGGGAGAGAGGCAGCGGTGTACATGGCAGAGTTTTTATTCCCTTTAAAGTCCGTGATGGTATTAATTCCCTGCCACATGCTTCTAGAGTTGGTGGTGTTAAACTGTCCTTCAGTCTTGCCCCTGTACTGGCGTTTGGCTGCTCTGGTTTTGCGGAGTGCATAACTGGCTTGTTTATTCTCCTCCGCATTCCCGGAGGTCCGTGCATCAAGTGCAGCGCGAGCATCGCTATTTATCCGTGGCTTCTGGTTGGGGTAGATCCGTATTGTTTTGGTCGGAACAACATCCTCTACGCACTTTTTGATGAAACACGTTACGCTATCAGCGTACACCAGTCCATGTGATCAAAACAGTCTTGTAGCGTAGAATCTGATTGGTCCAATCAACACTGGATCGTTCTGAGGGTGGGTGTTTCCTGTTTCAGTTTCTGCCTGTAAGCGGGAAGAAGCAGAATGGAAGAGTGGTCTGATTTGTCAAATGGTGGGCGGGGGAGGGATTTGTAGCCATCTCGGAAGGAAGAGTAGCAATGGTCCAAATCCCGGTCTCCTCGTGTGTTGAAACTAATGTGTTGGTGGTATTTTGGTGCGACTGATTTCAAATTGGCTTTGTTAAAGTCCCCGGTCACAATGAATGCGGCCTCAGGGTGCGCGGTTTCCTGCTTGCTTATAATCCCATACAGTTCCTTGAGTGCCCGGTCTGTGTCAGCTTGTGGGGGAATGTACACAGCTGTGATAATGACCCCTTTTCAGGATGCTATCTTAGAAGATACAAGCTGTTGTTAAAGGGAAAGTTCACCTAAAAGTGAATATTTTTTCATTTACTCACCCTTTTTCAAACTCGTATGACTTCCTTTCTTCTATGGAACACAAAGGGAGATGTATTAGCCTCAGTCACCATTTACATGCATTGTATGGAAAAAAAGATGCAATGAAAGTGAATGGTGACACATTCTGCCTAACATCTCTTTTTGTGTTACATGGAGTAAAAGCAAAAGGTTTGGAACAAGATGAGGGTGAGTAAATGATGACAATTTTCAGGTGCACATCCCTTTAAATGCCTGTAGTACCGCTACAGTGCTTTAGCGCTCATTCACAAACACACTCGCAGACATGTGGGTGTAGTTACTGGCCTGACCATTTGGCGTCTGCAACTCTGTGGGTGTTCTTGGAGAGCTTTTTTTCCCCCAGTTGTCTGCAAATTCAGTTTTGGATGTTTACCTAGCACCTCCTTATATACACATGCACGCTCTTATTCGCATAGACCAAAACACACCTAAACAGCCAAACACTCCACTCACACTACAGATCCAGACCACTTTTTTATATTTCCTGAAGGCCACAGAGTGATTTCCATGTAGGTCTATAGAGTGTTGTGGGTTCTTTTATGACTCGGACATGACCTCTATAACCTGTGACCCTCAGAAGAACATTGTCACACTAGGTTATTAAAGTTAATGTGAATTGGCTTTTTTAATAATCAGTGTTAGGGGGTTATTTTGATCTTATTCTGACCACAAACAAGCTGTTGATCTGGCCTCTCTGTTTCTCTCTTCATCTCTGTTACTTTCTCTTTCCTCAAGTTCTGTCGCTCCATTGTGACCACTCTATCTTTACCTCCATTCAATCCTTTTCACATTCTTTATTTTCACCCCCCTTTTTCCGCTCTCCTGTCTTTGACCTTACCCTGTAATTGAAGGCAGACACTGCTCTACACCCCAGATATCCAGAGAGAGACTGAGAAAGAGGGAAATTAACTTATTCAATTTGCTGTCAGACCAGACTTAAAATAATTGTTGGCCCCAAAAAAATGATTCTGATATCATTTATTCACCCTCTTGTTGTTCCAACCCTGTGTGACTTACTTTCTTATGCAGAGTACAAAAGGAGAATTTTTTTAGGTGAATGTAACAGTCGCTCTTTATCATTCAGTTACAGGACTGGAGCTCTCTTAAATCCTTGAATGTCTCAAATTCAGTTCTCAAAATTTAAAGGGTTAGTTCACCCAAAAATGAAAATTCTCTCATCATTTACACACCCTCATGTCATTTCTGCTTTCATTTATCAATCAGAACAAAAGCTATTGTGTGACTTAAGATGACTTACATTGAGGAATATAGAGCAGTCATATGGACCACTTTTATTTTTACTTTATGGTGCTTTTGTGTCATTTTTGAAGCTTGAAAGTTCCAGTTACCATTTATTGTAAACACATGGAAAAGTGCAACCATTATATTTTGTTTCCTTTTGTGTTCCTATAATGTGGTTTGTTCTCGGTGGGGCGCATGGTGAGTTGTGCGTGGTTGCCGCGGTGGATGGCGTGAAGCCTCCACACACGCTATGTCTCCGTGGCAACGTGCTCAACAAGCCACATGATAAGATGCGCGGGTTGACTGTCTCAGACGCGGAGGCAACTGGGATTCGTCCTCTGCCACCCGGACTGAGGCGAATCACTACGCCACCACGAGGACTTAGAGTGCATTGGGAATTGGGCATTCCAAATTGGGAGAAAAAGGGGAAAAATCCCCCCCCAAAAAAAAAAAAAAAAAAAAGAATGACTTAAGGGTGAGTAAATGATGATGGGAGATGTTAGTTCATTTCTTTCCCTTTCATCTTTTTTTTCTTCCTTCTGTTTATTTTGGTGTATATATTGTGAGGCAACAGTCATTCAGAACATGGCAGGAGGGCGAGACCGAGTGAACATCTAGCATCAGCCAAACGGCTCCCCGTGGAGATGGCATGCGTGAGAATCACAGACGTAATGCTTCTAAAAGCTGTGCTTGGCAGCAGCAGAACAGATCAAGGTTTCCCCTGAGGGCAGGAGAGAAAAGAGAGTAGAAGAAGGGGAGAGGATGGAGACACAGGTGGACATGATGGTTAGCTTGTGTATGGAGGTTGTCAACAGGTAACCCTGCTCCTTTGGAGTCATATGGATTACTTTTATGCTCCCTTTATTTGCTTTTTGGAGCTTCAAAGTTTTGGTCACCATTCACGTGCATTGTATGGACCTACAGAGCTGAAATGTTCTTCTAAAAATCTTTGTTTGTGTTCTGCACAAAAAAGAAACTCATTCACATCTGGGATGGCATGAGAGGGTGTAACTATCCCTTTAAGGCACAAAAGTGATAATATAAGGAACAAAGTCACAGTGTCTCTTCACATTTTTTTGACTGTCGCAGTTTCACTGAGAGACAGAGACTGGCATTCCATATGACTTTCTTTCTTCTGTGAAACATAAATGGAAATATTTTAAAGAATGCCATGATCACTGATTTCCATTAAATCGAAGTTGATACTGACTAAATTTTAAAGTTTAATAAACACCCAAAAGTGTCATAAAAGTAGTCCATGTGACTTTTGCATCATATTCCAAGTCATCTGAAGGTCTACAGTCACTTTGTATAATAAGCAGACCGTAATTTAAGTAATTTTCACTCTCAAATAAAATCATTGATCAACTCATGTATACAGAGCCCAAATCAAATACCTCATTAACATCAAACCTCATTGGTTCTCTTGTACAGCTCATGACCAAACGTCATTACATTAAATATTCCTTTTATTTTGGACCCTGTCTGCACTCATCTAAAAGCATGACCCTCTTTCTGTGTTTGTGTGTTTTTTAAAATGGTTGCTACTCTGTTAATGGCAGGAGGAAGGCAACCTCATATTCTTCCACATGTGCATGATTACTCATCACTTCTCAGTAATAACTTCATTTATCACGCACACACACTCACGCACGCGCACACACACAGACACACTTCATTAGGAAGACTTTCTGGCTCTTGAGGAACCCTGTGTTCTGTGTGCCTACCTCCCGGGGTCATTTTTAGGTGATTGTGTATGGCATCACTTTTACCGTGACTCATGAGGGCCCAGAGGCATTGTGAATTCCCAGTGTGCTCTCTACTCAAGAAATAAACACACACATCAATCACATATTGAGTATATTTGGGTAGTTGACAAATAACAGGAACTTCATGAACTTAGGTTATGAACTCAGTAGATTGTTACATTTTTTTTTTTTTTTTTTTTTCTCACCAGGTTTTTCATAATTAATTGTTACATTTTTTTGTTTCGGCAGTTTAACAGTCCTACTGTGTGACAAATGAATTTCCTATGTAAAGGAGTCATATTATGAGGACTGAAAAAAAAATGGAATGAAAGTGTTGATTGTGCTTTGCAAATGTACTATAACTTTCAGAACTTCCACACCTGTAAAAAAAAGACAATTTGTTACTAAAGCTGAAGTGTGTAATTTCTGTGCCATTAGTGTCACCAAAAGGAACTACAATAATAACCACTGTTTTCAAACAGTTTCCAGATAACTCCACCATCTTCTGTTGGTTGTACAAAGAGATCAAACGGTTCTGCCCCAAACTTACACCATTGGTTGAGCCAGTGTTGCTGTGTCAGGCCAGATGGGCCACTCAAACATATAAAGGAATGTTTTGAAAGCACCACAATGTTACACTTCAGGAAATCAGCCTATTGCATATTAAGCTGGGAAATGAGATAATTTTAACATCAGCTACAATACATCGGCTTTCAGCTGCAAAAATGCATTGTTTCGTAATTGAGTGGCTTCCTGATGTCAGACGGATTCATATATTTTAACATATGAACACATGACTAACCACATTTATACGTCAACGATGCCGATTCGGTGTTCAGACACCATCCAATCATGGTGAGGTGATAGGGAGGAAGTAGGATAGATACTATTATTCCTAACACTGGAAAAACATAAGAGTCACTGCTTGACATTTCATGTAAGCTACCTGTTTACACACACATACTTCTCTTTTTTTCTTTATCACTATCTTTCTCTTTTTCTCTCTCAGACACAGTCATACAGACCTTCTGGGGGGGGGGTCTCAGAAAGGGGAGGCAAATGTCAGTAGTTTCTCACCAGGTGAATTGCAACAGATTTAAGTGCTATATAATCCACTCTCACGACTCTAAAACCCTTATTAAAAGAAGATAATTTTATAGAGACCAGAAGCCTAGACCATGCATGCAAACACACATGAACTCCCCTTGTATGCACTGATTTATGACACCAAGAACCAGAGAGAGAGAGAAAAAAAGTTTACTCTCAAAATGAGTAAAAACTAATCATATGGAGGGACGTCCTGTGTGTTTTGCTCTACTGTGGAAATTGTAAATCAGGGGTTGGTGGGCAATTTCTCTAGAGAGAGATGAGTTGTGTGTTGGGGGGGCCACACAGGCCAGTAAAGATTTAAAGGTATTCTGTCAGGCTGTCTGTCGCTGCTGATCATGGAGCTTAAGTGAGCTAATCCGTCCATGGGAGCATGAGGTAATTGAGCTTTTTATTTTTCTTCCTGTAAGCAGATTTCAGTTTGGTGTGGGAGTAGCGTACGAGTTATGGATGTGATTCACTGTTAAGACATACAGTAGAAACACAGGCTCCTCTGTGGTTATGAAATACAGCCCTTATTCCGAAAAAGTTGTGACCATATGGAAAATACTAATAAAAACAGAAAGGAGTGATTTATCTATTCTATTCACCCTATGCTGTTTTGAAAGAACTATAACAACATATTATTTGATGGTTTACCATGTGATTTAAAAAAAAAAAATATATATTCTTATTTTTTATTTTTTTTAAATAATTATTATTATTATTATTTTTTTATTCACTCATTTCAAATCGAATGATTGCAACATGCTCCAAAAAAGTTGGGACAGTTGAGTGTTTACCACTGTGTAGCATCACCATTTCTTCAAATAACACATAAGTTTGGGCACTGAAGACACAAGTTTAAGTTTAGCAAGCAGAACTTTCCCTCATTCATCCATTATGCAGGTCTTCAGCTGCATGATTGTACGGGTAATACAATCGGTTTTGTGCACTTTATAATGCGCCACACATTCTCAATTGGAGACAGGTCAGGACTGCAGGCAGGCCTAGCACCCACACTCTGCTTATGCAGCCATGTACTTGTAATTTGGGCTGCATGTGATTTGGCATTATCCTGATGGAAAATGCAGGGACGTCTCTGGAAAAGATGGTGCCTGGATGGCATCATATGTTGCTCCAAACATTTTACATATCTTTCTACAGTAATGGTGCCTTCACAGATAGTTACCCAATGCCATGGTCACTGACACACTCCCATACCATGACAGACACTGGCTTTTGGGCCTGACGCTGATAACAGCTTGGATGGTCCTTTACCTCTTTGGCCCGGTCAACACAATGGCTGTTTTTTTCCCAAAAACTATATGAAATGTGGACTCCTCAGACCACAAAACATGATTCCACTGTTCTACTTTCCATCTCAGTTGAGACCGAGCCAAAAGAAGACTGCAGTGCTTCTGGACAGTGTTGATGTATGGCTTCTGCTTTGCATAATAAAGCCTTAACTTGAATCTGTGGATGCAGCAGTGAATGGTGTTGACTGACAAAGGTTTACTGAAGTGTTCCTGAGCCCATGTTATGATATCCTTTACAGACGAATGACGGTTTTTAAGACAGTGACGTCTGTGGGATCTGAGATCACGTGAATTCAGAAGGGGTTTTCCAGCAGGACAACAGCAAACCACATTCTGCCTGGATTACAAGTGCCTGGCTGCATAAACAGAGTGCGGGTGCTAGATTGGCCTGCCTGCAGTCCTGACCTGTCTCCAACTGAGAATGTGTGGCGCATTATGTAGCGCAAAATACGTCAGTGAAGGCCCCGTACAATTGTGCAGCTAAAGACCTACATAATGGATGTATTGGAGATAAATTCTACTTGCTAAACTTAACAAACTGCTGTCTTCAGTGACCAAACACTTAAGTATTATTAGAAGAAATAGTGATGTTACACAGCGGTAAACACTCAACTGGAGTGTTTTGCAATCATCTCATTTGAAATGAGTGTACATTTAAAAAAAAAAAAAAAAAATTTACTTAGAATTACTTTCACAAGGTAAAACATTATAATGTGTTGTTGTAGTGCTTTCAATATAGCATAGGGTGAATGTAATTTACAAATCACCCCTTTGTTATGATTAACATTTCCCAACTTTTTTCGGAGATTGGTTGTATTTTCCAGTGCCAAGTATTGACACAAGGCAAAATATGCCCTCTGTTTCTCCTCAATTTCTTATTCATCTTTCAAACATACTGTAGTGTTTGCTGTT
This sequence comes from Myxocyprinus asiaticus, assembly GCF_019703515.2. Classification (NCBI taxonomy): domain Eukaryota; kingdom Metazoa; phylum Chordata; class Actinopteri; order Cypriniformes; family Catostomidae; genus Myxocyprinus; species Myxocyprinus asiaticus. The sequence continues at coordinate 28,747,242 of NC_059348.1, forward strand.
TTCCCCTCAGCTGTGTTTCCTTTCTTTTCAGAGAAATCTGTGACCTGTAAAAGTTGACTGGCTTTTAATGCTTTTATGCTTTTATCTACTACTGGGTTTTTGAGGTAAGCCTGACCCCCATTGAATAAAAATGGAATAACACCCCTTTGTTTTGTCTCTCTCTCTCTCTCTCTCTCTTTCTCTTTCTCTCTCTCTCTCTCTCTCTCTCTCTCTCTCTCTCTCTCCCTCTCTCCTGAAGATCATGATTCAGAAGCAAAGAGAGTTCAAGATGTTCTATCAGGAATGGAAAAACCACAGGTGGGTCTGGAATATTCTTTAAAACCTAACAAATGCTAATGGTTTTAACATTATCAGATAAACAGGTTGTTCATCAATGTGTCAAATAGACAGAGCCAGCAGAAAGCGCAGGCTGCAAATACACATACACAACTGGGCTTGTGCTGAAAAAGACAACATGAAGCAGAATTATTTTAATGTCATGTGGAGTCATATTCAGTAAAAATGTTCTTTTCATTTAGTTCTGTTAACAATTTTCAGTTCCATTTTCAGCCACACAGTGGCAGTATTTCTTATGGTATGTTCTATTGTCAGGCACTTGAGGATTGGGCATGCATTGCCAACAATGGCAATGTTGACCTCTGGTTTATCACCATTCTGTTTTTTCCCATCTGCTTACTCAGTGTTTATGCTGTTGTTTTGTTATCTGACAAATTATTACTACGATAATTGATAGTCCATTTGTGAAATTCGCTCAGTTGCTCATTTATTAAACATCTGTCTCACTTGTTCACTTTTCCCTCAGTGTATAATTAATCCCCCATTATCATAATATCAATCAGATTAAGGGAGAAACAAAGCAAAAATATTGGAGAACTGAACTGAGTTAGATGCTTACTAAATACAGCGAGATTCAAAAGTGTCCACAATAAAAATCTGGGATTCCAATCTAGTTTAAATCTCGAGATAAACAAAGTTTTAGCATATTGGAAAAAAGTTAATGACATAAAATGAAGAATAAATATTTAAATTCTGCACTATTTCTAGGTCATTAATCAAATAAGCATATTTGTGACCATGTAATCCTCTTTGACACATTCTCAAATCATGCTGGAATAATATGGATCATCAGTTTTTGCACAAATTTCTAGCTCAAGTGCATGCTGTAATTTAAAGCAAAAGGTGGCAGACAAAATACTAAGAAATGTAGTTTATCCTGAATTCTGAAGTCAATATTTAAATTCAACTTTACACAAAGAAAAATGTGGAACAAAAGCTTTGTCATTAGAGGACTCAAACTCAGCTTTAGCAAGACCGACATACTTTAATAATACACAAAGCAAGTGCACTAAAACCACCACTCTATAAATACATAGTGCAATTATGTTTGATAGCAAGACAAAGCAGAGTGCATTGGCACAAAATGAGAGTGCATTAATTGGAAATGCTGCCAGATCCATTAATAAGAGTTTGCCTTCTGCAAAGTTATAATTCCTCACCAGAGTGTGAATACATACAGGTAGACACATCAGAAGCAGTGTACTGTCTAATGGCAGCATTGAGGGTGGATTATTCTTAGACCAGTGGCTCTCTCTACTGTTTTTGCTACAGGACCCAAATTTTGCATTGGACATCAAATGGTGAACCATCACTGCACCAAAACTGTTTAGCAAAAAAAAAAAAAAAAAAACTTAAAATCAAACATTACATTTTATTTATATTGCCATGAACTGCATAAGCCCAACAATATGCAAAATTATTAACATGACTAAAGCTAAGAAAATGTAAAATTGTGATTTCTTAAAGTCTCTGGAATTCCGGTGGTCATGAAATTCCCTCATTAAATCATTATTATGATAAAAATGTATGTGATATTGTCATATATTTTGTCATAAGGTCATTGTGATTTTTGTATGCATTCTCCCCTTTATGAAGTCATAATGGTATTGGAATATAGCTCATAATGAATTAGGAATGTTTTGCCCCCTGTAAAATCCAGGGATGTAAAGTAACGAATTACAAATACTCACCTTACTGTAATTAAGTAGTTTAAAAATTTTATACTTTTACTTGAGTACATTTTAAGTGCTGTAACAGTACTTTTAATGTGCTATTTTCCCACCGTCTGTGTTCACTACTTCCCTGTCCTGATTTTATTTATATCTATCAACATGACTGGTTAGGGAGAGTCTCGTGACCCATCAAATCACACATAAAAAACTTGAATGGCAGCTGTAGATCAGGCGCCAAATGTTATGGTTGTGGAGGATCCTTCAAACACAGTTCAACACCTCAACATCACAGACGCACCTGAAAGGGTTTTTTGCAGTGAAAAAGGCCAGTTGCTTGATTGTGTCGTGTGAGTTTAACTTGCTCAAGCCAGATATCAGCATTAATCCTGCCTCTAATTTTAAGAAACATATCAAGGTAAATTTAATATTTCTGCTTACTTGATTCTGTGTGTCTATAATGTAGTCTGTAAATTAGCTATCTATCACTGAGATTATTGGGTTGATGTGAGAGATTAAGGCAATGTTATCAATAGGGCTGGGCGATAAAACAATCTTGATGTTTATCTAAAAAAGAGAGATGTCTTCGATATCGATGATAAGCTTTTGAGTAATTTTCTATACTTAGTTTATGTTCTACACCTAGAACAGGGGTGTACATTACATCGATCACGATAGCAAGAGCACCACTGGTTGGTTGATCTAGATAAAATATAAAGATTGTCTTTTTATTTCCTGACGTCTGTAGTTTGCATGCTGTTTGATTGACAGGTGGCTAATGTTTGTGCACTAATGCGGGTACACGCCTAAATGGTCAAATACACTTTATAATTCCGCCAATGCCCAGTTTGGTGAGGCATTAAAGAAAATGCTGTCGGTTTGGCCTAAAGTGAAAATAAACAGTAGGACAAAAAGCGTATTTGTATCAAAATGTCAATGAAGTGTGCATGTTAGCGAATTGAGCACTGTCTAGTAGGCTGTCATATAAAAGCTATTAATCAAACAACAATAACAAGGCAACGAGAAAACCACTCACTGCTTTTGGCTGAATAACTTGAGTAGCTTTAAAAGTATTAATGTAATAGAATAAAACACATTTTTAATAATAATATTTTTTAATAATATTGTTAGTTTTTTTAATAATACCGACCCCTGATATAGAAAAAGTTTTTTTCTAATGCATGATAGAAAAGTATAAACCTTTGTAAAGCAATATTTCAGGCAGAACATTCCACCAGTCAAAAACTTCAGAAAATTGTGCATCATGCATTAGAATGAGAACACAACTAGTGCTGGGCTTAAAAGATACAAGAATACAAGGCCCCCCATACAAGGCCCCTCATGTACTACTTAAAGATATAGTTCACTTAGAAATAATCACCTTATGCCATCCCAGATGTGTATGACTTTCTTTCTTCAACAGAACACAAATTAAGATTTGTTTTTGTTGGTCCATACAATACAAGTGAATGGATGCCAAAAATGTTGCGCTCCAAAAAGCACATAAATGCAGCACAAAAGTAATCCATATGACTCCAGTGGTTAAATCCATGACTTCAGAAGTTATATGATAGATGTGGGTGAGAAACAGATAAATATTTAAGTCCCTTTTTTTGCTAGTAATTCTTCTCCCTGCCCAGTAGATGGCTATATGCATGAAGAATGTGAATCACCAAAAACAAAAGAAGAAGAAAGTGAATGTTAAAGTGGAGATTGACTGAGCAGGGAGGAGAAATTATAGTAGAAATTGACTTAAATATTGATCTGTTTCTCACCCAACCTATCATATCTCTTCTGAAGACATGGATTTAACCACTGGAGTCACATGGATTAGGCTGCTTTTATGCTGACTTGTGTGATTTTTGGAGCTTCAAAATTTTGGCACCTATTTACTTGCATTGTATGGACCAAAAGAGCTGAGATATTCTTCTAAATATCTTAATTTTTGTTCTGCTGAAGAAAGAAAGTCATACACATCCAGGGTGGCATAAGGGTGACTAACTGATGAGAGAATTTTCATTTTTGTGTGATTATACCTTTAAAGCCTGATGTGGCCCCTGTACTTAAACAACTGCTCTACCGCCTCTATTGTGTGGGACACGAAGTGCCAAGTGACCCTACTTTTTTTTTTTTTTTTTTTTTTGCATTCCTTGCATTGTTTTAAAAAACAATTATGCGCAACAATAACTCTCTCAGTCGGCATTAAGGAAAATTCAGACCCTACTCATAAACTGATTTTAATGTAATTGTTTCATACATTATGATATTAAAAATAACTTTTTCATCCTCCCATTTCTGTAATCATGTCACCCTTTTATTTATTTTTTTAAAATCAGATTCATGTAGTGTTTACAGGATCATAGATAAGTGATGTATTTTAAAAGTTGTCAATCACAAACACCTATAAAATACCTTTTTTTTTTTTTTATTCTTTCTGGCAAACAGCCATAAAAGGGAATGTAAATTACAGTATGTGTGCTACATTTTTAAATTGCAGCATATAGTTTTTATTATAAAGGGGCATATCTTTCGCAACTCAGTACTCAATACTCATGAGTACTTTTAAATGAGCTACTTTTTTACTCTTACTTGAGTAGTTTTTAGGACAGGTACTTTTACTTTACTCAAACTACATTTTTTAAGAAGTAACAGTACTTTTACTTAAGTATTATTTTTCAGTACTCTTTCCACCCCTGGTAAAATCATAGCAATAACAGAATATGTAGACCCCAATAATGTCATAATAACATTGGAATATGTAGGCTCCATTGACATCATAATGATATTAGAATGTATAGCCTCAGCACTCTTTCTTCTGCTCTGAATGCTGGTGGAGCTGGAGTCCTTTAATGTCAATGTTTAAACTAAATCCATTTCCTCCAAGCTGTCCTGCAAAGCCTCCTCTGCCCGTTTTGTCCAGAATCCCCATGGTCCTAGAAAGCTTTGTATGAAAAGATTAAATGCACCAAGTCTTGGTCAGATTTACTGTACATGTGTTAAGTCTATATTAAAAGTACGCCATCTAGAGGTACATTTCTAAAGGACCAGTGAAATACTCCATTAGAAGGAGCTGCTAAACTGATTGAAATGACTAAGGACGGGAGGATAAAATTAAAATAATTTTCAAACCTGAAGCGACCTTACTCATCTCTGTCTTTATAGAGCACTGACCTGTGTCTGCAACTGGTAAATACTTTAGTCAAATAAAAAGTGCACTTTTTCTAGTTCTTTGTAAGTTACACTTGATTTATACATTTAAACAAGCTGACTTTTTTTTTTTTGTCTAATACCTTTTCACTTTGGTAGATTGTCTCTGTGAGAGCCATTTCTGATGCTCTCCTTTTAGAAGTGCCATTTGATCCACTGGTAATGTTTGCATTGCACCTCTGAGAGGCAACAACCATAGCTTATACACAGACACTCTTTCGCTGGCAGTCACTCTTGCCACAGGACAGATTGCGTTTGAGAATGAATTGGCGAGCTGTTTGGTTCTCATGTTAGATTGCATCTGCCTGACTGAAGGTGGTGCGAGACTTGTGCAGCTCATTCATAACATTCGTAGTCACTGCTGTTATACTGAATTGTCTGTTAACTGAAGACTTATTTTTGGTTGGCCTCTTTCCATTTATTTCTTTACTTCTGTGATGCATAACATCTAGCATGTCTTTGACACACAAATAGTTGGTTTTTGTAGAGCTATTGAAATGCCCACATTTTTACTCCGGACCCTTCTGAACTATTCTTAAGATTTATTATTGTAGTTAACTAATTATGAGCACTGTATTATTTCCTGATTGCTACCAGGTGACATGTTGAATACTTAAAGAAACCGTTCACCCAAAAATGTTTTTATTTTTATTTTGCCCATTCTCTTTAATTGTATTAAAAAAGAGCATTGTATATATTATGAAAAACCTTTTTGTGTGTGTACATAGTCATATGGGTTTGGAATGACATAAGGGTAAGTAAATGCTGACAGAATTGTCATTTTGCATAAACTATCACTTTAAGGATGAAAAGCCTGAGATAAACAGTCTTGTGTAATACCTTGTTCTTTTGTTTTGTTTTTTTTTTGGTTTTTTTGACTGGTGTTGTTTAAGTCATTTCTTACCTAACATGGTGGATAGACATCTAAAGGATCTACCAGTGTGTTTCCACAAGTTACAATTGTGACCCAAATTTATTTTACACAGATTTGTCAATTGTAAATAACAGTGCAGACTGTCTTGGTTTCATGTGAACATTTTTACATGATTGGTGCAAATAGTTACATGACCAGAGCAATTTAATTCAACTGTGCTCCGCTAAACATTAAGTCTGTATCAGAACTCCATAAAAGGAAGCAAATAAAAACTGTCATGTACAACTACCATATTTAGGATCATGTTTAAAGGGTCTATTATTGATTTATTAATAAGATTACTGTGCCTCATAACATATACAGTACATCATGCTCAGAGGACAAGTAAACATGGAAGTGGTCACAATTGTGACCGGTGGGAAAATTCAGAGACCCATTTTTGAATAGGTGACTGATTGACACCCATTATAAAATTGCAGATTTCAAAGAATTATTACAATAAATGAAACCGATTAAAAGTAAAAAAATAAATTAAAAAAAATGAATATGCAGTTATTCTTGGATTGTCATTCCCTTTTTCTCCACAATTGCTTGATATATATATATATATATGTAGAGCAATTGAACAAAATGACTGTTTCACACTTACTCTGTATTTTCCCATCAGTTACAATTGTGACCATGAATAAATCTCATACTTTCACTAACTTAAAAAAGAAGAAAAAAAAAGAAAAGTCAGACAGTTTCTTTCAGTGGGCTATCCAAGGAGTAAAGTACATGTGCCCACTCATCTGGGAAAAATTTGGCATTAAATGGGTTAAATGGCAATCCAAAAAACTCTTCAAAATTACTTTCTGCTTGTTTTTTAAAATTGGATTTGGCTGTTTTAGCTGTTCGCCATACAATTTGTCTGTCCTACACATTCATACAGATTGTTTGAGGCAATGCTATGCACCTGGATGCTCAGGTCTTTATTCTATGTTTGCTCTGTATTGTAGATTTTTAATATTCAGGCCCGGACAGCCAGGCTGACCTGGGCTCCACCAGCAGGCCTCCAGAACAGAGACAGACACAGTAACGGACACCCCTTCACTTGCAGCTATGAGGTCACTCTCTCAGACAAGGGCCGAAATGGCCAGTACCGCATCATATATAGGTAAAGAAATACTCCCTCTCTGCAACTAACAACTTACTGTTTAGCCTGCTTAAGAGTCATTGGTATGTTTTATAATTGCATTATTTTCCAATCAAGCTGTGCAAAATACAAAAAGTGTGTTTGGATGTACCAGTGATCAGGGGTGAAGGGAAATGTTATATAATTATGTAAGTTCCAGTGTGATTTTATTCCAGAAGTGCAACAAAGTGGATTCTAGTGATGTGAAAAAAATATATTTAAAGGGAAAAAATATAATCAAAGAAAAACTAGATGAAAAAGAAAAAAATATTTTCATGGTTTGATTTTGGCTATTCCAGTGAACAGGCCCCAAAACATCATGTAATTTCAATTTAAAAAAAAGCTACCAAACACAGTTTCTTGGTCACAAAAGTCTCTTGTCAAAAAGTCAGTCTGAAAATATGATTTCATTGTGTGTGTATATAGGATACATAAAATGCTAGCTATTAAATTAGCCTAAACAAGATAAAAGAGTCTGCCATTTTACTCCAAAATATTTCAAATGTAATTTCCATAACAAACTAAATTGGCGACTTCATATGTGGTGGTGGCATTTGTTCATGCCCATACTTGAAGAAACACCCACTCATAAATAAACAATGTTAGACATGAATGCATTATCCAATGAACAGAAACAATTATTAGATGCAGCCTGTTCTCCCACCAGGACCTTTATGATTCAATATCTAGACAGCAGGCAGGAAAGACAATCAGTGGACCCCTCACACCATGTCAACAGCCCTTAGAGACACCTCTCAAATAGATTCAAAACCATCAAAAGCAAAACACTCAGTACCAAGTGTGTTTTTTCCCTTGAGCAGTTGTCCTTTTCGACAAGTCAACAACATCCCTGATAAACAGTCACATTTACACTGTGAAAACTAAAACTTTATTGCTGGCACCCATTAATGTCAATAACTATTATGTGTGTGTCATTTCAGTGGAGAGGAGTTGGAATGCAATTTAAAAGATCTTAGGCCAGCAACAGATTACCACGTCAGGTAAGTGTAGCTTTTACCTCCAATTAAACTCTCCCACGTGCGAGAGCGAACAGCTCAAACAATGACTGTGATTAAATCTTATTTGGACAGGGATTCACGCTGATTTGATGATCTGTATTGTCTTGTACAATATGCTTAGATTATCTGCAGTTTTTTCTTTTATCTTTTTTTGTTAATGAAGTTCACGTTAATAAAATGTTAACTCATAATCTTTAATGTCCCCAGTTATTTAAATCACCACAGCTCTACCTAAATCTCCCTCTAATGGGTTTTCTGTTACTGTTGATTAGTTGGGGCCTGGGTAGCTCAGTGGTAAAATACGCTGGCTACCACCCCTGGAGTTCGCTAGTTCGAATCCAGGGTGTGCTGAGTGACTCCAGCCAGGTCTCCTAAGCAACCAAATTGGCCCGGTTGCTAGGGAGGGTAGAGTCACATGGGGTAATCTCCTCGTGGTCGCTATAATGTGATTTGTTCTCGGTGGGGCGCATGGTGAATTGAGTGCGGTTGCTGCGGTGGATGGCGTGAAGCCTCCACACGCACTATGTCTCCGTGGCAACGCGCTCAACAAGCCACGTGATAAGATGCGCGGGTTGACTGTCTCAGACGCGGAGGCAACTGGGATTCATCCTCCGCCACCTGGACTGAGGCGAATCGCTATGCGACCACGAGGACTTAGAGCGCATTGGGAATTGGGCATTCCAAATTGGGAGAAAAGGGGGAAAAATCCCCCCAAAAAAACCTAAAAAAAAAACTGTTGATTAGTTAAGCTAAGAGTTCGGTGCATCATGGTACTGGAAAGGTCATGCATAAACATGATGCGTGTACTGTTCCTCAAAGAAGCTTTCAAGCCCAAGTTTGATGTAATCTATTAGGACATGGATTCTTGACATTCTTAGTCTCATCACTAGGAGCTCTTTGTTAGTGGCTCACCTTCAGAATCCAGAATTCATAGTGCTGAATTGAAATTGGGTTTCGGTTTGGCCAGGTTTCATTAAATTACATTAAATGTGTTGGCTGAGTCTTCAGTCAGATGGTAGAGCTTGACCATTGACCTTTTGACAACAGTGGGACTGGTACCTAAGGATATTTTCGGATTAGCATACTAACATACGACTCTTACTATGTAGCATACAACTGTTTGAGATATTGTGGAATAATGTCAGAGTCTCTTCTTCTCTGCAGTTAGAGTTGAACCTGAACACACCATTTGTACGTAAGGGTGATAGTTATTTATTTTTTGCTTCTCTTTATTAATCTAAGGAACCTGTTGGTAAATGCATTGAAATGATTTTTGTCCCACACTTTTCAGACAGGAAAAGCAATTAGGTGAAATGTAGGGCCTTAAATGGGTCATGACATGATGGGTTTGGATATCAGATACACCCATTACTAACAGGTACCTAAAATTAAGCATACTGCCATGTAATCTCCATGAACATTTTTGAAAGAATGGGGAATATTTTTTCTGTTCAATTCAGCAGGACAGTTCCTATGTAAGACCCATAATGACATTGTTTACTCCACAAAGCTCAGACTTGAACCCAATTATAGCGAATACCTTTTGGATGAATTAAAATACTGACTGTAATCCAGACCTCATCGCACAGCATCAGAGTCTGTCCTTACAGCTGCTCTTGTCTGTGAATGGGAGAAAACCCCACACCTTGGAAAACCTTCCTGGAAGAGTGTAAGCTGTTATAGCAGGACCTCCCACCTACCTATTAATTCTAATGGTTTTGAAATCACATCTTCTACACATATGGGTGTAGTGTTTGGGTGTTCACACACTTTTGGCTATGTAGTGTATGTTCCTGTTGCTCTTCTGGCACTATGGCAATATCAAGTTCATTGTTTCGATTCCCAAGGAACACATACTGATAAATATATTCCTTGGATGCACTGCAAGTTACTTTTAATAAAAGAATAAATGTAAATGTCATGCAGACCTGGAGATTGCTTGTAGGGTTGACGCAGGAAAGAATCAGTCACTACCCCCACAACTCTGCCTCCTAAATATATTTTTCTTTCTGCTTCAGAGTGAACGCCGTGTGCAATTCAGTGAAAGGCTCATGTTCAGAAGTGGGGGCCTTTACTACCCACAGCAGTACCCCAGACTACCCACTGCCCCCTAAACTGTCCCATCGCACAAAGAGCACACTCACACTGCAGTGGAAGGTACGACCACTGCTCACCACACACATACTGTAGAACTGAACACTGAAACCATGCCAGAATAAAATGATTGACTGCTATCTTATATTTCTTGGTGTTAATCTCTTTGCCATGATTTCCCAGGCAAAGATTAAAGGGAGCGTTTACTCAAAAAATAAAAATTCTGTCATAACCTGTATGGCTTTCTTGCTTCTCTGGAATACAAAAGGATATTCTAAGCAGAATTTTGACCTGAGACATTCTGCAAACATCCCCTTTTTGTTCCATTGAGGAAAAGAAAGTTATTCTGGTTTGGAACAACAGGGGGGGTGAGTAAATGTTGAAAGAAAAATTTATTTTGAGTTTTATCTATCCCTTTAAAACAAGATCGGATATCTAGCACACTGTAATCAATGATAATTCCCCTTAGAAAGTACATTTTAATGTACTGTAATACAAGGCTGAAACTGTGAAGTTTTATTACAGATGAGAACCAACTGTGTTGCTTTAGTAAAGTGTAATTCGCCTCAGAGATATAAAAGAGGTGCTCAATCCTTCTCACAGTTTTAAACATGAAAAATTAACATGATCCAGTACACAAAGAGAACTTCCTATTACATAAATTATTTTCATCAGGAAATGTCACAAGAAGGAAAATGTTTTCACACTTTTTGTGAAGTCCTTTTTTTCTCTCTCTCTCTCTCCCTTCTTAGGCACCAGTCGATAATGGATCAAAAATCACCAGTTACCTTTTAGAGTGGGATGAGGTAATGCCAAATTCTTTGTTATATCAGTTTTAAAAAAAGAAGAGAAAAAAATTTAGTTCTGTTGTTAAAAATGTTAAGGGCCTCTTGGTTGAATAATTTTTACACACCTTTTCAATGCTTAGCATGTCTCTCTAACATCAGCCATATTTTTATTTGTACCTATTCACTGACTTTTTCTGAAACGTTTCCCCCAAACATATCTGAGTGATGTGTCTATTCATCCTTTACAGACCAAAGCACACTTTTGCCACTCCATTTCTCACTCCAGTCATTATTACAGTGGTTTCTAGAAGCTGAGTGCTTTCATTGATTTTTGCCAGTGTGTTGTCCGAAATGTTCGATTACACACAATACAATATACTTCACTTTGGTGGTTGGATTTTCCTTCATTCTGGCTTGAGTAGAGTATCAGCAAACGTGTCAAATATTTGTATTGTAATTTTTATTAAATGGCCATATTTGCCCCTTGGAATTGGAATCCATTATCAGCTCAGGGGCATTTTTTATTTATTTTTTGTTTCCACCATATAAAAACACACAGTTCGCTCTCTCTTTATGTCAGATGCTTCAGTTGAATCACTTTATATAAATACATTTTCAATCTGAACAATTATGGCTGTTACCTATAAAATCAAATCAACATCAAGTACAAAAGCTCTGTAAATAATGCACAAGATGTCATAACACAATAAAATCTGCTAGTATACATTTATTATTATTATTATTATTATTAAGGGGCAATAGTTGACCTGTGGAATTTTTTCCTTTTTAAGGCATATTTTTTTCCCAGCCATAAAAAAACACACACTGCGCTCTCTATGTCAAATGCTTCATTTGAATCACTTAATAGAAATACATTTTCATTTCTAAGAATTATGGCTGTCACCTTTAAAATCATATCAACATCAAATACATGCACATGATATCATAACACAAATAACATATTTTAACATACATTAACAATAATACTACAATACATTTACAACAATACATTTAAAATATGTGGAACATCTTTGACTTTTCAGTGGCCTTTGTGCCCCAAGCCCTGGTTCATTTCTGACCCTGGTATTCAAGTTGTTTGTTAATCATCTGCTTTATTTATTAGGGCAAAAAGAACAACGTTTTCAGAGAATGTTACTTCGGAAGCCAAAGGCACTACAAACTCACTCGCCTGTGTCCAGCCATGGCCTACACGTTTCGGGTGGCGGCACGCAATGACATTGGAATGAGGTATCATTACAAATGTGCACGGATGTACACATGCAGACATGAACACTTTAACTGAATCACAATTTGCCGTGGAAAGGAAAAAGGCAGTAACTACACATTTTGGCAAAATTCAGTTATGAAATTGTGTGTCTTAGACTATGATCTGTCCCTTGACAGACAGGTTTGACTTTGAGAGAAAATTAAGAGTAAAAATCGCAGACTACAAAATCCACAGTATAACACAAGCCATTTTTTTCAATTTCAGTGTTGCCATAGATAATGCGATTTGCCTTTGAAGGGCAGTGTACTTCACTGGTAATGGGAAAGACAGTAAACCTGTATTTGCACACACTGTAATACCACAGACCTTATTCACGCTAGCGCCATCTTTGATTTTTAATAGGAATGACAACAAAGCTGTGAGGGATAGACTTACCATCTCTTCAATGGCACGAACGGTATAAAGCTCCTAGATCACATCTGATTTTACATTACAATAAACACTTAGAACTTAAAAGGCTGAAGAGCCAGATACCAACGGGTGATCTGCGCATTGGTATCCTTCATGCGATGGAGCCACTGGAGCAGGGTGTTGTCCGAACAGAGGGTGAAAGCCCATCCCAGGAGGTAGTACTGAATGATGAGGACCACCCACTTGATGGCCAGGCACTCAACGGTGCTGTACCTTGCCTCTCTCGCCAAAACCTTCTAGCTGATGTATAGCACCGGGTGCTTCTCGACCACCTGGGACAACACGGCTCCCAACCCCCTGTCCATCATGTCGGTCTGTACAACAAAATCAGGAGTATGTAACAACGGCCCGCCACAAAGCACAGCTTTCATCTGCATAAAAGCCTGTTGGCATGGCTTCGACCACCGGACCGGGTCTGGGGCTCCCTTTTTAGTGAGATCGGTCAGCGGGCTGGTGACGTCCGAATAATTAGGCACAAACCTTCTATAAAAGCCAGCCAGCCTAGGAACTGTCTCACCTCCTTTTTGGTCTTGGGTCTCGGGCAGGCCACAACCGCTGCAGTCTTATCAATTTGGGGACACACCTACACATGACCCAAGTGGAACCCCAGATACCATACCTCCACCCGTCCAATTGCGCACTTCTTGGGTTTTGCCATGAGTACCGCCCATCACAGCGACCTCAGAACCACCCTCAGTTACTGCATATGCCTCTGCCAATCATTACTGTATATAATGATGTCATCCAGATAGGCAGTGGCATACGCGGAGTGCAGTCTGAGGATTCAGACCATAAGGTGCTAAAATGTAGCCAGTGCCCCAAACAAACCGAATTGAAGGGTCATGAATTGGTGTAAGCCAAACGGTGTGGAGAAGGCCATTTTCTCACGGGACATTGGTGTTAAGGGGATCTGCCAATAACCCTTCGTTAAATACAGTGTTGAATAAAAGTGAGCTGCGCCCAACCAAACGAGCAGTTCGTCAATATGAGGCATTGGATATGTGTCAGATTTAGACACCGCATTGACCTTTCTATAATCCACACACACCTGACCGAGCCGTTGCTCTTCGGAACCAGCACCACCGGGCTGGCCTAGTCACTGTGGGATTCTTCTATTGCCTTCATATCGAGCATGGTCTTTAATTCTTCCCGAACCACTTTTTTTCATGCTCAGGTAATCGGTAGGTACGACTGTGTACCACTACCCCTGGGGTTGTTTCGATATGGTATTTTATGAGGGTCGTACGACCGGGAAGGGTCGAGAACATGTCAGAGAATTCTCTTTGCAACCAGGCCACATCCGTGATTTGCGACGTTGAGAGGTGGTCTCTGCAAGTGACTGGGGTGCCACGATTGGCTTTTAAGTTCACCTCCGGCCCGAGCTCCTCCCTCTCCGGTACCACCATCACCAAAGCCATGGGGACCACCTCCCTCCATGGTTTTAAGAGGTTGAGGTCAGAAATTTGCCATGCTCCGCCCCATCCGTTCATTTAACCTCATAACCGACTCGCTGTGTGACCTCAAAGGGCCCTTGCCACTTTGCAAGTAATTTAGAGCTTGATGTGGATAGTAATACAAGGACTTTATCTCCCTGTGTAAATTCCCGTAGCTGAGCTCCCCTGTTATATAGCCAGGACTGACGTTCTTGAGCCTGTAGCAAATTAATTTTGTTTAATTTTTCCTTAATAAATTGGAAAATGCTGGCCAATTTGTGCCCAAAATTAGTGGATGGGAGAGGCGGGAACTAACCACAGCCTCAACACTATGCTTTTGTCCCCAAAATTTAATCGTCAGTTACTACAGGATAGTCGTGGAAATCCCCATGCACACACCTTACCTTCACCTTGTGACTAGCACCCAAAGCCTCTTGAACCATGCATTGTTGGATAGAGGTTTGGCTGCAACCCGAATCCACCAAGGCCTGGTATGTACCCCCCTTAATACTCACAGGTATGCGGTATGTCCCAGCTTGATTGGGGGTGGCATGTGGTGCATCTGGGACCCGAAACAATGTCCCCACCTCCATCACCAGGCATTGGTCCCGGAAATGCCCGGGCTCCCTGCCTCTCCAACAGACCGTCCCAGGCTCTACGCCCACGCCCATGGCAGCGGGTCCACCAACCTGGGAGTGAGAGCGGAGAGAGGCAGGGGAAACCAGCGGGTAGTGCAGTCCCTGGAGCTGAGGAGCCGGTTTGGGAGGGGCACTCCCCATTTCCAACGTGCGGCCGTGCTCACCAATGGTCAGCGAGCGGAAGCATTGACACTGCTGCTCGGTTGTCCGGCTGACCCTTTGCAGGATGGCTTTCCTCAAGTCAGCGTGCACCAGGAGGTTCTCCATTGGTAACTGCTGCGCTGCAAGTTGGGCTTCCCCACTGGGTGCTCGATCATCCGCAGGCTCCCGCCGTCTGCTCAAAAAGCTCCAGGAAGGCCTCCAGATCATCTTGGGGGCCCATCGCGGCAGCACCCTACTAGTGCAGCAAGCTCCAGAACACCTGCCAGTCCTCCGCTTGGGTCTGGAGGAGCGCAATAAACCGCTGCTCCTGTTCTGTGCGCAGCTCAAGGAGGGCCTGATGTTGTGTGTGGTGGATGCTGGCGAGGGTCTTGAAAACATCCTCTAGAGGTGAGGCATCCATGGCGGCATTCTTCCTCGCTTAATTCCCGGGTTTCGGCACCAGTGTAACACAGTTCGTAATGGGGTTGCAAGGAGGAAGCGGGAGACGGCGAATCCAACTCAAACGGTATTTATTTTATAACACAAAATTGGCTTTTCAGCACTTCACTCAATAATCAAAAAGCGTCCTGCTCGCTTTTAAATCCATCTCCAACTCTCACTGCAATGACAAACAGCTGTTAAAGACAAACATTGCCAGGTGATGATCCTTACCGTTCTCATCTCCTGATCTCGCTCTCCATTCACAAGCCAGTGCTCAACCACGCCCCCACCACCAGTCCATAAACAGTGTCAGACAGGCAATCAGGTGATCATGCTCCATTCTCACAGTTAAAGCTATCAGACTGAAGTGTAATGTTTGGTCTAGTGGGCATAAACAAGGTTGTTGAAGGGAGATGAAAATGCAGGGCCATCCCTCCTCTCCTCCATCAGGGAGAAATATGAGACTCTACCTCCAGCCAACCACCTTTAGAGCAGTCTGAGGAGGGCATTTTTTATTATTTAAGTGAGAGAAACTAATTTAACATCAGTTGAAATTCAGTTTCCCAGTGGCAGTTGTAGACACTCTCCCACACACAGTAAATAATGTGGGCTCTTGTAAACTTGTCACAACCAGTTAATTGGATGAAAGTGGATTTAAAGCTTCCATAGAGAGGAGAGAGGGAAATATTTCAATTCTTTAATACACTTTGGAAGTTATTCGGACTGCAGCTCTGCTAGAGAAACTCAATCAAACGGTGTCAAACCTGAGAAGGATGCTAATGAGCATGGTGTTGTCAGTTTTATGTTGAGGCTCAGGCAAAATGTCCTACTGAATAATCAACTTATGATATTTACTTCCCCTCACATGTAATTCTGTATGTGATGTGGCCATTTTACATGCTGCTTTCTATGTGTATGTATTTTTCTGTAAATCTATATTTTCTGTCTTCTCTCTTGTTTGTCAGTGGCTTTAGTCCTGAGGTGGTGTTCTACACGACTGGAAATTTGCCCCACCTGCCCCACGCTCCCCGGCTGGTGCGTGCTGGCATCTCTTGGATCACGCTGGAGTGGAACCGGCCAGACGGCTGCACCGCTGAGGAACCTGTCACATACACGCTGGAGATCCAGGAGGAGAACATTGTATGTCATTACAGAACATGATAACAACATGCTCCAGTACTTGTCCAATAAAACTGTCTCTTAAATGGAAACTCATTACATTCTAATGAGAAGCACTTATGATAATCTGTTAATGCAGATATTAAAAAGTCTTGCTGAGGTTTAAATTGTGACCAATAACTGAGTTGCGCTGTTTGTGGCTATTTCTGCAGGGAACAGAGTTTCACCCAAAGTACACTGGAGAAAACTTGACATGTACTGTAGAGGGCCTGAAAAGAAGCACACAGTATAAATTCAGGGTGAGTGAATGTCATTTAACTCTTTTAGCTCCAAATATTAGTAAGCATCCCTCGCACATCTGAGTGGTTGTGGACACAGTAGGACACCGTCAATACAATGGATAAAATAAACCTGCACACTGAAAAAACTTTCAAATCTTTATTAGATGGCAATGTTGCGGTCAAAGACCTTACTCAGGTGTTTTGAACCAAAATGTTGCTGTCTACAAGAATTAAGAGGGCTTTTCACACTGTGCTTAACAGCTCAGGTGCATGTTATCTTCATTCTCAACCCCGCTTTTAACCCCAGGTAAAGCAACGTTTCATACTTGTAATTTTGAAAGTGGGTTAACACTTTTAACCCGGGGTTATAAAAACCCTGCTCCGTAGCAGGGTTAACACCGCATTTGAGGGGTTAACCCTGATTGCAGTGCCAAAGGTATACAGTGTGAAATGTTGCGGTGTTAGAATGTGTAACAAGGAAGGACACCGGGAACTGGATTCTTCAAACACAGGTAGGGAACTTTTAATTGACCACTTCTCTGGTTTACAGCTTCACAATAACACATCAGATTCA
Organism: Myxocyprinus asiaticus; assembly: GCF_019703515.2. Taxonomy (NCBI): domain Eukaryota; kingdom Metazoa; phylum Chordata; class Actinopteri; order Cypriniformes; family Catostomidae; genus Myxocyprinus; species Myxocyprinus asiaticus. Next base: position 28,764,730 of record NC_059348.1, read on the forward strand.
CAGCAAGGCTCTCAACCCAGTCTCTCTCTCCCGATCTGGCGCTGGCATGGTCTTTTTATGCCGCTCTCCCCAATCTCACTACAATTAGAGACAGGTGTTAGTCATAATTTGGGTCAGGTATATGCACCCTTACCGCACTCTCTCTCCCAACGGATGCTCGCTGCCACAGAATGTTACAGAAAGTTGTTTAGCAACAGACAACCAATCATATAATGCCTCAGCACTTACCTCATTAAATATTCATGCGCTTTGTACAGTCGCTGTTTATGTTCACCGTCTGAGGACAACCAGTAAAGTGTCCACATTAGTGGCAAAGGCGATAATTGCCATGATGAATATTCCATGTTTTTGTGGCATATTTCAAAAGATGATAGACAAACAGATGAACTGCTTGGCGACATTTCCATAGAAGAGAAGAGCTGCTCCATTGACAGGCTGTGTGTCTGTCGTAAGATGCATTCGTACAATCATTGTTATTGACACTGCAAATATGCAAATAAGAACGTTAACCCGGGGTTTACTATTGTACAGTGTGAAACATCAGAACATGAATTCTCAGGATTTATTATTAATCCTGGGTAAATTATGAACAGTGTGAAACAGGTAACCCCGGATTCCGTTTACCCGGGGTTTAGAATAAACCGGGGTTAACAATTTCAAGTGTTAAAAGCCCTAAGGTTTGCAAACGATGACCATGTGCTGGATTTGTAATTTTTTCCCCCAACATTTAAAAGTCATACTTTAATGTAGTGCTTGTTAATTTGGTATCACCATTGAAATGTTTAGTTGATGGGTTGACACAAACGTACCTTGTTTTATTTAAAGTTACTTTATTGAAGATTAAAAATGCCTCCTTATATTTTCATGTTATTTCTTGATCCCGTTCCGCCCTCTTCCCCCATCATTTCCTGTTCTTTTTCTGTGTCCTATCAATAAAAGTGTCAAAGGGCCTTTATTGTCTTAATACATTTTGTTCAAACATGATTGTTGCCAAAATTAATGTAAATGCTGTCCTTCTTGTGGCAGGAAACCATAAACTCATTCCAAGGGATTAGGAAGCTCATACACAACACATGTGTCACAATAAATGCTAAATGGTTGTTATTGTTATGCTCAAAAATACCAAAGATTTGTCTGTGTTGAAGAGCATAATGCTTTCTATGAAGTACTAATCAAATATTCCTTGTCAAGTCATAATAACTCATGTTTTGGTCATGCACAGTGTACTAATGATTAGTGCTCTGCTTGACACATGCTCTTAACAGGTAAAAAATGTTTCGTTTACATGGGAGGGTGAGCAGCGTAACATGTGTACTTCAAGCGTGTATTCACTATACAAAAAACAAAACCTTATATTTTTCCAAACCTGTATTACTTTCTTTCTTCGGTGGAACACAAGAAATTGAAGAATGCTGATGTTACTCTTTTCTTTTTTTTCCCCCAATACAATAAAAGTAAATGGTGACTGAGGCTGTCAGTCTCTAACATTCGCCTAAGATCTCTTTTTGTGTTACACGGAAGAAAGTTATTCAGTTTTGGAACAACATGAGGGTGAGTAAATGTTGACATTTATTTTTGGGTGAACTATCCCTTTAAGCCTTGAATCATTCATTGTTAATTAACTGCTTTAACCTCTTAGTGTAACAATGACTCATACCATAGTTGTTTTTTTTTGTTGTTTTTTTTATCCTATTATTTTAGATATTTTCTTCTCTCACGTTCACATAGAGGACTCTTATCTAATTACGAACGGACCACAGCCCACATCAAGTGCTGCTTTAATGCAGTGAGTAGGACTGGCTTTAGTGCTTTTATAATTAACAGTAATTCCTATGAATAGTGAGCATGCCTCTCAGGTTTTTTTTTTTTTTTTTTGCACTTTATAAGTGGAGGTATCCATTAAGGCTACAAGTGAAAATAATGGGAGTGTGTAAAAGTGTTTGTCATTATCTCTGTATTTGTGACCAAATGTTTGTGTACAAAAGGCCTGCTTCTATTTCTGAATAATCCTTCATTTTATGAGCATTGAGAGGAATCTTAATCATGATGCAATTTTGATAGCTGCCTTATCCAAAGTCCATTTTAGGCATTTTAGATCACTCTGCACCCATATTTGCAACACCCCCGACCATCTGTTGTCTCTGTAAGCAATAGGCATAGGCAATTTAAATAGGCAAGTATCTATTTGAATGGGGAAAGACAGAAATTTCCTAAATTGTTTATCAGGACTACATTTCAATAACATGTTAAATCAGCAATACAATCAAAATAACTTACTCAAAATAACTACTTCAGAAAAGGATTAACCATTTCCTGTTAATTTCAAACACATTTGGTATTTCATTACATCTCAAGTATTCTATAAACAAATGCAACCGGGGGGCTTTTACCCCAAATACAGAGATTTAGTCACCTTGAACAAAACTATTAAGTCTCAAAATAAATTCAGGGATTTTCGTTAGGTACATAAATTTGCACCATTTAAAAAATGATTAATAATTAGATAAAATTGCCTCAAAATCAAACTTTAGACACTGAATGCAATAATCTCATGGATCAGGAAAAGTTTACAGTGTATAGTGATAAACAGGTGTTTAGGAAAGTGCTGTGGTAGTTTTGTTACTATTTAGTGTTTGGGGAGAAAATACAATTAAATGTGCTTTTTACCCTGGGAGAATGAATGATACCTCAATGATACCTCAGGGATGAATGGTACCTCAAATCATGCAGGTTTGTTAGGAGAGTTTTTTTTTTCTTTCTTTTCAGATATACTGTTATTTTTCTAAGCAGTCGGACTAATAATTTTTGCCTGGCAGACAATACAACAGGTGAAAAGAATCCTATAGACTTTCATTGAAGGAGGGCCAAGAGGATCAAATGCATAAAAATGTCCTAGTAACCACCCAGAACACCTTAGGGGGAAAAAAATCTGTTTTTATGCCACTTGACTTGCAGCGCAGAAATTTTACACTCCACATTCATACTCCTGTCTCTCCCTTGTTCTCAGCCCATCCTTTGTTTATTTTGTCTTACTTTGTGTCTTGCAGCTCATAGCCTCTAACTTGGAGGGCAGGAGCAGTCCCAGTGAAGTGCTGGTGTGTAAAACCAGTCCAGACAAACCCGGACCCCCCTCCAGACCCTGCATCAGGGGCCCTATCAGACCCTATAGCTTCAGTGTCAAATGGGGTATGGGTCTTTTATGTGTGCAACTAGCAGAACTGTTCAGTTTGAATTGTTGCATTTGGTGAATTGGTTTCTGGCTGTACGGGGAAATTGCTAAATCTAATTTATTCTGCTTTGAGGCAGACACAATGTGGTTTGCATGTGAACTCGGTCTTTGAATCTTCAAAATGAGGAAGGAATGTCTGCAAATATCAAGTATTTATGTTTTCAAAAAGATATGCAGTAAATGTTATATATTTGGATTTACAAGTAAATTGCAAATTTACATGGAATATTAAAAGGCCCTATTGTACTGCTGTCGTTTTGCTCAGTCTATCTAAAAAGCATACGTCACAATAGACATCACCTTGATGTTTTCCTTTATGCACTTTTTGTTTCAGTTGCTTATCTGAAAAGGCAAGTAGGACAGAGTCTGCAGTTGTTTTGTATTGTGTTGTTATAGTCCTGCAGTGTGATGAAGCTAGTCTTTTTCCCTACAGTAATGAACTAAAAATCTCTGACAGCTTCTATAAACTTCAAGGGCAATTGCCTAAAATTTTGTACAGATGCAGAGAGTTTTTGAAGTTTGCACAGTCGATGCAAGAAGACAGCAGTCTAATACATGGCAAAAAAAAATCATTTTCTTAATCGGTAGTTTGTCATGTTTTCTGAGAGAAATGTCCAAATATCCTGAAAACAAGGTAAATGTACTTGAGAAGCAAAATTGTGCAGTATTGAGCATTTATCTTGAATTAAGTTTATTTTTCTTACCCCTTTGGCAATTGTTTTTCTTGTTTTAAGCAGAAATCTCTCTAAATTATGTTTATGCCTAAATTGAGACAAAAACATTTGCCTATGAGATAACAAAAATACTCTTCATTCAAGATGTATGTTCTGAAAACAATATATTATTTTACTCAGTTTTGCTGTACATTTCCTGTGCATGTACATTTATCTTGTTTTAAGGATGTTTAGATATTTTACTAAAAAACAAGACAAAGATACTGAGTAAGTTAATTAGCTGTGGGAATGCTTCATACTGTCTTCATACGGATTTATCTGTTATGTGTTCTCCTATAGCTTTAAATAACAGCTTGCCGTTTACTCTTTAAATGCCAGTCACTGTTTCATTTAAAAACTAAAGTGTTCTGTTGTTTTTGCTGTCACTTTTCAAATACATTTTATGGTAAACACATTTCATATGTATGCTTTTTCTAATGTTCTTCAAATTCTTCATCTTCATACTACAGATCCTCCACAAGACAATGGAGGTTCAGAAATCTTAAAATACCTCTTGGAGATTTCAGAAGGAAATTCTGATGGTACGTACAGTATTTATGTATGCAAGAGTACACCAGCATGTCATTTTGTGCTTCAGTGTGTTGGTCGCCATCTGTTTGCGGGTTTGTCCTTGGTTAACTTGCATCTAATTTTTAAGCATTTATAAATCCATCTTGTCCTTTAGACACCATACAGAATTGCAGCACAGCCCAGAACTCACTGTTTCCTCCGACGGTCACGTAAACCCTTTCAGAAGAAGTACATAGACAATGTCAGATTTTTTATTTAATTGCATTTCTTTGTCCTCACAATGAGTCATGTCTATGTGAAATGGCTTGTTTCTTTTCTTACTTTCTCGTTGCTCTTTATTTCAATTTCCATTCTAAAGGAGCAATTTTTTTTTTACAGATGTTCTACTACCAGAGCAGTGATTTCACTAAAAGGAATTTCATATGAGCAAAAATATGTGGCACTTTAATATTAATTGCTACAAAAACATTTGCATGTTAATATTAAAACATGGATGTCCACACCTGGAAAAATTTTCAAATTGAGAAAAAAAATCTCAAAACGTTATGGAAAAGGCATGGAAATGTGTATAGTGAATACATTTATGGTCTGCTCTAAAATACTTTATTGATTTGAAAAATCATGTAAAGTAATGAAAAAATCATGTGGGAATTTTGTAATTCCCATGTAAGCTTTGGACGAGTTGAGGATGAATATGTCCACATGTGTAGTGTGAAAGTGAAAGTGTTTGTTCTGCATATGGCATTACATGTCTTGTGTGTTTGGCAGCCAACCAGTGGGACATTGCATACAGTGGCCCTGCCACAGAGTGTGAGTGTGAGAACTTGAAACCTGGCACTTTGTACAGACTGCGCACCTGCAGCATCAGCACAGGCGGCCACAGCCAGGTAACACACATCTCTCACAGGTGACCCTTCATTAGGGTTTGACAGAAAGCAACAATGTATAATTGTAAGAATGAGAGAATTCAACGATACACATCAGGGATGGTCTATATACTGTAGCTAAAACAATTTTATTGATATTTTGATGATATTCCAAATGTATCTTTATTTATTGTATTTGATCTAAAATGAGTGATTTTTTTTTTTTTTTTTTTTTTTTTCCTCAATAGAATAAGCATATTTCCAACCAAACAGATATTGTTTCCAAGTAGATTCAAAATGTAAAAAGTAAAATACAACAAAAGTCTAGTTTAAAATAAAGCCCAAAGTATACTGTTGGGTAGAATTCAAAACTGCTCAGGACAAATCAGGTACTCGTGTACTCAAATAGGTACTCAACTATTGCAAAAGACGCAAACAGTCATTGTTCATAGAGGAAGCAACACACCATATTAAGAACTAAGGGAGTGTAAACTTTTGAACAGAATCATTTGTGTAGATGCAGTTATTATTTTGTCCTGCGGAATATGCAGTTGAATAAGAAGTTTACATACACCTTAGCCAAATACATTTAAACTCAGTTTTGCACAATTTCTGACATTTAATCATAGAAAACATTCCCTATCTTAGGTCAGTTAGGATCACTACTTTATTTGAAAAATGTGAAATGTCAGAATAATAGTAGAGAGAATTATTTATTTCAGATTTTATTACTTTCATCGCATTCCCAGTGGGTCAGAAGTTTACATTAACTTTGTTAGTATTTGGTATCATTGCCTTTAAATTGTTTAACTTGGGTCAAACGTTTTGGGTAGCCTTCCACAAGCTTCTCACAATAAGTTGCTGGAATTTTGGTCCATTTCTCCAGACAGAACTGGTGTAACTGAGTCAGGTTTGTAGGCCTCCTTGCTCGCACACGCTTTTTCAGTTCTGCCCACAAATTTTCTATCAGATTGAGGTCAGGGCTTTGTGATGGCCACTCCAATACATTGACTTTGTTGTCCTTAAGCCATTTTGCTACAACTTTGGAGTTATGCTTGGGGTCATTGTCAATTTGGAAGACCCATTTGTGACCAAGCTTTAACTTCCTGGCTGATGTCTTGAGATGCTGCTTCAATGTATCCACATAATTTTCCTTCCTCATGATGCCATCTATTTTGTGAATTGCACCAGTCCCTCCTGCAGCAAAGCACCCCCACAACATGATACTACCACCCCCATTCTTCATGGTTGGGATGGTGTTCTTCGGCTTGCAAGCCTCACCCTTTTTCCTCAAAACATGATGGTCATTATGGCCAAACAGTTCAATTTTTGTTTCATTAGACCAGAGAATATTTCTCCAAAAAGTAAGATCTTTGTCCCTATGTGCACTTGCAAACTGTAGCCTGGCTTTTTTATGGTGCTTTTGGAGCAGTGGCTTCTTCCTTGCTGAGCAGTCTTTCAGGTTATGTTGAAGTAGGACTCGTTTTACTGTGGATATAGATACTTGTTTATCTGTTTCCTCCAGCATCTTCACAATGTCCTTTGCTGTTGTTCTGGGATTGATTTGCACTTTTTACACTGCGTTCATCTCTAGGAGACAGAATGTGTCTCCTTCCTGAGCGGTATGATGGCTGCGTGGTCCCATGGTGTTTATACTTGCATACAGTTGTTTGTACAGATGAACATGGTACCTTCAGGTATTTGTAAATTGCTCCCAAGGATGAACCAGACTTGTGGAGGTCCACAATTTTTTTTCTGAAGTCTTGGCTGATTTCTTTTGATTTTCCCATGATGTCAAGTAAAGAGGCACTGAGTTTGAAGATAGGCCTTAAAATACATCCACAGGTACACCTCCAATTCAGTACAGTTCAAATCCCAGGGCATGCTGAGTGACTCCAGCCAGGTCTCCTAAGCAACCAAATTGGCCCGGTTGCTAGGGAGGGTAGAGTCACATGGGGTAACCTCCTTGTGGCCGCTATAATGTGGTTCGTTCTCGGGGGAGAACGGTAGTCAGCATCAATACTCGCTGAGATACCCAGGCCCCCTAAAAAAAAATAATTTATGACTTCAACCTAAGTGTATGTAAACTTCTGACTTCAACTGTATGTAAATATCTGTTGTGTCAAATAGCTTCATCAGGGCAGTACTAAATTAAAACAAAATGCAATTTTTATGATCCCTCTTAATTTTTTTAATGACAAACATCTTGCAGATTCTGTAAAGGGGATTAAAACATATCAACATTACTGTAGATGTACTGTATAGTTGTTATGATGAAGTTTGCCTGTGTTTCCACAGTGCTCGGAGAGTCTGCCCGTGCATACACTGTCTGTAGCTCCAGGACGTTGCCAGCCTCCCAGGATTGTGGGCAAAGCCAAACACAAAGAAGTGCACTTACAATGGGGTGAGAGTCAATTTTCAGTCATTCATTTCCCTTTTTCTATTCCCACCACCTCCATGTCCTTCCTATCTATCAATGTTCTGAGTTTATAGTCTTTTCTGAAACTTCATGTCTTATTTTGTTGTTTCTTTACATTGTTCCATGTTCTCTGCAGTTTCACAGTTATTTATGATGCTGTGAAATGACATTACATCGAGCTCCTTGTAGCACTGAGGAGCAGTTCTTCTCTCACGATGCTCAGTACTCATTATGACACAAAATGTCACCTCTTTAACATCCCCACAAGCAGATAAAATTATGGCCACAGTTCTTTGCTATTCTTCCACAAAAAGGAACATTCTTATCTTGCTAAAGAATTCCAGCAGACTGCAATGATGAGTCAGAGTGAGAGTGACTGTCTGCAGTGCGCTTGACTTTCTGACTTTCTGACTCCCTGTAGCAGATCTATCAAATGGGAGTTAATAGCGCAACACCCTCAGTAGGGGAAAGAGATCTGGGCCACTCACAGCAAATATCATGCTCTGATGGGAATTCCATTATTGTGCTACTTCTGCCTCCAAAATGTCTTAAGAGAGCACTGTAGATCTGGGCTTTTTTAATGGCTGAAAACTTTGAACTAAAGTAGTATAGCTCTTATTTCATCAAGCATTTAAGGATTTCAGACCCTTTTTTCATTATGAAAATAAAATGAAACCGTAATGTCTGCCGTTAACTCTTTGTTGTACTGAAGTGTGTTTTTCCCTCATCTCAGACTGTCCCTCCTCTGAGGGGGCATGTGAGGTGAGTGATTACAGTTTGGAAATGAGGGAGGGTGAGTCAGAGCCAGCTGAGGTCTATCAAGGCTCTGATCTGGAGTGCACCGTGGGCAGTTTGCTCCCTGGAGCCATCTACAGTTTTCGTGTGCGTGCTGCCAATGAGGCGGGGGTGAGTGATGCCATGAATATAACAACTGAATATCAAGAACTGAGTATTGCATTGCATGGAAGTAACCAAATGTTTAAGATGGTGGGTGACCAAATGTACAAGTTTAAGAATCGGTCATTGAAAAACACATATTGATAGATTACTAGGGGTGGTGTCTAAATTTCTGGATTTCCATCCAAATGTTTAGCATTTTCTATGCAACTTTTTACAAATTAGACAAAATACAATGCAAATAATTGCATGTGTCCATCACTACGTCATGTGCATTATCTTGAGGGAGCCTACCTTGTCAGAATGGGGCATCATAGAGACTTGTATTTGCAGTATTGGAGCAATTGTACATCGTTTTATTAAATGCTGCCAGGAGACGCCGCAGATTGAGTGTAGTATCTTAATTAATGAGGGCTGAAATGGCTGCTATGCCTATAAGCTGCCAGCCTCTGTATAACGTTGAGCGCCCATGCTCAAAACTGTTGTGGTGGATTTTGAGGACTCACTTGAACGACCAACAGTGCGTTAAACACTTTGGAATGTCAAGGCCTATGTTCAAAGAATTGTGTGCCAAGGTCGGACCTTTCGTTGGGCCAGCCACATCAAGCTATCGCACACTCATAACACATGCACAGATGGTGAAAACACATCATTGTTTTGCGAATTAAGTGTTTCCATCACCTTTATGTGCATTTTGTCCTATACGAAACTCTAGAAAACCCACCTTTTCCAGCACATAAACTTTTAAGTCAGTTTTGAGAGTTTATGCACATATCATGCGTTTCCATTCAGGTTTTCTTAAGCACACATTTGAAAGTCGCATAAAAATAGTTGGATAGAAATCTAGCAAATGTATGTCTCCGAAGTGTTAGCAGAGTAGAATTGAGAGCCGTGTGGGAAGGCATCATTCTAATGCAGATTAAAGAAATAGTTCACCCAAAAATGAAAATTCTCTCATAATTTACTCACACTCATGCTATCCCAGATGGTTATGACTTTCTTTTTTCTGCAGAACACAAACAAAGAGTTTTAGGAGAATATCTCATCTCTGTTGGTCTTCTCAATGCAAGTGAATGGTGGCAAGAGCTTTGAAGCTCCAAAAAGCATAAAAGCAGCATAAAAGTAATCTGTATGACACCAGTGGTTAAATTCATGTCTTCTGAAGTGATTTGATAGGTGTTGGTAAGAAACAGATCAGTAGTTAAGTCTTTTTTTTTTTTTACTATAAATCTCCTCTTTTGTTTTAAGTGATTTGCATTCTTTGTGCATATTGCAACCTACTGGGCAGGGAGGAGAATTTATAGAAAATAGATGAGACATTTTTCTAAGAAAATCTTTGTCTGTGTTCTGCAGAGGAAATAATGTAATGCACATCTGGGATGGCATGAGGGTGAGTAACTGATGAGAGAATTTTTGGGTGAACTATGCTTTTAACTGTCCCTCTAGATGTCATCTTTTCTCTGTGGCATTCAATTATGATATTTCTCCAACATCTGTGAATTGAAATAATCATCTACCGTTCCTTCTGTCAGTACACTCAATGTTCAATCCAACAGTGTTCAGGGAGGCAACGAGCAGATCTGATTGTCTTCTATAATGATTTATTTAGCTACCATTGAGGACCATTCTCATTCTCTAGCAGGAGAGTTATTTAGCATTCAGAGCAAGTGCAGGGGCAAAGGAGTGATTTGAACCCGCTTGTCTTGTTTACTTTTGTTAGTTTAAGGCAAACTCCCAGAAAGGTAAAGAACTGATGCAAATGCATCAGATTGCAAGATACTGAATACATGCTTTGATTTTAGTGGGATGTTGTGCAAAATTGTCTCAGCTTTTAGTGGTTTGTTTTATTATACAAACCCTTTTTTACTTGCAGAAACAAAACTATTTGCAGATAAGTTGTATTTACCAATAGAATTTATTTCAGAACATACAAAGACACTTTGTTTGAGTTTTGTGTTATGTATTGAATATTGACATTTCGTTCTGCAATTCTTTATTTCCTTTGCTCTTAGTACGGACAATTCTCTGAACCAACAGAAGTAACAACTGCAGCTGGTCCTCCCAGTCAATGTGCACCACCAACCCTCACCTTAATGTCCAATAACTGTGTGCTGGTTAGCTGGGAGGTAAAAGTCTCAGTGCTTTAAACGTGACACATTACACTGAATGACTGTGTATTCATATTGGGAATTCTGGCCTATCAAATGACTGGCCCATTCAATCATTAGCTATAATATATGCGTGTGTGTGTGTGTGTGTGTGTGTGTGTGTGTGTGTGTGTGTGTGTGTGTGTGTGTGTGTGTTCTGTATAGTCAGAAGTTTACATACACCTTAGCCAAATATATTTAAACTCAGTTTTTCACAGTTCCTAACATTTAATCATAGAAAACATTCCCTGTTTTAGGTCAGTTAGGATAACTACTTTATTTGAAGAATGTGAAATGTCATAAATAGTAGTGAGAATGATTTATTTCATCCCATTCCCAGTGGGTCAGAAGTTTACATACACTTTGTTAGTATTTGGTAGCTTTGACTTTAAATTGTTTAACTCGGGTAAAACATTTTGGGTTGCCTTCCACAAGCTTCTCAAAATACATTGCTGGAATTTTGACCCATTCCTCCAGAGAGAACTGGTGTAGTTGAGTCAGGTTTGTAGGCCTCCTTGCTCGCACATGCTTTTTCAGTTCTGCCCACAAATTTTCTATCGGATTGAGGTCAGGGCTTTGTGATGGCCACTCCAATACATTGACTTTGTTGTCCTTAAGCCATTTTGCCACAACTTTGGAGGTATGCTTGGGGTCATTGTCAATTTGGAAGACCCATTTGCGACCGAGCTGTAACTTCCTGGCTGATGTCTTGAGATGTTGCTTCAATATATCCACATAATTTTCCTTCCTCATGATGCCATCTATTTTGTGAATTGCACCAGTCCCTCCTGCAGCAAAACACCCCCACAACATGATGCTGCCACCTCCATGCTTCACGGTTGGGATGGTGTTTTTCGGCTTGCAAGCCACACCCTTTTTCCTTCAAACATAATGATGGTCATTATGGCCAAACAGTTTCAGACTATTCTTTGTTTCATCAGACATTTCTCCAATGAGAAATGCTTCCTGAGCGGTATGATGGCTGCATTGTCCCATGGTGTTTATACTTGCATACTATTGTTTGTACAGATGAACATGGTACCTTCAGGCATTTGGAAATTGCTCCCAAGGATGAACCAGACTTGTGGAGGTCCACAAGTTTTTTTTCTGAAGTCTTGGCTGTTTTCTTTTGATTTTCCCATGATTTCAAGCAAAGAGGCACTGAGTTTGATGGTAGGCCTTAAAATACATCCACAGGCACACCTCCAATTGACTCCAATTAGCCTATCAGAAGCTAATTGGCTAATTGCCTAAAGGCTTGACATCATTTTCTGGAATTTTCCAAGCTGCATAAAGGCACAGTTAACTTAGTGTATGTAAACATCTGACCCACTGGAATTGTGATATAGTCAATTAAAAGTGAAACAATCTGTCTGTAAATAGTTGTTGTGTGTCATGCACAAAGTAGACTATAGTTTGCTAATATGAAATTTGTGGAGTGGTTAAAAATGAGTTTTAATGACTTCAACCTAAGTGTATATATAATGTACAGATTATGCTCTTATGGAAAGAAATTGGTACTTTTAGTCACCAAGGTGGCATTCAGCTGATCACAATGTATAGTCAGGACATTAATAACATGAAACATTGCTATTATAATTTGAAAAAATTGTTCAGAATTTTTTTTTTTCTTGGATTTTCTCCCAATTTGGAATGCCCAATTCACAATGCACTTTAATTCCTCGTGGTGGTGTAGTGACTCGCCTCAATCCGGGTGGCAGAGGACGAATCTCAGTTGCCTCCACGTCTGAGACATCAATCCACGCATCTCATCACGTGGCTTGTTGAGCGCGTTACCGCGGAGACCTAGCGCATGTGGAGGCTTCACGCTATTCTCCGCGGCATCCACGCACAAATCACCATGCGCCCCACTGAGAGTGAGAACTACATTATAGCGACCACGAGGAAGCTAACCCAACATGACTGAACCCACCCTAGCAACCGGGCCAATAGGTTGCTTAGGAAGCCTGACTAGAGTCACTTGTTCTGAACTTCTTAAACTTCTTCAAAGAGTTCTCATCAAAAAATCCTCCACATGCAGCAATGACAGCTTTGCAGATCCTTGGAATTCTAGCTGTCAGTTTGTCCAGATACTCAGGTGTTATTTCACCCCACGCTTCCTGTAGCACTTGCCATAGATGTGGCTGTCTTGTCGGGCACTTCTCACGCATCTCACAGTCTAGCTAATCCCACAAAATCTCAGTGGGGTTGAGATCCATGACACACTTTTCCAATTATCTGTTGTCCAATATCTGTGTTTCTTTGCCCACTCTAACATTTTCTTTTTGTTTTTCTGTTTCAAAAATGGCTTTTTCTTTGCAATTCTTCCCATAAACCCTGCATCCCTGAGTCTTCTCTTTACTGTTGTACATGAAACTGGTGTTTTTTGGCAATTTCAAGTATTGTATAGCCTTCATTCCTCAAAACAATGATTGACTGATGAGTTTCTAAAGAAAGCTGTTTCTTTTTTGCCATTTTTGACCTAATATTTACCTTAAAACATGCCGGTCTATTGCATACTGTGGCAACAAACTCAAAGACAATGTTAAGCTTCATCTAACGAACCAAATAGCTTTCAGCTGTGTTTGACGTAATGGCAAGTAATTTTCTAGTACCAATTTAGCAATTTAGCATGATTACTCAAGGATAAGGTGTTGGAGTGATGGCTGCTGGAAATGGGGCCTGTCTAGATTTGATCAAAAATCAAAATCACTATTTACTTTTTCAAATAGTGATGGTGCTGTTTTTTTACATCAGTATTGTCCTGACTATACTTTGTGATCAGTTGAATGCCACTTTGGTGAACTAAAGTACCATTTTCCGAAACAGCAAAATCTGTACATTATTCCAAACTTTTGGCCGCCAGTGTATATATACAATCACCAGCCACTTTATTATGTGCACCTGTACATCTATTTATTCATGCAATTTTCTAATTAGCCAATTGTGTGGCAGCAGTGTAATGTATAAAATCTTGCAGATATGGGTCAGGAGCTTCAGTTAATGTTCACATCAACCAACAGAATGGGGAAAAATGTGATCTCGACCATGGCACGATTGTTGGTGCCATATGGGCTGCTTTGAGTATTTCTGTAACTGCTGACCTCCTGGGATTTTCATGCACAACAGTCTCTAGAGTGTAAAGAGAATGTTGCAAAAAACAAAAAACATCCAGCGAGCGGCAGTTCTGTGGACGAAAATCCTTGTTGATGAGAGAGGTCAATGGAGAATTGCCAGACTGGTCTGATCTGACAGAAAGGTGAGAGTAACACAAATAAACATGCGTTACAACAGTTCTATGCAGAAAAGCATTTCTGAACATACAACACTTCGAACATTGAGGCGGATGGGTTACAGCAGCAGAAGACCCCTGCGGGTACCACTACTGTCAGCTAAAAACAGGAAACTGAGGCTGCAGTTGGGCACAGGCTCACCAAAACTGGACAGTAGACAATTGGAAAAACATCGCCTGGTCTGGCAAATCTGGATTTCTGCTGATGTACACAAATGGTAGGCCCACTGCAGCCTCAGTTTTCTGTTCCTGGCTGATAGAAGTGGAACCCAACATGGTCTTCTGCTGTTGTAGCCCATCCGCCTCAAGGTTTGACATGTTGTGCACTCTGAGATGCTATTCTGCTCATTACAATTGCACAGAGTGGTTATCTGAGTTACTGTAGCCTTTCTGTCAGCTCGAACCAGTCTGGCCATTCTCCGTTGACCTCTGTCATCAACAAGGCGTTTTCGCCCACAGAACTGCTGCTCATTGGTTGTTTTTTGTCTTTCGCACCATTCTCTTTAGAGAACCACTCTAGAGACTGTTCTGCGTGAAAATCCCAGGAGATCAGCAGTTACAGGAATACTCAGACCAGCCCGTATGGCACCAACAATCATGCCACGGTCTAAATCACTGAGATAACATTTTTCTCCATTCTGATGGTTAATGTGAACATTAACTGAAGCTCCTGACCCATATCTGCATGATTTTATACATTACACTGCTGCCACATGATTGGCTGATTAGATAATCGCATAAGTAGATGTACAGGTGTACCAAATAAAGTGGCCGGTGAGTGTGTGTGTGTGTGTGTGTGTATGTGTGTGTGTGTATATACAGGTGCATCTCAATAAATTAGAATGTCGTGGAAAAGTTCATTTATTTCAGTAATTCAACTCAAATTGTGAAACTCGTGTATTAAATAAATTCATTGCACACAGACTGAAGTAGTTTATGTCTTTGGTTCTTTTAATTGTGATGATTTTGGCTCACATTTAACAAAAACCCACCAATTCACTATCTCAAAAAATTAGAATACATCATAAGACCAATAAAAAAAACATTTTTAGTGAATTGTTGGTCTTCTGGAAAGTATGTTCATTTACTGTATATGTACTCAATACTTGGTAGGGGCTCCTTTTGCTTTAATTACTGCCTCAATTCGGCGTGGCATGGAGGTGATCAGTTTGTGGCACTGCTGAGGTGGTATGGAAGCCCAGGTATCTTTGACAGTGGCCTTCAGCTCATCTGCATTTTTTGGTCTCTTGTTTCTCATTTTCCTCTTGACAATACCCCATAGATTCTCTATGGGGTTCAGGTCTGGTGAGTTTGCTGGCCAGTCAACCACACCAACACCATGGTCATTTAACCAACTTTTGGTGCTTTTGGCAGTGTGGGCAGGTGCCAAATCCTGCTGGAAAATGAAATCAGCATCTTTAAAAAGCTGGTCAGCAGAAGGAAGCCTGAAGTGCTCCAAAATTTCTTGGTAAACGGGTGCAGTGACTTTGGTTTTCAAAAAACACAATGGACCAACACCAGCAGATGACATTGCACCCCAAATCATCACAGACTGTGGAAACTTAACACTGGACTTCAAGCAACTTGGGCTATGAGCTTCTCCACCCTTCCTCCAGACTCTAGGACCTTGGTTTCCAAATGAAATACAAAACTTGCTCTCATCTGAAAAGAGGACTTTGGACCACTGGGCAACAGTCCAGTTCTTCTTCTCCTTAGCCCAGGTAAGATGCCTCTGACGTTGTCTGTGGTTCAGGAGTGGCTTAACAAGAGGAATACGACAACTGTAGCCAAATTCCTTGACATGTCTGTGTGTGGTGGCTCTTGATGCCTTGACCCCAGCCTCAGTCCATTCCTTGTGAAGTTCACCCAAATTCTTGAATCGATTTTGCTTGACAATCATAAGGCTGCGGTTCTCTCGTTGGTTGTGCATCTTTTTCTTCCACACTTTTTCCTTCCACTCAACTTTCTGTTAACATGCTTGGATACAGCACTCTGTGAACAGCCAGCTTCTTTGGCAATGAATGTTTGTGGCTTACCCTCCTTGTGAAGGGTGTCAAAGATTGTCTTCTGGACAACTGTCAGATCAGCAGTCTTCCCCATGATTGTGTAGCCTAGTGAACCAAACTGAGAGACCATTTTGAAGGCTCAGGAAACCTTTGCAGGTGTTTTGAGTTGATTAGCTGATTGGCATGTCACCATATTCTAATTTGTTGAGATAGTGAATTGGTGGGTTTTTGTTAAATGTGAGCCAAAATCATCACAATTAAAAGAACCAAAGACTTAAACTACTTCAGTCTATGTGCATTGAATTTATTTAATACACGAGTTTCACAATTTGAGTTGAATTACTGAAATAAATGAACTTTTCCATGACATTCTAATTTATTGAGATGCACCTGTGTGTGTATATATATATATATATATATATATATATATATATATATATAGAGGTATAGATATAGATATACACACACACACACACACTATATGAATACTTCAAATAATTATTTCAGCTTTCTTATTACCCGCTGTACTACCTTTTCCTCTCTCAGAGTCCAGAGAGTTCAGGGGCCGACATCTCTGAGTACCGTCTGGAGTGGGGCAGAAAGGAGGAGCCCCTTGAACTGATCTATTGCGGCCCTGATACACAGTGTGAGATCTCAGACCTCACACCAGCCACTCATTACAACTGCAGACTACAGGTGTTTACTGCATACTAGTTGTTGTATGTATATAGTTGTTGTTATAATTTACATCTGATTTAATGTTCATGCTCAGTGATTTCCTACAGCAACACTTTTTTTAAATGCTTGTAAATATATTAAGTGCCTGTTAAAGTTCACCTTTCTTCGTTCTAAAAATGACTGGAAATCTCCTGTGCTTTGGCTTAATATTTAATCAATTATATGGCTATATCTTAAATTGCTTAATCTTATAATCTGTGATCTTATAATAAGACAACAAATAACTGATTAAAATATGGTATCTATTCTATTATTCTTGCACTGCTACAGGGTGCTGAAGCACTGCAGCCTCACAACATAAACCAAACTTGGATAACATTTAGATAGACTTTTTCACCTACCTTTTCATATTTAAAAATGTGCTCTTTTCACATATAATTAAGACTGGAATATAATCAAAGACAAACAGAAAATGAAGGTTGATGCTTCATTAACTGTATCATCCTGTGTACTGAGGCTGTTATTATGCTTTAAATAATGAGCTGGTGATGGTTATGTCGAGATTATCTTTTGCAGAGAGTTTAATAAAAGCATGGACAGCAAAATGATCATAATAATAGATTTTTTTTTTATGTGTAAGGAATTAAAGAAACTCAGCTCAAATGTTTTGCAGAAAATGAAACTTATAATGAAATAAAAATGTGTTTACATTTAATAATAAAATACAATAAAAATAATGTATATAATTATATTTTAGACCCCTGACCGATTCTCTCATATTACCGAATTAAAAATGGTACACTGAAATTTCATTCTGATTGATATTTTAAAACACTGAAACTCAAAATCAGTTATTGTAAGGTGACATTGTTTTTTTTTTTGTTGGGAAATATTTGTATGAAAAATACAAAACTGAAATATCTTGCTTGCATAAGTATTCAACCCCCACGCATTAATATTTGGTTGAGCCACCTTTTGCTGCAATAGCTGCTTTAATTCTTTCGGGGTACATATGTACCACCTTTGCACACAGTGACTAAGTGATTTTGGCCAATTTTTCTCGGCAGATTTGCTCCAGGTTGTTCAGGTTGGTTGGGTGACACTTGTGGACTCAATTTTCAAATAGTGCCACAGATTCTCAATAGGATAGAGATCAGGACTTTGACTGGGCCATTGTAGGACATTTATCTTTTTGTTCTTGATCTTGAGCCACTCCAGTGTTGCTTTGGCCTTGTGCTTGGGATCATTGTCATGCTGAATGGTGAATTTTTTTCTCAAGCTTCAGTTTTTTAGTGGACTGAAGCAGGTTTTCTTGCAGTATTTCACTATATTTTTCTCCATCCATTCTTCCTTCAATTCTAACAAGATGTCCAGTCCCTGCTGATGAGATGCATCCCCACAGCATAATGCTGCCACCAACATACTTCACTGTAGGGATGGTGTGTCTTGAGGCATAGGAAGTGTTAGGTTTGCGCCACACATAGCGCTTTGAGTTTTGGCCAAAAAGCTCTATCTTGGTCTCATCTGACAACAAAACCTTCTCCCACGTCGCAGCTGGGTCACTCACATGCTTCCTGGCAAACTCCAGACGTGCTTTCAGATGGTACTTTTGGAGTAACGGCTTCTTTCTTGTCACCCTCCCATACAGGCCAGCGTTATGCAGTGCTCTTGATATGGTTGACTGGTGCACCATTACTCCACTCCCAGCCACTGAACACCTGTAGCTCCTTCAAAGTGATTGTTGACCTCTCTGTGGCTTCTCTCACAAGTCTCCTTTTTGTTAGAGTGCTGAGTTTTGAGGGACTGCCTTTTCTTGGCAGTGCCTGGGTGTTGTGCAGCTTCCACTTCCTGATTATTGATCCAACTGTGCTCACTGGGATATCCAAACATTTGGATATTATTGTGTACCCTTTCCCTAATCTATGCATTTTTATTACATTAGCTCTAACTTCTATGGAATGCGCTTTGGTCTTCATTTTCCTTCAGATTCACAGCCTGACCAATGATCCTTCAACAATGGGTTTTTTATCCAGAAAATGTGATTGCAACTTTAATGATTCACAGGTGCATGCCAATGGTAAAGTAACTGTGTCCTCGTTAGGGCAGTTTCTTTCAACAGTGTAACCTGGCAGCTTCCACAGCACAGGGGTAGAATACTTGTGCAAGCAAGATATTTCATTTTTTTATTTTTTATTTTTTTTATTTTATAAATATATATATTTCCCAACATAAAACCAGTGTCACCTAACATTAATTGATTTTGAGTTCCAGTGTTTTAAAATAAAATATCAAACAGAATGAAATTTCATTGCACCATTTGTAATTTAGTAATATGAGATAATTGGTCAGGGGTCTGAATACTTTTGCAAGGCACTGTATATATGTATACACACTGATCAGCCACAACATTAAAACCACCTGCTTAATATTGTGTAGGTTCCCCTCCTGCCGCCAAAACAGCGCCAACCTGCATCTCAGAAGAGCATTCTAAGATGATATTCTTCTCAACACAATTGTACAGAGCAGTTATCTGAGTTACAGTGGACTTTGTCAGTTCAAACCAGTCTGGCCATTCTCTGTTGACCTCTCACATTAACAAGGAATTTCCATCCACAGAACTGCCGCTCACTGGATGTTTTTTGTTTTTGGCACCATTCGGAGTAAATTCTAGAGACTGTTGTGTGTGAAAATCCCAGGAGATCAGCAGTTACAGAAATACTCAAACCAGCCTGTGTGGCACCAACAATCATGCCACAGTCCAAATCACTGAGATCACAATTTTTGTCAGTTCAATTCTCTAGTAAATTCTAGATACTGTTGTGCTTGAAAATCCCAGGAGATTAGATAATTGCATGGATGATTTTGGTGCCAGGTGGGCTGGTTTGAGTATTTCTGTAACTGCTGATCTCCTGGGATTTTCACGCACAACAGTCTCTAGAATTTACTCCAAATGGTGCCAAAAACAAAAAACCTCCAGTGAGCGGCAGTTCTGTGGACGGAAATGCCTTGTTGATGAGAGTGGTCAACAGAGAATGGCCAGACTGGTCTGAACTGACAAAGTCTATGGTAACTCAGATAACCCCTCTGTACAATTGTGGTGAGAAAAAAAGCATCTCAGAATGTGGGTTGGTGCTGTTTTGGCTGCATGAGGGGGACCTACACAATATTAGGCAGGTGTTTTTAATGTTGTGGCTGATCGGTGTGTGTGTGTGTGTGTGTGTGTGTGTGTGTGTGTATATATATATATATATATATATATATATACACACACAGTGTGTTATATATAAAAAATTAAATTTGTGTGTAAAAAAAAAAAATTCTTAATATGCTAATGCCGATAAAGTCAGTTTGAACAAGTATGTACAAACAAAATACAAACATTTGTATTTTATCATGTTCTAATTGGTTTTGTACTTTTTATCATTATGTATTGCACAAGAAAACAAATACAGTATATGACTAAAGCTCACCATAAGTTTTATTTTGTTCCCTTTCTCAAGGCAGCAAATCAGGCTGGCGCAGGCCCATACAGCGAGCAGAGGAGCTGCCTGACCCCTGCCACCGTGCCTGACCCAGTCTCAGTGTTCTATGTACTTGAGCATGACCCTACAGACAGTGGCATCTACTCACCTTCCACGTGCCTGGCTTTGAAATGGGATGAACCCTGCAGTAATGGGGCAGAGATCACCTCTTACACTCTCAAACTGGAAGAGGAACTCAACAGCCTGGGAAACAGCACCTGCCATTTGCTGCAGAACCTACAGCCTGACAGTGAATACAGGTAGATGATGCAAATGCAGCTACATACACAATTAAGCAACACACATAATCATACAGTGGGGTTCAAAAGTCTGAGTTAACTTGTGAAAATGCTTCTATTTTGTTTTTTACTGTAATACATTTTTTCAATTACAAATTATGTTATCAGCAAAATAATTTGAGTGAAAACTTGGATTTAAAAGTGTACATGAGTGTCAAACTTTCTTAGTATTTTATGTGTTCTCCTTTTTGTTTTTTTCTTACACCATGCCCTTGAGCTGGCATGGATTCACAAGTTTGTGCAAAACCTGATTATCCGTGTTATCCCAGCATGATTTGAGAATGTTCCAGAGAGCACTGTGTGTGCTTCAGTGGAAGCAAGAAAATCAGAACTTTTTTCACAGGTTCAATGCCACAAATATGCTTACATTTGATTAGTGAAGCAGAAAAAGTGCAGAACCTTAAATATACTCTATCTTATTAATTTATGCTATGTTTACATTTTATTTTCATTCATAAATGATTCATAAATGAATATAATTATTAACAAAGCAAGCCCTCAAGTGACGTATACCATGAAAAGATGCATTTCATGATGTATTTACAGGGTTCATAACCGTGGGAAACAATTAGTTCAATCTATTTGCCGCATTTTGATTTTCTTGCACAGCGGACAGAAAACACGCACCAACAACTTCTGCAACCACTTGGCTTTCTGATTCCCTCTGAGCCGAATCTATATCCTGCAGAGAGCAGTTACGCTTCATCTCGGGACTCATTTGCATTCAGCTGCCAGTGTTGTCCATTTCAGCAAAGAGTGACGCCACAACTACATCACCACCGCTGCCTGTTTCCTCCCCCTGCCCAGCAGAGCAGTGGGTAAACAGCAGTGTGTTAATGAAAGGAGAAGGCCAGAGGGCAGAGTTTGTGTGTGTATCTAAAGAGTATGGACCATAACAGGCCACCTATCTCTGCGTGGGGCCACCACAGCACACATATAAGTGTCACCATCAAACAGTTTATATAACCAATGTTTTTGTCTGAGAGCTTTGATTATGGCTAGGTCTGCGCAGGACTAATTTTTTCATTTTAGTCTCACCTCCTGGCCGCACCTGCAAAGATTTACTGTCTATCCTCCAAGGTCAGAAATTCACCAGGGCTTGGGGAAAAAAATGCAATTGAAAGTGGCACAAATAGCCATT
The DNA here is from genome assembly GCF_019703515.2 of Myxocyprinus asiaticus. Lineage (NCBI taxonomy): Eukaryota > Metazoa > Chordata > Actinopteri > Cypriniformes > Catostomidae > Myxocyprinus > Myxocyprinus asiaticus. The sequence goes on from NC_059348.1 coordinate 28,786,469, forward strand.
CGTCTTTACACCGTCTTAAAATGTTTTTACACAGCAACAGTTGTGGGAAACAATGTTGTGACAGGTTCGTATGTGAAGGGGTAAGGAGGAAGTGGGAGATGGCGTAGTTCATTCAAACTACAGCCTTTATTCCAAACATCACAATCTTTGCTTTTCAGCAGAACGCTCTCACGCACACACACACACTGTTGGAGCTCAGCTCTCCCTCTCTCTTCCTGGCGGTCTGGATTGCCTTTTTAAATCCCTCTCTGCTCTCACTGCAAACACAAAACAGCTGTTAGAGGTGATTTCCCACAGGTGTCAATCCTTACCGTAATCACTCCCTCTGCCTCGCTCTCCACAGATTTTGCTCGGCCATGCCCCCATCACCACAAATGTATAATGCAAGCGAATGTTATATTTGTTGGGAAAACAAATTGCCGGCTTTATTGATGATGCTGGTGCACAGCTGAAAGCGTGCTGATTGTTAAGACAGTGGTGTGCCGTGTAGTTGCCAGATATTCAATCCAGCATTCATTATACATTAATAAGATGTTGTATTTTCATTCTTTAGTGCTTGACATCAAACCTTTTGATCCCAAAAATGCAACCTGCGATTCTAAGATTTTAACCCACGATTGTGTTTTCAAATGAGCCCAATTTGACGTGAAACCCTGGCAGCGCTGCAGTCATGCGCTGCTGCTGATCTGGGGAAGAGAGAGTGAGAGTGTGCGGCTCGCATCGGTGCTGAAGTTTCTCACTTGATTGATATGATTTTTTTTTTTTTCTGCCTTATTTTGTGTTCATTATGAGAGAAGTATTCTAAAAAGTATTCTAACAAAATTTAATAAAGTTAACTGTATTCTGAATATAGGTGGCTGAATACGGTTACTTCATTTTTGTTTTCTGAATACATAACGCCATTACATGTATTCCGTTACAGCCCAATCCTGCTATTAGATGTTGTTGAATGGTATCTAATATGATTTTTTTTATTTTGTTTTTATTAAACTACTAATACTAAATCAGCTTTGAAAACACTTAATGTGGAAGAAACACTCCCATAAATTCCACAACTTGAAACAGCGGTTACATTAAGATCTACCATAACGAGGGGGCCTGGGTAGCTCAGTGGTAAAAGACGCTGGCTCCCACCCCTGGAGTTCGCTAGTTCGAATCCCAGGGCATGCTGAGTGACTCGGACGCAGAGGCAACTGGGATTCGTACCCTGCCACCCGGATTGAGGCGAATCACTACGCGACCACGAGGACTTAAAAGCACATTGGGAATTCCCATGCTTTTATTTATGTTATTTCATAGTTTTGATGACTGCACGATTATTCTAAAATGTGGAAAATAGAAATTATATACTGAATAAGTATGTCCAAACTTTTGACTGGTAGTGTTGATGTTAAATCTCTCTAACAAAGACCTAATCAATCAGAAGTGTGGTCAGAGGGATCGAGTCAGGCTCAGTGTGAAGCAGACTGTATGGTCATTTGATAGCTCCGAGATCGATTATGTCTTTTGCCATTATGTGTGTAGAGAATAATGAAATCTTGTGTAAGGTTAAAGAATGTTTGTTTTCAGTTAAATGTTAACCAGAGAGTGTGGTGTTGCTGGCAGAGCTCTACTTCTCCAGTGCAGCATTTTTTGAAAGCCCAGAAATTGAATTTTGGTTCCATGTGATTTAATAATTTGGCAAGATACATCTTTGTGTGATGGCGTCCCACACGAAGCATTGCAAGTTATTGGCATCCGCGAGTTAGTATCTTGGGTTCTTCTGTGCGTGAAGTGGCTGATTACTTACAGTGACGTGTGTGATGTGAAAAGCCACATCTCATTTCACACTGAGGTTATATCAGGCAACACACTTTGTACAAAATAGTCAGTATTACATGCCGGTTTCTCACCAAAAGGAGAAAAGATTGCTTTCGGGTTTATTTAAGCAATATAAATATGGGATTAGCATGGCTGTGATTCAGCCATAGACTAAAGGCCGCAGGTAATCATGGCGTGCTGCTGTTGTTGTTTGTATATGTTTGTGTCTGTTCTTTTTTGGAAATGCTATAGAGTATTACACAGGGTTGACAGTAAAGCTAGGGCACATCTGTTAGCCTGCTGATAAACAGATATGAAGCCGCCTACACTACCATACATGTATATTCAGATGAAACTGCTCATATGAGTGCCATATGAGTAATCTGCACACCTCCTGAAAAAACAGCAGTTGCAAGGCGGTGGGAAATGTTGTACTATTAACGCATCCATGTACTAAGAATATACATGAGCATGCCTCTGTTTTTGTAGTCACCACGTGTCTTTGTTGTCATGCTCTTCGTTTCGAAAACAAATCCAGATACTGAAATGTTGGAGTGCAGTTCTTTGCAGCAGCATAAGTTGGTTGCTTACTTGTCCTGTGGGTTTTACCAAAATCCTGATATTTTCTATTTGTAATTATCATTGTACTGTACATAAACAGTATGTTAAGGATGTGTACTATTCTTCTGAAGCTACTCCCAGTTTAATGTTAAAACTACTACAGTACATCTACACTTTTGATTTGCAAACTAAAAGAAGGTAGCTAACTACTTGAATTACAAAACGATCAGATTAAGTTTCCATTCCACTATTTATTTAGCAGTATTTATTTGGCGCAAAAACAATAAGGTTCTCAATAAGGGTGTCAACATCAGACTTGAATTTTTCACTAAGTATTACCAATAATAAAAATTAAAAAAAAACTAATTTATAGTCAAAAACAGTTATTTATAGCATTAGTAAACAAAATATTTATTTGTCATTAAAAAGGCTGCATTAATTAATTTATTTAAATGAATCAAACTTCCCAATGGTTCATAGTGCAGACATTCTAGGAGAGTGCATCAGCAATAGCTTGCGTGTGCAATACAATGTGAAATACAAGCAGCAATATAGCATTTTGTACTACTTGCTAACAGGAAAAGCTACTTTTGAAAATAGCTAAACCATTGTCACACCAATTGTTTTTTTCTTTTTTTTTTTCTTTTTTACATAAATATGTTAGTAGCATCTCTCTTTATATATGTATATATATATATACAGGTGCATCTCAATAAATTAGAATGTCGTGGAAAAGTTCATTTATTTCAGTAATTCAACTCAAATTGTGAAACTCGTGTATTAAATAAATTCAGTGCACACAGACTGAAGTAGTTTAAGTCTTTGGTTCTTTTAATTGTGATGATTTTGGCTCACATTTAACAAAAACCCACCAATTCACTATCTCAAAAAATTAGAATACATCATAAGACCAATAAAAAAAACATTTTTAGTGAATTGTTGGCCTTCTGGAAAGTATGTTCATTTACTGTATATGTACTCAATACTTGGTAGGGGCTCCTTTTGCTTTAATTACTGCCTCAATTCGGCGTGGCATGGAGGTGATCAGTTTGTGGCACTGCTGAGGTGGTATGGAAGCCCAGTTATCTTTGACAGTGGCCTTCAGCTCATCTGCATTGTTTCTCATTTTCCTCTTGACAATACCCCATAGATTCTCTATGGGGTTCAGGTCTGGTGAGTTTGCTGGCCAGTCAAGCACACCAACACCATGGTCATTTAACCAACTTTTGGTGTTTTTGGCAGTGTGGGCAGGTGCCAAATCCTGCTGGAAAATGAAATCAGCATCTTTAAAAAGCTGGTCAGCAGAAGGAAGCATGAAGTGCTCCAAAATTTCTTGGTAAACGGGTGCAGTGACTTTGGTTTTCAAAAAACACAATGGACCAACACCAGCAGATGACATTGCACCCCAAATCATCACAGACTGTGGAAACTTAACACTGGACTTCAAGCAACTTGGGCTATGAGCTTCTCCACCCTTCCTCCAGACTCTAGGACCTTGGTTTCCAAATGAAATACAAAACTTGCTCTCATCTGAAAAGAGGACTTTGGACCACTGGGCAACAGTCCAGTTCTTCTTCTCCTTAGCCCAGGTAAGACGCCTCTGACATTGTCTGTGGTTCAGGAGTGGCTTAACAAGAGGAATACGACAACTGTAGCCAAATTCCTTGACATGTCTGTGTGTGGTGGCCTTGACCCCAGCCTCAGTCCATTCCTTGTGAAGTTCACCCAAATTCTTGAATCGATTTTGTTTGACAGTCCTCATAAGGCTGCGGTTCTCTCGGTTGGTTGTGCATCTTTTTCTTCCACACTTTTTCCTTCCACTCAACTTTCTGTTAACATGCTTGGATACAGCACTCTGTGAACAGCCAGCTTCTTTGGCAATGAATGTTTGTGGCTTACCCTCCTTGTGAAGGGTGTCAATGATTGTCTTCTGGACAACTGTCAGATCAGCAGTCTTCCCCATGATTGTGTAGCCTAGTGAACCAAACTGAGAGACCATTTTGAAGGCTCAGGAAACCTTTGCAGGTGTTTTGAGTTGATTAGCTGATTGGCATGTCACCATATTCTAATTTGTTGAGATAGTGAATTGGTGGGTTTTTGTTAAATGTGAGCCAAAATCATCACAATTAAAAGAACCAAAGACTTAAACTACTTCAGTCTGTGTGCATTGAATTTATTTAATACACGAGTTTCACAGTTTGAGTTGAATTACTGAAATACAGGAACTTTTCCACGACATTCTAATTTATTGAGATGCACCTGTATATATATATATATATTTGTCAGTTACTCTCCAACATTGATGAAGAAAAGATTTATCAATGAAATGAACTACTTTATTACAGGGCTTTTTGAAATACTCAAATCGGATTAGTCAATCTATTGCATTAGACCAGTCATCCAGGTATTGTGAGTCCTCTTTCCTGCTTCTCGGATCACTGTGTGATCTCTACAAGCTAATAAAAAAAAAAAAAATCAACTCAAAGCAATGTTTCTTGTGCATTTATTTATTTATTTAGCAAGTAGTCTTTTAATAAGCTGGATAATAAGTAGTCAGGCCATTCATTACAAAATAAACACAACAGAACAAACCATAGGTGGATTTCAGCTGTTCAACAATTTTTATTTGTTCTCGCATCATTTCAATACAAATCAATATTTTATGTCCATGTATGTGTTTATTTGAATATTAGCTGTAATAAGCGAGATAATGTATCCTGTCAGGTTTATTTTGCGATACCAACCGGCTGACTTTACATTATACCTCACTTACAATTTGATGCTAGGTGAAATTAATGAACTGCATTTAGAGAAAGGATTTTGTTTGGATCATGCAGGGGTATGTATTTGTGAGGTTTATGCTTAAACTTAGAAGAAGAAAAAAATGCCAATGAGGTAAGAAAAATAAACTTAATTTAAAATAGAGTATATTTTCTGAAAATAAGTATAATTTTCTTGCACTGTTTTCTGAAGGAAATTTATTAAGGATGTTTTCATATTTTTACTGATTATTTTTAGCAGTCAAGGATGTCCCAGTAAGTCAAGAAAACATACTCTAGTGTTTAATTCACTTATCCTGCTTAAAAATGTACTTCTCTATAAGACACCATAATTAATTAATTAGAAGTGAGATTTTTGTTGTGATCAGTCTTTCTGTGCTGTGTCAGTGTGCAGATTCAGGCAGTGAATGAGATCGGTGCTGGTCCCTTGTGCCCTCCCCTGCTGGCCCGCACCCGGCCACTGCCCCCTGTCCCTCCCAGACTAGAGTGCACTGCCGCTGGACCCCAGAGCCTCAAACTGAAATGGGGAGACAGCAGCAATGCCAAGAGTCTGCTTGGAGATGAGATGATCTACAACCTGCAGATGGAAGACAAGAACAGAAGGTGAGTTAATCTCTGTCGTGCCTTATAAACAGCTGTAGATGCTGTGGAAGGGCAGAATGGTGGACTATATGTCCAACAACCTACTTGTTGAATACGTAGGTTGACTTGTTTATGAAGATTGTTTTTTTTTTTTTTTTTAATGCGTTTGCTATAAAGGGGATGAATCTAGATCAGGGGGTTCTTAAACTTTCTCGGCCCAGGACCCAAATTAGAAATTTTGTGTTTACCTGGGACCCACACTTACAAAACCATGCAATATGCTGTATTTACTATATCTGTTAATTTATTCACTTTATGACTAAAACCATTGTTATATAGAAAGACTCTTACAGAAATGTTTGTTATCCTTTCACAGACACAGAAAAGCTCAATTAAACATTTGAACATGCACACAAACATGTACACTCTCAAATTGTAGAAATAACGTTTATATATATATATTGATAAAATAAATTACACCCAGTTTGAACTTGAAAGCCTCATTTTGTAAACCCCTACAAACATGTACCATTGGTAACCATAGGTTCTTCCCAAAATATCATAGTTTCTTCAGTTACTGTTAGTAAAATAATAATTAAAAAAAATGATAAAACTCATGGAAACTTTTAGTTAGGAAAAGATTCTTCAAGCTTTTTACAGGTGAAGGTGAAGGTGATACCATATGAATTTCAAGTTTTATAGTAGACCTGGTACCAATAAGTATGCTATGGTATTTTGGCAGAAAATATTGGTTGCCAGAACTGATGTTTTTGATATATACTGGTAAATGGTTCATAAATTTGTAAATAATAGTTTCAACAGAACATATGAGATCAATACATTTGTGTCAAGCTGACCATTATTCATCATACTGTTGTTTTTCTATTTATTTAATATTGAACTAAGAAAAATAATACATTACACACAACAGTACAGAGTGATTGTTTGTAAGCAACTCACTTATGCCACTTTGATAAACAGTACTCGCATGTTTCTGCATATCTTCAAAGCTACGTCAATTCTTTTCCTGACTTGCTTGAGCTTTTCGTTGTGTTCTGACAGAATTTCCGTGGCTTTCTCGTGACCTGCGTGGGCTGCGTGAGATGTTGTCTTATTTAGAGCGGCTCAGTACTTTGAACTTGCACACATACCGCTTTTTTGACACTCCTCGCTTTTTCTGATTCTTTGTCACCTTTCTGTTTTGCGAGTGTGCACGTTAACAGCAATGTGTCGTGTTGTCAAGTGGAGTGACCTAGTTGGCCTCATCACTTCTGCACGTGACTGCGCCTCTACCTTGCTTGATATCGCAGTCAAATTATATTGTGAAAAACAGCTGAAAAACGGTCACGGTCAGCACAACAGCATGGAAGGTGCACTGAACAGAGTGCATTTGCTCTTAAGAAATTTCAGTTACTCTTGCTAAGAAAATAATTACACAACGTGACCCAACATGTATGGCTGTGCTGCCCATCGTTTAAGAAATGCTGATCTAGATGTGCAACTTGTGCAGGAGACTTTTTGCGTGCTGTGCTTTAGACTTTAACTTTCTGTGAGCAATGTTACCAATATCATACTTCATCCAAGGAGCTCAGTTTTCTTTGGTGACTATGATAGTTTTCTGTGTAAAGGTTATAGATAGTTAACCTATATATTTGTTAATCTGCCACTTACCTTATTGAGGCTGTGCTTCCTTGGATTCAGACTGCATTTTTTGTCTGTTGGTCTATACATACACATGCAGATGGATGTCTTTGGCTGTTGGGGTGCATCTTATTCTGTTTTTCAGTGTCTTGCGCCATGAGCATTGATTTTTTTTAAGATGACATATCAAGTTAAAAGTAAACTAGTAGAAGTGCTGTTGTGCTGAGTGAACACCCCCTATTAAACTGTCGGGTCGGGCTCTGCTGAACCTAAATTATTTAGGACTATCAAGTAATCATTCAGACCCAATGACTAGTCGGTTTTGAAAATATGTATTTTTGTGTATCCCTAGTATATGCACAGCTAGGAGAAAAAATGTAATAAAATTTGTAAGCAGTTATTTAATTTGGACTAGGTGTACTATCAGTGGATGCTACCAAGGTACTATAATAACTAATTTTAAAGTTAAAATGTGTAATTTCTGTCACACTAGCGTCACCAAGTGGAATTGCAAATATAATGATTGATTTCAGACACCTTCCTGAACACTCCCCCCAGTTGGCTGCTCCTGACCTATGGAACAGCTTACCTTTCCATATAAGGACTACTCAGACTATAGAAATGTTTAAGTCGCTGCTGAAGTCCCACCTCTTCGCATTGGTGTTCAACTCGAGTAGAGCTTGACACCCTGACTTCTTACTCTGTGTGTTGTAACTCTATAGCCCGGTCATAATTGTATTGTTTTCTTTTATTTATTTATCGTGTTTATTGAATTCTATGGCTTTGCTTTTCTATTTGTACAGCACTTTGGTTCAACTCTTGTTGATTTTAAATGTGCTTTATAAATAAATTTGACCTTGACCTTGACCACCTGCCAGTGAACAAACCAATAGTCCCACCTCAAACTCACACCATTGGTTAAGTCAATTTTGGGTTGTCCGGCTGGCCAGGACACTCAAACAAACAGAGTAATGTTTAATAGTGTTACAAAAAATTTCGTTTTTACACTTTTTGGGGCATTCGACTTACAAATGACTTATTTGTAGTTAATTAAGCTAGGATAGGAGAAAGTGTTTACCAGACAAACCTGTACAGCAGTCAGAACAATCAGACTGAACTTTTAACCTACATGATTCTCAGTTTGGCTCATGTCTTAATTTAATTGTAACTGTTGATTGTTTTCTTTGGCTGAGTGACATGTTGGCTGGTTTTGTGATCAGGCAACAAGCCTGACAGATGGGAATTTAATCAAAACAAAATTAATTCCTAACCAGCAGTTTTGAAAATCCTTTTAGTGTTAGTCTGGTTAATTTTCTAATTATTCTCTTTAGCATGTTTTTAACTTGTTTCAAAGGGTGAGGTGATTGAAGCATTTTACTTTACTAAATTCAATTACCAAATACCTAATGTAGAGTATACCTATATGCATATACATAATGCCATGTAGTATATATACATTACAAATAGAATCCCCCTTTAAATGCCTTGTGCCAGAGTCTGCTGCTTCTGAAGCATATTTTATTGGATTGTGGTGGTTTTAATTCCTTGAGGGAATTGTTTTAATCAATATATCTTTTAATACATTTTAATCTGGTTTTTACCATGAAAATATGGAAGCTGGTATGCTTTAAATCACAAACAAAAATATCAACTATATTATAGAAATTCATTTTATATTAATATTTGTGAAGATAAGGCTTAAACCAAGCATTCAACCATTCTTTGTGTAGAGAGTGAAGGTCACAAAATTAAATGTCACATATGTATTTGCAAACAGGTTATATCAATTGGTAACACACTGTAATTTCTTCTTGACCTTAAAGGGTTAGTTCACCCAAAAATGAAAATACTTTCATGTTTTATTTACCTTTAAGCCATCCCAGATATGTATGACTTTCTTTCTTCAGTAGAACTGAAATGAAGATTTTTATAAGCCCATTTCAGTTTGTCCATACAATGCAAGTAAATGGGTGTCATCAGGCTGCTCGCTGTTTGACAGTCCAAAAGGCTTATTTAGGTACCATAACATAATCCACATGACTCCAGTCGATCAATTAATGTCGTCTGAAGCAAATCGATAGATTTGTGTAAGAAACAAATCGATCATTAAAACGTATTTAACTTCCAGCCAGCGCTGGATTGCTGTTTGAAATGAACTAATTCTTGCCGTTCGTTCCTCTGTTGTAAACAAAGCGCAATGCTTCCGACTTCTCGCTTGAACGTGCCATTGCGCTTACATCACGCAAGGGTAACGTGATGCATCCACTGCTGGCAGGAAGCGATTTTTAAAAGATAATAAAGTTTCTGGTTATCTGGTTGTCAAACGTCAGTAGAACATGTCCATATTTAATGTGATGTACTACACCTGTGTTTACTCTGTTAGGACACCTGTGTGAACTCGAGGGGAATTGACTTCACACATCCACTAAAAATCACCTTTTGAAAATTTGGTTAAAATTTAGTTCTGAGAAAAGATCTGACATAATTTATTTGCTGATGCCACTTGGTTTGATATTTTGTATCTAATTCAGTGACATTCAGACATAAAGGTAATCCTCACGACTCCAGTCGATCAATTAATGTCTTCTGAAGCAAATCCATAGGTGCGTGTAAGAAACTAATTGAAAATTAAAAAGTTTTTAACTTTAAATCATTGCTTCCGGCCAGCGCTGGATTGCTGTTTGAAATAAACTAACTCATACGTGATGTTTGTTCCTCTGTTGTAAACAAAGTGCATGCTTCTGTCTTCTTGCTTGAACGCACCATAGCGCTAATGTCACATGACGATAATGTGATGCATTCTGATCGTCTGCTGGTAAGAAGCGATTTTTAAAAGTTAATAAAGTTTTAATTATTGGTTTATTTTTTACAAAAAGTATCGATTTGCTTCAGAAGACATTAATTGATCGACTGGAGTCTTGTGGATTAATTTTATGCTGCCAAAATATGCCTTTTGGACCATCAAACAGCCAGCAGCCCGATGGCACCCATTTACTTGCATTGTATGGACAAAGAGAGCTGATATGGTCTTATAATTTTTTTTATTTCGGTTCTGCTGAAGAAGGAAAGTCATACACATCTAGGATGGCTTAAAGGTAAGTAAATCATGAGAGAATTTAGATTTTTGGGTGAACTAACCCTTTAATTGTGGGATACCTCAGATGAAAGCAGAATAATAACAGTATTCACTAAGGTCCAATTACCACTACCAGTGAGCATTAGAATTTGGTAAACATTTATTTGTCTTTTGTTGTGCTAATAATAATTGATTCAGTTGCTTAATCAAAATGTGATGCAGAGAGCGCAATCGGGAGAGATAAAAAAATATTTACCATGAGTTCAAAATTGATTCAGCATGGCTCTGAAATGGACTCTGAACATTCTATGGTACACCCGGAATCTTATCACGGGTCAGATTGCCATAGTAACCACAGAGGTACTTTTCGTCAAATGAATAATAGCAGATATTGTGTCAGACTATTCTTTGGACCCCTCCATTTGTCTTTTTCTTTCCCTTTGAAAAAATCCTTTGTTCTGGATTGTGTTTTATAATCCAGTTGGTGCCAGATGTTGGAGTTCGACCTGTACAGTGCCAGTGTTTAGTACTATTCATTTGCGTCCACATGATGGATTATCCCTCCATCTCAATATGTGCACTTCCCTGCGACACTGTTTTCATGATACATTAGGTGAACAATACCTGTATGACCTACTGCATCTTTTGAAATTCTGAAGTGTGCAACCAGATGACACTACGACACAATTTATTGACAAAATCAATAAGTTAAAAAAAATAAATAATCAAATATAGTACCGTAGGTTCCAAGAAAGTTGTTCCTCATGGTGAAATTGACCTTGTTTAAAAAGCAGTAAATTGTGCTGTGGTAGGGTTAGGTTGTTAGTTGTTAGTACGTCATAGGTCATAGAACATACAGGGCAAAAGACAGTGCCTACATGGCATATATAATATGTTTGGGAATATATTTAATCTACACACCTGCATACTTAAAGAACATACTTCAACTGTGGAGAAGTTTGTCATGTGATTCCTAGCCAGCTACTTAAAAAGTATTCCAAAACAAGCCAGCTTTGGTTGGAGATGCCAAGACAACATGAAATCGAACATGATGAGGAGAGCTATTTTTCTCCTTTTTCCAGTGCCCAGGTTTGACAGGCCTCAGAGAACATTAAGTATTGACTTTGGGTCACTGGTTTGTTACCATCGTCTCATTAGTTCGACATCAACCTGGCAGGAATTCTTTGAGATTGGCAAAATGCCTCTGGAAGCAGTCATTAAATACCAGCTGTTGCTTTGTACTCCGTTTTGACCCAAGGGGTTGGACTGATGTTTTGCTGGGAAGGGATTGGGCATGAGCGGCTGTTACCTAGAGCTCTCTACCAATGCCAGATATTTCCACCTAATTTATTGCAATTGAGTCCAAAAAAAAAAAAATGTTAGATTGGATTTAAGAAGTCTGTGGCTGGTTTACAATGTCCTTTGTTTGTCCTACAAACACGAAAATTGGACTAAAATAGCATCCTTTAACTTATGATTTGTGATTTACTGATGTTTTTGTTTGTTTTTATCTTTAGCGAATATATCTTTGGCAGTTTAAAAGTGAAACTTTGTCATTTAAAAGTTACAATAATAATAATAATAATAATAATAATAATAATAAGTTTTTAGTTAAAAAGCCAACAAGTGTTTAACATACATGGGAACTCATTCAGTACTATTTTAAAAGCATATACATAATTCCCATACCTTCAGTGGTGCTATTTCATCATTTTAATGACTTCACTGTTATTCTAAAATATGGAAAATAGCAGCAATAATAAAGAATTAGTAAGTGTGTCAACACTTTTGACTGGTAGTCTAAATAAATAAAAATAAAATATATATATATATATGTGTGTGTGTGTGTGTGTGTGTGTGTGTGTGTGTGTGTGTGTGTGTGTGTGTGTGTATTTTAGGTTCGTCACAATCTACAGAGGCCCAAGCCACACATACAAGGTACAGAGACTAAGTGAATCGAGCAGCTACTGTCTCAGGATTCAAGCTGTGAGCGATGCAGGAGAGGGCCCTTTCTCTGAAGTACACACTTTCCATACCACCAAGTCTGTGCCTCCAGCACTCAAGGGTAAATGACCCTTTTACAAGTACAACAAAACATTGCTTCATGCCACGTGTCTATGTATTGCGTTGGTCCTTATGCAACGTTTATAGCTAACCTTGTGTATTATCTTTAGCCCCCAAAGTGGTACAATTGGAAGGGAATTTGTGTGAGGTCAGCTGGGAGAGCATTCCACCAATGAGAGGAGACCCCATCAGCTACATCCTACAGGTGCTGGTGGCCAGAGAGTCTGAATACAAGCAGGTGAGTTCAGATTCTTCATATCTGAAATCACAGTGGCCACACTTAAAAATTTACAGTATGATTGATAACCAAAGATCAAACCAAATGGTATTTATTTGAAAGAAATATAGTACAAATACACATTTGAAGCATTTTCATCACAAAGATGACTTTTAGGTTTTAAATTGTAAAACATTATAGTACTTTTACTTTTGAAAATGAAGACAAAAGGTATTTGGACATCATCTGGTTGTCAAACGTCAGTAGAACATGTCCATATTTAATGTGAAGTACTACACCTTTGTTTACTCTGTTAGGACACCTGTGTGAACTTGAGGGGAATTGACTTCATCCATTATTTTCTAATGCCACTTTCAGTGACATTCATACATTAAGTGTGACTTACAGGTGTCCAAATACTTTTTGGGGCCATTGTAGCTTTAGGTGCTTTTTCAATGCATTTAGTTTGAGACATTTATATAGCTGATGAACAGATTTTGAAAATTACAGGTTTTGTTAATTTTTACATTGCTAACTTTATTTGCACCCCTGAAGGCATATGTCAGAATTTTTTTTTTTTTTTTTTTTTTTTCTACCAGTTTCTTTCTACTTTTGTCAGAAAATACTCTGGTAGCAAAGAAAAACAACCAAGCAAAAGACTGAATGAATTTGGTGCATAGGAGGCACAAAAGGAGTAGAATTCTCATTTACTTCACAAGTGACATGATTGCACACATTTTTGTTCATTCTATTATGAATTGAAATATCATTTTAGGTTAAATGGCCACATTATTGGATCTGCCAGTACACCATAAATTCACCAAATAAAACCTACTGTGAAAGCCATAAGATCTCTCAAGGAAGTACATAGCTGCTTTTATTCATGGCGATAACAAGCTATTCAAATCCTTTCCCGTGCACAGTTATTTCTCAGTAATCACTGACGGAAGAGTACTGCACATTAACTGTATATCAGACACATCAGTATTTTTGTCTTGTTCTCCAGTAAAAACATCTAAACATCCTTAAAGGGATAGTTCAACCAAAAAGGAAAATTCTGATATAATTTATTCACTATTATATTGTTACAAACCCACGTGCCTTTCCTTCTTTCATGGAACCCAAAAGGAGATGTTAGGCAGAATGGCAGTCTCAATCACCATTCACTTTCATCTCATGGAGGAAAGATGGAATGAAAGAGAATGGTGACTGAGGCTGTCAGTCCATAGAAGACATAGTCATATTGGTTTGGACAACATGATCACACAGGAAGTCGGCATGCTGACATTATGCCGACTCACTGACATGCGACATTTCCTACCAGACATTTTTGCATCAGTTTCAGTGTTTTTACCTTCCCACGTGGCTCGACCGGCAGCGCATTGCGTCAGCAGTGTGAGAGACCCGGGTTCGTATCCAAGTTGAAACTAGGAAGTAATCGCATTCGCTTAATCAGTGATGAGCGTGATTCAGAGGTTGCACTTTCCCCCTTAACATTTAATTTTTACTCCACAAATGGTTAGGTTTAGGTTTAGGTTTGGGTTTGTGTTGGGGGGTAGCATTCCTAAAATATGCATTCCTCTTCACTGTATTACATCCTGTTCAGCAACCTCTCCTGGACATAAATGGAGCTCACACGTGGCTATACGCCCTACAACACTTACCGCTTTGGCCACTGGGGGCAGTGTTTTAAATTTACGTAAGCATATACTGATCTTTGCTAAAGAAAAGTTGACCTACACTTTTCAATTTCACTGTGAGTTCAGGCTGTTCTGGAGTAACGTGAAAACATCCTCATATTAATGATTTTTGGGTGAACTTTACCTTCAAAACAGAATAAATTTACTTGTGAAGCAAAATTTGAGCTTTATAAGGTTTTTAGATATTAAGACATGTTTTCTGAGAATATATCTGTATAACTAGTTCATTTTTCATAATAAATTGTTTTTTTTCTTGTTGTAAGCATAAACTGGACCAAATTTTGTTAGATTTATGCATAAATCAAGTCTTAAACCATTTGTCAATGGGGTATAGGGGCTTCCACATGACTCGCATCGTGGTGTCAACACAACGCTCAACAGCATCAAACGCTGCTTTGATCTCCACATGAAAATCAATGCAGAAAACGTCTCATTTTCATTTTAGCACTGGCACCGCCCATTTACTGGTTCATCATCTGAATTATCTGGGGATCATTGGCTGCCATTTTGAAAGGTCAGGGGCAACGGGGTCAAAGTTGAAATAGTTTGAACCCCCAGCGCCGGGGGTACGCTGGAGCTGATGCGTCACTCCATAGAGTTGTGAATGTATGAATGTATTCGGAAATGCTGACGCAAGTCAGTGGAAACCCCTTAAGAATAATAAACTTAAAGGAATGTTCCAGGTTTAATACAATTAAGCTCAATCAGCAGCATTTGTGGCATAATCTTGATTACCACAAAAACAAATTTCAACTTGTTCCTCCTCTTGCTGGATTAAAGCAAAAATCTGGGTTACAGTGAGGCACTTACAATACAATGGAAGTGAATGTGACCAATCCGTAAACGTTAAAATACTCACTGTTTGCAAAAGTATAGCCACAAGACGTAAACTTTATGCATGTTAATATGATTTAAGTGTGATAAAATGGCTTTCTAACCCTTTTGGTGTGAAGTTTTCAGATTTTACAACTTTTAAACCCTGCAATCCCGGTAATTTAGTAGTCTGCCTCAAAAACAATGGTTTAAACAACTTTCAACCTCAAATAAGACATGAGTTTCAACAGAAGAATTAATGGACTGTAAGTGCTTTTATAAAATTGTTAGCTTCACATTTCTGACTTTAAACCCTCCAAAAATTGTAAGGCAGAGTTCTTGAAATGTTTCCAGTTGTTATGCTAATGTGTGCCTTGTCCTGTCTGGACAA
The DNA here is from genome assembly GCF_019703515.2 of Myxocyprinus asiaticus. Classification (NCBI taxonomy): domain Eukaryota; kingdom Metazoa; phylum Chordata; class Actinopteri; order Cypriniformes; family Catostomidae; genus Myxocyprinus; species Myxocyprinus asiaticus. The sequence goes on from NC_059348.1 coordinate 28,802,094, forward strand.
ATGGATGTGAGGGGAAATGGATGTGAGAAGTAATGAGCGTGAGAAGTGAGCAGAAGTCCATGTGGAGCGTGGAGCCATCATGTCAGTGTGTAATAGCAACAGATTCTGCCTTCTGTTTGCACTGCTTCTGGAATCTCTGTGTGTACTCTTGTGTTGATGAGGCTGTGGATACAGTCTGCACAGCTCTCTCTGTCTCCATTTAATCTTGCTATTACATGAAATACACACAAATCTATAGACTGAGCAGGAATCCGACACCAATAGGATTTACAGAGCCTGTGTACGTTTTCTCAGTGTTATCCCAGACAGATAATTTTCACCCACCTAATTGTACAGCTAATGGAGTTCACTTACATGTTATCCTGCATTATGAAAGTTTGTGTAACCACATCCAGATTATCATCAAATGTCTCGCCATATCATTTTAGTTTGCGGTGATGAATTTCTGTAAATGCACAGTATTACAGCCTTATTAGCTGTTTAGCAATATCACACATGCAATAATGCTGGTATACTGAATATTACTATGGCTATGATTCGAACATAGGTAATCAAATCTGTGCAGATATTCAGTTCAATAGCACAATTGTGAATTTACTTATACAGTAAAATAGTTATATAAACAAGAATTAAATTTAGAGTAACTGACATTTCAGACACAATATGGCAAGCTGTTTTGTTCATATTTGTTTCGCTAGCAAAAATTGTTTAGTTACGATGTTATGAACCATAGAGTTGAAATTCAACATGATCTCATGAGAATTGATATATATTCTTATGTAAAGTTTGGTTCTAACAAACGTACTGTACATTCTCTTACATTTGCATAGACACCGAAACGACAGCATGTAAACGTCATCATTTTACGTATTGACACCTATAGAAACGTACAAATGTTTACGTGTACTGTTTAAATTGATTAATATTGAATATTTCATAGTTAATCAGTTAATTACATTTAATTTATAATCAGTGAGATTAATTAAATGCCATCACATTTATTTAATGCAGTTGACATTATAATATGACATTTTAATGGTTTAATTCAGTTCTGTGTGATTTCTGCTGCCCTATACAATGTTTTAAATGATTATATCACTTTAACCAAGACTAAACTTTAAAATGTTAAAATGAATAAAAACTCTGTAATTGTTTATTCATTTATTAAACATTTTACTTTATTTTTGTTTGCCATGGGACACAAAAGGAGTTTTCAGAATATGCCAAAAAACAAAATAAACCACAAAAAGCACCATAAAACAATAATAAAATTAATTTAACTATAATCCAAATCTTCAGACTGCTTTCTGTGAAGAACAGACCCAAATTCAAGCCTTTTATTCAATCTCCATCAACCGTCATACCCGTTGTAACCGTCAGTCAACCCGCGTTGGTTTCATTTTCAAAATTCAAAAACTGCCGCCTCAAGCATTACGACCAGCGGTTTTACGGCAGTGTCGAATGCTCATTGGCTCTCAAGTGTCTCATGACCATTTGCGACATGCCATATTCTGCGATGTATATGTATAAATGAGATATGACAGCGCTGTTCTAGAGTGCATCAGAAGATTTACAACGATTAATATTTTAAATGTCACTCTACACCTCACACAAAGCTACTGTATGCTGTCAGGGAGCACATCGGATGCAGCGCATCGCACTTTGGACTACTTTTGTACAGAATTTTGCCATTTTTCTGAATAAATTATTGTGATTAAATGTATCTGCCTGTTATGCGTTTTATATGCTTAATAAATGGTTATGGTTAGGTTTAGGAGAAGGTGTAGGATTAGCGGCTGTTAAATATATATAAATGAATATATTTTAACAAATTATTGCTACTGTACATTAATCTACTTGTTACATGTTTTTTTATTGTTGAAATGTGGTTATGTTTAGAGGATGGGGTAGGGTTAAGGGATCTAAAATATCTATAAAACAGTAAAAATGTACAAATGTATTTATAATCGATTTGCGTATTCAAATGTAGTTGTAATGGATTTGTCAATATTTTACGTTTCTAAAGCTGTAAATATTTTAAAATGTTTACGTTTTAGATGCTTTCAAACATCCATATTGTACATTTTAGTGTCTATTTGTGTTTAATGTTACAAATATTAACGTGCTACATATATTAATGACATCAGGCTGTTAAATTATATGTATAGTAGTAATTATAGACAAGTGGAGTGAAACGTTATAAATGTGTCATTATACCAAATATCAGCACTTTTGCTAATTTTCCCATTAAATTAGTAGACCGGAACAAACTGTTGTTTATTATCTTCTGTTTTATTTTAGTCAATTTAGCTTGTTTTTTGCCAGCATGCATTAATGGAGGCTGTTCCTCTCTGAGTTTTAGATCCTCTTCAGAACTCAGATGGCTTCGGTTTTATTCCTCCTACATGCTCACACTCTCTCTCACTCTCTTCCATAAACACTTAGATGCAAATGGAAAAATGAAATACTAGCTGTCAGAAAGCGTTGCTAGAGACAACTTAGATTAAGTTTATCTTTGTTAATGCACTATACTGCTGAGGGGAACAGTTTTCAAATATTTGCACTTACAGTAGGCTGTGTATTTCATTTGTGGAAAACTTATTTTGGAATATTTGAAAAGTCAGCAGTTTGTTTTATTTATTTTATTTATTTTATATCGAAATCAACAATAGCCAGAGTCTGCTGTGCACTATGAGCTGGGATATTTTTTCTTCATCTCAGTATTAAATGTTGTGGACTCCTGGATCAATCTTTGTACATTTACGTTTTCTCATGCAATCGACGTTTGAAGAGAGAGCAAAAATGTACTAAAAAATTTATTCAGATGCAGCTTTTTTCATGAGGAATAATATACCACAAAGTGTCTTGGATTAATGTTAAGCTAAAGCAGTGTTGACACTGGATTTCCAAGTTTTAAGTTTTGTTTCAGTTCAAACAATTCAGAATGTCTAGTCTTGATGTAACGTGTCTAAACCGATCGTGCAGTGGCACCTTATCCATGTTACTGGAATAAACATTGAAGATCTCAATATTTAGCTCCTGGCTTAGCTGTGGTATTAGCGCTACGTGATGATATGCAACTCAGGCACATTTTGGCTTCTTATGGCTGATTTTTCTTACAATGTCAACAAATGAAAAATGTCCATTATCGTAGTGGTAAATAAGGAAGGTTACAAATTGTGGGTGGCTTTCCAATGAAATGAACAGCTATTGTTTGGCAGCCAAAAGCAGCCACATATGATAACTCTTTTGTTGTGTCCATCAAAAGAGGAGTTTTCCTCCCACATACAAGTCCTATTCTGCATTTTAATCAGCTGGCAACAGTTTAAAATAAGGTTGTATTCATTAACATTAGTTGAGTACATTAACATGAACTAACAATAAACAGTGCATGTACAGCACTTATTAATCTTGGTTAATTTCAACATACATATTTGGGGCCTGGGTAGCTCAGTGGTAAAAGACGCTGGCTACCACCCCTGGAGTTCGCTAGTTCGAATCTCAGGGTGTGCTCTAGTATATAATGTTGTTGTATTGCTCATCCATATATTGCTGTTTGTAAATGCTTCACATCCTTTATCCTCAATAATGTTTTTAATGTCTCATGTTGTTGTTTTTAACTATCCTCTTATATATCATAATACATGAACTGTTTTAGGAAAAAGTATGTGAACCCTAGGATTTATTTGGATTTCTGCATAAAATTGGTCATTGTCAACTAATTGACAACAATAGACAAACACAGTCTGCCTAAACAAATAACACACAAACAATGACATTTTCATGGCTTTCTTGAACACATCATGTAAACATTTAGTGTACAGGGTGGAAAAGTATGTGAATCAATGACTTCTGCAAAAGCAGAGCTGCCCTTTAAAAACTAATTTTGAGTTTGCTGGTCTCTAGAAGCATTGCCTGATGTAAACCAAGCATTGAACAAAAGTGATCTGCAACAGTACAACTTAAAAGCACATTAACTGTTCCTGATGGTGTCCACAGTGAGTTTTTCCTCAGTGTTTGAACATATAAAGTCGTCTTTCTCAAAAAGCTTCTTTCTTTCTCTTGTTTCAGTTGTATAAGGGGAAGGACACGACCTTCCAGATCTCGGGCCTGCAGAATAACACAGACTATCGGTTCCGCGTGTACGTGTGCCGCCGTTGCCATGACAGCACTCAGGAGCTGTGTGGACCCCTCAGCCCATCCTCACACTTCACACTGCGCCGTACGGAGCTCGCTCTACCCGGAGAGCTCAGCTCCATGGAGATCAGCAAGCCCATCGGCATGTTTGCCACAGACGAACGCTTTGCAGCGGTCTTAGTCGGGGCTTTTGCAGCCCTTTCTTTCCTCATCGCTTTTGTGGTGGAATACTTCTTCATGAAGTGAGAGATTAATAAAAAAAAAAAACAGAAACAGCAGCCAGCCAAGAAAGAAAACATTAACGTTTGAGTGGCACACACAAACACTTAAGGTATATATCTGATGCAACGTACTGTTGTCTGAGTATGTATACAGGCTCTCTTTATTGTCTTTGGGTCTATTTTTTCATCCTCTCTCTCAGTCTCTTCGTCTTTACAATGCCTTCCTTCTCCGTGCTGCCTGCGCATCGCTGTTTCACACACTCTTTTACAGTGTGTGGATTTTGCTCTGTGGAAGCCTGAACTCTTTTCCGCACCTTAGGGAAGCAAAATCACATTATCAAGCCTTCCAAAATTTGTGCGATAGCCTGTTTTGCATGTTTGCATTTTTTGTATCCCTTTAAGTATTTGTTTGGAGGAAAATGTATCGTATTTCCTCCACATTCAGCTGGCCTTACTTTGCTGTATACAAGTGTGCTTCATGGCATTTGTTTCACTGCCATATACAAGTTGTTGTAATCATAGCTTTATCAAGATACACATGGTAATATCACAGTTCTACAGACGAGAAGTTTATATAGAGTAACTTACATTTCAGACACAAGATGGCCTGTTATTTTGTCTATTTTCACAAACAATGACACATCCCTGTTATACTAAATATCAGCACCCTTGGAATGCCACTTGTCCAGTCGGATCCAAGGACCGAATTGAACTGATGTATAAATGGTAATATCCCTTGATCACATTTCATTCAGTGCTGTTTTAAATAATCATGTGATATTCACATTTTTTGTGCTTTACAGAATGCATCACCTCAATAGAAACACTAAATACTGTTACAGTAGCAAGGCTGGTGTAAAGCCCCCTTAAGCATTAAGCTGCCAAAGCAAGTTGCAAACCAAGTGTGGTTGAAGTGATGCTGCTATTGTGTGTTTGTTTTTCCTAAGAACGGAATCAGTTACCTAATATATAGATATAAATATAAATCTTTAAGATTTTATAGAGGAATTGTAATATAAATAACAGTGAGTTTGAAGTAGATATCTCTTTCGGAGCGTGTCAGTTCACAATCTATGGTGCTTTATAAATATGTGGTCAGTAGTGGTGGCGATTGAGGGTAAGGAAGTTTGATGTGCCACTCATGTTTGGTTGCAAAACCCTTTGCCACCACACACCCTCCCAGTGAAGAGAATGGGTCGCTTTTTGGATGCTGTATTGTCCCGACCTTGACTGGCCACGTGGTCTTAGGGTGTCTGTCTTAAGGTGCAGTCTGCATGCTTGAGCATGTCACACAAGGCTACTTCTTCGCCTTCCTGCCCCCTCAACGACTTGGCTAGGCTCATGTCGCCCTCTCAGTAGACTGATTCTTGGGCTCTGTATGGTGTCTGTTGATCCAGAGCCCAGCCGATGGCGGGAGTCAAAATGGCCAATGTGTAGCTGTGAAACCGACATAGCCTGTTTTTCTGATCCTCACTCTGTGAATTGCGTTTGTAACCATTACGCCTCACAACTAGCACTGAAATTGAGAACAATGGCTTTAAAGTTACTTGGATTTAGTATGGATTGTATAGTTTATATGCAATTTTATATAGAGGATATAGTTTTCTCTGAATCTGAGCATAGTCGAGCCAAATCCAGCCTGTTCTCATGAACATTACATGACCGTGGCAACATTTTTGCAAAACAAAATGACATATTTTTTTTACACATTTTGCTGCAGTTTCCCAGTGAAATGTTCAGCTGGGGGCGCCAAAAGCGAGTGAAATGGTTTTTAAGATAAATATTAGATGGAAGTTTTAATGATTAAAACGTACCTTCTTAACCTTTAGACTTTAGCCTAAATTTAATCAATACCAATCCTAAAAGCAAATGAGAGGTAAACAAAACAGACATCCTTACCCTAACCGATAGTGTGGAAAAAGCAAATGTGACACGAAAAGCACATTTTCTGAAGCAACCACGTCATTTCGTGTCACATGTTTACGCGGAAAAACAATTAAAAAACAACTTTGCATATGAATGTAAAATGCATTCTGTGTGGACGCCCCCTAAGGCCACCTTTAGACTGTCAGCCAATTCACTTTAATAGGTGGCTCTAGATCCAATTCATATCCAATATCCGGACATCTTACCTACATCTAAACACTCATATCTGATTCACCTCATACTTTTTATCAATAATATCCACTGTAATATAAGTTTCATTTATATACATGCATGTCTTGCAATTTTTAAATGTCAAACATGCGTTTTTCAAAGAGGAGACGTAAGAGACCTGATTTTGGTCATACTGTAACTCAATTTTGAAAGGGGGAAAAAAAAGTGTAGTTACTGTGTTTTGCTTTGCAGGGCACAATGGCCCTGCATTTCAATGTATTGAATGTTTCATTTTCTTTTAATCCATGAAAGCCAGTTGGAAATTTTTAAGGTGCTTTATCAACATTATTGTCAATGCAGCAGTGAACTCCTCCGCACGCTGCACCTTTTAACGATGACTGATGTTCATGCCAAAACAGCCTGATGTGCTTGCAGTGCATCTTTAGCCAAGTAAAGGTACAAACCAGCAGATCCCATTGATCCAAAGAGTTTCTCCAACATTACACTTGCAGAGCAGTTTTCTAGGGAAGATTTCTAAAAGGAGAAAAGGGGGGGGGTTTAGACAGACCTCTTCCCCCAACTGACAGCCTGTATTATACCTCAGGGACATGGACTTTTCAGAGGTGAAGAATTAAATACTGTGTTTCTGAGAGAGTGCTGCAAACACTAAACTTTACCGAATAATATGATATTGCTGTCATCACTATGGTAGCATCATTCCGTTGTCTGCCTCTGCAGTTTTTTTATGCATTTATTTGATCTGTTTTCTCGCCTAAGCTGTGCCTTGCTCCAGTTGTCCGTAAGCAGAATTGTTTACTAGCTCAGTATACCTTTGCCAAAGTTAATGGGAAAGTGAGGTATCACTCTTTTTTTAGGGTTATTTATATACTATCTTGCATACAGTACTTTAAATGGCAATTAAAGTGCAATCTTCATTTATTTATTTTTCAAGAAATTAAGAGATGTAGTTATATACTATTTTTTTTTCTCTTGTAGCATGTTTTTTTTTTTTTTTTTTTTTCTATAATTTCTTTTTATGTGTGGTAGATTACCGATTAAGGCCAGCATTCCTTTCATTCATAATTCTGGTTGTTTTCTTTCATAAATTGGGAACATGTAGCATGTACCATGCTGAATCATTTATATATAACCATATATTCATCTCCTGTCAGAAAGTGCCACAACTCCAGCTAGTTGTCTTTTCATTGAAGACTGTAGCAAATTTAGTTTGCTCAAGTTTAACCTTCTTTCTTTTTTTTTTTGAGAGAGAGAGAGAGAGAGAGTGTAATTGGACACCGTGCGCAGCTACGTTTGGTATTGCTAAAGAGTGTTATGAAGCTTGTTATCATACTGTTTGCCAAAGTGGAGGCTTGTCCACATTGTTGCTTTAATTGAAAGGGTTACTTGAGAAATCCTGGATCCATTTTCTTGAAAAAGAAAAAAATACTTTTTAGTTAAACTTTATTTTTTTTATTTTATTTTATTTTTTTTTATTGCGCCATTATTTGAATAATACTTCTGAGGTGAAATTTTACATGCTATTTCACACTGAAAGTAAACCAAAACAATCAAACTGTTTTTAGACAAATGACATTTCTCATTTTCCATTTTTTTTTTTTTTTTTTTTTTTTTTTCAGACATGTCATAGCGCAATAGTGAACTTATTCTAGTATATTTGCTATGGAATTATATAGAGAGGTATATAGATATATAGTATGACAACTAACAGAAATGAAGCACTTTTTAAAGCAAAACATTAATCTTTATTAGATTTATCTTAATGAAACTGTATTTTTTAGTCAGTGTTGCTATTGTTTTCTAATTAAAAGTACCATGTCGAAAGAATACCCCCCCCCCCCATGACTTCAATGTTTTTTTTTCCCCACTCTTTCTTCCTTGTAAAATAATAATAATTAAACAACACAAATTTTTGTGGCCCAAGTACTGTTTTGTGTTTTTATGTTGTATTTTATTCTGTTTTATTTCTGTTTTATTTGTGCTTTATTTTAAATACAGTATGAAAAAGAATTAGAAAATGATGGTTTGGAGATTTATCCATTCTCAGAGTTCTCCCAAGAAAAATATATAGAAACCGCTAGTGTATTCCAACTATTTTCCAAAAATTATATATTTTTACCTCACAGTTTAAAAAAGAAAGAAAAGGAGAAAAAATATACAAAACATTCCAGGCTTGTCATGATCTACAATTTTTTAAAGTCATACATTGTTTTCTTGTATTGTAAATGTCAGATAATTTCATATGCATATATATAAAAGAAACTGCCATATCAATGTTAATGTATAGATTTTTGCAAATACTACCCTATGTATGTAAGACTCAACTGTATCTGTAGCGTGTATGTAATATATTTATACCCAATAAATGTTTTAATTTTTTTTTTCTGACAGATTTTTCTATCTGAGATCTTAAGCTTTTTCATGTACATCAAATAAAGCTTATGACTGAATGATTGTAGTCACTCAGTCATTTTTGTGTCTGTTGCATGTGCTGAATGGTGAAGATCAGTGTTGATATGTCCTGAGAATCTCAGCTTAACATATTGAGCAGCAAAATATTGGATCCTGTATTTAACAATGCTAACTTCAGCTTGTATCCACATTCGTAAAACCTCATCACGTGGGAATTATTGAAAGGCTATCTTAAAATTGTGCGTATCTTTTAAACTTGGAAAGATGTTGTGTTAATTGAAGTGCAAATCCAATCCACAGCCATAAAGTGCCTCTTATAAATAAATTACTTGAATAAAGTAAAGTAGCTACTCATTTAGAAAGAGGTTAATAAATATGTCAAGATTCACAACACTGCTGAAAAGAAAAACCATCAAAAGGCAGCCTAAGATGGTTAAGCTGATTTTAGCTGGCCAGGCTGCTCATTTGGCTGGTTTTCGAGGGGTTTTGGGCACTTTTCACCTGATCAGTCTTGAAGACCAGGTTGCCAACCAGCTGAGCACTAGCATGGCCAGGCTGGGAGATAATCTTAAACCAACTAAGACCAGCCAACAGGCTTAGGCAGATTTTACTTTATTTTTCATCAGGGAATGTACAATTTAAAAATGAAAGACTTTTTCCCCATTCTTTTTTCAAGTATATCAGCTCAGATTTTCACCAGACTTTGATACCGACTGACTTGAAAAGCAAAGCACTTGTCTTTCTCTGTTTCCATTGGAGAAAAGGTGCACTGCTTTAATAGCTTGATCTTTAAATGGCTTTATTTCAGTCAGGATGTTTGATTCATGCCATGATTAGTAGGTCCTTCAATGATGGTGCTGCTTTCCTATAGACCTGAAACTATTATTCATTTTGAAGTTACAATATCCCAAAGTTCCTCTCTCTCTCTCTCTCTCTCTCTCTCTCTCTCTCTCTCTCTCTCTCTCTCAGTTTTCAGTTTCACTTTTCAGTCTGCTGTACTGGCATGACTAAGAACACTACATCTGTATGTACGGTATGTAGGGGATATTTTATTTCAGTCAGTACTTTATACAGACATTAATTACCCTGCGCCTGTAAATGCAAGAGTCATTTAATTTCACAAACATCAAATGCTGCTTGTCCGTGTTTGGTCTCCCATGTATTTGACCTGAAATGCAGATTCAATATTTGACACACAAAGAGTATTTACACCACCCTCTAGAACAAGACTGTGGTTCTATCTTTTTTTTCTTTTTTTCTTTTTTTTATGGTAATTGCAGACAGGTGTGGTACATAATGGTGGTGTGAAATCTAATTTTGAAGCATCACCTTCTACTTCACAAGAAGAGCTGAGTGATTTACAACACTATTCTCTTCTTTAATTCTCTTTCTCTGCAGTCCTGGGACTCTGACCTTGCACTGACATTAATAAAACTCCAGCAGTCAGTCTTTAAACATGGACACAGGAAATAAAAAATCCAGGATTTCTAATGAGATGTCATTAAATTGATTAACCACTGGAGAGCTAAATGAAGAACAAATGTAAAATCTCAAATGAACATGCCAAAGAAAGAGTGCCATTATTTACCTTATTGCTTATTTAAAACCCATGGTAGCTAAAGATCTGAGTCTGTATGTCTATGTTTAGGTTTATCTATCTGTCTGTCTGTCCCGAATGTCATGTATGTATATACTGTATAGTGTAGACAATATAATAGATTCATGTTTTCATGAGCTTAGAGGACAGTGTCATCCTGCCGTATCGTCAAACCAACATTCACAAAAGAAAGCCCCCAAATGCAACGGAAATCCAAGGAACATGGGTATATTTACATATTTTACAATGTACACATACAGTATGCACGTTTATATACCTGTACATCATTTTAGAATACAAGAGACATGCAGTTTCCACAACAGATACAACTTCTGGCAAAAGGACTTAACACAGATATACAGTCAAAACAGTTATTGGAATGGTTTTAAAATAAACAATAGATTTCATATTTTTAGGACATGACACACTGAGAAAAAAGAGAGCTCAAGAAATTTTTAATGAGCCAATGCAATTTTGAAGGCTTTATTTATTGATTTTTTTTTCAAAAGCTTTTGGGATCTGTATATCAGTATTCCTTGAGGTCTGGAGTAGAGCCTTGTGCACACAGTCAGATACTGGAAAACACTTGCAAAGAGAGCATGGCATGTAGTTATTCAGGCACACAATACACATGAAAGGCATTTCCTCTGCAGTCCCTGTAGTTGGGAGCAGGAGAATGCTGCTGTATCTACAGTGCTATGTTGTCTTCCAGATTTCATTTAGATTTAAGGCAACTGAAGTTCTCTCTTCCTATCTGTCTATTTACAAACATATATTTGTAAAACATCAAGGCATCTGATAAATGTTAAGGTTGGCTAGTCAAATGGCTATTAAAGAAAGAGAGGCAATGAATCTTTCTAAATTACTCCCTGATCAGTTGAGGCGACATGTTTGAAAATGGATTAGACATCAATGCTGATCTATAGTCTAATAATGGGACTGTCATCGTACCCAATGAAAATCCCCAAGTGTGTAGTGAACGTGCCAATGATCATGGCAGAAAGGTCTAGAATGGCTGTTAATGGAAAGATAGTCTCTCACAGTCACAAGCTGACAGTAGATTCCGTCCAGCACGGGGAACTTTCTCCTTTGACCGTTGACGTGGTTCTTCGTGGAGTATGGTGCAGTCCGAAAAGTTTGCAAGCTGCCATCCTGTACTTCTTGGACATGATGTTGTATAGAACAGGGTTGATTGCTGCACTTAGGTAAAAGAGTACAAAGGAGATGAGATTGCAGTACTGGCTGATGACAGACAAGAGTGGAGAGCCCATCTCTGTAGATTTGGAGATCAGGTAGCGTCCAACGTGAAAGGGAAGCCAGCAGAGCACGAAGGCAAACACCACCACAGCTATTAGAGAGAGGGGAAAACAATTATTAAACAGAGTGAAATGGCTTTTTCACCCTTATATCCTAGCAACTTTTGCAGCACCCTGTTGCACCGCAACAGTGAAACAGGGAAGCTGTCTAAGCTTAACTTCACTCTACACCAGAGGTGGGGAACTTTTTACACAGCCCAAAAGGCCATTTGAGAAAAAATATCCCTGATTCAATTACCTGTAAAAAAAAAATAAATAAAAATAAATAAATAAATAATAATGGGGGGGCCTGGGTAGCTCAGCGAGTACTGACGTTGACTACCACCCCTGGAGTTGCGAGTTCGAATCCAGGGTGTGCTGAGTGACTCCAGCCAGGTCTCCCAAGCAACAAGCAACCAAAATGTCCCGGTTGCTAGGGAGGTAGAGTCACATGTGGTAACCTCCTCGTGGTTCTCGCTCTCAATGGTGCGTGTGGTAATTTGTGCATGGATCGCGGAGAGTAGCATAAGCCTCCACATGCAGTGTCATGCACGACGAGCCACGTGATAAGATGCGCGGATTGACTGTCTCAGAGGCGGAGGCAACTGAGACTTGTACTCCGCCACCCAGATTGAGGTGTGTAACCGTGCTACCACGAGGACCTACTAAGTAGTGGGAATTGGGCATTCCACATTGGGAGAAAAGGGGATAAATGTTTTTTTTTACATTTAAATAATGATTAAAAATAATTTTAAATGATAACAATGCAAAATATTGTATAACAGACAGAACTTTTAGTGTTTTTCTTGGCGCGTGAGCATGTAACAGAATGCGTACGTTAATTTAAACTCACAATCAGAAATTGCAGGCAATTGTATGGCCCGCGGATATTTCGTAAATACTTGAATGGCCCTAATGGGAAAAAGATTCCCCACCCCTGCTCTACACAAAACTGAGTGTGTGTGTGTGTGTGTGTGTGTGTGCACATGAGTGAGAGAGTGTTTTCATTGAAATATTCTTAAAGGGGTAGTTCAATTAAAAATAAAAATGTTGTCATCATTTACTCACTTGCATGTTAGTCTGAACACAGAAGAATATGTGAGTCTCAGTCACCATTTACTTTCATTGCATCTTTTTTTTTTTTTTTTTCTCCATACTACAAACATGAATGGTGACTAAGGCTAACATTATGCTTAATATCTCCCTTTGTGTTTCACATAAGAAAGTAATAAAGATTTGGAACAAAATGGGGTGAGTAAATGATGGCAGAGTTAAATTTTTCTGTGAACACTGTGCCATTAACAAAATTAGCATTTATTATTCATGAAGAATACTTTCTTTGTCCAAACCCTTTCATGCACAAATATCACATTAAGAAACAATATTATTCTACACTGTAACAAGAGAAAATGTGTGGTTGCTAACTATATGAGCTTTTTCGTCATGATCTGACCCGAAAAATTAGGCTACTTTACTTGGTGTAGTGCTGTCAGGCTGAATCAGTAAGATTAAACAACATTTTTCACTGTATAATACTAGTTCATTAGATGTTCGCCACATTAAGCACATTTTGGGTTACCTGGCAAAACATTTTACAGTGTGTGCTGGGATGTAGTGCGATTTTGTGCCAAGTGCTTCTCGTGCGTAATGGGTGCGCTTGTGCGTAAAGTGCGCAAATGACTTAATAGCGGCGATGAAATCGGACACTTACCAAGCATTTTCACTGTTTGTCTATTGTTTTTATCACGACTCGAAATGTTTTCTCCAATCGACTCCCTTTTTCTCTTCCAGAGCTTTCGCCCGATTAGACTATACAAAACAGTTAAGCAGAACACAGGCAAGAAGAAAAAAACACTGGAAACCCAAACCATGATGGTCAAGAGCCCAGACCTAATGGCATATTCCGTCGCTTTGCATTCGTTAGTATCCCAAGAGTTTTTTCCGTTTTCATGCTCAACACCGACGAGAACAAATACAGGTCCTGCGCTAAAGAAGGAGACTATCCAGAGGACCAAAATGACCCCTCGCACGCGACCCTTGGTCACGACTACTTTAGCCCTCAGAGGGAAACAAATAGCAAAGTATCTCTCCACACTGAGAGCAGTGATGTTGAGAACGGTCGAGTATGTGCAGCACTCGCTGACGAACTGAAAGAGTTTACAAAGTATGTTGCCAAAATTCCAAGGTCGGTACCTCCAGATTCTGTACAAGTCCAGGGGCATGCAGAAAAAGATGAGCAAATCCGAAAAGGCCATGCTGGAAAGATAGAGGTTGGTGGTGGTTCGCATGTCCTTGTATTTTGTCACCACCAAAATGGTCATCAGGTTCCCTGTTACACCTGCAAAGAAGAAAAGGACGCAGGTGATGGTGACCCCGACCAGGACAGGAATGGGAAATATGTTGACTGGGTGCTCGATTCCCCAGTCAGTCGCGTTCTCATCCCAACTGCAGTTGAAAGAACAGTTCGACCGGTTCACCCAGGTATACATGCTGAGAGATCATGGACCATCTAAATTCTCCTCTGTGAGAGAGCTCGAGGAGGACAGTCTCCCCACCGGCTCCCCATCGTACCGAACATTTAGACATATACAGTATAAGATATACAACCTATCCTCTAACTAATGTGAACGAAGTTTTATTGTCCTCCTTGCCATCCACTCTACATTTATAAATGGATCCAACTGATTGACTGGAAACTTGGAGCATTTCAGGATGGCAATCCAACTTCTAATGCTGCCAGGTTATCTGTCCACACTGGACAGGAAATCGTTAGTCTTGAAGCTATTTAAGGCATCTTTGGTGTAGGAAGAGGGATATGTGTTCAAGGTGATAGTCGGAGAGATAAAATCACCTCGCTGCAGAGGATGAGAAACGTGTGTACTGCGCGCTACCTATCAGTTGGGCGTACTGAGGGACTCGACCACTACTGATGTCATTTCATCAGCAATTCATCATCTCATCATTGATTGAGTGGGCGCAGGACACAACTAGCGAGATTGTTATTGGTCAAAAAATATACACCCACGTATTTAAAAGGTAAAATCTGTAAACCGAGCATAATGAGCATACCTGTTGAACACTGCCATCTTGTGGTGATGATAGGATAGAACACAGAGTATGAAGTTAATATTAGTTCTAAACAGTCATGCGCCACGCAAGGTTTTAGTTCATTTACATATAGTTACAGATAGTTCTCCCAGAAATGAAAATGCTCTCGTCATTTACTCACCTTCATGCCATCCCAGACGCATATGACTTTCTTTCTTGTGCAGAACTCAAATTAAATTTTTTAGAAGAATATCTCAGCTCTGTTGGTCCTTACCATGCAAGTGAATGGTGACCAGACCTTTGAAGCAGTGGCATAGCCAGAAACGAGGCTCTGGGTGTGCCAAGGTGAGTGTTCAAGAACTGAAGCAAAATTAAGTGACATGTACCGTTGACAGCCATTGCATTATTTTATTTTTAGCTTTAAAAGCATCTTTAGCCACATGTTACGTTTTAATGACTTAACAAATAATGCCACTTTTATTAATGGATTAGGAGGGCCTGTTAATGTGTCTAAATATTACGTTTAAAATATAGTGATGAAATCTGAAATTCAGTCATGATTCGATTTGATTATTTTGAAACCATTCATAATTGTTTACACAAATATAAATAGACAATTTGTACCATTCAGGAAGATGCAGTACTGTGCAAAAGTTTTAGGCACTTGGAAAAATGTTGCATAGTGAGGATGTCTTCAAAAAGAATGCCGTAAATAAATAGTTTTCATTTATCAGTTAATGTCATACAAAGTCCAGTAAACATAAAAAAGCTAAATCTATATTCAGTGTGACCACCTTTGCCTTTAAAACAGCACCAATTCTCCTAGGTACACCAGGAAACAGTTTTTCTTGGTTGTTGGCAGATAGGATGTTCCAAGCTTCTTGGAGAATTCGCCACAGTTCTTTTATCTATTTAGGCTGTCTTAATTGCTTCTGTCCCTTTATGTAATCTCAGACAGACACGATGTTCAGTGGGGGGCTTTGTTGTTGCAGGGCTCCCTGTTCTTCTGTTCTAATCTTTTCTATTTGCAAAAGTTATGTTTGGGAGTCTAACATTTATATTTCCTATTGACACACTAAATCTGAAGATACTAAAATATCAATGATATCTGTCATGAATACAGGCAGATAAATCTCATTTTACAGGATTAACAACTAAATGGTGTATGCCTATAATACGTTAAGAACAAATAATAATCATGACGAGTACAGGCGTACAGTAGGACTAGGTTCTTCAAATATTCTAAAGTATGCATATTATAGTGGTCAAGAAAAGAACAACAAATCACTTATTTTGCTCGAATGGATGCACACAGTTATAAAAAGTTGAGCTTGATAGTAAAAATAGTTCTTTATTTTTAGTGCACGCTTGTTTCCTCAGACTCATGCACTCCATGTTTGTTGCAAGAGTGCACATGTAATCTGAGATGGTTTCTGTAACACTTTGAGTATTATTATTGACATTATAATCGATTCAATTCAGTAACTGATGTATTGATTTTGTATCTTCACATCAATACACCCCTACAAAAAGCATCAATAAATTAAAAAAATCGTCATTTCATTTGGGTGTGCAAGCCAATGTTTTGGGTAGCATTTGCACACCCTGGCACACCCGTGGCTATGCCACTGCTTTGAAGCTCCAAAAATCACGCACAGGCAGCATAAAAGTACTCCATAATACTCCAGTGGTTAAAACGATGTCTTCAGAAGCGATTTTATAGGAATGGGTGATAAACAAATCAATATTTAAGTAATTTTTTACTATGAATCTCTCACTTTCACATTTTTTCACATTCTGTAAGTGAAAGTGGAGATTTATTTAAAAAAAAAAAAAAAAAAAAACACCATAAGAGTATCATAAAAGTGGCCCAAACAAATCGTGCATTATATTCCAAGTCTTCTTCCAAGTCATATGATAACTTTGTGTGAGGAACAGACTGAAATTGAAGCCATTATTCAACGAGCTTCACCTCAGTGAGCTAACCGTTGCAACTGGATGAAATCAAATTGAGAACCGGATGAGACTGATTCTGAAATGAATCATTTAGACCAATTTTGTGAACTGGATCAACCGATTCAAAGTTCCAAAAATACCTCAGAAGAGTGTTTCGTTCAAGATGAGGACACTGCTTCTTTCGTGAAGTCTCATTAATGGTGCAAAGTAGAGCTAGGGCTTGGAAAAATATGCACGAATCCTATGGACCACTTTTATTGTTTGTTTGTTTGTCTTTGTCATTTCTGAATTTGAAAAGCTCCTGACCTCATTCACTTTAATTATGTGGAAAAGAGTGTCCCAGGATATACTTAAAAAAAAGTCATACAGGGTTGGAATGAACATGAGGGTGAGTACATCATGACAATTTTCATTTTTGTGTGTCGCTTTAATGAATATAGGTGTTGAATACGGCCATAAAATAATACGTTTTTAAAGTTTTCTTTAAAAATTTAAATGGTGGTAAATGCATGTATTTTCTTCATTTAGGACAGGGTTGACCTTTTGTTGGGCTTCAGGGCAAGGAAGAGCCACTCATGTTTTGTGCATTTGAACAATAACCATGATTGGACAGAAGGCATAGAAACATTACTATCAAGTTCATAGAGTTTATAGATGAAAAATCGCCTCTTAGCAAGATTTATAAACATGAAAACATTTTCTATTCATGTTGACAAGTGAAATGTGTAAATGGACTAATTCAAAGCAGAAATGCATTCTTGCAGATGAGATAGTGATGTTGACTGCATTTTGAGGGAGTGGTGAACTAAAGCAGAAATTATTAACCTGTTTTATGGCTGGACAAGACCATTGAGCTGCTGATATTTGGCCTCTCTGTAAAATGGAGCTTGCCATCAGTTAACTAACCTGAGTCTGCATCCTCCAGCAAAAAAGAAAACATTAAGGGTTGGCTGGATATTCAACAGAGCAGTAATGTATTGCCTTTCTTTCTTTCTTTCTTTCTTTCTTTCGTTCTTTCTTGCTTGCTTCCTTTCTTTCTTTCTTTCTTTCTTTCTTTCTTTCTTTCTTTCTTTCTCAGTGTTGTCCATTAGACATCTCCTCCCCTTTCCTCTCTTGTATTTAAGATACTATATTGTCCATTATTGTTACAGTTTACACATTTGAAAAGTTTGTGTAAATTGTCATTTGTGGACTGATTTTACTAGTGTTTCACCACTTGCTGTAACCTTATATTGCTGTTATATTACTTTAGATTATGATGTTTTATTGCCCTCTGGTCAAAGTCTCCATTGTAAATATTTGCTGCCCCAATCTCAGCCTATTACAACAGCTACATCATATTTGTTGTGTCAGAACTGGTAGAATGCAAATATGACTGAAGTAACTACAGTATGTAGCCCAGTATATTATGAAATAATGATAGCAACAGACACAATAAAGCAATCATCACTGTCAGTGATGTATTAAACCCATGTAGTAGAATTCTTACAGCACATGGCAGGAACGCATGCTTTCTTCAGCTTGAGAGAACAGTCATCAGCCTCTGAGCATTATGCTGCTTTGCAGGAAGTACAGGTGAGCGATTCAGATCATTATGAAAACAGCAGCGGTGATAGCAGAACTAATCATAGTCAGAGTGCATTTATACAGCTGGCAATTACACTGGAAAAAAAACAAAAACATAAGCATTCTCTCTTTTACACACATGCACACACATACAGGTATGCACAAACACGTGTTTTGCATGCAGTAATACTTTTACGGTAAAATACTGGGCTGGCAGCTGTGTTTGACAGAAATTCACAGTAAAATACTGTGACTATGTTTCAGGCATTACAGCATGTAGTATTTTACAGTTCACTACCATATTTATCATTAGATGATTTAATGTTAAAGGGATAGTTCACCCAAAAATGAATATTCTCTTTTCATTTACCCACCCTCATGCCATCCCAGATGTAGATGACTTTCTTTCTTCTGCAGAACACAAATTAAGATTTTTAGAAGAATATCTAAGCTTTGTAGGTCCATACAATGCAAGTGAATGGGTGCCAAAATTTTGAAGCTCAAAAAAAAAAAAAAAAAAAAGCACATAAAGGCAGCATAAAAGTAATCCATAAGACTCCAGTGGTTAAATCAATATCTTCCGAAGTGATATGATAGGTGTGGGTGAGAAACAGATCAATATTTCAGTCCTTTATTACTATAATTTTCCGCCTTTGACCAGCCACAAGTAGGTTGCTGAATGTTATAATCACTTCCACAGCAGAATGTGGAAGTAAAAGTGAAAGTGTAGATTTTCAGTAAAAAAAAGAACTTAAATATTGATCCTGTTTCTCACCCACACCTATCATATCGCTTCAGAAGAAATTGATTTAACCACTAGATTCGAATGGATTACTTTTATGTTTCCTTTATGTCCCTTTTGGACTTTCAAAGTTCTGGTCACCATTCATTTGCATTTTGAGGACCAACATAGATGAAATATTTGTTTAAAAATATTCGTTTGTGTTCTGCAGAAGAAAAAAAGTCATACATATCTGGGATGGCATGAGGGTGATTAATGTTGAGAGAATTTTCACTTATGGGTGAACTATCCCTTTAATTAAAAATCTAAAATTCAATAAAAAAAAAAGTATGAAATATGATGGATCGCTCGGGAAGGTCTGGAAATACCCAAATATTTTTCACTGTAATTTTATCAATAGTTTACCATAAAAGTACATGTATTGCTATGTTAAACATAATATAAATTTGTTAAACATAATACAAAGTGTTACCATTAACTATAAGGTAAAATCAAACTTATTTTTTTTTAAATTATTGTAACATAACCTGTATATGATTAGGTAACTAAGTTTTTTTTTTTTTTTTTTACTGGTACTGTAGTTACTGTATCATATTTTTACATTCTTTTTCATTAAAATTACAGACATTTTTTACAGTGTGGAATTAAGCTTTAAAGGAACAGAGAAATAGTTTTTCCTATACAGTCCACTTGAGGGCAAGAGTGCTATACAGTGCAGTGAAGTGTTTGCTTTTTGTTTAGAGTAATGTTATGTTTAATTTTTGATAGGAATGAAAACAAGGTTGTGAGGGAGAGATTTACAGTCTCTTTAATAGCATTCACAGTGTACTGTAAAGCTGTATTAAGGTCCTAAACCTAATCTAATTTTCTCAACTAGCATTTCTGTATTTATTTATTTTTTTTGGCCAAATTATTATTATAATTTCTTTTTTTTTTTAAAGATGTCTGATTTTTAAAATGGTACAAAACAAATCGAAGAGACTGTTCTTCTATATTTCACAGCCTCTTTTTATTTTTTTATTGTTTTTATTCCCTTCAAAAATGTAATATTGCTCTACTCTGAATAATGTCGTAGGATGTCGTAGCATGCCAGTCTTTATTAGCACAAGTCCTTGTAGTCTTTTTCTATTTTTAACAGTGTCCTGCTTTGACAACACATGTGAAGGGTGTTTATTTGTTTGTTTAATTAAAAAAAAAAAAATATGGCAAAAATGAACTAAACAGTTTTATCACATGTGCCAAAAAGGTTGTTGTTTTAAAAAGTGCCACTAGGTTTATGCCAGTAGGATTTTGTCCCCTTCCATTATATCACTGTGGTACTGGCCAGGTGGTTATCTTATTAAACTAGTTATCATGGAAATCTCTGTTTACCTTACATTGCACCATCTTTTTCTGTGTTTTTGCCTCTCCCTCCTGCTTTTGAGAGTCTGTTCACCTGACATTGTTTTGTGTGTGAAAGAGAGATGTTTGCTTGCAGTTGTGATAAATGGCAATGCCTGCCATTTGAGCAAAGGTATGGCTGCCCTGGCACACCCCGCCATGGTAATTATTACAGACTCCATAGACCAGAGGCCTCACGTCAGACAAGGCGGAAAATTGAAAATACAAATGATTTATTGTCCTCAGAAGTCTATCTTCTCCTCTTTCTTTGTTGTTGTCCACCAAGTGTCAGATATGTCGGGACGTCCTTTAGCGTGGCATCTTTGCTCTTGTTCCTCAGTGATTAATCCATTTAAACACACTGGAGTGGAACTCTACCTCACAATGGAAAATGGATGGATTCTGGAGTGGAAGGGCTCCAGGAAAATGCTTGCAGTTTGTTTGACGAGCAGAACAAACTGTCCAAGGGTAAACTTATGGTTCTGGCTGCATAGCAGCTTGGGGAAAAGTTGGTTTGACATTATGACCTCAAAGTCTTAGTGGAGATGATGCTTGTCATTTTAGCCAATTGCAGCTAAAGCAGTCTCAGGTCTCTTATATGAATACAGATGAGCAATACTCCACACAGCTGTCAATCAAGCATATCCTGTGTACTGTAAATAAATAAATAAATAAAACCTTTTGGTACAGAACAAAAGGATTTTTTGTATATCTCAGAGGTTGCTTTTTTTATAGCTCAGAGATTAAATGGACTTCTCATTATAGTTCATTCATGTATCAACTTCAAAATAATTTGGAGAAATAAAAGTAGACACAGTTGAGACAATGGTTGACATATTGTAAAGTAAGAATACACTGCAATATTTGTCTTATTTTCTGATAACATTATCTAACCACCCTTAAAACAAGATAAAAAATATGTTTAATAAAAATGTATTCATAATAATATAATATAAAATAAAATAATGTTAAGTCTTGTTTTTGGGGAGCTATAAAAATCTATGTGGAATAGATAACAGCTCAGATAACACTATGTAACACACTTTTTGTTCCTGAGTAGTAAGTGTTATTTCCTAATTGCTTATGCCTCAAAAGTATAGAAAATGGCTATCATTCCCCACAAACTTTGCTTTTGTGACCATGACAGTGATATTTTGAAATGTACCTATTTCCAATGAGAAAACGGGCGAATGTGTGTCTTTTCGTTCACATAAAGTCCAAATTAACATGTATTTATAATAAAGTAATACAAAAATTACTACAAAAGATTTAGAAGTGAGTAGTTTTTCGAGATTTACGATTAGACTGTAAATCACTTTCACGAATCAGTCCCCAAATGTAGTCTTCCATCATGTTCTCGTTATACTGTCCATGGTAGCGGTGTTCCAAGTCCAGTATATCCTGGTGGAAGCGCTTGCCTTGCTCCTCCGAGTACGCGCCCATGTTCTCCTTGAATTTATCAAGATGAGCATCAAGAATATGGACTTTGAGGGACATCCTACAGCCCATTGTGCCGTAGTTCTTCACCAGAGTCTCAACCAGCTCCACATAGTTTTCGGCCTTGTGATTGCCCAGGAAGCCTCAAACCACTGCGACAAAGCTGTTCCAAGCCGTATTCTCTTTACTAGTGAGCTTCTTGGGGAATTCATTGCACTCCAGGATCATCTTTATCTGTGGTCCGACAAAGACACCGGCTTTGAAATTTGCCTCAGACAGCTTAGGGAAGAAGTCTTGAAGGTACTTGAAGGCTGCCGACTCCTTATCTAGAGCTCTGACAAATTGTTTCATAAGGCCCAATTTGATGTGCAGTGGTGGCATCAGCACCTTCCGGGGGTCCACCAGTGGCTTCCACTTGACGTTGTTCCTCCCCACAGAGAACTCGGTCCGCTGTGTCCAGTCCCACCTGTGGTAGTGCGCCTTGGTGTCCCTGCTGTCCCAAAGGCGTCCCAGAAAAACATTTTAAAATTAAAAACTTTTACAATTTAAAAAATGAACAAATTTTATACATAAACATGCGAGCAACAATTGTCCATCTTACCTTCCAGAGTTTTTTTTTTTGCAGTGCTCGCAGGTGAAATGAGGTGCCCAGGGTTTGTCTTGATAGGCATGCCGAAATATGCCTTGTAGGCCTCACACATCTTAGCAGATGCTTCCACGGATAACTTTTTCACTCTTGTCTTGATAAACTGTCCGCAGACATAGCAAAATGCGTCTGCCGGATGCTTGCAGCCTCTCGGTACCATCTCAGAAAAATGCAGATATGTATCCACTTAGGCAGCTGGAACTAAACTGAACTGGTGGGCTTAAGGCCCCTGTATTTATACTACTATTAATATTACTGGAAAGTTCTAGAAAGTTCTAGAAGTTACTCCAAGGTTACTCAGCACTGAATCTATCTGGAATGTTCTGGAAAATAGGTACATTTCAAAATATCACTGTCCTGGTCACAAAAGCAAAGTTTGTGGGGAATGATTTTCTATACTTTTGAGGCATAAGCAATTAGGAAATAACACACTACCCAGGAACCAAAAAAAAAATAAAAATAATTGTTACATGGTGTAATTTGATCTTGGAAGAATTTTATGAGACATTTTTGAGTTCAAATTGAAACTTTGACTTTTGGTTGCAGAAAAATGTTTTTATTTTTGATTTGTTATCTTGGCAAACTTAAACAGATGAGACCGTTGAGATTTCTTCTCAAACTCTAAAGGAGATTACTCATAAGATAACTGGGGTGTGTTTCTCAGGAAAAAATCTAAGCAAAAGACTGATATGCAGAAGGCTCCATTTAATCTTATTGGTGTCTATGTGAAACAACTTAAACACTACAGAGATCTCATTTGTGATTTTTCTTTCCTTTGAGGAGATCTAAACCAGCCTCTGAGACCAGTGCATAAAACAGCTGAGAAAGGGGAGGAAAATATTGTCATGTGGTGCACTTCATTGGCTGAGTGATCATGACTGACACTCCAGTGCCCCGTAGAGGCCACTCCCCTTCAAGCACATTGTTTTTTCACATATATCCACTGCCCTCCTGTTCAGTCTGTAACAGAAAGGGAGCGAGTGTTTTTTTTATTTTAACACTGTCTCCTAAATCTTTCATTGTTTTGGAAGTCAACAGCAGATTTATCATGTGGGAATCACATCTGCCGGGACAGGTCAGTGAAGCTTGTGTTGTTACTTGCTCTGCTCCCAGCTTTTGTGTCTCTGCTTACAGAGTTAAAGTGAGTAAACTCTCAGAAGTTTCTAGCTCATGGGGAGACAGAACCAGTTTTAACTGTGTGTTGTGTGTTTAAATGAGTATGTGAATGTAAGAGAAAGCCATTCTGGTGCTGTTATTTCTTGGCTCCTGTCCTGCCTCACCCCAGTGTGAGAAGCTTTTGTATCCGTGATGGAATATGTGACCAGTGCACAAGAGAGGAAAAGTCAAGTTGGCTTTTCTCAGAATCCCAAATCTCTCTCTTGTTTTTGCAGCTGTGAGTATAAGCTAGAAGACACTTTGTATTCCATTTGAACCCTCTGATGCATGAGTTATTAAATAACAAAGGAGACAATATCTTAATGTTTGTTTTAACCAGAATAAAATCTTTCCCAATCTGCCCATTACAATAGAGGGTAATGGTAAATATTCCAAAGTTAAATGGTTGCTTTACAACTTTAGTCAGTCATGTTGATTTTATGTTGTCATACTGTAAATATAAACTACAATGAGATATATATGGATGGAGGGTAAGGAAGGGTAAGGGTAATAGGTGATCGCCAATGCTTGGATGTAACCTCAGATCCTGATTGGTTAAAAGTGGCACTTATGGCATGTATAAGGTTAAAGGAATTCTCCAGGTTCAATACAAGTCAAGCTCAATTGACAGCATTTGTGCCATAATGTTGATTACCACAAAAATAATTTCAACTCGTCCCTTGTTTATTGAAGAAAAAAAACCCCAGCAAAAACTGCAGGTTTCCGTAAGGCACACAATGGAATTGAATGGGGCCCGTCCATAAACATTAAAATACACACTGTTTCAAAAGTATAGCTACAAGACATAAACAATGTATGTGTTGACATGATTTTAGTGTGATAAAATGAGGGATTTACCAGCGTTACGACATTTACCAGATTACAGAGTTTTTATACCAAATTAACAACGTTTTTATATTCGATATAACTTCACACATATGAGGTTTTTAAGTGATTTTATCACACGTGTGGCATTACTTTTGAAACGGTATTAAACTGAATGTTTATGGACTGGCCCCATTCGATTCCAATGTAGAGTAAGTTCCTTATAACTGTTTTTTTTTTTTTTTTTTTTTATAAACGAGGGACGAGTGGAAATAATTTTTTGTGGTAATCGACTTTGTGCCACAAATGCTGTCGATTGAGCTTAACTTGTATTGAACCTGGAACATTCTTTTAACTTGCACGGCCTCTTGAATTCACTCAAGTCTCACTTTTGAATGCTTAGTTTAAACGAATTGCTAGAAACGATAATGTAATTTTCCCATTATTCTGGCACTTTGGGTAATTGTGTTTGCATTGGATTGTGGCTGTTTTAAATGGTCCTCTATGTTGTCTGCTTATCTTTTACACTTTTGGCGTGTCACTCATTCATTAATCAGTACACATGAGACTGTCCTGTATGTTAGCTGTCCTGTCATAAACTGCCTTCAAGTACAAAGTGCAGTTGCTCTGAAACTGACTTCATGAAGTAATACCGTAAGTCTTACATCTCTTGAGAAAGCTTTTGCTACCATAGAGAGGTATTTACAGTGTTTAGCAGGGGTAACTCTCTCAGCCTACATGCTGCCCTTAACAAAATCTCTTTTTTTTTAATACTTTGAAACTTACATGGAGACCCCCCAGATAATTCCCAGATATGTGCTTGAATGGATTATTTTTGCCATCTGTTTTTACCATGGAATCTATGAAGACATGGTGACTCAGAGTAAGTTAGTGTCAGTTTTGCAGTGTTTTCTGTCACGCTGTTGATGTCTAACAGTGGCACTGCATTTTCCTACAGTTCCTAGTCACATGTATACCCCAACACAAACAAGTGATTCCAGTGTCTGTAGCAACATTTCTCATATAGCACTAACCTAAGTGGTTGCATAATAAACGTTGCTCTCCTCCCAAAGGCCCTGAGCCTTCTCCATGACGATCACAATGGGCAGGAACTTGTTGGCAGGAAGCGACGGCTGATATCCCATCCACAATATGCAAAAGAAAAAAACATTCTCTCTCACTCTTTTTTGCCATTATTATCATCACTCTGTTTCTGTTACTCTGTATGTCAAATAAATACATTTGAGCGAGTTTATTCAGAGAAAGGGAAATTAGTATTGTGGAAGAGAAAATCATGATAGCAGTGAGAGAGGCATGTTTTGCTAATTTTGAAGGTTGTATTGTTTATATTTACTTTTCCTGTCTAATTTAGCTATCAAGGGTATATTATACAGTTCACCTCTTGCTTTACATCAGTGGTTGTGGGTCTGACAACCGGTGGGTCGTGACTCGTGACCTGCATGCCAAAAATGGTCACAGGTCAGTTCTAGTAGGGTCGCGGACAGCAGGAAAAACTGTGCTGAATGCAGATAATAAAATTAAAAATACAAAAATAAAATAAAATGCCAGTTATTAAACTTTGTCACCCTAAGTAAAATGAAGCCACAGTGTTCTATTGATGTGGATGATGTTAGCCTCTGCTGTTTAACTTTTCACAACATGTTATGGCATTATTGTTAGGCCTATTCAATTTCAATGCTAGAATTTTTTTTTTTATCTTTGTATTATAGAGTGATTCTCACAAAACCTGTCAAGAAAATTTCCTGTTTAGCTCTGAAAATGTCCTGTTTAAAAATGTCATATTTAACCCCAAATCAAGAATAAAAAAAAATACAAAAAAACATTTAAATATTTTTTTCACTAGTATTTTTTATAAGAAAATTATATTTACCGCAGTGTATCCCAATGTTTTACTTTTACTATTACCATTGTTTTCAGTGATGATTCTCATTTCGTTAACGCATAAAATTTTTATGTATTACAGTAAAAAGAAAAAAAAAATCTGTTGGACAACGATTTTTTTACATTAAAATCAGAGAAAATAAAAGGCAGTATAATATATATATATAAACACACACACACACACACACACACACACACACACACACACTACCGGTCAAAAGTTTTGAAACACTTGACTGAAATGTTTCTCATGATCTCAAAAATCTTTTGATCTGAAGGTGTATGATTAAATGTTTGAAATTAGTTTTGTAGACAAAAATATAATTGTGCCACCATATTAATTTATTTAATTACAAAACAAAAGTTTTATAAAAAAAAAAAAAGTTTTGAAATTGATGACTTGGACCAAATAATAAAGAAAAGCAGCCAATAAGTGCCCAACATATAGATGCAATCGAAATTATTCATCCCCCCCAAGACAGTAAGGATTTACAAAGGTAAGCTTTTCTGATGACCCAGAATTTTTAAACTTTACATCTATATCAGTTGAGTGACACATTCAAAGTCATAGTGTGAATATATAACCAAATATTTCTAAATAGCAGGATTTATTTTTTAAATACAGCCATGTCATAATTATTCAACCCCTATTGCATGTAGCTGTTTCTTAAATATGTAAGGCTACACAAGTAAATGTTTTAAAACAAAATTAAGTCATCAATCTTCAATGGCACTTATTTAAGTTTTAAAATTTAAATTTAGCATTGTAAGCAAAAATATATTTCTATGCAAAAAATGCAATTAAAAATAAGCTGTCTCAAAAGCTAATAGAGGAGATTATTTCATTACACAAGAATGTTAATGGCTAAAAGTACATTTCCAAGGCACTTCAATTGTACACCATTCATACATTTTTTAAAATATGTTACAACAGCAACCTTCTTGGGGTGTGGAATAAAGCAAAACTTCACCAAGGGAAATGTTGACTTGAATATTCAAGAAGTATTTAGGAAAGACCTGTGGAGTCCTGGAAGAAGGTTTTATAGACATATGACACTAAACTGAAAATGAGTTTTAGACCCATGGGTCAGCAATATGTCGAGTAACATGAGAAGGTGATGACAAGAACGACACCATCCCCACAGTCAAGCATGGAGGTGGGTCATTCCTGTTATGCGAGTGTTTTGCGGCTTCAGGAAATGGCTATTCTAACTATGTGACTGACACCATGGATTCTTTCAGGTATCAGGCCATTTTGGCATGAAAAATGTGATGCCTTCAGTGTGTAAATTGAAGCTCGGTGATCACTGGACTTTCCAGCAAGACAATAACACCAAGGATACATCCAAGTTGTCCAAAATCTGGTTCAGGGATAGATCGTGGAATGTCCTTAAATGGCCCTTTCAGTCCATCATTAAAATCCCATTGCAAACCTTTGTTGGGATTTCAAGGAAGCGGTGGCAGCACAGAAACCAAAGAATGACAATGAGCTGGAAGCTTTTGCTCATGAGAAATGTGTACAAATTATAATAGAGAGGTGTCAAGCCTGAGAACAATTACCTGAAACACTTATTTGCTGTTATTAAGGATAAAGGATGCTCCACAAATGATTGACTTTGGGGATGAATATTTTTGACATGTCATTTGTGGAGAGAATTAGTTATTTTTTTATATTAAAATTTGGGTAAACTGAACTCTTAGTTCTTAAATCACTCAAATGTGTATTAAAAACTTACTTTGACTGTTTACTGAGGTTTTAGTTGATGTGTTTAATTCACATCACCAGAATGTATTGCTGGTCAGGGGGATTGAATAATTTTGATTTCAACTGTAGATGGGAACTCCTTCAATACTGTTTAAAAAGTATCCCAGGGTGATACCTCAAGAAGTCGGTTGAGAAAATGTCAAGAGTACATGTCTGCAAATTCTAGGCAAAGGGTGACTACTTTGAAGATGCTAAAATATAACACAGTTTTGATTTATTTTGGATTTTGTTTAGTCACAACATAATTCCCAAAGTTCCATTTATGTTATTCCATAGTTTTGATGACTTTACTATTATTCTAAATGTGAAAAAAAAAGAAAAAAAAACAATTATAAGAAAGAATGAGTAAGTGTTTCAAAAACTTTTGACCGGTAGTGTATAAATGACTAATCACTGTTCGTTATTTGTTGTTACGTGCCATGATGTTACTACAATAATAGACCAGTGAAAGTCTTATTTAAATGCTCCACATATCAGAGCCGCAACAGACACGTATGAGCTCATAATGTTAAAGTGCTCGCCTAATTCATTCTCTTTCTCTCTCTCCTCAACAGTTCCCTGTAACTTTTAACTTTCTTGTCTAATGATAAAAAGGCAAATATCAATAAAACTAAAATCATATACCGCCTGCAAATATGCGGATAACTCTTTTAAACAGATGTAATTCACAAACCTCATGAAAATCCTGTGTTTTCTGCCTGTCAAGCACTCATAATAGTTTCCTCGGAAGTGTCTATCAGCCAGGATCAAAACTCAGTTTCTCTAATTTATGAATGTTGAATGACAGCCAGTCCTACACACTCTCATGGCGAAATCATAAGGATTCATACCTGTTTTCTAAATTTGGCTAATTCGTGTGATATCGTATGACTTTCACTACAGCCAATGACGTCGCTGGACATCGTTTCCATCTAATACACAACAATTACTTGCTTCTGTCACGCACAACAGCTTCCTATCATGTTTGCACACTCTACAGATCGGTTTGGTTTAGATAAGGGGTTTGGGTAAGGGCATAATATTAATAAGCATGTCCTTAATGCCTTGTGCGCGAAAGTCACGCTTACCTCCGCATTAGACATCCGGGCATTTGCACATGATGAAACAGTACAAATTCATACGAACGAACTCGTATGAAATCATACAAAATAATCAACTCTTAAAATATGTACGAATTTTCTTGAGACTGGGTTGGTCAGTCCGTGACAATCCAAACAGGTAATCCGGGCTGTGTAAACTGTCAGTAGATTGCTGCTTGCTGGATCCGTACGAGCGCATGAGAGCAACATCAAAGTAAAAAAACGCTTCTTGTGCGCTATGATTAAACGTCATATTCACTGTATGTACAATGAGTTCGAGTCTTTTGTGAGAAAATGCGATTTCTAATGCGCACATGCGCAATCCATGGTTGCTAGACTACTATGTGCACTGTTATTTCTTTCTTCCTGATATATTAACAATTTCTTGTGCAGTTAAATTACTAAAATTGGATGACTAAACAGAAATCATAAGAAACTGTTATGTACCATTTAAAACACAATCAATGTTTTTATTTATTTATTTTTTTAAGATTTGTTTTTACAAAGTTAAAGTTTGGAGTAAAATTTTGAGTAAATAATGCAAAAGAAGACTTTTTTTTTTTTTTTTAGCAGCAGCATTGTACCAGCCTATCAGCCACCCTGCTCTCTGAATATCGGCATCAGCATGGTCCATTAAATAATTTGTCCTTTAGTAAATAATTTGTCCAAGACAGGTCAGGGTTATTGCACTTTATGGTTGCTTTGAAATAGAGAATGTTTCATAGTTTTGTTTTGCGTTTTAAATGTTCACTTCAAGGGAGCATACGCAGGTTCAGCCCAGTCTTATTTGTTGAGATAAATGAATGGACAGGATACCCTTAGCAGTGCATTTGTTTACACAGTCAAAAGAGCACTAGCTTCACTTTTCACTAGAGCACTAGTGAAATCACACTTATCCATCATCAAACTGTAAATATATACACCTCACTCAGGAATGCCCTTTCTGGTATTGTAGGGGTTGGGTTAAAATTTACCTTACAGTAAGTAATAAAAAAAAAAAAATTATATTATTGTACCAGTGGACTGGTGGCTTACACACTTGATTTACTGGCCCTCTCTGACATGCGCAGACCTTCAAAGCTGACTCTAATTGTCATTGCACAGGTGGGAGATCCACATGAGATACCACAATTCTAAATGTTCACCCACACACACACAAGTCCCTCCATTATCTGTCCTTCAGAACCAGCAACATTTACCCTAACCACCAGCACAGTCTATTTAGACCTTCAATATTTACAATAAACATGGCCTACATAGACACTGAATTAAAGAAATATTCTGAGTTAAATACAAGTCATGTCGACAGCATCAGTGGCATGCTGTTGATTACCACAGAAAGTAATTTCAGCTCATATCTCATACTCTTACCCAAGTGCTCTCACAATGGAAGTCTCTGGGGCAATAGACTGTAGTAATTTTCTGTCATAATTCACAGCATGCCTGTAACTTGCAGATTTAACCCTAAAGAGGAAATGAAAAAAATGAAAGAATGACTAGATAGATACTGTTTCTCTATAGTAGCAACACATTTTGGGAAATTTAGCTAAACCCACCATAATTGTATATTTTGGATTACAAATCACTTTTTTTGTTTGCGAATGGATTAAAGGACTTGGTTACTAGTTTACGTTGCTGTGTAATGTGTGTGGATTGAGGAGAAGAAATAACTTTAATAGGAACAGTTCATCTAAAATTGGAAAGTCTGTTATTCTCCTTAAATCACTGAACCAACCAGTCCTCCTATAGTAAAGGGACGGTTTAGCTAAAAAATATTTAAAAAATTCATTATTTACTCACCCTCATGATTTACAGCCCGTACGACTTTCCTACTTCAGTAGAAAACAAATGGTGAATTTTTAAAGAACATTCTGGCCATTCTTCTTCTTTTTTTTTTTTTATATATAATGAAAGTGAGTGAGTGAGGACTTGGGCTGTAAAGCTCCAAAATGACTAAAAAGCTAAATTGTAACGTACACTTAGCAATGACAGGCTGACGAAGACGATGATGATGTGAAGAACCCAAGTGCAGTTTATTTACATAAGTGAAATCAAAAAACCGTAAATCGAAACGTGAACAAAACAAACATGAACTTGACTTAACTTGACTAAAAAACAAAACATGAACTTGACTTGACTGTGGCGACTTGATGTGGTTACGTGGCATGACATGGAAACATGGTGAAACCAGGCATGGGGTATGGCCTGGTGAGACAGGGCGTGGAACATGAGGCCAGGGCGGAGCCCGTTGGGGGTGGAGCCATGAGAGGCCTGAGGGGCGGAGCCATGGAAGACGGAGCCGTGAGAGGCTCGAGGGGCAAAACCATGGAGAACTGAATACCCGGATAGTAGCCGAAGACTCGAAGGGCCAGGGTGGAGCTGGAGGCAGGGAGGACCAAGGTGGTTCCTGAGGCTAGGAGGAGCAAGGCGGAGCTGGGGGATCGGAAGACTGAGGCTGAGCCAGTGGGGCTGAGGACCAAGTTGGAGCTGTAGGGAAGGAGGTCCTCAGTGGAGCTGAAGGACCGGAGAGACGAGGCATAGCCAGAGGATCGGAGCCAGGTGACCGACAGACCAAGGAGGAGTTGGAGGGATGAGGGACCCCAGTAAAGCCGACAGGCTGAAGGACCGCGGTGGAGCCGAGAGAACGTAGAGCCGAGGTGATGTCGAGGGATCGACAGGCCAAGGCAGAGTCCAGGGCTCAGAGGGTCTAGGCAGAGTCAGAGGTTCAAATGTTCTCTGTGTCTGAGATATCTCAGAGGGCGATGATTGAGCCGGTGGCTTGGGGGAAACCGGCAGATCAGGAGAACACAGGGTGGGCACAAGGGCGGGAACTAATTCCAACTCAAATAGCCCAGTGAGAGATGGCTCTGGAACGGACGAGGTTTGTAACGCTGGCTCTGGGACAGACGAGGCTTGCAACGCTGGTTCATTGGACGTGGCAGACGTGAGCATTGGCTCATTGACCGTTGCAGGCTTGGCCGTTGGCTCGTTGATCAGAGGTGAGCCTGAAACATTGCATGGAACAGACTGAAGCTTGGCTGTGACATGGCATGGAGCAGTCTCAGGCATGGCTGTGACTTGGCATGGAGTAGGCACAGGCATGGCTGTGACATGGCATGGAGCAGGCTGAGGCGTTGCTGTAACATGGAATGGAGCAGGCTGAGGAGTTGCTGTGACATGGCATGGAGCAGACTCAGGATCCTGCGCAAAAGATGGCACTAGCTCAGCAACCATGACGAGGAACTCTGGCTTGGCGGCCATGACGTGGGTCTCTGGCTTGGCGTCCATCTCCCCCACAGTGAACGATGAACCACAAATTAGTAGGGCATGGTCGATATACTGAGCCAGGCTGTGGGTACTCTGACTGCCTGGCATCAGGAAAGAGATGAGACCATTTGATAAAATTATCAAAACAATAATTATATTATTATTATTAATAATAATAATATTGGTCCATTTGTCTTGTGTGCTATATTTCAAGTTTCTGAAGTCAGATAGTTGCTTTATTTGAAGAACAGATCAGAATTTAATTTATTATTCAATAAAAATCATCCGCCACAAATCTCCTTGGCATGTTTATGAGTTTATTAGAGATGTAGCTTTGTCTGATTTGTGAAAGAATCGCTTATTTGAGTCAGATCTTTTCAATGAATCGATTAATCCAGTTTACAAAACCGAATTATTCGTTCAGCAAAACCAGTCACATTGGTTTCCAGCCCACTTGACAGCAAGATTATTAGTGAATAATGACTAAATGTCTGTTTACCACACAATCACTATCATATGGCTTCAATTACAATGTATGAATTGCAAGTATTGCAATGTAACACACAGGGCTGGGCGATATGGCAAAAAAATAAAATCTCGATTTTTATCAAATTTATGGATGATTCACGATTCAATTTTTTCAGCTTTAAATGAACTCCAACATGATTCTAATTGTATGTTTTTTATTAGAATGCAAGGCAACCTGGTTAGAGAAATCCAAGTTCTTTTCATTATAGGAAACAAAAGTGTGCAAGAAAAATTTACAAATGCATCTAATGCACCACAATGCACCACAGGGGGATGTTGTCATCAGAGTGTAAATGTAAAATAAATTTTAATCTAATGAACCCAGATGTTCAGAAATAATAGAATAAGAAAACTGCAAAATAATTCTTAGCCAGTGTATTAAGAGTGTACAGTGTATTATTATTACAGTCTAAACCAAGTCTATCTAGAAAGTTATCTAGAAATCAATATCTATGAATTATCAGGTTTATCTAATAAGTACTTATTATATATCAAACAATTTGTGTGTATATTCATAAACCCCTGCAGATAGATGTGCCCTCTAGCTGTTCACACTGAGCAGCGCAGCAATATGAAATAATTTATCATTACAATTCAACTAGCAAAGTTTGTCAAAATGATCGCTTGCCAAATGTTGGCTATAGATGCAGTACACTTGAAACACGTGACAGAACAAAGAAATAATTAGCGATCTATCTGAATCATCATGGCAAATGGAGCAGCGGATGTTTGATTCTACTATTTATAGCCTCTCCATGATTTGAAATGAAGCGCAATAACTGTCACGTAACTAACGCTTTTTTATGGGTAAAAGAAAAGAATGGAGACCATCATCAACATGTGTGATGGATGAAGCTGAGCTACAATCAGGACTGGGAAGAGAAATCGACCCAGGATTTTACATAGCAACCGGCCTGTCCTTTTTTATACATATCGCGGCACCGTTTTGTGGCCCTCTTCAGCCAGTCACGGCTCATTCAGCATAACGCCGCAGCCCGTTTCAGCTTATCATCGCCCGTTTTGGCCAGTCTGCAATCACACTGTGTACAATCGTACTGGGAATATTATCACTGTCTTTTATATCGGTCTGTGTTGTTAACCTGTCAGGTTCATTTGGAGCGCGCCACACACGTGCAGCCGATCAGATCGGGAGCGGCACAAAAAAATCTATCAGTGGTCTTCGCTATGCAGTGGTGCCTGCAGCTGTAGCCTGCATAGAGGGGACTGTTGCATTGTTTCATATTATTCCAGATTGTTCTGCACCAGGTGAAGTTTCAGCAAATAAACGGTAAGGCAGTGTTTTTTTTTCTTCTGCTCTAGTGTACTGAGGGGCTGCTGTGTCTTGATAAAACTGTGTGTGTTTACTATTTCAGTACTGTTAAGAATGTTGCCTATATGCTTACATAAAATACAGCTATACTAGGAGAAGATACTAGGAGAAGAAATTAAGATAGTAAGGGATTTCTGTAACGTAGTCGAAGAGACGATGATGAACCCAAGTGCAGTTTTATTTACAAACGTGATATCCAAAAAACCATAACTCCAAACATGAACAAAACAAAAACATGAACTTGACTAAACTTGACATGACTTGACTATGAAACAGCGTTACATAAACAAACAATACCTGACAATGGATAATGGCAAACATGAGGCTTAAATACATAGACAAGTAACAAGACAAACAAGTTAACCAATGACAAGACAGAACTGATAACAAGGTAAATAGACAATAAACCAATGAAAACAAGACACATGAACATGGAGGGAAACATGAAATCACATGACAAGATCAGGAACAGGAACTAAACTAAAAATAAAAGACAAGAAAACAATAACAAATCACATAAACGTGACAATTTCGGGTTTGGGTTGGGTTTGGGCTTAAAATCTGACAGTATCGTTCAGGCCGGGTAGGGTCTCGGGTTCAGGTTTCATTTTAAGGCCCATGTAGACCTCTAGGCAGATTTCTGTGCATACCCTCAGATTAAATTCTGCAGGCACCCATGGCGCTATGAATTATTTTTCTCTTCCTTATTCAACCTTTGGTGGATTTACAACATATCTAACTATAGCGTTTGCAATATTTTTTGCAAAATCTCGATTTCTCGATTAAAAAATTGTCAAAACGCAAATTTGAATTAATCGGAAACAATCAGGTGAGCTACCAAGCAAGCTAATGATATAGAAAAAAGTGTGTATATGTAGAAGGGTCTGTAATACAGAAGTTAAAATATATCGTTTTTCAAATCATGTGTTAAAGTAAAAGTGTTTTGATATCATAACATAGCAAGGGGTGAGTAATAGAGTGAAAAATACGTTTTTATAAAGTCATAATCAGCAATTGTACTTGTGACTTGTATAACAATGAATAAAACGCACAGTTGTTGTAGTGCCTCTAGTGTTAATTTTACCTGGAAAATGCAGCAAAAAGTAGATAGTGGCATGTAAAAGTCAGTTTGCAGAAATTGATATCGAGTAACGTTCATTGTATGAGACTAGCTTGATTCCTTTAGTGTAGGAGGACTGGGTTGGTTCACTGAGTTAGGAAAAACTCCTAAAGGTAGCCAGACTGGAAAAGATGATGTCATATAGATTATAAAGTTGCCAAAGAGCCACTCCTAACTGCCATGCTTGTCTTCTTACATAAGGCATAAGGTTCAGTAGCTTCAGCTACCTCCTTTCTAACACATTATTTCTCTTTCACAAATTTTAAAAGGTCATTATGCAATCAGACTGAGCAGGCCAGTCTGCAGCCCACCACCAACAGCCAAATGAGGGGAGAAAATGTTCAATTATGTTTAATAGATGGTTTGTGGTGTAGTTACAGAGAGAAAAGTGCACTTGGCAGCAAAATTACTGTAGTCTTAAAAACAGAAGTATAGTTTGCCTTTATGAGAGAAACAGAAAGAGCAGCCCTGTGTCTTTGCTCCTATTTCCTCTTATAATGATGTTTTTATCTTAAGAAAACAAATGTTGACTGTATATTGAGTAAAAAGGCCTGAAAAATAGTATTAGCTGTTACATTTAGCTTTATGATACTCATGTCTATGTTGTAAATTGTGTTAGTAACAAGTGGTGACTCAACAGATCTGCCTTAGCATCTCTATATAATCCCTCTCTCTGTCTCACATTCATGCTCTCTCTTTTCTTTTTTTATAACCGGTTCCTCTGTATTGTTTCCTCCACATATCACAAATTGTAATACTTAAATAGATATAGAAGCCAGATTATTGATTATTAGAGGTCGACCAATAGTGGATTTTGCCTATAAGATAACTATTATCTTATAGGTGGTGCGAACTGCCAGACACATCATCGGAGGTGAGCTTCCCTCCCTCCAGGACATATATATCAGGTGGTGTGTGAAAAAAGCTCAGAGGATCATCAGAGACTCCAGCCACCCGAGCCATGGGCTGTTCTCACTGCTACCATCAGGCAGGCGGTATCGCAGCATCAGGACCCGCACCGGCCGACTCCATGATAGCTTCTTCCCCCAAGCAATCAGACTTTTGAACTCTTGATCTCCCACGATCAAAATACATCAGCACTGCACTTTATTACTCTTACTCTTATATCTCACACCGGACTGTCATAAATTATATTATTATTATATTATATTTTCTCTTAACAACTTACTATCAACCGACAGCCTGAATGTTTATACAGTACAATACAACCTACTGTACATTCTATATATACTATATATACTTTTTTATTGTATTGTGTGTATTGTATACTGTACAGTGTATGTTATTATTTGTATATTGTGTTGTGTGTAATTATGTGTATATTAGACTTTAATTGTGTTTTGTTAATCTGATGTTTATTGTAAATTGGTATGTGTCTCATCACTTTCACGACTGCTATGTTGCTCAGAAATGCACCCAAGAATTTCACACACTATTGCACTTGTGTATATGGTTGTGTGACAATAAAAGTGATTTGATTTGATTTTGATTTACAGGTGCATCTCAATAAATTAGAATGTCGTGGAAAAGTTCATTTATTTCAGTAATTCAACTCAAATTGTGAAACTCGTGTATTAAATAAATTCAGTGCACACAGACTGAAGTAGTTTAAGTCTTTGGTTCTTTTAATTGTGATGATTTTGGCTCACATTTAACAAAAACCCACCAATTCACTATCTCAAAAAATTAGAATACATCATAAGACCAATAAAAAAAACATTTTTAGTGAATTGTTGGCCTTCTGGAAAGTATGTTCATTTACTGTATATGTACTCAATACTTGGTAGGGGCTCCTTTTGCTTTAATTACTGCCTCAATTCGGCGTGGCATGGAGATGATCAGTTTGTGGCACTGCTGAGGTGGTATGGAAGCCCAGGTTTCTTTGACAGTGGCCTTCAGCTCATCTGCATTTTTTGGTCTCTTGTTTCTCATTTTCCTCTTGACAATACCCCATAGATTTTCTATGGGGTTCAGGTCTGGAGAGTTTGCTGGCCAGTCAAGCACACCAACACCATGGTCATTTAACCAACTTTTGGTGCTTTTGGCAGTGTGGGCAGGTGCCAAATCCTGCTGGAAAATGAAATCAGCATCTTTAAAAAGCTGGTCAGCAGAAGGAAGCCTGAAGTGCTCCAAAATTTCTTGGTAAATGGGTGCAGTGACTTTGGTTTTCAAAAAACACAATGGACCATCACCAGCAGATGACATTGCACCCCAAATCATCACAGACTGTGGAAACTTAACACTGGACTTCAAGCAACTTGGGCTATGAGCTTCTCCACCATTCCTCCAGACTCTAGGACCTTGGTTTCCAAATGAAATACAAAACTTGCTCTCATCTGAAAAGAGGACTTTGGAACACTGGGCAACAGTCCAGTTCTTCTTCTCCTTAGCCCAGGTAAGACGCCTCTGACGTTGTCTGTGGTTCAGGAGTGGCTTGACAAGAGGAATACGACAACTGTAGCCAAATTCCTTGACATGTCTGTGTGTGGTGGCTCTTGATGCCTTGACCCCAGCCTCAGTCCATTCCTTGTGAAGTTCACCCAAATTCTTGAATCGATTTTGCTTGACAATCATAAGGCTGCGGTTCTCTCGGTTGGTTGTGCATCTTTTTCTTCCACACTTTTTCCTTCCACTCAACTTTCTGTTAACATGCTTGGATACAGCACTCTGTGAACAGCCAGCTTCTTTGGCAATGAATGTTTGTGGCTTACCCTCCTTGTGAAGGGTGTCAATGATTGTCTTCTGGACAACTGTCAGATCAGCAGTCTTCCCCATGATTGTGTAGCCTAGAGAACCAAACTGAGAGACCATTTTGAAGGCTCAGGAAACCTTTGCAGGTGTTTTGAGTTGATTAGCTGATTGGCATGTCACCATATTCAAATTTTTTGAGATAGTGAATTGGTGGGTTTTTGTTAAATGTGAGCCAAAATCATCACAATTAAAAGAACCAAAGACTTAAACTACTTCAGTCTGTGTGCATTGAATTTATTTAATACACGAGTTTCATAATTTGAGTTGAATTACTGAAATAAATGAACTTTTCCACGACATTCTAATTTATTGAGATGCACCTGTATTATGCTGGGATCGATGCCTTTTTCACACACAGATAATCAGAAATATTTCCCGATGATTCTCGATCAATATCTGCATTTTTTCCGATGTAAATAGGGCTACTCGTTGTACAATAGTTTTTGTCTCTTCACACATATTTCTTAACACAATTTTGGTAAAGTGTGATTGGTAGGGTAACTTAAAGTGGGTCGCACACTGGACGCATCTGGCAGACAACAATTATTTTCTATGTAGGTGCTCATACCACCACTGCCGCTTGCCGTCTGTCGCAGTGCCCAGCTCCGCCATGGAGCACAACTCGCTTAGTTTTCCATTAAATTTGGCCCCAATCATTATCGCAGGACATAGATTTTTTATAGCCATCACTGGATTATATATTGTGTATATACTAGGGGTGTAACGGTTCAAATTTCTCACAGTTCGGCTTGTATCACGGTTTTAGGGTCACGGTTTCGGTACGGTTCAGTATTTGCTTTGTTCAGAAAAAAAATATTACTTCAAAATCCAAAGAATACTCTTATTTGGTAAACACTTCAACAGGTTTGCCCTTAACAAAAATCATGGTTTTACTACAGTTACCATAGTTTAATCATGGTATTTGTAGTAAAATTATAGTAACCACAGAATCAACATGGTTACTGTCATGGTTACAATATATAGTAAAATCATGATTAATATATGACAACTGCAGTATTACTGTTATAAAACCATGGTTAATTGTATCAAAACCATGATTTCTGCTCTGATGGTTAATTGTGGTTCATGGTTACTACAATATTACTATAGTAAAACCATGGTTAATTTTCATCAGGGTCCTTAACTAAAAAAACTTTTTTCTAATTACTGAATCAACATTTAAAATTAATACCTGGGCTTTAATCCTACATGTATCGACATAAAGTGCATTTTAAACAACATATATTCAACATTCTATAAAAGGAATAACCTTGCTATAAAAATGGATCCAAGAAGGGATGTTGTGATAATGTGGCTCTGGTATTTTAATCATATGTGGAAATCCCACATATG
The DNA here is from genome assembly GCF_019703515.2 of Myxocyprinus asiaticus. Taxonomy (NCBI): domain Eukaryota; kingdom Metazoa; phylum Chordata; class Actinopteri; order Cypriniformes; family Catostomidae; genus Myxocyprinus; species Myxocyprinus asiaticus. The sequence continues at coordinate 28,841,742 of NC_059348.1, forward strand.
GCAATGAACACCCCAACCGCTTTAGTTATTGTTTCATGTCTGTCTGAATTAGCACTGAGTGCGTGCTTAAAAATGGAAGAGAGTGTGTGCAGTTTCAGCTCATCTGCAGCTCTTTCTTTTTCCGGTTGATATCAGCATAAATGATTAATCATGTGTCGATGTATTACTATAACGGCATTTTAATGCCATTAATCAAAGTGCATTATTAACGCTCGCATGCGCAATAGATTACAGCCGCACAAGGAAACAGGAAGAACTGGCGTGTGCGTTTTAAACCCTCACTTGCATTTTTTACATAAATTACCAGCATACGGCACTCGCATCGAGCGATGTCGGCAAACAGTGCCTGTTTTGTAAAAATATTTTGACCATCGCTGTTGTTATTTACTGCAAGAAGAAAATGTTTCCAGAAAGGAGAAACACAAATCGCTCAGCAAATTGTTTTTTCCACTTGCCATTTTCAACTGCACACAATGCTTGCAGAACAATGATGTCATCAAGTTGACCCATGTGAAACATAGGCAGAGCTTGTTTATCTACAGAGCCATACAGGTGCATTAGCGGAGGTTGTAACTGTGCCTGTATATTTGACTCTTTGTTTCTTTCACCAAACCTTGTGTTCCAGATGCATCATTAAACTTGAGGTGAACTGCGGTGCCAATGCTTATCGAACCGTGGTGGCAAACCGTACGGTTCGGTTTTTTACCGAGAACCGTTACACTCCTACTGTATATCTTTCATATAGCCTACACAATGTATTTTCAGTTACAAGTATGTCTTTTTGTGGTTTGACAGCTTGAATGAAACCTATTCAAGGCTAAATACAGAGAAATTGCATAATAAATGTTGCCATTTCTAATTATTTAGTTTGTACAGTTACATAAGTTTCATACACTAACCTGCAAACATCAACATCACTTTGTTCATTCTTGAAGAAGTACAAAAACCTTTGTATCTTTTGTGTGTATGATGACTAGATTCACAGCTTTGGACTCCCACCTGCACCGCATTGACACGTCCTTCAGTATTAAGTACAGTAAATGTTATATCACTCCTTTGTGGTCTCCCAAAGCTGTTACGCCAGACTACATTCATTTAAATATAGATATATACATATCAATAATTGATGTATCAATATTTTATGGCATTCCTAATAACTATTGTGGTGGAAAAAGTTGAAAACCAATTAATCGGTCTATTGTTTTTAAAATCGATTTATAGGTTGTTAAAAATAAAAAAACTCAGTCTTTGAAGCATAAAGTTGGACGTTTTATAGCTTAATTTGGTAATATTCACCAGATTAAGTATATTTTGTATGTGTTTATATTTCACCAAATGAGGTTTTGTATGACTATTCACAAGATATGAAGTTGGAGACACAATAAATGTGCTGATGGTGCACCTTTCCTTATAGTCACATTTCTATTCGCATTTCCTCGCTTTAATTTAAAACACTTGATTTATCTAATCAAAATAACAAAAAATGCATTGAAGTGAGGATAAAAATATGGATAAAAATTGCCAATGATGAAAGATTTAGCTACAGCAAATCCCCACGTAAAACCGGTATATCCGTCTGCCTCTAGTGATTTACTGAGCCATTCATTTACAGCTGGGTCAGCTTCTGATGTCACTTACTTTTCACATCTCTAAATTCATATTCAACCTCTTGATCATGCCAATAACTCACTTAAAAATAAAGTCCTTAACCATGGTAGAAACCTTTTGGATTTCTTATGTTTGTCAGTGGCTTGATCTGATGTGAAAGCAATAATCAGTGTAATTTCTGTACTGTTTTGGGGTTTTCTTGGTTTCTGTTCTCAAAACACATTGCAGATACAACAGGATGTGGCCTCCTTTTTAAGCTGTTTTTGTGAGAGAATGACATTATGAGTTGATCCTGTGTATATTATTAGATTAATGTACACTGAAAGGAAAGGAAAATGCTCCACAGGAAAATACATTGACCTTTGACCTCTGACTGAAAGAGGAAATGTTTTAAATAGAAGTGAGCAAGTGCAAGATGTATATAATGACATTCAAACATCAATCAAAATCCTGGAATGCCAAAAGCTTTAAATTATTTAACATTTGCTTAAACAATAACCAATCCCTCTGTAACATGCTGGAGTGTTGTTTAGTAAAACTGACTAAGCGGTTGAGTTTAAGGCTAATTTACATTACTTTACTTGCATCAATCTATCAAGGACACTACAAACATGACTCAAACGTAAATTTCTGAAAATGAACATGAATGAGACATGAATTACTTTACCAAACCAATCAAAGCAAATTTGAATTCGCTCAGAATTCCGCTTAGAATTTTTTTTTTTTTTTTTTACGTTTTGACAATACATATGTGTATTTGTGTAGGCAATGCTGGCCTTTCAGGCTGAGGAGTGCTGAGTATGCTTCGGCAGTCTGAGCCCACCAGAAGTAGACTCACTCTGATGAAAGCAGACATGAATGACACTGTGGAGAACCTCGACACCAGGGAGCTGGGCTTCTCAGATGCTGAGGATGAGCCTGAAGAGGTGGACTTCAATGAGTTCAACCGCTCAGGTAAGTGTTTTTATTCATTTCAAGACCTAGATCATCCATTAATTGTGGAAACAACAGTATCTTCTCATCTGGTGGGTTGTGATTCCAAAATGGGCTGCGGACAATGGAAATAATAATGATATATACAACTACCGATAATCTTATAATCAGGCACAGTTAGGATAGAAAAATAAATAGGCCTATACATCTTTAAGAGGGATAAGAAAATGCTTCCCATGTTTGTCGTTGTTGGCCAATCACATTCTCTGTATTTTGGCACAAATTGATCTGGTAACATGGTTAATATCAATATTTGACCCAGTGTTTGTTCCATATGTTAGAGTCCATTCACACAGAACACTTTCACATCTGTCTGTGCTGTTTTTTTAATCATTTTTCTACGTAAACTTGCACTAGATGTACATCTTGAACCATAGAGCCGCATCTTGCTTTTTATTCTAGTGCAGGAACACTGAATTTTAAAGGAATAGTTCACCCAAAAATGAAAATTCTCTCATTATTCACTTACCCTGATGCCATCCCAGATGTGTATGAATGTCTTTCTTCAGCAGAACAGAAATGTAGATTTTTAGAAAAATGTTGAAGCTCTGTAAGTTCTTATAATGTAAGTAAACGGGCGCCATCAGGCTGCTGGCATATTTAGGTAACATATAATTGATCCACACGACTCCAGTTGGTCAATTAATGTCTTCTTAAGCAAATCGATTTGTTGGTGTAAGAAACAAATCAATTATGAAAACTTTATTAACTTTAAAAAAAATTGCTTCCTGCCAGCAGTCGACACATCAGTGACGTAAGTGCTATGGCGTGTTCATGTGAGAATTCGGAAGCACACGCTTTGTATACAACAGAAGAAAGAATGTCATGTAAGAGTTAATTCATTTCAAACAGCATTGGCCGGAAGCAACAATTTAAAGTTAAAAACGTTTTAATTATCAATTTGTTTCTTACACCAATCATTGATTTGCATTAGAAGACGTTAATTGTTCTACCATTCCCACAGTGAAATCTGCTGGTGGTGGCCATTGATATTAATAATGCTCTTAAAGAATTTATCTTGATCTTTATAGTTCCACGTCTTCGTCTACTGATGAAGATATTAGGAAGTTTGTGGAATCATTACAACTCCCTAAACTGACAATTGAGCAAAAAATATTATCTTGATTATGAGATGCCTTGGAGGAGCTTGGCGAGGTGATTAAGGCCTTGCCTACAGGCAAGGCTCCGGGGCCAGATGGTTTTGCCACTGAATTTTTTAGATCTTATACCTCAGATCTGGTTCCACTTTTGTTCGAATTTTATACGGAATCATTAAAGAATGGAAAGCTTCCACTAACCATGACGCAAGCCCAGATCAACTGATTCTTAAAAATGTCAAAGATCCAAGCAAGTGTTTACCGTCCAATTTCCCTGATCCAGCTAGATGTAAAAATATTGTAAAAAATTCTGCCTAACAGATTTAGTAAAGTTATGACATCTCTTATACATATAGATCAGGTGGGGTTTATGTGGGTTGCAGCTCTTCTGTTAACATTAGGCGTTTCATCAATATCATGTGGTCAGTGGCGAATGATCAGACTCCGGTCGCTGCCATCTCTTTTGATGCCAAAAAGGCGTTTGATATGGTAGAATGGGATTATCTTTTTAAGATTTTGGAAATATACAGGTTTGGGAAAACTTTTATTGGATGGATTAAATTACTTTATAGACACACGGTAGTGGCGGTACCAATGAATGGATTAATTTCAGATTATTTTACTCTGGATAGGGGCACCTGGCAGGGTTGCCCTCTTTCCCAATTATTGTTCTGTCTCACCCTGGAACCATTAGCAGCCACGATAAGAAAGGAGGATGATTTTCCAGGGGTGGTGGCGGGAGGTATGGTGCATAAGCTTTTGCTTTACGCAAATGATATTTTATAATTTGTCTCCGACACTATTAGATCTATGCCTCGCCTCCACAGAATTATTAATTCCTTTTCTAAGTTCTCAGGATACAGAGTCAATTGGTCTAAATCCGAAGCTTTGGCACTGACAACATACTGCCCAGTTATGGCTTTCCAGCCGGAGGCCTTCCAGTGGCCCAAACAGGTCATTAAGTGTTTGGGCATTTTATTCCCAGCAAATTTGTCTGATTTAGTTAGTTAATTTTGACCCCTTAATAAAAAGGTTTTCGAGCGATGTGGGCAGGTGGGCTTCATTACATTTATCTATGATTGGGAAGGTTAATGTTATTAAAATGAATTGTATTCCAAAATGTAACTACTTGTTACAATATCTCCCTGTAGATGTCCCACTCTCTTATTTCAAGCAATTTGATAGTATAGCGAAGTCCTTCATTTTGAATGGTAAACATCCCAGATTACATTTTACTAAATTACATAGGCCGACTGACAAAGGTGGGCTAGGCCTACCCAAGATTTTGTTTTATTATTATTCATTCAGTCTCAGACATTTAGTTCATTGGTCGCTTCCACCTGAGAGAGCCCTCCCTGGTTTTGTATATAACAGGAAGTTCTTCCCCTATTTTGCCATTACAAAGCCTTTTTATTAAACTAACCGGAGAAGTTACGTCACACCCTGTTATCTCACATTTGAACGCGGTATGGACAAAAAGTGTCCAGAGTGTTTAATTCAGACATTTATTTAAATGTTGCCTCGAGCATATGGCTGAACCCTAAATTATGTGAGGGGGGGTTACTGCACTCGGTGACCTATATGAGAGTGGAGGGTTGAGATCTTTTGAAAATTTGGTTCAACACTTTGAGATTCCCAGATCTCAGTTCTATAGGTACTGTATTTACAGCTGTGCTAGCTGCTCTGTACTATTTGTGGGAGTAGTACACACCCCTCTAAAGCGGCAGATACCCTGGGAGAGGTGATTACTGCTTTTGGAAAAGGTCATGAGGCATCAATGTATTACTCCCGGTCAATTCAGAGTCTGGGGGACAGAGCTTTAACTTCTATCAAGAGATTATGGGAGAAAGATTTAAACGGTATTGGAGTGTGGGCTAGGATTCTAAAAAATGTCAAGTCTGCATCTAGAGATGCAAGGGTGCGCCTTATGCAATTCAAGATATTACATAGAATCTACTGGACCCCCTCTAGATTGTATAGGCTTGGTCTTAAAGACACACCCTCCTGCTGGCATTGCCAGTCACAATCCATGTTTTTTGGGGGTGTGTTAAGATCCAAGAATTTTGGTTGAAGGTTCAGTTATATGTGTGACTTTTTGGGCAATCAAATTTTACTTTGTCCCAGACTCTGTATTCTGGGTGATGGGGCGGTCATAAATTTGGAGGATAATCACATAAAAAATTGGGTTCTGACCAGTCTCATGATTGGCAGGCAAATTATTTTAAGGGGATGGAAGTCGAATAGAGTGCCCTCATTTTCGGAGTGGTCTGTGGAAATGGATAGGGTGGCAGCTTTCAAGGAGGTGGCAAATAGAAGGCTAGGGTTTTTGGACTTACTAATTATTTAGCGTTTTTGCGGGACTCTCGGGGAGGGGGTGTGGAGAGTGTAGTTTAGTTTAATTATGTTTGTTTATTATATATATTTATTTTTTGTTTTCTGTTTTTTTTTTTTTTTTTGTATATGTGTTATGTGTGTCCACAGGGGTGTTTGTTGGGGGTCGGGTGGGGTTGGTGAATGGGGAAGGATATTAGTGGGGGTTGAATGTGAAATGTTGATTTGTTGTATATGTGTTGGGTTTTTCTTTGTGTATATATGTATCAATAAAAATTTTTAATTGCAACAAAAAAAAGAAGACATTAATTGATCAACTGGTGTCGTGTGGATTACTTTTATGCTGCAGAAATATGCCTTTTGGAGCATCAAATAGCCAGCAGCCTGATGGCACAGTTTATTTACATTATAAGAACCTACAGAGCTCCAACATTTTTCAGAAAATCTTAATTTGTGGTCTGCTGAAGAAAGACACTCATAAACATCTGGGATGGCATCAGGGTAAGTGAATAATGAGAGAATTTGTAGTTTTGGGTGAACTATTCCTTTAAGATAATGACTCCTCAGCATGTTGCAGCATGTCCCTTTACATCACAAACACACATGCACTAGAGCACACATTCACTCAGGCATGCCTCAGTCTGCCCTGTAATCTCTTTCAGGAGATTTCCACATCCCATTCTCAGCCGTGTACAGAACAGTTGGCTTTAAAGAGGCAGAAGCTCAGATCTACCTGAACACTGTCCCCATCACTGCTAAGATTCTAGATGTGGAGAGGTTCACCAGGACCCCAGACCGCTTCAATATCTCCAAACACAGGAGTGTTTCCAAGGTCTATGAAGCACACAAACACTTTTCAATTTGTGTCTTTAGCAGTAAGTTAAAAGGCATAGATGACCCAAAAATGACAATTCTGTCATCATTCACCAACCCTTGTATTGTTTCAAACCTGTATGACTTTCTTTTTTCTGTGGAACACAAAAGTAGATGTTAGGCAGAATGTTAGCCTGTCACCATTTACATTAGATCTGTTTATCTTACAATGAAGGTGATTTGCGACTGAGACTAACATTCTGCCTGACTTCTCCTTTTGTGTTCAGTGGAATAAAGAGAGTCATATGGATATGGATTTGGAATAACATGAGGGTGAGTAAATGATGACAGTGGTTTCAGTTATGTGTGAACTAACCTTTAAGATGAAGGTTCAAAGATATTACCTATAACAGATCTGATGTAACTGCTGTGTCCACAGGCAATGCCAGCAGTGTTTAAGATAGAGCTTAAACATGGGAACTTCACCTGGGTGGTGAAAAGGAAAGAGAAGCACTTCATGGAGCTGCACAAAGAGCTTCTTCGCTACAAGACCCTCATGAGGATCCCATTGCCCACCCGAAGGTCAGACGCCTGCCTGTCAATTTAACTCACACCATGTGCACAGCTGATATTAATATCTGTTTCAGCTGATCCAATCACAAGCAGACAGCGCTAAATACAGGTTGCGACCTCAGTTTTATAAGGTTCTATCATCTAGTATTTTAGTCAAAAAGGAGTTAAGCACATATACCTAGTCAATGAAGGACACACCATTTGGGCCCATTTGTTTTGTATTTATTTATAGACCCTTATCATACTATGGTCTCGAGGTGTAAATGGGGTCCAAAATGTTTTGTAATTAATTTAAAGTTAAACCGAACACTTAGCTGATTGCATGTGGCTTTAAAAAAAAAAAAATAACCAGCAAATGTAAAAGTTTGGAGAAACACATACAGACTTCACAAATAATTTGCTTAGGATAAAAGAAGGGTCTGAAATTAAGGGGGGCTCAGGGCAAAAATGCCCCCAAAATTCAAAATGTGGGGGCCAAAAATGCATTTGTAATTTTTTTTACATTTTTTTATTTGAAACATATGATCAAGTTCTTAATATTCTATTACAGTTCTACTTACATATTATGTCAAAAATATTAGTTAATGTTGATTTAATTCTTCGGGTAAGTGGTAATAAATGTATATTAATAAATTAATTAAATTAACTTATTTGACTTGTGGGATGAGGTAGATTATGTTTCATAGTAAATGATTAGAAAAAAATAAATGCCCTCATAAATGCCTTAAAAATCAAATTAAATTTCCTTCATGTAAAACTAAATTTTTAACACTGGATAAAAGTGTCTGCAAAATAGTTAAATGTATGTCAAGCACACGTATATATATAAAAAAAATATTCAAGATGGGCCCAAATGGTGTGTCTTTCACTGACTAGGTATATGAGGTTAAAACTGAAGTATGTCACTTTTTCGGTGTTAAAATACTTTCTCTTATCCCAGCTAATATGCAGAGACAAATATAAGTAAGCCATTCATAGGTTAATTTTCTCGAAATCTGTAAGCAATGTCTCTATGGCGCTATGAAAATCCTCTGTTTTAAGCGACCAGCCTATACAAGCACAATTACGTTGACTCAAACAATGGCATGAGTTGGGAGCGGGACTATCTCTTTGTTTGACCAATGGCAGACGGGGCATATTCAGAAAGCTGTTTTGAAAACAATGTTTATTTTTGCAATTCCATTTGGTGGAGCTAGTTTCGCAGAAATTACATACTTCAGCTTTAACTTCTTTTTTATAATCACCTTATTCATTTAATACTGTTACTTGCAAAAAATAACTATGAGTATCCTGTTTAGAACATCTTTAGTTGGCAAGATTAAAATGCAAACTTTTCTGTGCTTACTGTCTAACTTGATAATTGACATATGCAATCATGAATTCAGAGACCCTCCCCTTGAAATCACCAATTGTCACAGGAAACACATGTTAATGCAAGTTATAAATGGTGATGTATCTCGCCTGACCACTTGAGATTGAATAACCCAAGACAGGTGTTAATACCAGGGGTAAACAGGGCCTATCAGTTGATCCTCATTCTGAGCTGAAATATTTTTCACTTCCTCTATGCTTGTTTTTTTCTCTGTTGTTTTTCTCTAAGTACCTTCTTTCTCTGCCTTTTTTCTCTGTTGTCCTTTCTCTCACTCCCTCTTTTCCCTTTTTTGACTCACCCTCTTTTCTCAGATTACATGGCTATTCATTTTCATTGATACATGTTTCCCTTTGTTAGTGTTCCTTCTTCTCTCTCAGACCTTGATATCTCTGTCTTTCTTTCAGCCATACAGTGAGAAGGAAGAGCATCAAGCGGAGCGAGGTGAGGCAGATGCTCGTTCTGCCTCGAGGAGGCAGAGAGGAGCTGGCGCGAGAGGAGCAAGTGTCCAGTAGGAAGGTGAGTGTCTCTGGTGTGCCAACTGCACCACCAACCCTTGATCACATTATTAAAAAGTGAGCATTCACAATGTTGAGCATGACGCAATCTTTATCATCATAAGGCATGTGAGTGTGTGGTCAGGTATCTCCCACATTACGGCACTGACATGATTTTCTGGTTTAGAACATGTGCTAACAACACTCACTAGAGTCTCTGCTTTTCGCATCATCGAGTACGAGTCACATAAGGACATGTACTGTTCACAGAATATGCTACAATACCTATGTAAGTCTAGATGATGAGCTCAATAGTGTCTGCACACTTTGTTTGTGGCCTGGGTTTTAGAACTATTTTCCCATTCATTTTCTCTATAAGTAATGCTGGTAATTCTTAAATAAAGAGATCTTCTAAGCCTTGAATCAAACTAAGCTGTTCTGAGATTAATCAAAACATTACAAAACATTCATATTTATTTATTTATTTTTATTTATTTATTTTTTTTGCTTCAAATATAAAGACCAAGGCAAAAAATGGTGACCTTAATGTATTTTATTAGGGAATTAATGACCAATAATACACTGCAAAAGATATGAATTAATCAAATCAGTCTTTTTTTTATGTTATTTTTTATTTTAAAAAAAATTAAAAACACTGCTATATTTTATACTACGCTGCACTACAATGTCCTATATGAACTAAGGTTTGGTTGTTGCTACATGGCTAGTTAACATTAACTAGCCTGCAAAAACTCACTACTACCCTTCTTGCCATGCTATTTCTATGTTTACAGCGACTTCTCTGATTGGTGGATCTTGCTTCAGGATTCTGGGTAGTGTAGTGGTTTACAGAAAATGTGGCAATTAAACAGTTTTTAAAAAATGAATTAAGTTGAAATCACACTGGCCTGCAGCTTTTATCTTGGAAGGGTTATGCTGCTAAAAATAATTTTCGGTATGGAGATTTTGAATGGAATTACTTCTTGAACCCAATAGTTTGAGCTCTATTGTGGTCCATCAACAAAGAACCAAATTATTAAAATGTATTTAACTTGTTTTGCAGAAACAACTGGAAGACTACCTAAACAAGCTGCTGAGGATGTCAATGTACCGAAAATACTATGCAACCGTAAGCTCACGCTTTATCTTTGTACCTTGTGGAATGAATATTGGGAGTTCTGGCCTGATGGAGCTCACATCGAGTTATCTTTAATGAAGCAGCAGTGCGAGGATCAATATTACAGATGGAGACTGTGTGTCCTGACCGTGCTAATGTGCAGGTCTCTCAGCTCAGTGCTGGCAATTTCAGCAGCTTTAATCAAGGACATCTCTAATTCTCTGCCTTCTCTCTCTTTCTTTCTCAAATTCCTTGTTTCTTTCTCTTTCTCTTTCATACTCTCTCAGGGTCAGTATAGCTGAGGATATAGTGTCAACTTCTTTTAAATGAAGCTGCATCTCGGTCTCGCTGGTATTAAGCAGAATTGTTTCTTTTTTCTAGATGGAGTTTATTGATGTGAGCCAGTTGTCCTTCATTCAAGACCTGGGCCCAAAGGGCTTGTAAGAACACTCACTTTTTGTTTTGCAGTACTGTTTTATTATTGCCTTACAGTGAATGATAATTTAAAACTAATGGCTAAATAATTTTGGCTATGCCTAGATTCTTGTTTAGAGGGTGAATCTCATGAAAACATGTCAGATTCATATTTCTCCTCAAAATATATATATATATATATATATATATATAAATAATAATTATTTAATATGAATTAACTATTCTTTTAATTTTGCATTTATAAATTAAGCCTATTTTAGATATTTTTTGCATTGTGACATAATTTTTTTTGACAATCAAGTATCCATACCAATAACCCCCACCCCCCAATTTGTATTTATTTATTGTCATTTTCATTATTCTCAGTGATTCTCATTATATCATTACTGTGAGAGTCTTATTCTACCATTTGTTTTTTGTAATCCAACTGTTTTTTCCCTTCTACAAGCAGCACAAAGTATAGGAAGTTTGACAAATACTACCATGATTTGTTAATACTTTACAATTTAAAAAATTTAAATAATTATTTTTTTCACAATACAGTAATGCTAATGAGGGTGGTGTGCTTAATTGTCATAAAAAAAAAAACATTCAAATAAAAACATCATAATACAAATAATGTTCCTAAAAGTAGACTTAATTTTCTTTACACAAAATTGTATTCATTACATAATTTCTTATTCTTATGGTTATGTAAAGAAGACTAATGCCATGCTTGTTTCTTTCAGAGAAGGCATTGTTTATAAAAGGTCAGGAGGTCACCGTATCCCCGGCCTGAACTGCTGTGGCCACAATGAAATCTGCTACCGTTGGTCCAAGAGGTCAATCCCAGCATTTCTTATAACACTCAAATTGTTTATGCAACACAAACTAATTTGCTGAATCTCCCCCAGGTCAGCTGCAATAGTAGATAAGTACATTCATGCAATGAGGCTGTTCATTTTACTTTGAGCTTTAAAATTTTGTGCAACATTCTTTAAAGCAGTGTAATCTGTGACAAAACAAAATGGGAGAGAGCGAATGCCTGTGCACACACATTACATTAGTCTCTTTGAGTCTCACATGCTGTTTATCTCTTGTTCAACTGATACTATGCTATTTTCATGCTCTGATTAAACTGACACTGTTGCACTGCTGCCACTTCTCTCAGTAGAATAGCACTTTAAGTAAGCTTACTTTTAGGCTAGGTTTGACCTGATGGTTATCATATCATAACTAATACTAAAGTAATTTGTGCTCTGTGTTTAGGTGGCTGGTTGTGAAGGACTCTTTCCTACTGTACATGAAGCCAGACACAGGTGTGATTTCGTTTGTCCTGCTGGTAGACAATGAGTTTAGCATCAAAATGGACTCCAAACAAACAGAGACCAAACATGGAGTAAGCATAGAAAATCTGTCCAGGTATGTTCTCTTAGATTCTTATTCTCCTACTTCTCCTTCATAATCATCAACTTCTCCTCCTCCTTTTTCTCCTTCTCTTCCTCCTCCACAGTTTCTGCAATAAAATTACCTAAACTTACCTAAAACATAAAAATATAGTCCATTTCATGGATGAAAACAATAACAAAAGATTAAGAATGCTACTGGCTTGGGAGCACTTCCGGTACAAATACCAGATCCTATAAATAAGGCTCTGAGTTAATGTATTTTGTCAAAGAACATCAAACGTTTACCTAAAGTGACTTATCCAGACATGTTGTTGATACTGAACGTCTATGTTAGAAAAGCAATGAAATTCTATCATAGTTTAGATTACTTCCTCTGCGGAGAGATATTATATATTAATATTGGATCGCTCCTGTTAAAATCAATGAAGCCGTTCAACGAAGCTGTCTGAGTGACCTGCTGCGGACAAGGTAAGGATTTATTTTTTAATGTTAAGATACCTAATTACATTTAGTCATTTAGCAAATGTTTTTATTCAAAGTGACTTACAAATGAGGAACATAAGCAATTTTTCATACAAAAGTCAACAATATCTTCAGTGTTCTCAAAGTGGCTGGAGTAGTACAGATGCTAGTGCAGAAGAAAGAGACAGACAAGGATTTTTATTTAAAAATTTGTTTCCCTTTTTTAATTTTTAAATAGTACGTGCATTTAGTGTGGATTGGTTAAGTGCTCATGGAACAGATGTGTTTTCAATTGGTTCTTGAATGCTGAGATGGTGTCAGCAGATCGTGTAGAGGTTTGAAGAACATTCCACCGCAGAGGAACAGAGAAAGTGAATGATTGTGAAATCGACTTTGTGACCCTTTGCGATGGGACCGCCAGATGCCGCTCGTTAATTGACTACAGAGAGCAAGTTGGGACATAGACCTGGAGGAGTGAATTGAAGTAAGAGTGTGCTGTTCCATTGACTGTCGTGAAAGCGTCTGCTAAATAGGGGGCCTGTGTAGCTCAGCGAGTATTGACGCTGACTACCACCCCTGGAGTCGTGAGTTTGAATCCAGGGTGTGCTGAGTGACTCCAGCCAGGTCTCCTAAGCAACCAAATTGGCCCGGTTGCTAGAGAGGGTAGAGCCACATGGGGTAACCTCCTCGTGGTCGTGATTAGTGGTTCTCGCTCTCAATGTGACGTGTGGTAAGTTGTGTGTGGATCGCGGAGAGAAGCATGTGTCACAGAGTCTCTGTGGTGTCATGCACAACAAGCCATGTGATAAGATGCACGGATTGACTGTCTCAGAAGTGGAGGCAACTGAGACTTGTGATTGAGATGAGTAACCGCACCACCACAATGACCCACTAAGTGATGGGAATTGGGCATTCCAAATTGGGAGAAAAGTGGATAAAAAAAAAGAACAGAAAAAAAGTGTCTGCTAAATGACTAAATGTAATAGAAAATTACTTGCGCAGCTTCATTCATTAATTAAATCAATCTATAGTCACTTTTAGAGCTCTACCTATCAAACTTACAATTAGTTGGCATAAATTTTGTTCACCTACAAGAGATAACATGTGCTACAGGTGTTAGTGCTGCACGTATCAAGCTGTCTCGTTTCACTGTTGCTGTCCATGCGTCCATTTGTGTTTTCTTTTTCGGAGATCTAAATACTTTAATTTCCATTAGTTCCAGGCAACCAGGTAGCATCCAGCAACCGGACAACATGGCCCACATTTTAAAAATGAAATTTTATGACAAATCGTGTAATCGTTAGTAAAGTTAATCGTGTTAAAGTCACTGTGAGTGATGTGCCTCCCACTGATGTTTTGAATGAGTATGACAACTAGTAGGAAATGTTTACGGAACAAAGACATCACTTCTTTAAACTGATGAATAGTCCTTGAAATGGTCTATAATACAAATATAAACAGTATTCTTTTCATATCCAGTTTCAAATCAGATATCTCTGTTATGTGAGTGTATCATCTTATAAATGCTTGGTGTTTGTGTGTGTCTTTTGTGAAGGAAACTGGTGCTAAAATTCACTAGTTACAGACATGCACGATGGTGGGGTCAGGCCATTGAAAGCTTTGTCAAGAAACATGGCAAGGACTTTTTAAGGAACCACCGCTTTGGATCTTTTGCCAGGGAGGAGGAGAACATACCCTCTAAATGGTAATTTTGATTTCAGCCAACACATCTAATTGTTCCTGTTTTAGGCAAATACAGAGATTTTCTTTTTGGTGTCCTGTCAGATTTCTGTTTCATCTACTACCTTGTGACGTCTTGGAAAAAATATTTTCATTCCTGAAATTTGAATTTATGACTGTCCAGGTATGTGAATGGCAAAACCTACATGGAGGATCTTGCAAATGCACTGGAGGAGGCCAGAGAAGAGATCTTCATCACAGACTGGTGGTATGTATGTTCACACTGTTAACCCTTCAACAAGTACATGCAGTGTCTCATTTCTGCTGAGAAATATACCTTATTAAAGCTGAAGTGAGTATTTTCTGTGATGGTAGCATCACCAAATGTAATTACTGTTCCCGTCAGTCCCGTGCCAAACTCACACCATTGAACCCATCTTGCTGAACCAATGGCTGGTTGGGATGCTCAAACAGAGAGGGCAATGTTTGGTAGCACTACAGAGTTACAGTATTGACACTTATTGGGGTAATTGACCTCTAAGTAAATGCCTTACAGTTGTTTATGCATATTAAGCTGGGATTGGAGACAGTATCATAATATTGAAAAAATATTACACGCTTCACCTTTAACTGGACTGTGAAATATGTAGATTTATTCAACAAATTTTCAACAAAATGCACTGGTAGTGCAAGACGGATGATCATTGCAACCCCACATGCAGAGCCTGTGGATGTGGATGTGGAGCCAGGCTCAGTGTGGGAGGTTTATGTTAGACAGTTTGACTAGTCTAGCAGTACCTCTCACTTCACTGGTTTCGAGTTTCCAGCCCTACTTATTTCAGAAATATCTTGCCTGGAATAGACTTAATGGTCTGATCCTGTCTGTGTGTCATGGGGTGGATGGTTATGGTGGAGAAACTGGAATATCTAAATATGTGTTTTTCATGTAGTTTTAATGCATTCCACTGATTTTACACTGCAAGCGTTTTCATCTTCATGCTTGTAGAGTAAGAAAGATCAAACATTTATTTGATGTACTTAAAGTCAACATGAAACTACATTCTAAACCCAATATTACTTGGGTAATGTTATGTATTTCCAAATGAAACAGGATATTCAACAACAGGATATTAAAAAAATGTAGGCCGTGAAAAGTGGATATAAGTTGGCAATTGTGGAGGACTTCTCCCCCACAGCACCTGTTGAAAATTCTCTTATCATTTACTCACCCTCATGCCATCCCAGATGTGTATTACTTTCTTTCTTCTGCTGAACACATAGATTTTTAGAAAGAATATCTCAGCTCTGTAGGTCCTTACAATGCAGGTTAACAGGGTCCAAAACTTTGAAGTTTGAAAAGCATATAAAGGCAGCATAAAAGTAATCCATACAACTCCAGTGTTTTAATCCATGTCTTCAGAAGAAATATGATAGTTGTGAGTGAGAAACAGATAAATACTTAAGTCCTTTTTTATACCATAAATCTCCACTATTTTAAACAGCCCTCCTAAGCACTCTTCTCTCCTAAGAGGTCTTCTTCTTGTGTTTTTGGTGATTCGCATTCTTCGTGCATATCACCACCTACTGGGCAGGGAAGAGAACTTATAGTAAAAAAGGACTTAAATATTGACTTTCACCCACACCAATTATATCACTTCTGTAGATATGGATTAAACCACTGGAGTTGTATGGATTACTTTTATGCTGCCTTTATGTGATTTCTGAACTTCAAAGTTTTGGACCCTGTTGACTTGCATTGTGAGGACCTACAGAGCTGAGATATTCTTCTAAAAATCTTCATTTGTTTTAGGCAGAAGAAAGAAAGTCACACACATCTGGGATGGCATGAGGGTGAGTAAATGATAATTTTCATTTTTGGGTGAACTATTCATTGAAGCATCCTTCAAAGTACAAAGTATTTTCAGATGCGGCGCACCACATCGCAAGTCATTATATATTGATGAAAAATTACAAAGACAAACATTTTCGCCTCTGGAATAACATTCCCTGATTAATCATGCACAATGAAACCAGGAAAATGTATTAAGAAAGTAAATGTGGTCCGTTTTGATTTTGTGTTGACTTTAAAGGTGTGTTTGTGGTACTGTATACCACAAACATTGTGGTAGATCATTGTAACTTTTTCTGGTGTGCAGGCTCAGTCCTGAGATCTTTCTTAAGAGGCCTGTGGTAGAGGGTAATCGCTGGAGGCTAGACTGCATTCTGAAACGCAAGGCTGTAAGTCCCCTGAACATTACTCAAATAGTGTCAAATAGTGTCATGCATATAATTTCGCATGAATGTAATTATTAAGTGGTGAAATTAATTTAAACTCTCATAACTGAATGAATGTCTTTATGAACTGAGTTTAAACTTTGAGGCTGGATTAAAATAATTTCTCTTTGTCTTTTAGCAACAAGGAGTGAGGATCTTTGTCATGCTGTATAAGGAAGTGGAGCTGGCACTCGGCATCAATAGTGAATACAGCAAAAGAACACTAATGCACCTTCACCCAAACATCAAGGTAACGTGTGCACCTCTGTGGGACTTTTAAACGGTTTGTATAATGAGGTATCAAATGGTCCTTGATCTTTTAAGATAAAAGAGTTCATTTTGCTGTGAAAACATAATGTAAGTTTCAGAACTGAGAAGTTACATTATAAACTCCAAAAAAACTATTAATTGAAACCAAGCTGCAAAAATGTCTTATATTGAAATCCTCTGGTTTAAGACATCAGAAGCCTGTAACATTATCCACTGACATTTATACGTCAACGCCAAATTTATTCGGTGTTTAGATATTTGGCCTGGCGAGTCATAGTGAGGTAATTTGCCTAACCTAGTACTGTTCCTAGTTCCAAATGTGTTGCTCTTGTCACTCCAAATATCCTTCCAAAGACTCCCAATGTTAGGAAAACTGTGAATGAAGTTCATTTTTAACAGTTCCCAGTCATTTAGTCGGTTGTTAGTTTATGCAGCACATTTCAGTGTGGTTTTATTCTTATGTGATCCTCTCAAAATGTACTGTAGGCTTTACAACGAGGCTGTTATTAAAGAATGGGGCAGTAAAAAATATAGTTTACATGACAACAAACCCACATTCTGGGCAAAAAAGAAGCAAACTGCTGTTGCTAATTTCATATGTGAAGGGGTTGTTTCTATAAGTCACACCAGCAAAGACTGACAGTTTTATTCTTAGAGTCAAAAAGAGGGTGGAAAATGGTTAGGCTTTGAAATTTAAAATGTTTAAATTATGACTTTTTGGTGCAAAAAACTGACTGACATTAAATGTTTACCTTTAAACCTTGAAAACCTACTTGTGTATATATCTTTATGACACAATATTGTAACTGTTCTTCCCTGTCAACAGGTGATGAGACACCCTGATCACGTCTCCTCCTCTGTCTACTTATGGGCACACCATGAGAAGATAGTAGTGATCGACCAATCAGTTGCTTTCGTCGGGGGAATTGATCTAGCATATGGTCGTTGGGATGACCGGGAGCACCGGCTCACAGATGTAGGAAGTGTAACACGCTCTGTTGCCCAAGCCATAGAGCAGGTAAAAGACATCATCTCCATACACACATACACAACCAGTCAAAATGTTTACCACATCAGCTTATTCTGCATTAGTACTTCAACAAATCTATGAAATAACACAGATAGACGTATGGGAATCTTAACTTTTAGCATCTTCAAAGTAGCCACCCTTTGCCTAGATTACAGCTCTGTATACTCTCTTAAGCATAAGTCTTTAGATTAAAAGGTTTTTAAGATCATAAGAAACAAGTTCCGTTGAGTGTGTCCAAATTCTCATAGGCACCTAAAAAGTTATAGCCATGTCTTCAACCAATTATTACTTTATTTTGCTTCATTATTGGATCCACTCTCATAGATGACACACCTATAGTATGTCATTATGTCTTTGGCTTTGAATTTTGAAATTAATGACTGTTTCTAGATGTTTCTGCCAGTTAAAATTAAATGGAATTATGTTTGTTTTGGGACTCAGGGACTGAATCCATCCAAGCCCAAGAAAAAAAGTTCCTCAAGTGGAAATGGCAGCCGCTCAATGGTTGATGACGCAGTGGACCTGCCCAAACTCAAGGGCATCGGTCACACTCGCAAGGCACGTTTCAGCTTTTACCATCACCTCCAACGTGGCCTTCACCATGCCGACAGCATCAGCAGCATTGACAGCTCTAAGAGTAAGAAATTCTGCTGTAACTAGCCTTAAAGGGATATTTCATGATAATGAAAATTCTCTCATCATTTACTCACCCTCATGCCATCCCAGATGTGTATGACTGTCTTTCTTCTGCAGAACACAATTTAAGATTTTTTGAAGAATATCTCAGCTCTGTTGGTCCACACAATGCAAGTAAATGGTGGCCAGATCTCAGAAGGTCCAAAAAGCACATAAAAAGAGCATAAAAGTAATCCAGATGACTCCAGTGATTAAATCCATATCTTCTGAAGCTATATGATATGTGGGGGTGAAACAGATCAATATTTAAGTCATTTTGTACTGTAAATGTACACTTTCACTTCCACATTCTATATTGAAGTGACTTTTACATTCACATTCAGCCACCTGCTGGTTGGGGCTGGTCATAGGTGAAGATTTATAGTAAAAAAAAAAAAAAAAAGGACTTAAATTTTGATCTGTTTCTCACCCACATCTATTGTATCACTTTTGAAGACATGGAGTTAAACACATGAGTCATATGGATTACTTTTATGCTGCCTTTATGTCCTTTATGGACCTTCTGAGTTCTGGTCACCATTGACTTGTATTGTGAGGACCAACAGAGCTGAAATTCTAAAAATCTTTGTTTGTGTTCTGCAGAAGAAAGAAAGTCATACACATCTGGGATGGCATGAGTGTGAGTAAATGATGAGAGAATTGTAATTTTCAGGTGAACTATCCTTTTAAAGAAAGAAACAAACCTGTGTAAACTGAATCCACAATACACTCTGTGTGCACGGTATATTTGTGTTACGTTCTCAGTGTCTGCTGATGACGAATTCCTCTGTGACCTTAACTTCAAACAGTTGCTTGGATAACAGCCACTTCAAACAGTTGTCTTTCTTAGGCAGCTCTGTGCCATTCTTTAATGGATTATATTCAGATCACTTAAATGTTATGGATGTTTTCACACATCTGGGAAATTTGTTGGATTCTGACTGTGTCATCACCTTTATTAGAGTTGCATGTGTTTGCAGTGTTTTCAGTGTTCAGTTTCTTCCGTGTTCGATGTGCAGTTATGCTTATCCTCTCTGGCTGATATTGGTATAGTTCTGGACATCTGGCTTGAGTGAGCACGCTTTTGTTTTCTTGGTTTAGCTCTCCCTGTTTGTTCACTCAGCCAGAGATCAAACATACTCTGTGTATAGGTTTTCTGCAGACGGTCCGAGAAAGGATTTGGTGTATTTGAGACTGACTTAAAGAATAGCAGAGATATGCATTAATGAAATTACTTTGACCTTAAATTTCTACATCAGAGATTTGAACACACAATTAACAGACTGTGGTAGGGGAAATTTCATTTGTCACAGATTGTTTTAACACTAAACACATGCATTTGCTATTAAAGTGGTCGTATCATGAGGAGTCAGATTTTCCTTGATCTTTTGAGATACAAGAGTTAATTGTACTATAATTGATCAAAATCGAGCTGCAAAAATGGCTCGTTATGGAATCCTATAGATTTATGATGTAAAAAAAAAACTCAAAACATTCACATATCATTGACCACATTTACTTGTTAAGAACACATCATTTGGTTTATAAGGTAATAAGGAGAAAGTAGGATAGATACCCTAGATAGATAAATAGATTTGACCTGACATCAAACCCAGCAGCTCATAAAATGCCTGTTTAATTCTATTGGTTCAAAAAGGTTGGAAAATGGTCATGAAAAACTAAATAATGGCTGTTTTGTTGTTGTTGTTGTTGTTATTTTTGTGGACCTCACAAAAATTACAATGTATGAGTAACAATGTGTGATGTGACCCCTGTAATTATTCAGTTTTAGGATTTGATATACTATTTTGAAGTACAATAAAATATACATACACTGGCTCTCATACCATGCCTTTGTTATTACATGTTTGTCATGGAACTTGACAATCTAAATGTGTCAGTGGTCTGATGTTTGCTTGGCTTGATGTAAGTTATTTTGTCATTTGACACTGGCATCTACTGCTAAACTGTTTCAGTTGTGACATGTACATGTTTCAGCATGTTTATGTGTATCGTGTATTCATAGCCTATATTCTCTACATGTTGTGTGTACCGTATGTGTATGCCTGAATTTCCATAGTTGCATACATCTTGATAAAAGTAATTTGACTTCATGAACTGGCAGATTTAAAAGCATTTTTTGTTGATTTCCAAGGATCAGTTAGTGTTGTACAATGGTATTGTGTGTCTTGTGTCTACAGTGAGTGGCTCAGTGCACAGTCTGCAGACAGGAGAAGGAGAGCTGATGGGGAACACACGCTTCTGGCATGGCAAAGACTATTGCAACTTCGTCTACAAAGACTGGGTTCAGCTGGACAAGCCTTTTGATGGTGAGCCACATGTTTATTTCCTGGCAGTTTTTTATTTTCTTCATTACATTAATCATTAACTCTGGTAATCCAAGGTTCCCGTTATAAACACAGGGTATTTTATGTGATTCATGTTTGCAGTCTTGCTTTTTAACACTGTGCTCGACTACAGATTTTATTGACAGGTACACGACCCCCAGAATGCCCTGGCATGACATCTCCTCAGTGGTGCATGGGAAAGCAGCCAGAGATGTGGCCAGGCACTTTATACAGCGCTGGAACTTCACCAAGGTGGGATATTTACCAACCCTCTGCCAGAGCCCTGACCCAAACACTTCAAACTTCTCTTCATACTTTACAGTTTTATGAATTCCTTTTATGTTCACTTCAAGAAGTGGCATTTTTTTAAAGCATTATTCTGTTCTGTCACAAGAAACAGATTTTTCTTTTTTTCCCCCTCTCTTTTAGATAATGAAGCCAAAGTACAGATCTCTCTCCTATCCATTTCTGCTGCCCAAATCTCATAGTACGGGCAATGATCTGAAGTACCAAGTGCCAGACTGTGTCCAGACCAAAGTTCAGGTTAGAAGGAAATACACACACACACACACGCAAAAGAGACAACTGCACTGTAATATCTGTAACTCAACTGGTCTAGGAAAGGACAAAGCCGTGGGTGAGAGGCTAGTTGTCACACCGGTCACAAGTTGTCATAAGGGTTATAGCTCAGTAATGATAAGGTGGTCAACAGTCCAATTACCGGTGCACAAAGGTATGTTTTCGCTATTGTAAAGGGTTCAGTGCAAAGGAGGAGGCGAGAACCGGCTTGACAACTTAAATAATAGTTTAATGAACAACTTAACCAAAAACACACAAACAAACACATGCAAGGCAGCTGCCTGTAATTCTCTCTCTCTCGAACTGTCGTCCCCGGCTGCCTTTATCCCTCGCGCGCCCCATCAGGTTGATTGGGGACTGGGCGTGCGTCATTCCAGCCCGGCCCCTCCTTGGCTCTACACTTATATATTTCGCATATAGTGTGACAACCTGTTATTGGTCAACGTGTGCTCATTGAAACTTATCTTTTCTCATGGGCAATAACCATGCAAATGTTCAATATCCGTTTTCATTTAGTTTAAGTTATGTGCCCTATACAGAAATTAATAGAGAAAAGTGTGACTACTAGCCCCCATCTCCCCTACCCTGAATGCACTGTAAGTCGCTTTGGAAAAAAGCATCTGCCAAATGAATAAATGTAATTGTCTTTCAGGTATTGCGGTCAGCTGCAGACTGGTCCGCTGGAATCAAGCATCATGAGGAGTCCATTCATAATGCCTACATTCAGGTCATCGCCAAGAGCAAGCACTTCATCTACATTGAGGTTCACAATCAACATTTTTCTTGCTGTCTGTTAGTTTACAGCCATAATGTATGCTTCAAATGTGTGGACCTCCGTTGTGACTTAGGTGCAAAATACCTGTACGTAATACATTATATCAGTGGTTCTCAACCAGTGGGTCTGTTCATAAAAGAATGCTAAATGCAAAAAAATAACTAATCATATAATTGAGCAAAACAATAACACTTTGAATTTTAATCAGTTTGTTAACATATTAATTGTATACTTTAAGAATAGACCACTGAAGGGGGCCTGGGTAGCTCAGCGAGTAAAGACGCTGACTACCACACCTGGAGTCGCATGTTCGAATCCAGGGTGAGCTGAGTGACTCCAGTCAGGCTTCCTAAGCAACCAATTTGCCCGGTTGCTAGGGTGGGTAGAGTCACGTTGGGTTAACCTCCTCGTGGTCGCTATGATGTGGTTCTCGCTCTCAGTGGGGCGCGTGGTTTTGTGGAGTTGTGCGTGGATGACGCGGAGAATAGCGTGAGCCTCCACACGCGCTAAGTCTCTGCGGTAACACGCTCAACAAGCCACATGATAAGATGCGTGGATTGACGGTCTCAGACGCGGAGGCAACTGAGATTCGTCCTCCGCCACCCGGAGTCACTACGCCACCATGAGGACTTAGCATGCATTGGGAATTGGGCATGCAAAACTGGGGAGAAAAAAAAAAGAATAGACCACTGAAAACCCCATATGAATAGACCACTTATCTGAATGGCCATTTAGAGGAACTCATCTCACTATGGTGTTTATCGGAATTTTAGAAACATGCCTGAGCTAGTCCTCTGGAAATCGAGCAACTAGATGCCTTTGAGGGCAAACAGAATAATATCTTACATTTTCATTGATCGGATCTGTTTCTGCAGTTCTCTTTCGTGCACAGGCTGCAATGCGGGACCAGTGTGCACCATGGAACATTTTACTGCAACTTTGACAACGCGTCCACAGCAACCTGTTAAACGTGTTCTTTGTTCTTCTCGCACTCGTGCAAATGGGTTCAAATTTGACGTCGCATATTAGCATTTTTAATCACAAATGCGAGCAAAACTGTTTCACTTTACAGACCTGCCATAGCAGTTAGTGCACAAACTCTGACCGATTGAGACACTGTGTTCATGGCTCGTGTTTCCTGATCCTGTTCCCTTTTCTTCTCCTTAAAGATGGCAAATGCCTATAATAAATTATTCACCTGACATTACGTGCCTGATGAACTAAAGTGATTGTTTCTGCATTTCATTGCATTGTTTTCTTTCAGAACCAGTTTTTCATTAGCTGTGCCGATAACAAACATGTTTGCAACAAGATTGGAGATGCCATTATTGAGAGAATCATCAGAGCTCACAAGTAAGTGCAAGAATCCTAATGCATTAACACTGATTGTCATTCATCACCATTCACTGGACCAATAGATCTCAGTAGGGATGCACAGGCATATAAACAAACACACAAGCAAACCCATCTTCTTTATGTCCCTATTAGGTCTTTAAAACCCTTCAAAATTCAGTCTATGTGAATTAGCTTTGAAACAATCTACATGCTAGTGTACTCCTATTGTAAATGTTGACAAAAGCACATACATGCATATTAGCACATACATGCATTTAAATGCTGTCTTTTTCTTCTGGGAAAATGGACCAAAAATAGTGCTAACTCATCATGCACTACACAGATTTTTGTCCAATCAAATGTTCTCTAGAATGAAAATGTCTTTCCCTCTAGTATTAGCCTAGCAGGTAGCAAAACATGGTTCATGATTGTGACATACTGTAGCTAAAGCCTATTGGCTTAAAAAAACAAACAAGCCCTTCGAATAAATTCCACCCAAACTTACTGTTTCAATAGGAAATATATGTCAACACAGGACAGAAAACTGTGCATGCTAAGTGATTTCATAGGGTCTGTAAGCAGACACATCTATGTCACTCCCTTCAGTAAACTGCCACCTTTTTCCATGCTAATGATGTCCTGGAAGTTATCTGATATACAGGGGTAAGTTTCTCTCTGTGCAGCCTGTCATGCACACTGGCTCAGCTGGAGAATCAGGCCTGTCTTTTTTATTGTATTTTTTTATCCCCTTTTCTCCTCAATTTGGAATGCCCAATTCCCACTACTTAGTAGGTCCTCGTGGTGGCGCGGTTACTCACCTCAATTGGGACATGTCTCAGTTGCCTCCACTTCTGAGACTGTCGATCCACGCATCTTATCACGTGGCTCGCTGTGTATGACACCGCGGAGAGTCGGCACGTGGAGGATCATGCTATTCACCACAATCCACGCACAATTTACCATGCACTCCATCGAGAGCGAGAACCACTAATCGCGACCACGAGGAGGTTACCACAAGTGACTATACCCTCCCTAGCAACCGGGCCAATTTGGTTGCTTAGGAGACCTGGCTGGAGTTGCGAGTTCAAATCCAGGGTGTGCTGAGTGACTCCAGCCAGGTCTCCTAAGCAACCAAATTAGCCTGGTTGCTAGGGAGGGTAGGTAGTCAGCGTCAATACTCGCTGAGCTACCCAGGCCCCCGAATCAGGCCTGTCTTTAATGCACATTGGCAGCTAATGAGAAGCTCGCACCTGTCAATGCACACGTGACATGAGCAGCTCTGCACCTAGACGTGCCACTCTTCATTCAGTCTTCACATGAATTGTCCTCAGTACTTAAAAACTGCATTGATGTTTGTATTATAACAATGTTATGTTAAATCGCAATGTGTTTAGAAAGCTCTCTGGGAGAGGAGTCATTTCTAATGGCTGTGTCTCGTTTTCGAAGGCTGCATGCTAGGTAGGATGCGTCCTTTGAAGGCTGCAGTATACCGAGTGTCCTCCTTTAAACAAGTCTCGTTTAAACGAGATGGCATTCGTAGGACAAACAGAAACGGAACCAAGCATGGTTGCTATGACAGCACGCTACTCTTTAACAAGCGTGAGCACTTTGAGTGAGAAGGGAACAAAGTCCCTCTGGAAGGGAATGTATGAGGTACATTTTAGGAGAGTTATAATGATGTAAAGAGAAAAGAAAATAGATTTTACAGGTGTACTTTTAGTCTAATACTTTATTTTAATTATATATTAATATAATTATACATATTATATACTCTGCACCCATCTACTTCAACTTGGGAATTAACATTACTTGCATTTGAACATCATATTTACGGGCAAATTGGCGTAATTTTTTTTTTAGAAATTTCCGTTGAAGCAAAGAATTGTGGGTTGTGAGTGCCCATGAAGGATACACCTCATGCATTCCTCCGAATTCCCGTGAAAGAAGGTCGCATTCGAAGGCTGCATTCGAAGCGTCCTATTCGCTTTTCTGAAACGAGACAGCCTTGATGACGTATGCAGCCGACAAATGTGACCTCCGGAGGACGCATCCTTCCAAACGAGACACAGCCAATGAATTTATAGTTATGGAGGCAGCACACAGATTGAGCATAAGGAAATGTTGCTTAAAAGAAACGTGGTGGAAAGGATGGTGTAATTAAAGGAATAGTTCACTCAAAAATCCCAGATATGTATGAATTTCTTACATATGCTGAACACAAACAAAGATTTTTAGAAGAATATTTCTGCTCTGTAGGTCCCAAAAATTTTAAGCTCCAAAAATTACACAAGTCAGCATAAAAGTAATCCATAAGACTCCAGTGGTTAAATAAATATCTTCAGAAGCGATATGATAGATGTGGGTTAGAAACAGATCACTTTCACATTCTTCTTCTTGTGTTTTTGGTGATTCACATTCTTCATGCATACCGCACACCATTGGGCAGAGATTATAATTTCAAACAAAAAGGACTTAAATATTGATCTGTTTCTCACCCACACCTATCATATCACTTCTGAAAATATGGATTAAAGCACTAGAGTCATATGGCTCACTTTTATGATGCCTTTATGTGCTTTTTAGAGCATCAACATTTTGACACCCATTCACTTGCACTGTATGGACCTACGGAGCAGAAATTTTCTTCTAAAAATCATAATTTGTGTTCTGCAGAAGAAAAAAAGTCATACACATCTGGCATGAAGGTGAGTAAATGATGTGAGAATTTTCATTTTTGGGTGAACTATCCCTTTAACGCAACAGAAGGTTAGGGAATATGATTTTAGAATGAGTGTCATTCACTATATGGCCAAAAGTATGTGGACAACCAAACACCACACCCACATGTGCTTGTTGTGTATATAATTTCAAAACCCATAGGCTTTAATAGGGACTTGGTCCTCTCTTTGCTGCTATAACAGTTTCAACTCTGGAAAAGCTTTCCACTAGATGTTGGAACATGGCAGTGGAGATTTGCTCCCATACAGAAACAAGAACATCAGTGAGGTCAGGCACTGATTTTGGGTGATGGGTTCTTGGCCTTCCAATTCATCCCAAAGGTGTTCAGTGGGGATCCGGTTTTGGCTTTGTGCAAGCAAGTCATGTTGTTTCACACCAGACTCTGTAAACAGTTTCTTTATGGACCTCGCTTTGTGCCTAGGGGCATTATCATACTTGGACAGAAAAGGACTCTTCCCAATCTGTTGCCACAAAGTTGGAAAACCACAATTTTCAAGTATATCATTGCATGCCTTAGCGTTAAGAATAGTCTAAAGGGGCCAAGGCAAATCTGTTGATTAGAAGGGAGTGTCCACATACTTATGACCATGTACTGCATGTTGTGTATTTACGTGGATGTATTGGGACTGATGTGTGATGTAATATGTCACAGAGAGAATAAGAAGTTCCGTGTGTATGTGGTGACTCCTCTGCTGCCTGGCTTCGAAGGCGACATATCCACAGGAGGAGGGAGCGCATTACAGGCTGTCATGCATTTCAATTACAGGTAGGAATGAAACTGTTGCTGTGCATGTGTCGTTATTGGGAAAAAAAGTTGATATGTCGGGCTGGTTGGGATTCTCAAACAAGCAGGGGAATGTTTTGATAGTGTCACAGTGTCTACGCTTTTGAGGGAAATCAACCTACAAATGGCATATTTATAATTGACTCTGCATCTTAAGTTTGTATAGGAGAAAGCATTTGAACAAAAAAATTACACACATCACTTTCAGTTTCAGTTTAACTGCTGTATTGTATCGTATTTATGAGTGAAACACAAAATTATAATGTAAAGGAAATAATGTAGGTCTTGACTTGATTGTATTCATTTGGATTTTATTGGTGCAAGTGAATGTGAAACATATTAGGCCACTCGGGAAGCTTCTACATCCAGGTTGGGCATTCGTTGTTAAGAAATGTCATGCATACACAAGTCAAAAAACAAAATACACAAGAAGCCAAACTTAAACAAAAACACAATAAATGATGGTAAAAGCCATCCTGTTTCCTGTTGTACCTGTCAATAAGCACAGGTGAATACACCTGCATGACATTTACATGACCTATCTGATTTATTAATGCATGGTATCTAGCAAATTCATTGTTTTCCATGATCTTTCATGCCGACACGCCCTTTCCAACATCACAACTCGTCAACTCGGATATCATCTAGAATTCCAAGTTTCCCACTGGTAAATACAACTGTGCTTGATCGTTCATGTGTTCGAAACTCGTTATGGCGATATTTCCAACTCCACTTGAAGGATGCATTGGTCACATCGTTTCAGAGGCGGAGAAAGATATTTCATTACATTTATTTTTTTTTTCTTTAGAATAACATTCACTGATGAATCATTCGTAATAAGATTTCATGTTGGTTTCATGTTGTCTTCAAAACCAAATGTTGCATAGGACATGCACTGAGCATGAATGTACAGTCTGATTCTGCAGTGTTATTCATGAGTTCACAGCAGTTGTTCCCCTCCCAGTGATGCAGTAATTAACATTTAATGAGTCTGGCAGTGCACTAAACATCTTAACAGCTTCTTTCAGCTTTATCGGAGAGGAAGCGCGAGCAGTCTTGATCTATGAGACAAACCTGCTTTTATCCCGAATCATCCTGCTGTCAGCAGTCAAGCATATTCATTCTAATCTAAACGATAACCTTCCAATCACACTCTTGGCATATCTTCTGGATGAAAGGAAGAATTTGTCAAAGAAAATTGTAAATGTCGTTGATGTGAGGATAATCTCCCGCGTTAGACAGGGCTCCATTTTTTCCAATGCCGTCTTACAAATTCATTCCATTACACAAATGAGAGTTACAGCCAAGTGTTAAATGCTCATTTCATTCATTTGGAAAATGAATTGAAGTCAGCAGTGCTTCAATGCTGCACTGTAAATGTGGAAAAATGTGCTGCAAGATTTATTTATTTGTCAATTTATTGAGATTTCTTTTTTTTAAATTGCAAGTAAAGATCATCTTTACTGCAGCTCTCTTGCAGTTGTTCCATGTTTTACGTTGGAAGACAGGTTTACTGGTTTATAATCTTGCTTTTGATAGATACTGTACCATGGTAACCAAGAGAATAATGTCATGTGTACTGTGTAGGACTCTGGTGTAGCTTGAGAACACATTGCATTGTCATAATGTAAGATAACATTTAAAAAACTAGCCCATAAAACGTTTTTCTAATCATGGCCTACATGTCTTGATTTTTTAGGACCATGAACAGAGGAGAGTACTCCATAATCACTCAGCTGAAGAAAGAAAGTAAGTCTGATTGTTCTTCTCTCTGTTTCTCTCTCTCTCTCTCTCTCTCTCTCTCTCTCTTTCTCTCTTATTTATGGGACAGTATGTGGCTAAATGATTAAGTTTGTGGATAACATCACATCACAAATAATTACAGTGCTTGCAAGGGTGCACTAAGTTTAATATTGCCCCAACATTCTGGTTAGACTCTGCTGTTAAATATGTATTAAACATTGTGCTAAATATTGGGTCTGTTTTCCTAACTCGGAAGTTCCCATAGTTTTTTCTGCCTCATTTACAAAGGTTCAAAAATGGCAAAAGCCAGACCAGCCTGTTCTGTGCATCATAAAACACATTACAACATATTGAATAATCTCTCATTTTAGAATGATCTAAATACCGAATTACCGTTTTGTTCATCTTTCCAAAGACCGGTCAAAAACCATGACATTAATTATGATTACTTTATTCTATGAAAGATAAACTGTCAATTGAGTACAAAGTAAATAAAAAATAAAATTCAAAGTAAAATTAAAAAATTATTTTAATTAAATTTAATATTTTATCAGTTTAGTATATAATGCCAGTATAAAGGCCAATTCTTTGATTTTGCAAACAACGTTTGATTTATAATATCACACTCACTATTTTTCTCACAGTAAAAATGGGTCTTTATACATGAAAATATATACATACTGTATATTTATCTTTATAATTGTGGAAGGGGATCCCTGCAAGGGTCGTTGACATCAAACAGTTTGAAAACCCCTGGAGTTTTTGGCAAGAGATCATATTTTTCATCTAGGATTTTTTTCTAAGGTTACTATTTCACCTTCTTTCTCTCTTTTTTCCCACACAGTGGACGACCAATGGCTGAACTACATCTCGTTTTGTGGTCTGAGGACCCACGCTGAGCTGGAGGGCAGGCTGGTGACTGAACTTATCTATGTTCATAGCAAGATGTTCATCACTGATGACAACACTGTCATTATTGGTGAGTTAGCAACATATGGAGGGGTTTGAGGTAACGTTCAAAGCTTCTAAGAATCACGCATTCCTGCTTTTCAGTTCAATTGCTCAGTACGGAGCAACTTGTTGCATAATCCACCACCAGGTGGCCTAGATGCTTTTGCTCCCCCTTGTGGCAGACTTCGGTAAAACATTGACTTAAATGCTAAGTGAGACTTGTTCAAGAGTTATTCAAGAGAATCTTAATGGTGAAGTGTTGAATTTTGAGCCAACATCATCACCAAACAGAAGTGCAAAAATAATTTGTTTTCAAACCGTCTTCCTGAACACTACCTTACATCTTCCATTGGTCGATCAAGGAGATAGTCCCCCAAACCGATGCCATTGGTTGAGCCACTGTTGGGCTGGATTCTCACTGGACTTATTAAGTCATGTCAGCTTTACTCATTGTTTATTCATTCTTTCTTTCTTTCTTTTTCTTTCTATCTTTTTTCGTTTTTCTTTCATCTTTTTCTCTGACATCCAGGTTCTGCCAACATCAATGACCGTAGCATGTTGGGAAAAAGGGACAGCGAGGTGGCTGTTATTTTTGAAGACTCTGAAATGATGCCATCAGTGATGGATGGACAAGAGTATCAGGCTGGCAAGTTTGCCCTGCAGCTCCGACTGGAGTGCTTTAAGTAAGATCTGATGGACAGCCAACAGTCCTACTGTTAGAAACACATAACTTCCGAATCACAGCTCAAGCTCTTGTTTTGTCTCCATAATCCAGAACCATTCTTGGTGGCTTTACTGATCCAACCATCGATGTGAGTGACCCCATCAGTGACCGATTCTACAAAGATGTCTGGATGACCATCTCTGGACGGAACGCCACCATCTATGAGAAGGTACAGTATACATGATTTTCCTTTGCCTTTTTAGCTGTCTTGTCTCACAAGGGCAAGCAATGTATTTAATGATGGCTACTTTCCATCTCCCTATTACATGGAGCGTATGAATTATGATTTAGAGGCATTGCTCATTTATTTGTCAGATAGGTATTTCTCTCAGTCACTGTTGAAGCTCTCATGCTTGACTGGCTGCTTGGTAACTTCATGGTATCCTGGTAATAATGAGCTGTAAAGGAATGAGATTCTTCTTCTGAGCCACCAATGTGGGCTGACAATTTCTGTAAATAGCAGCTTTAACACACCAGACACACAACCAAAAAAAGACACATATACATTTGGATGTTTTAGTTCTCTCCTTAAAGGTGTACCAAGAAAATAAATGTTTAGCCTTAAATGGATAGTTCACCCAAAAATAAAAATTCTGCCATCATTTACTCACCACGCCTCATGGCATCCCAGATGTGACTTTCTTTCTTCTGCCGAACACAAATTAAGGTTTTAGAAGAATATCTCAGCTCAGTTGGTCCTCACAATGCAAGTGAATGGTGACCAGAACTTTTAAGGTTCAAAATCCACATAAAGGGAGCACACAAGTAATACATACGACTCCAGTGGTTAAATCCATGTCTTCAGAAGCAATATGATATGTGTGGGTGAGAAACAGATTAATATTTAAGCCTATAAATCTCCACTTTCAAGCATCCTTCCCAAGCACTTCACTCCTCTAAGAGTTCTTCTTTTGTTCTTCTTGAGAATTTATAGGGGAAAAAAACGTAAATATTGATCTGTTTTTCACCAACACCTGTCATATCACTTCTGAATATATAGATTTAACCACTGGAGTCTTATGAATTACTGAGTTCTGGTCACCATTCATTTGCATTGTGAGGACCAACAGAGCTGAGATATTCTTCTATAAATCTTTTTGTGTTATGCAAAAGAAAGAAAGTTATACACATCTTGGATGACACTGAGGGAGAATTTTCATATTTGGGTGGACTATCCCTTTAAAGGAATAGTTCTCCCAAAAATTATCATATTTACTCACTCATGATGTGGGTGAACTATTTCTTTAAAATAATTAATAGTGCTAACATATGTGTTTAAAATAATGCACACTCATATGAGATGAAGACTGCAATTATATCAGTGACAGAAAAAGATTATTTCATTTGACATAAGAGTGGTGTTATATTATTTGAACATTTCTGGTAATTATTAAAATATTTGTCTTCAAATCATTTTTCAAGGATCAATTTAAAGGTTTTACCATTTTTATCTTTTAATTTTTGAGCATTTTAATTTTCAAGATTCTTTTTCAAGGACCTGTTTTGCATTCACTTTTGCTTATAAAATGTTAGACTTTTGCCATGTTTAAAAATGAACTTGCCATCTATGCAAAATTGCCAAAGTCTGAGTGGCAAGGCACTGCAAAATCATTGATGTCATTACATTATAGGTATTCCGCTGTCTGCCCTCCAGTCTGGTGCGAAACAAACAGGAGCTCTTGAGTTTCCAGTCCAAACCAGGTCTAGATAAAGAAGACCCTGTGAAAGCTCAGGAGCTGTTGAAGAAGATAAGGGGCTTCTTGGTTCAGTTCCCACTTGAATTCCTCTGTGAGGAGAACCTCATGCCCTCAGTAGGTACCAAAGAAGCCATGGTGCCCACTGAGATCTGGACCTGATGCTGCCAAATGCAAACCACAGAAAAGACAATCCACATCCAATGTGGGGAAAAACAAAGATACCACTCTGGCAGACAAATCTTTGGATTTAAAACTTCACACAGAACTGATAAGAAGGAGCAAAGAATAGTAAAGGGCTAGTTCACCCAAAAATTAAAATTCTGTCATGTTGTTCCAAACCCATATGACAAGTTTTACCAGTCAGATGGTTTTAGAACAATATGAGAGTGAGGAAATGATGACAGAATTTTTATTTTTGGCTGAACTAACTCTTTAAGGCAACCTCTTTAAGATATGTCCTTTTGTTGTTTATGAAATGGACAGTTTAATTTTGTTTTGTATCTTTTATCAATGTTGTAAATGTACATATCGTCAAATAATTATATTTTATAAGCACCTTGATTAGCAGCACATATAATCGTGCTTTTAATATAATGTCATAATCAAAGTTGCCTCTTTGAGATGCCAAAACAGAATGACCTTTTAAATAAATCATATCATTCTAATGTACATAAAGAAGATCTGATTTTATTGCTAGAGATGGCTCATTTGTAGAGACACCACTCAAAGAAAAGGGTCAAATAGAGAGTGGAAGCCCTTTCAGATATAATTTTGTCACTGCGACCCATTCTTTAGTGTTGTGGCCCCAGTGGAAGAGCATCTGTGACAGGCTGAGTCCAGTGATATGTGTTTGCTGCATGGAATCTACTCTTAGACTGGGTCTGCTGTGGCTCGCACTGTCCAGTAAGTGTCAGTGCTCTGGGGAGGCCAGACAGTCTGTCTGTGAATTAAAGTGCTGAGTGTCTGAAGGCAGTTTGTTACCTCTCAACACCAAACAGCCTTGTGTGTCTTTCCCAATTGTACATTTCCCACCTCACAAATGTGGCATGGGTCCGTTTTTTATGAGTTAGTGGTTGTTGCTATTTTCACATTCTCCCTTGGTGTCAGAATATCATCAGTCAACCATTTTCTGCAGTTACCCACATGTTTCTGAAATAATGCCAGTTTTTTTGGTGCTATTTTCATGTTTTTCATTGTGCTTTTTTTCAATCAATCAAAGAGAAAGGTTTGGAATATGTATGAAACTGTGACAATTCAAATGTCAATGAATCTATGTATCATAACCTCAGAATCTTAAAATTGAAGAGATAAGAATGAAGTTTACCCTCTTACTTTTTGCTCTATGAAGATGCATTGCTTTCGTCCAAGATTTCAGAGCACATTGTAAATTGTTCATTTCAGTGACAGCAAAGCCAAAACTGACTGAATAACATGGCAGCTCTGGAACTCTGCACCATTTCATAACTGGCTAGGTGTAATGACTCAGAATTTGAAAGACAGGGTGTATTTAGTCCTGGTTTCAAGGGATCTTCGATAAGCTCTGTATTAATTCATTTGTACAGAAATTTGCACTAAATAAGTTCCAAATAAACCCTCAAAATCCACAGAAAAAGTTGTGACTTGTTTCCTTGGTTAAAGCTGAAGTTTGCAATTTCTGTGCCACAAACGTCACCAAATAGAGTTGCTAAAATGATCGAACAAATAGTCCCACCCCAAATTCACGCATTGTTTGAGTCAATGTTGATGTGTCGGGCTGGGATGTGTTTCCCAAAAGCATCATCAGCAAACTATGGTCACAAGGTCGCATCATTACCAACATAGTTCAATAAATTGGTGTTTCCCGAAACCATAGTTCCAACAAATATTCGCAAACAGCATCGCAAAGTTGTGTGATTGGAACTAAAGCTCTCCACCTCTGGCTAGGAACATACACTCACCGGCCACTTTATAAGGTGCACCTGTACATCTACTTATTCATGAGATTATCTAATCAGCCAATCATGTGGCAGCAGTGTAATGTATAAAATCATGCAGATATGGGTCAGGAGCTTCAGTTAATGTTCACATTAACCATCAGAATGTGGAAAAATTTCAATCTCATTGATTTGGACTATGGCATGATTGTTGGTGCCAGACGGACTAGTTTCAGTATTTCTGTAACTGCAGAAATAACAGTCTCTAGAGTCTATATAGAATGGTGTGAAAAACACCCAGTGAGCGGCAGTTCTGTGGAGAAAAATGACTTGTTGATGAGAGAGGTCAATGGAGAATGGCCAGAATGGTTCGAGCTGACAGAAAGGCTACGGTAACTCAGACAACCCCTCTGTACAATTGTAGTGAGCAGAATAGAATCTCAGAATGCACAACATGTCGAACCTTGAGGCGGATGGGCTAAAACAGCAGAAGACCACGTTGTGTTCCACTTCTGTCAGCCAAGAACAGAAAACTGAGGCTGCAGTGGGCCTACTTTTTGTGTACCTCAGCAGAAATCGAACTGCAGCCTCAGTTTCCTGTTCTTAGCTGACAGTGGTGGTTCCCGGAGGGGTCTTCTACTGCTGTAGCCCATCCGCCTCAATGTTCGAAGTGTTGTATGTTCAGAAATGCTTTTCTGCATAGAACTGTTGTAACATTATTTGGGTTATGTCACCTTCCTGTCAGCTTGGACCCGTCTGGCCATTCTCCTCTGACTTCTGTCATTAACCAGCTATTATCGCCCACAGTACTGCCGCTCACTGGATGTTTTTTGTTTTTTGCACCATTCTCTTTACACTCTAGAGACATGAAAATGTGCATGAAAATCCCAGGAGATCAGCAGTTACAGAAATACTCAAACCAGCCCATCTGTCACCAACAATCATGCCACAGTCGAAATCACTGAGATCACATTTTCTGATGGTTGATGTGAACATTAACTGAAGCTCCTGACCCATTTCTGCATGATTTTATACATTACAATGCTGCCACACGATTGGCTGATTAGATAATCACATGAATAAGTAGATGTAGGTTTACATAATAAAGTGGCTGGTGAGTGTATTTCCTTGTTAGTTTGCTATGTGGACATTATTTCACTTCGCTGAGGCTTCTATATCTTTTATACCATGCATCTTTGTCTTTCAAAACTTTGACAGCGTTTACATGCACTTAAAAAAATGGCTTACTCCGGGGTTTTGCAGAAAGCGGCATTCTGACACGTCATGCAAATGCTGTTTATGGGATTAAAGGCTGTTAAGAGAAAATGCTTTAACACACACGGTTTCTGTCAGAAAACACTGATTATATGTCCATGTTAAACCATAAGTGCCGTTCTTGTATGTTTTTGAAGAGTGTGCATGCGCGTATATGCATATGTGCATCGGGGGAACCCCAAGTCTGATGTAGAGGGAAACCCCATTATTGCAGTGCAATGTATGTCACATTACATTCTTTCAGCAGCTTTCACACATTAAACAGCTTTCTGTGTACGTGTAAATGAGCTGTTATAATTTTATATCCTCAGAAGTTATTACTCCACCCCCGTATAACATCATTAACGACAGCTCTATATTGTTGAACCAATGTGGTTCAAATGACAGATGTTAGACATAGTATGATGGATTTGGGAAACAATTGTGTCTAGCTTGTTAATTTCTCCAACAATCATACTATGGTGGTCAAGCAGTGAATTAGGTCATTGTATGGAAAACACACCCCTGGACGGGCCACTCAAAAAAACAGAGCAATGTTTTGATAGCATCACTGAGCCAAAGTGTTTACACTTTTCTGGAAATCAACCTACAAATGGCTTACTTATCTCTGCATATAAAGCTGGAAAAGGAGAAATTATTATATCATCGGAAAAAAATTACATGTCTTGAAGTAGTATTTAAATGCTGAAATCTAATCAAAACATGCCCACATGGACACTGGTTTAAAAATATGAGTTGTAGCCTTATGAACATTCGTTTTAATGCTGTAATTTCACAAGAAAACTAGCTCTGATCTGTGCCCAGTATCAGTTGAAACCTGAAGTCTGCAACACAGTCATTACAAAGCAATTTAAATGCAAATCTGGCCACTGGTTTGTTCCCAAATGCGCCTCATTGGAGGAGACATCTGATAGAGCTCGGCTGATTTTAATGACATCCTTTGAGTGGAATCATATTTGTAGGTTTTGAAATGAAGAGACAGGCTGTTTTGATTGATTATCTCTGTGACTTTAATGACTTCTTATCATTGAATAGTTTAAAAATCTCCACCTACTCAACACATCCAGACATATTGGGCACCTTCGGATTCTTCAAGAGTTACGTAGTCAATTGCTGAGTTGTCATGTCTCACTAATCGCATGTGCCATTTGAAAACAGCAGCACTGTCCTAATTACCATTTACTGAAGTTCTCTTGTATTGTGAAATGGCTCATTACACAAATTGTCCTCTGCTAAAATAAGAGGAGTGTTCTGTGGCAAATTTGCATTAATGTTCAGAAGTCTGCAGAATCGTTATTTTCGTAATATAAACAAATGCACACACCTGTATTGCTGCTGTAATATTATGCTTTGTTTAGAAGATTTCAAACATGTAAAATTTAAGTATAAATTATGACAATATTTTTGGTGTATATAGATCTTTGTATTTAAGCAATGGAAATCAAGGGCCAGTGCAATGCTAGTGTTTTTGGTAGACAGACCGGGTGGTCTGAGCCAGTATCATGTGATATTCAGTCCCCCAATGAAATCCTGTCCCCCTTGGGTAGTTGTTTGAACAGAAGTTTTACTACTATTACTGTAACTAATTCCTGTTGCAGCTGATCACATAAATACTTTCATATATTCTTCGCTTGATAAACGTAGGGAATGCATAATGGAATGTTAGCTTAGAAGGCTAATCGGTTAGCATGCTACCTGAAACACACACCCTGTGTGCGAAACCACGTGCTGTCACAGTATGTACTATATTTGATGAAGGAAACACTTCTCGGCCTGTATAACAGTACGTTCTTTTAGGTGTGCATGCAAGAAGAATGAAAAAATGACGGATATACATCATCTGGGGACATGGGTATTGACCCGTCACCTGAATATATGACGTAACAACAACAACCGTGGAAATAATCTGCTCTGGTTTTGTTAAACAAGCACAATTTAAGCACAAGAAACAACTTGGTATATACACTATATTGCCAAAAGTATTCGCTCACCCATCCAAATAATTGAATTCAGGTGTTCTAATCACTTCCATGGCCACAGGTGTATAAAATGAAGCACTTAGGCATGCAGACTGCTTCTGCAAACATTTGTGAAAGAATGGGCCGCTCTCAGGAGCTCAGTGAATTCCAGCGTGGTACTGTGATAGGATGCCACCTGTGCAACAAGTCCAGTCGTGAAATTTCCTCGCTACTAAATATTCCACAGTCAACTGTCAGTGGTATTATAACAAAGTGGAAGCGATTGGGAATGACAGCAACTCAGCCACGAAGTGGTAGGCCACGTAAAATGACAGAGCGGGGTCAGCGGATGCTGAGGCGCATAGTGCGCAGAGGTCGCCAACTTTCTGCAGAGTCAATCGCTACAGACCTCCAAAGTTCATGTGGCCTTCAGATTAGCTCAAGAACAGTGCGTAGAGAGCTTCATGGAATGGGTTTCCATGGCCGAGCAGCTGCATCCAAGCCATACATCACCAAGTGCAATGCAAAGCGTCGGATGCAGTGGTGTAAAGCACGCTGCCACTGGAATCTAGAGCAGTGGAGACGCGTTCTCTGGAGTGACGGATCACGCTTCTCCATCTGGCAATCTGATGGACGAGTCTGGGTTTGGCGGTTGCCAGGAGAACGTACTTGTCTGACTGCATTGTGCCAACTGTGAAGTTTGGTGGAGGGGGGATTATGGTGTGGGGTTGTTTTTCAGAAGCTGGGCTTGGCCCCTTAGTTCCAGTGAAAGGAACTCTGAATGCTTCAGCATACCAAGAGATTTTGGACAATTCCATGCTCCCAACTTTGTGGGAACAGTTTGGGGATGGCTCCTTCCTGTTCCAACATGACTGCGCACCAGTGCACAAAGCAAGGTCCATAAAGACATGGATGAGCGAGTTTGGTGTAGAAGAACTTGACTGGCCTGCACAGAGTCCTGACCTCAACCTGATAGAGCACCTTTGGGATAAATTAGAGCGAAGACTGCGAGCCAGGCCTTCTCGTCCAACATCAGTGTCTGACCTCACAAATGCGCTTCTGGAAGAATGGTCAAAAATTCCCATAAACACACTCCTAAACCTTGTGGAAAGCCTTCCCAGAAGAGTTGAAGCTGTTATAGCTGCAAAGGGTGGGCCGACGTCATATTAAACCCTATGGATTAAGAATGGGATGTCACTTAAGTTCATATGCGTCTAAAGGCAGATGAGCGAATACTTTTGGCAATATAGTGTATATAAAACACTTAAAGTTGAGAAGAGCAGTCTGACTTGCGGTTTACCGCTGTTCTTTTAAGTCCAGTGTTTTGAACGTGATGTTGCCTCAGCTCCTGAGGGATTATGGGATTACAATGTGTCCAGTCTATCAGCACTTCAGAATCTCGCCAGAAATAGTAGGTCATCCGAATATTTCTTGCTTACTTCTCAATGAATACTGAGGATTTGGCATTGGCAAATTCTCAGGGCCAGCAAAGCCTTCTCTGCTGGCCTAAAATGCCAAATAAATAAATATTTTTCATCCTTTCATTCTCAATCACCTTTTTGCCTATGTATTTTTAATCACTTTCCACTCTTAATTAATCCACAAACAAATAGAGAAAAACAAAAAGTTTATCCAGTCAGAATTCATTCCTTGATGCTTACAAGCAAAGTGTGACAACTGTTTCACAAATCGCATGCCTGAAGCCGAGCTCGTTAGCCGAAGCAGCGCGTGAGTCTGAGCTCCACCCCCTCAGGCCTTCAGAATTTCCACAGAATCCCTCAACAGTGTAAGTGAAAAGGCATCTAAAGTCAGATTGTCAGATTCATCAGCCAATCAGATTGATTTATTTGTTCTTGGTGGGTGTGATCTTTAGGATATGTCCCGGTCGAGGCCTTCTAGCTGGCCATGAGTGATGCAATCACGTTTTAAGTGATGTATGTAATTTGAAAGCGAAGAGTGCAAGATCGTCATCACTGCCGCCATCGCCGTTGAGAAAGAGATCCTTATGGATTTACAAACACGAGATGTTCTGCATGTCCATGTGATTGCTTAATTTATTAAACAGGAAAGGAGGAGTGATTTTCACTTCAAGTAAATTGGTAAGTGCTTTTTGCATTGTTATAGCAACATCAGGAGCTGGGGCGGACTGGCGAAGGGGGCAGCGATATGCAGAAAAGGACAGAAAATATAAATTGGTATTACTAGTTGACTGCCACGTAATGTATGATAGGCATACGGCGTCTTATTCATTGTGAAACTGTGTTTTCTTAATGGCATGAATCACTCTGAAGGCCTAGACTTAAAATGCATGGCCTGCAGCTGGGATTTGGACATGCTACTCCATTGGCATCCTGTTATTGGCATAATTTATACATAGTAGGGAAGTATGGATATTCGGACGCAGCATTGGAGAAACTTTCAATTTGACTATTTGTTGTTTTGGTTATATCATGTCATATGTAAAATAGCTTACACAAAATGACTTACTTTATTTTGTATCTAGACTACAGAAATA
Source organism: Myxocyprinus asiaticus (assembly GCF_019703515.2). Taxonomy (NCBI): domain Eukaryota; kingdom Metazoa; phylum Chordata; class Actinopteri; order Cypriniformes; family Catostomidae; genus Myxocyprinus; species Myxocyprinus asiaticus. Next base: position 28,881,690 of record NC_059348.1, read on the forward strand.
TTCTAGATATTGTTTTTCCGATCAGGTATTGAATATAACACTCAATGTAACTTCTTTCAGCCAATGAAATCTTATCAGGGTCCTAGTTGGACAGGATTTCATATGTGACCAAATATTGCATGATACTGACTCTTTAGTTTTACCACTGTTAATTGTGATGCCAAAGCATCTGTTTTTTTTTTCTTTACGATACAATGTTCTTTACAATAACTGTAGAGAACATCACTCCCTCTTTTACCACAAGTATGACCAGAGACATTTTATTACCTTATATAATCATTTCAATCTAAACTTTCCCTGTTGTTCTTACTCCAAAGCTCTAGATGGAGCTGCAGTAGCTCGTACTGTATGATCATCAGATCTGTGCCAATCACTGCTGCCCTGATTGAAAGCAACCAGTTTGTGTGACTATTCTGGGCCCTTTCAAATAGATTATACTGGCAAATTGTCAATTTGTAATTCAGCTTCTCCTAATCTCCATTGCAGCTTTATATACTGTGATTGTTGACTTTTCCCATTTTGGATTTGTCCTGTTTCTCTAAACTGATAACTTTAAAATGTGCTGTCCATCTTCAAGGCTAGTTCAAGGCAGACAGTAATCACCATGTTCTTTATGTGGTTTACTCTCTTTGAGTTATTTTTATTTTAGAAGGGGTTTTTCCTTCCCACTGTTGCAATAAACCAGGTCTCTTTGTGGATTATATTCTGTGTTTATTGTAAAGCATCTTTATGATAATTATGTTAATGATAGTTCACCCAAACCTCAGTGACCTCAGTCACCATTCACTTTCATTGTATGGAGACAAAGATGCAATGAAAGTGAATGGTGACTGAGGCTGTGCTTCCTAACATTCTGTAGTCATCCTGTAGGAAGGCAGTCATACTGGATTTGAACAACAAGAGGGTGAGTAAATGATGACATGACATTTTTGGGTGAACTATCCCTTTAAAAATGTGCAACTCAAGTACAGTAAAGTTGAATAGAAAGTAAACACACCCAAGCTATTCTCAGGATTCTTCCCTCTCACTAAGTTAATCATCTTTTCAAAATAATTTAGAAATTGGCCACCTTCACTGTTTTTCAAGCTATTAACCTTGTTGTCATCTTGAAGTCTGCATTATCTTGGCCTGAGACAAATAGCAAATGTAATTCAGTCAATCCCAAACCTTAGCCATAACTCACTTTAACCTACGCTGAATCATTGTATACATAGCTTTATGCTTCTTTATTTCTATGTCTCTAGCATCTCAATGTAGATTCACATACAATTTACAGTATTTGTCCTCAGTTTTGTAATAAATGAGAATTCACTGTAACATTCTTTTTTTCTAAAGAATCTAATTTTACTTCACTGTAACATTGTAATGTTCCGTGATTCATTGTTACAGATGGGGAAGAATAATTAACCTGATAGGCATCACTGTTCCATTTCACACCCTATTATTATGTTTTTTTCCATAGGAGTATGATACCGCTACCAGTTAATGCACAGATAGTTTCCCACCTGACTTCACACACAGTTATAAAAGCTGTCGAACAGGAAGCCTTTCTGAATTTTTAATTTACATGTCAAGACACCCAACCAAAACACGTCATTCCTGATTCTCTCACTGATGTCCCGCCACATGTTGTCTCATGTCTGGAGGAATGTGTGATTCTGACCTAAATCGATTGTCACTTAGTTAAGGGTGTGAAAAACAAAAACAAACCTATAGCTTTATAGTGAATTTACAAATTTTACATTGTGATCAACAACATGAACAACAGAATATTTGATTAATAAATTATTAATTTTGTTATAGTTGTCTCTATAGTTTAATTTGTTTCTTTGTTTGTTCATTATTAAGCCTTTTATCCTGTTCCAGTAATTACTTTGAACATATTTTTTAATTCCACATCTTGTTCATTGATTAATGTACAAATAAAATGTAAATGTAACAGACAAAAACAACCATTCTGTTTTGCCATAAGGATAATAAAGTGAAGTTTGTTGTTGTCATATGGATGCATTTTTTTGCATATGATTTTACATTTAATTGTCTCATGTTTCCTTCTCTAAAATGTGCACTTAGTAATTTTTTGGTTATTATGTGCCTGCCGAAAATACTAGTTGTCTTCGACTTATACTGACACCCAGCAGCATGGATGAAGAATCATGCAAAAGCAAACGTTTGGGGGCTGTTATTACCAAACATATTTTTACACTACTGGCATCTGAGTTATGCACATTTAATAGGCAAATGTATTAAACCAACTGTTAATTCTGTCACTTTTATTGTTCTGTTAATTTTTAATACATTTTTGAGGCAGCTCAGTCTCCTCTGCCTCCTCTGAAGGACCACTACTGACAGTGATTTACAACCAGATATTCTTGGAAGGACACAAACTCACATCTCACTGTTAGGTGGTGGCCATTTTTTCTTTCCACTAGAGCAACGCCACTGCCATACTGTCACCCCAATTACATTTTCCATTTTAACTATTCTTATCAATAATTGATTCAGTCCCTAACAGTCAGCAACACACAGTGGACAATAGTGCAAAAACCAATACACTTAAGACAGACATTTAATTGATTATGCCCTAGCAGAGACAATCCTCCCACAGCACTGCTAAGGTACGATTGTTTTATAGAACACTTTTTACCTCATTTTTATCTCTTGAACAGGGTCTTCATGAACGGGGATCAATCCTTATCGAGTTGAGACTAAACATTTTTCACTGTCATTAGTGGACAGAGAGGGCAGATCAAGAATATAGCAGATTCCAGGGCTGTTCATACTGCCCAATGTAGATATTATCACCTATAGATGTGTCCCCAAGGGCCCAATGCCACTGAGCTGCATATTGACATACACAGCCTGACTGCAGTATGCCACTGCAGAGAGGAATTTGTGTAAGAAAACAATATTTGATTGGCGTAACTTTAATGGTTTAAGACACATAGCATGAGAGTTTGACTCGAAGCAAGCACCACACAATGTTTTAAACAAAAGAAATGGAGCGTTTGCAAATCGTTTTATTAAATTTTATTTCATCGTCCAGGTCTGCCAAGGAATAAAACTGACATTGTGAATTGTTTGAGGATGTGCAGGTACAGATCCTGAAACTAAAACATAGAGCTCTTGCTCATGCCTGAACTTATTAAAGCTGAAACTGTTTTCAAACAGATTCCAGAAAACTCCCCCTATTGGTCTTCCATTGATTGGCCAAACAGATAGTTCAGCCCCAAACTCTTGGGCTGGGTGGTTGGTCAGACAAACAGAATGTTCTGAATGTGTTATAGGGGAAATCAGCCTACAAATGGCTTACTTATAGATGACTCTGAATAAAGCTGGAATATGGAATTTTAACATTGTAACAATTACACACATCAGCTTTAATAATAAAAAACTGTGAGAAACTATATTAAATGGCTCTTCTTGGGATACGAGTGGAAGTGCCCTTGAACACAGCATTGAGTTGAGCTGATGTGTTGAGTGCTGACTTCATGTTGTTTCTTCTAAACATCTTTGTTCAGCTGAAGAAAGAAAGTAAATCACATCTAGGATGGCATGAGGGTAAGTGATGAGAGAATTTTCAATTTTGGGTGCACTATCCCTTGAAAGACTTTCTTGTTATTTGCAGGTTCACCAAATCTTACTCTTCATGTTTGATTTCTATATTGCAGACTCCTGGTTCTATCATTTTGATCCTTGACAGCCTTTAAAGAGAAACAGTAGAGGGAATACAGGTATACTGATTCCTCTGTAACTGGAAACTTACTGTAGTTACTACATGTACTTTAGAAGCACCTCTGGGGTACAAATGAACAGACTCTTGCTAGAAATTTAACAAGCACACTTTCTCCACATAGACACAGAAATTATATGGTATTTAAAATAAGCATGAATATTCTAGCCTTTCTACTTCCTTGAAAATCCATAGATGCAAATTCAGATAATTATTTTTAACTGGCACACATTACATGCATAAGCACGTTTGTGTGAGTCATTAGAGTCTCAAATAGCATGCAAGATCTACCCTCTTGTTTTGCCTACAGCGTGCAAAAACCAGGGGGAGTCTGGCAGGGAAATCAAGCATTTGGCCCATGCCCCATGTGTTCTCTTCAGGTACATCAAGGTTCCAACACAAAAGGGCATATAATCCCTTTTAACAAAATTATATTCTAAATCAGAACAGGAGAAAACCTTCAAAAAACACTTGAAGACTCTTGCACGAGCACTTGACTCACAGCTGTTATTGCACTTACTCTTGAAAAACCCTCGACTATTTCTGTTTCTGTTGTTTCACCTCTCAGCTCTTACTGAGTTATCTTGGAACTTTGCATTGTGGCTTTTCTCATGCTAATGTCTCCCAAGGATGAATCGCTTTTGTTGTCGCTTTGGATAAAATCATCTGCTAAACAACCTAAATGCTCCCTTTGGTGCACTGAATTAAGCGCCTTTCTTTGTTAAGTGGCAACACCAAAAACAGATGAGTGCAAAGATAATTTAATATTACTGAAATATTAATGGTAGGCTAATAATATTATCAAATATCAGAAAACATACCAATGATCAACTTACATCAAAATACAGACAGTGACTCTCATATGGCTTTTGCTTTGCTGACCTCTAAGCTTGAAACACCCACTTGAATGCCTTGCATGTAAGGAAATGTGGAGGGCTAATGGACACACTTGTATCTAATTGTTGCTGAGGAGCTATTTTACATAAGCTATACAAAGAGGAATCCGTGGAATTCTAATACAGATTTGTATAAATGCTGAAACTTTGAATTCAAGGTTTGCATCTTGTTAAACCAATAATTGGAAATGTGGACCAGACTGCTTTGTAATATTTCGTCTGTGGTGAATGTGATTTTTTGAAATATTACTGATAAAATATATTTTATACCATAAGTCAAATATAATTAATTTAAAGTCTTTAAACACTCTACAAGTATTAGTAATGTAGTGATAACCTGTGGGGAAAACATTTGTTTTTAACCAATTATTTTTGATTATTTTATTTTCAATTATTTTGAAGGCCTGTTTGGGCTGATATGCATTGGTGATTTTTTAAGATGCAGCTCCTCTAATAAAGGCTTTTTTAATACTGAAATTCCACATGCATTTTCATTTTTTGGAAACATCCACTACTAGTTTTCAATTATATTTAATGTTTAGCAATATCTCATATGGCCAACGGACATGCTGCAACATAGCCTCCCCAGAATGGCTAGATCCCCTGTCTCATTAAACACGTTTTTTTAAAAGAATAGTTTAATGGATAACATATCTGAGTGACAGGTTCACCCCTCTAATTTTTGCCCAAAATATCTGTGATATGTCTTGTGAAAGGCATGTTACTTAAAAAATTATTTAGAAATGAAGAGACAACATAGCAAAAAAAAGAATAAAAATGTCTTTCACCCTCAGGTTTTTAAAGGAGGTAGACTATGAAAAAAAGTAGAGTTCCTATGAAGTGAATTAAAGATTATATAAGTCAAGTTTCCTTGGAAACAATACATTTCAGGCTGAATTACAGAGAAGGTTGTGCCAGCCTTCTTACATCTGCAGTAGTTCTGATGACAATAGATGAAAATAAGGAGGAAAAGGAAGAGCTTTTAATGCATTTCTTTAAATAGAAATAAAACAAGAATTTAAAATGCACGTGATTGACAAATATTCTATGTCAGAAGTGTATTATTTTTATTTTAATTATTAATTTAATATATATTTTGAAAACCTTTTAACACATTTAACAGTATACAAGAGGTGTACCTACATTATATATCCCACAAAACTCAGGACCAAACACATCTGCATGGGAAGTTTTTATACAGTATATCATAAAATTTGTTTATTGCTAAACTTCTACAAGATCAAAATTATAAACATAAGTTTACTTCATATTATTAAAGCGAGAGAGTTTTTGCATTACATTTGCTTCTTGAGAAGTATCAAGCACAAATTAGTATTCTTTTGAATGCTATAGGGTTAAGTCTTTTAACCATATCTCATTTCCCATGTCTGAAACAGCAACATTAAAACAAAGGTGTGGCACAGTGTCAGTTTGGTTTGAATCTGCCAAGTTGATCTGTTTATAAGGTAAGAGTGCATGCTTCAGTCTCTTTAGAGAGTTCCCAAGAAACAGCACGTAGGCTTACTGATAACTGACAACAAAACTACAAACAGTTGTGAATTCCTGAGGACATGTAGAATCTGTATTGAAAGATGAAAGACAGGCTAAATCCTTTCTTTTCTTTTTTTAAATATACATAACACACACACACACACATATATATATATATATATATATATATATATATATATATATATATATATATATATATATTTTTTTTTATATATAAAATTTTTCTTAATGAACTGGGATCTTAAACCATCCTTGTGTAGATGTGCTTTTGAGTCTTGCAAAATCAAGATAAATGATAAGCATTTACTGATTTAACAATTTGTTTACTAAATATTGGACTGATTTAGAGCTTTCAACTAATAATAAATAAAAAACATGAGGCAGGTCTAAGGCGAGTGCGTTAAAAGCTTCGGGGCATCATCATGTAATAGGTAGATTTGCACGTTGTTCTTGCAGCAGTGTTGCTAACCGAGGAACCAGTGAATGGGCGGTGCTAGTGAGACATACCACGCCCCTTTAATTTTAACCACTCCCACACATCTGATTGATGCTGGTCTGAAGACGAGCAGTGTTGAGATTTCAACGACAGAGAAGGGAGCGAAAGATGTGTAGTCGGTACTGAAAACATGCCCTTGTCCTCATAGCACACGATGTTTTTGTTTTTTGAGGATATGTCTTAATGAGGTCTCGCGAAGGCTTGTGTTGCATCGGTGGAATCCACAGTTAAAAGAAATATTGTGAAGCAAGAGCGAACAAGGGACGTGATTTGCACGCGCTACAGAGGAAATCAGCAAACGACTGTCTGAGGTCGATTCAGTCAAATTTCTTTGTTTCTCCTCGAATTCCGGTTTTCTTTCACTCGTAATATGGCGAGCGATTCTCCAGCTCGGAGTCTGGATGAAATAGACCTCTCAGCGTTGAGGGTAAGTTATGTCCTTTTATTGAAGATGCTCAATCGTGACTGTTGGTGTTGTGCACCTGCCATTACAACAGCGAGACCGCAACATTCAATACAATAATGGAAATGGAATTAATCACACGTTTTCACCGTTAGTTTATTTCTGAGCCGGACCGTTTCCCTCTTGGTCAGCCGATAGAAGCTGTAGGCAAAGCATTTGTCAGACCGAATAATTGTTTTGTGAAACTTACTACATATTGCAAAAATAAAAAAATAATTTAAAAAAAGGCCAGTGAATTGATCAGGTTATAGAGGGGAAAATGTATAAAATCCAGATGTCGCAGTCTAATGAAGCCTAAAAAGGAGTTCCCTAAATATCAATACACAAAATAAGTCAAGGGAGATACAAAAAAACACCCACTTTCAGTGTTAAAATAACACATTTGCCTTAAATGAATACATGTTAGTGAGACACTGCAATACTAGACACTTAATTGTGTGAAAACTGTTGATTTAGCACTTATTTTGATCAAAGATGTTTGACACAAATGCAATAAGTTAAATTGATTTCAATAATTTATCATTTGACTTTTAGGCCCACACCAGTGTGTAACGTTGTAAATAATCTATTCTTTTTAACAAGCCTATTTGAATTGTCATCGGTTGAAATTAAACATTATAATAATACCATACCTTGTACTGCAGGAATGACCCATACATTACACATTGGGTTTAAACTCTGTACTATTATGTCTTAATCAAGTTACACTTTGCCTGGTCCTCAGATTACTGTTTGCTATATCAGGACTTTTACTGCAGTCTGTGTGATCTTCTTTATTCATTTGTTTGTTTAAGGGGAACAAAATTGTACTGTGAGTGTGCACTGCTGCAGGATCCATGTCAAACCATATGCATGGCTTGAGAAATGTTAAAATCCCTCTAATGCTACCAAATTACTGGCAGCATGTTTGCCTGCGACTTAGTGGATAAACTGGGTTACTTCCTAACAAGGCTTCTGTTTTTTTTTTTTTTTTTTAATAGATCCATTGTTGGCTTAAAAACTGTGTTTGCGTGTCTGTCTAATTAGTTTTTGAGCATGTGTGTATGTACCTATAGCTCAACTTTTAGAGGTATGGCGCTAGCAACGCCAAGGTCATGGGTTTGATTCCTAGGAAATAAATGCATAAATGAAAATGTTAAAATGTACATTTGTTTGCTTTTTTGGTTTTGGTCACTTTTTAGCTGGTCATGCTTCAAAACTAGCTTAGCTTGGCTGGGAGACATATCAGACCAGCTAAGACCATCTTAGGTGGATTTAAACCGTTTCTTTCAGCAGAGATATGACCCAAAATCAGGGTGTCGGACTGAATGGACAGTTTTTGAGGATTTTCATTATCCCATATAGCATCATGGCGAGGCACAGTTTCACAGCGGCCATAAACCAATTACCCGGTGTGCTGTAGGATCTAATGGGCTAAAGGGATGCACATGAAGTGCTCTTCTCTCGCTGCTCACGAGGCTAAGTAGCGTGTGGGATGGAAAGATTACAGCAGATAGCCTTTTGAGTGCTTTTGATTTGACCATCCATTGTGTCTAGTGCATTAGTGGACTTCATTCTTCCCTTCTCACACATGAATCTGTTTGTGTATGCATGCTTCAACACCGCAGATCACATGCTGCCACAGATGTCACTCATATTTTGAGTAGGATTTGGGCAAGTGTTAATCTATGGTTTATAACAGCCCTACCCTCTGCCCTTCACTGAGCCAGCATGATATATCGCTCTTGGCTATATTTCACACCTTCCTGTGGAAGGAGTTAAATTTAAAGGCCGCTCACATCAGTTACTGACTGTTACTCTCTGTTAGCAGGGGCAAACAATGGTGGAGGCCAGCACTGGTTGCTCACACAGAGAGACGGGCTTTGCTTAAAGGCATCAAATCTGTGTGACGGAGTGGGAGAAATCACTGTGCCCTCCTTGACCTTGCTCTTTCACTTGCGTTCCTCTGCCAAGGCCGATTATGTGGCTTAATGTCATGGCGTATTCTGGTCATGCAGCGTCTGAGCTTTCATTTGATAAAATGCCTGATAGGGCTTGAGGCCAATGCAGACTGTTTTTTAAAACATGGCTGATGCTTTGTCTGGATATGCAGGTTGTTTTTGTACTTGTGACATAACAGACACCCAGGTGCTGACACAGCCTTCATTTATCTGTCTGTCCAACAGGTTCCTAAAAACCCACACAACAGTGGTTACAAGCTGGTGGGTCACGACACAAAAATAAGTCACATGAAAAAAGCATAACATTTTGCATAGTTAGGATAGCAAAATAAATAGGCTTATCAACTTATAAAAGGGATGAAAAAATGCTTCCTATATCTTGTTTACCGTGAGGCTGTGTCTCCAATCAAACTCTACGAATTTTGGTGAAAATGTATCTGTCACTTTGTAGATATGACCAAATTCTATATCTGTCACTTGGGCGAAATGACCAAAATCTATATCGCGATATGAGTAATTTTATATCATGATATAGTAAATCTTTTTGTTTTTATTTTTATTTAATTAACTATATTGTAATATCTATTTTTGGGCAGTTCTGTCAGTTTATTCTATTCATTTGGAGCTTGACAATAGTCAAAAGTAAAAAGATCAACAACATGGTTTTAAATAATTATTCCACATTTCAGTCTATTTTGTTGACGTATATTATAAACTTTTTCCTCAAGAAACTCGAGATTCTCCCAAGTAATACAACATAGAGAATAAATAACAAATAATAGTAGTAAAAAAAAATTATGCAACGAAAATAAACACTTCTTACAGAAAAGAAATATCAAATAAATAAACACTTGCAAAAAAATAAATAAATAATAATTAAAATAAAAATAGGCGTATTAATGCAGAGCGTATCTTTTGACTTTCATAATATTATTTTGCTTGCTTCATTTTGAGGTGAAAAAAATTACTATAATTATGAGTGATTATTGTCGTGCGACACAGTTTGCATATTATATTTTTCTGCTCCCTGTTGGATTTTGTGAACCGACACCACAGATGTCGCACTTGTTTTAATAACAAGCTCCTCTTCATTTTCTTGATTTGTTTAGGAGCTGTCCCATTCTGTGGAGATGTTTTTCTTAGGGTTTTTCCTGGGTCAAAAATGATTAAGGAGTGCACGTGATCCCGCTCTGCACTCTTCAGTGAATATCAGGAAGCCTGCTGGACTTGCGCGCACTTGCGTGCTCCAGAGATAGCGCATGCGACGCTCGCATGAAACACAGATGCGCGTGTCTGATGAGAAGCATATTAAAAGCTTGTGAAACGCTGAACATGAGATGAATGTAATCGAAGGTAATTGGGCGGCCGCCGAATATTTTTTAAACCCTGTTGATGTTTCTTAAATTCTCTCAGTCCCATGTGAAGTCCTGTGCACTGATAGATAAGCCCATGCTGTGCACATGGATATTTACATATTGCAATATACACGATATAGCAAAATCTCTATCAATTGACACTTTATATTGTGAAATCACCCAGCCCTAGGTAGAAGCTTGCCAAATTATGCAAATGCCAACGTGGACAAAATTGCGCAAGGTAAAATGTATGATCACACTAGCATGACTATATCTAAATGAATGGGAAAACAGGAAGATAAAAGCAGATTAAGTACAGTTAATATACCAGATGCAGTGTTTACATCAAACATAAAGCAGAGACCCAACATGTTACCAAAATTGTTTAAATGTACAGGTGCATCTCAATAAATTAGAATGTCATGGAAAAGTTCATTTATTTCAGTAATTCAACTCAAATTGTGAAACTCGTGTATTAAATAAATTCAATGCACACAGACTGAAGTAGTTTAAGTCTTTGGTTCTTTTAATTGTGATGATTTTGGCTCACATTTAACAAAAACCCACCAATTCACTATCTCAAAAAATTAGAATACATCATAAGACCAATAAAAAAACATTTTTAGTGAATTGTTGGCCTTCTGGAAAGTATGTTCATTTACTGTATATGCACTCAATACTTGGTAGGGGCTCCTTTTGCTTTAATTACTGCCTCAATTCGGCGTGGCATGGAGGTGATCAGTTTGTGGCACTGCTGAGGTGGTATGGAAGCCCAGGTTTCTTTGACAGTGGCCTTCAGCTCATCTGCATTTTTTGGTCTCTTGTTTCTCATTTTCCTCTTGACAATACCCCATAGATTCTCTATGGGGTTCAGGTCTGGTGAGTTTGCTGGCCAGTCAAGCACACCAACACCATGGTCATTTAACCAACTTTTGGTGCTTTTGGAAGTGTGGGCAGGTGCCAAATCCTGCTGGAAAATGAAATCAGCATCTTTAAAAAGCTGGTCAGCAGAAGGAAGCATGAAGTGCTCCAAAATTTCTTGGTAAACGGGTGCAGTGACTTTGGTTTTCAAAAAACACAATGGACCAACACCAGCAGATGACATTGCACCCCAAATCATCACAGACTGTGGAAACTTAACACTGGACTACAAGCAACTTGGGCTATGAGCTTCTCCACCCTTCCTCCAGACTCTAGGACCTTGGTTTCCAAATGAAATACAAAACTTCTCATCTGAAAAGAGGACTTTGGACCACTGGGCAACAGTCCAGTTCTTCTTCTCCTTAGCCCAGGTAAGACGCCTCTGACGTTGTCTGTGGTTCAGGAGTGGCTTAACAAGAGGAATACGACAACTGTAGCCAAATTTCTTGACACATCTGTGTGTGGTGGCTCTTGATGCCTTGACCCCAGCCTCAGTCCATTCCTTGTGAAGTTCACCCAAATTCTTGAATCGATTTTGCTTGACAATCCTCATAAGGCTGCGGTTCTCTCGGTTGGTTGTGCATCTTTTTCTTCCACACTTTTTCCTTCCACTCAACTTTCTGTTAACATGCTTGGATACAGCACTCTGTGAACAGCCAGCTTCTTTGGCAGTGAATGTTTGTGGCTTACCCTCCTTGTGAAGGGTGTCAATGATTGTCTTCTGGACAACTGTCAGATCAGCAGTCTTCCCCATGATTGTGTAGCCTAGTGAACCAAACTGAGAGACCATTTTGAAGGCTCAGGAAACCTTTGCAGGTGTTTTGAGTTGATTAGCTGATTGGCATGTCACCATATTCGAATTTTTTGAGATAGTGAATTGGTGGGTTTTTGTTAAATGTGAGCCAAAATCATCACAATTAAAAGAACCAAAGACTTAAACTACTTCAGTCTGTGTGCATTGAATTTATTTAATACACGAGTTTCACAATTTGAGTTGAATTACTGAAATAAATGAACTTTTCCATGACATTCTAATTTATTGAGATGCACCTGTACATTTAAACAATTTTGGTAACATGTTGGGTCTCTGCTTTATGTTTGATGTAAACACTGCATCTGGTATATTAACTGTACTTAATCTGCTTTTATCTTCCTGTTTTCCCATTCATTTAGATATAGTCATGCTAGTGTGCCTTCTCTCGCATGTTGTGTTGGAGACAGTAGAGAAATAGGTCACCCAGAAGCAGAGCACTGACATGTGCAGTAGTGGGGAAACATTTGAGTGCAGCACATGCTCAGATGGGCCATTCACAAACACTCTCTCTGGCACAGTAGCAGAGGTCTGTGTCCCACATATATGGGAGCCATGTTTGGCATTACCTCGTCTGCCTTACCAAGTACTGAGAGAAAACATCTGAAAATGAGCTTCTGTGCTCTGATCACAAACGTTGAAATGAGATCCATGCCCTTTCTGTTTGTTGTCTGGATATTTTTAGCTCCAAACAGAAGTTGTGGGGACCTTTGTTTGACTTGGGGTCATGTAGAGCACAGCAATGGTGTTATTAGCCTTGGTTTTGATATGGGTTGGCAGAATGACCTTCGTTCACCCATATTAATTAGGTGGTGCTTTTCCACAATGCAGACTAGACTTATTTTACTTGTGGCTTTGACAGGCCTGCTGTTGGAATAGGGGATTCGGTTCAGTCAGGGATATCAAGATTCAAGGTTAAATACTTTTTAGCAAAATAATCGTGATGAAAAGGGTGAAAGGGAGCAACATGATCTCACTGGAAGTCTACATGTTGTTTCAGAAAGTTCCAGTACCCTAAGATCGGCCAAATTATGCCGACTTTTAGGTTCTTGCCTTAAATAAACAGCTAGACAGAACACAATTCAGGGGTCTCAAGACTCTTGAATGTAACTATTTTTCACTTGGCATGCTGTCTTAAGACAGGTTCACACCAATTCATTTTCATTTGAAAACGCTTTGATTTAGCTACGTTTATGCCTCTCATCCACACTGGAATGGCATTTTGTTCTTCTGAAAATGGAATGCTTTGAAAGCACCCTCCGTTACCGCATACTTTGAAAACGATGACATTAGATGCAGGGATGGGCATGAGTACTTGGGTACTCGGACATGGCAGCAGTGGTCGATCATGAAAACGATGATGATCATGCATGATGTGACTTTTCACTGAATTCGAAATTCAGTGACAATTACCTGAAAACTAAACACAAATGTGTTTGTCAAAGAGGGAGCTTATCTTTAATTTTGAGATGACTACGTTGTGGTTTTGAGGGGTACATTGATTGTCAGAGACGTCTCGTAGCAACCAAACTGATATACGATGCTTAAATGCTATCATTACGATAATCAAAACAAAGAGAGTATTTAACCGTGTTTTGAACACCTGTCTCTGCAAAATGTTTGCTAAACAGGTTTTATTATCATTTAATGTTAACTTTGACTTGTTAATGGATGTTATTCAATAAAAGTGAATGTTTGTTACTGACTGTAAACCTCCCTGCCCTAAGTGACGTTATACACACACCTGCATCTCGTCGAAATGGGAGTTGAAGATTTCCACACCAGTTTCCAGCTTAGTAGTCCAACATAATGTGTCATTCCGTTGCACTTTCCCCAGCTGAAAGGTAGAAATTCAGACTTTCCAAGTTGAATGGAACGCTTCATGAATTATCACAGCAACAATACTGAGCATTGCGGCTTTCCTACAGGAGTGAACACTTGGACACACACACACCAGGTGCGTGTGGCAGTGGACTCATCGCATATACAGCAGGCGAGTGTTTCAAACAGCTAGACAGAGTGCAGCTAAATGGAACAGAATGCAGCGTCTTCAAAACTGAAAGCGATTTGAAAATAGACGGTTCGGACAGTCACGAAAAAAACTGGTGCGTGCTTACTAATTACTACGGTAACCTGACAGACAGATGTGCATTGTGTCCATTCTTTCATTGAGTTGGGCAGCGATTCTTCACAATGACAAAATATGATGCATTATGTTTTGATTATGCAATCTTTTCATTTTTATAGGCTGTTATAAAATAATAGACGATACACTTGAACAAGACGACGCAATTCAGTAGCCAAAGACGTATGTCAGACATGTTATTATATATCCAGTTATGTACATGTCATTGCCCCTCGAGATCTCGATGAGTAATTAGTCAGAGTACTCGAGTAGGCAAAATGACCAGTAAAGCCCATCCCTAATTAGAAGAATTAAAACAGAGTTTTCAAACAAAAATTGATTGGGATGGATGTGGCCTTAAAAACGCAATGCATGTGGCAGAATGCCCACAAGACACAATGTAAAGGCCAAAGATGTCCATCTGAATGTGTATGGCCATAGTGATGATGCTTAAAGGCATTGAATTTAAAGACAACTTTTGTGAAAGCTTAAGCAGCTAAACATCACAACACATTGTTAGCACTCTATTTAAAGCACTGCTGATTAAAATATCAAAACAAAATGTAAAAAAAAAAAAAAACCTTCCTCACTAATTCATATAATATACACACTGGAAGTGTTTGTTTGGTTTGGAATTGGGCCTTAACCCTCTGGGTCGACGGATGCTCCGGCGCGTCCTGCTGGATTTTATTCCGCATAACAGTGGAAACAACTTAAAATACTCCATCATTTTTGGCCATACAGATAAGTGTAAGACATCATTAGAAACCATAAAGGGTCAACTTTTATCTGTGTACACTCACAATAACAACAAAACCTTATAATAAACAAGGTGCGCTTTCAGCCGTCTATGTCTCCGCGAGCATCTTTCTGAAATGCATCACAAAAATGAACTGAAACTCTGCGAATATTATTCACACAAACATGAAACATATGTCTAAAGAAAGCTTAATGTCTACTTTTAAATAAAACAATTCATATTTAAAGCAAATATTCTCCTGCAATGTAATCTGTATGAAACAAAGCGATGTACAGTTTCTATGGGCTCAGCTCATTATCTCTATTGAGATCGCACCCACCAGCAGAGTGTGCTATTCATACGGTAATGTGCTGAGGCGATCAATGTAAATGGTAAACGCCCCCGACAATGCCTTAAAACAAATTCACTTTCCTGCACGTTTGGAAGATGGCACGCTACACAGGTGAGGAAGCTCTACAGATGGTCCTGGATAGTGACAAAGAGTTCACATTTTCCTCAGAAAAAGAGCGGGAATCCGATGATGAATGTTTGTATTTTGAAGAGTGTCTTGATCCAGCCGAGGATACAATTCCGGATGAGAGAGTCATTTAGTTTTACTTACATTAGTTGACATGCTATTTTATATAAACATCTACATATTTTACTAGCTGGACTATTTCCAGACTTGCCAGCCAGGATTCAGAGTATTGAAATTTGAAATATGTCCTAATAGGCAAGTTTTAGTTACATTTAAATGTTGTTTCGGCTAAAGCAGGTATTTAAATTGTATGCTGTATGATATAAAAATAATATGAATGTTTAGATTATATTTTAACTAGTGTTTATGCTGCCTCATTATCATCAACGAAGCTTGTGCTTGCAAATATCTGTTCGGGTGTAAATGTGTAAAATGTACTGTAAATATGCCCATATTAGAAAATCAGCATATTAGAATGATTTCTGAAGGAACATGTGACACTGAAGACTGCAGTAATGATGCTGAAAATTCAGCTTTGATCACAGGAATTAATTGCATTTGACAATATATTCAAATAGAAAAGTTATTTTAAATTGTAAAAATATTTCACAGTATCACTGTTTTTGCTGTATTTCGGATCAAATAAATGCAGCCTTGATGAGCAGAAGAGACTTCTTTTAAAAACATTAAAAAAATCTTACTGATCTAAAACTTTTAAATGGTAGTGTAGGTCTAAAGTAAAGTCTTTATGTAAAGAAAATGTATAGTCAGATTACTTCTTTTAACAAACTTGATTTTGTGAATAAGCTACAAACAATACATTCAATCATTAAGTCTCCTCACATTCATTCTCTCTCAGGGGAGGGGTCTTTGTCTCCTCAAGTGTGAATCACATCAATATTCATGATCATCCATGCCTTCTCACATATGGCCTTTCTAACACTAAAAGTGTCTTGCAAAAGTTAAATGACTATATTGTTTTGTATGAATGCGTGATCAGGATGGTTTTCACATCATTTTATAGCAAAAACTCTAGGCTACAAGATCCAAGCCTCAAAAGTCTTGTGAACAAATGTTTAGTATGTGTTATATGGCCTTATTTCAGTGACTTACAATTTTTGTTTTTTCAAAAAACATGCATAAATGTTATTTTCTCAAAAATACAAACATATATATGTTGCTCACATATTATTGTAGCCCCGTTTGTGCTGAATACAGTGATATCAGACTTTAGCCATTAATATGTTTTTAAGCAACTGAAAAAAGCACAAATGTCAAGGCATGTCAAAACTTCTCCAGGGCCCAAAACACCCTCAGACCCCAGAGGGTTAAGGTCCTGCTTTCATCCTCTTCCACAATCTTTCAGTTTGAGACTCTGTACACTTTCTTATCATTCAGAGGATTGTTGAATTGAAGGAATATCACTGGGACTGATGCTGTGAAGGCCAGGTGTTGTACCATCTGCTTCCCTCCCTCACCTGTCTTCTGTACACTCTGCATGTGTACGTTGGCAAAATTGTAGGAGAAATGGTAAGAGCGTACCTGCACTCCTTCACAAAGAACAGTAGTCACCGAGGGGCTGTGAAAGGCTCTACAGGTGATACTGAGGGGTCTGGCATGCCTACCCTGGGTGTGTGACACTCATTGTGATGGCTGCTGGCAGAAGCAATTTTGTTTTGAGCACCTCTGTTTTTCTTGTGGGAGAATAATATATGTGTTAGTCACTTGCTGTCACACCCCTGGTACTGAGCTGCATTCCATCTGTCTTACAGGCCAGAGTCATTTTTATATATCCCAATTTTTAATATACATCACTGTTGAAAAGACCAGCATTGCCTGTCACCAGCAAATGTAATGTTTTGTTTGCCAACCCTGCATGAGATGTCGGTCTGCTTGACACCCCTTCAAAAGCAGCCACTCTCCCCATCTCCGCACACCACTCTAGAAATGAGGGGGCCCTGTCCGACTTCCATCCCCTTCAAATAATTTGCCTGCCAACCAAAGCTGGTCAGAACCCAATTTTTTTGTGGTTATCCCCAAAATTTAGGACTGCCTCATCGCCCAAAATACAGAGTCTGGGGCAGAGTGAAATTCGAGTGCCTAAAACATCACACAAAAAACTCTGAACTTTCCATCAAAATTCCTGGATCTTAACACACCCCCAAAAAGCATGGGTTGTGTCTCCATCTTCTGACTGGCATCGCCAGCAGGTGGGTGTCTTTAAGACCAAGCCTATATAATCTAGATGGGGTCCAACAGAATCTATGTAAAATCTTAAATTGCATAAGCCGCACCCTTGCATCTGTAAATGCAGACTTGACATTTTTTAGAATCCTAGCCCACACTCCCTCCTCCAATACCAAATTGAAATCTTTCTCCCATAATCTCTTGAGAAGTTGAAGCTCCGTCCCCCAGACACTGAATTAGCAGGGAGTAATACACTGATGCCTCATGACCTTTTCCGAAA
This sequence comes from Myxocyprinus asiaticus, assembly GCF_019703515.2. Taxonomy (NCBI): domain Eukaryota; kingdom Metazoa; phylum Chordata; class Actinopteri; order Cypriniformes; family Catostomidae; genus Myxocyprinus; species Myxocyprinus asiaticus. The sequence continues at coordinate 28,899,626 of NC_059348.1, forward strand.
GCTTTAATCACCTCTCCCAGAGTATCTGCCACTTTAGGTGGGTGTGTGCCACTTCCAAAAACAATACAGAGCAGGTGACGCAGCTGTAAATACCTATAAAAATGAGATCTGGGAATCCCAAAATGTTGAACAAAATTTTCAAAAGATCTCAACACTCCACTCTCATATAGGTCACTGAGTGTATTAACCTCCCTCACAATCCACTCTGACCAGCAGAAAGGGGACTTATTAATACATAATTTAGGGTTAGCAATATGCTTGAGGCAACATTTAAATAAATGTCCGAATTAAACACTCTGGACACGTTTGTCCATACCAAGTGCAAATGTGAGATAACGGGGTGTAATTTAACTTTTCCGATTAGTTTGATAGGCTTTGCAATGGCAAAATAGGGGCAAGAACTTACCGTTCAATACAAAACCAGGGAGGGGCTCTCTCAGGTGGAAGCGACCAGTAAGCCAAATGTTGAGACTGAATGCGTAATAATAAAACAAAATCTTGGGTAGGCCTAGCCCACCTTTGTCAATCGGTCTGTGTAATCTAGGATGCTTAGCTTTCCAAATGAAGTACTATGCTATCAAATTGCTTGAAGTTAGAGAGGGGGACATCTGGAGGGAGAGATTGTAGCAGGTAGTTAAATTTTGGAATACAATTAATTTTTATAACATTAACCTTCCCAATCATAGATAAATGTAATGAAGCCCACCTGCCCACATCGCTCAAACCTTTTTATTAAAGGGTCAAAATTAACTCTAACTAAATCAGACAAATTTGCTGGGAATAAAATGCCCAAATACTTAATGCCCTGTTTGGGCCACTGGAATGCGCCCGCCTGGAAAGCCGTTACTCGGTAGTACGCTGTCAGTTGACTCTGTATCCCGAGAACTTAGAAAAGGAATTAACAATTCTGTTGAGGAAAGGCATAGATGGTAGGGTCGGAGATGAATAATAAAATATAATCTGCGTGAAGCAAAAGCTTATGCGCCACACCTCCCACCACCACCTCTAGGAAATTCTCCTCCTCTATCGCGGCTGCTAATGGTTCCAGGGCAAGACGGAACAATAATTGGGAAAGAGGACAACCCTGCCGGGTGCCCCTGCCCAGAGTAAAATAATCGGAATTTAATCCATTCGTTTGTACCGCCGCTACCGGGTGTCTATAAAGTAACTTGATCCATCCAATGAAAGTATTCCCGAACCCGTATATTTCCAAAATCTTAAAGATAATCCCATTCTACCATATCAAACGCCTTTTCGGCATCAAGTGAGATGGCAGCGACCGGAGTCTGATCCTTCGCCACTGACCACATGATATTGATGAAACGCCTAATGTTATCAGTAGAGCTGCATTTTGAATAAACCCCACCTGATCTATATGTATAAGAGATGTCATAACGTTACTTAATCGGTTAGCCAGAATTTGAACAATATTTTTATGTCTAGCTGGATCAGGGAAATTGTACGGTAACTCTTACACTCGCTTGGATCTTTGTCCTTTTTAAGAATCAGACTGATCCGGGCTGGTGTCATGGTTGGCGGAAGCTTTCCATTCTTTAATGATTCCATATAAACTTCTAACAAAAGTGGAGCCAGTTCTGTAGCATAAGATCAAAAAAATTCAGCCGCAAAACCATCTGGCCCCGGAGCCTTGCCTGTAGGCAGGGCCTTACTTACCTCATCAAGCTCCTCCAAGGTTATCTCAGAATCGAGAGAATTTTTTTGCTCAGTCGTCAGTTTAGGGAGTTCTAATGGTTCCACAAAGTTTCTAATATCTTTATCAGTAGTCGAAGATGTGGAACTGTAAAGATCAAGATAGAATTCTTTAAAAGCATTATTAATATCAATGGCTGAGGTAAATATTTCACCACCAGCAAATTTCAGCGAGGGAATGGTAGAAAAGGACTCTCTCTGCTTTATGTATCTAGCAAAAAGCTTTCCTGCTTTGTCCTCCGACTCAAAGTATGTCTGTCTTGCCATGAAAAGCCAATACTACACCTTTCGCAACAAAATAGTATTATATCTGTATTTCAGTTGGGTCAATTCTCTGAGGCCATCAGATGACATTCGGCGCTTCAGCTCTGCCTCTGCACTTTTAATATTCCCTTCCAACTCCACGAGTTCTCGCTTTGGATTTTTTAATGAATGAGGCATACTGTATGATCCGACCCCTAAGAACCACCTTAAGTGCCTCCCAAGCCACGCCCACAGAGGATACTGAGGACCAGTTGGTCTCCATATAAACATTGATTTCAGCCTTTAACATTTGTTGGAATTCAGGATTTTGCAAAAGGGATACATTAAAGTGCCAACTATATAATTTATTATTATCTCCATATGTGGCAACACCTCTAAACTCACCAGGGTGTGATCCGAGACTAAAATGTTTCCAATTGAACAACCAACAACAGATGAAATGAGAGACATGGATATATATTAAAAAATCTATTCTAGACTAAATCTTATGGACTGATGAAAAAAATTTATAGTCCCTACCAGATGGGTTCAGAAGTCTCCAAATATCTGTAAGACCAAGATTTTTACACATCCTATGGAGCATCAATGTTGCTCTAGGGGGCTTACACACTTTTGCTTGACTATGATCAAGGACTGAGTCCATCGAAAATCTCCTCCCAGTATTATATCATGAGGGGTGCCAGTGGCTTGCAACATCCCTTAAAGATCTATAAAAAAGCCCTGATCATCAGCGTTAGGTGCGTAAATATTAGCCAAATTCAACCTTTGCCCCTGAATTTCTGCTAAAACAATAATGACTCTTCCTAATTTATCTTTAATCTGTTTGAGACATTTGAATTGTAGATGTTTACTTATCAATGTAAAGACTCCCCAGAGGGGTATTCCAGAAAGCAAGGTTAACTTACCGTGACATAAACCCTGAACTCTCAGTTGATTAACCCAAAACTTGCTTACTTGTGGTATGTGGGTTCCAGAACACCTGCACGGGGTTAGTTCATTCAGCCATGAGTTTGAAACTCAGAGTTTTTGCGCGTTCTCTGTGAACTCAGAAAGGCATTCTCAGCAGATCACCGAATCCACGAGTCACCATGGAAACAGACACTAAGAAGAAAGGCGCGCCATATTTCAGTGAAGCAGTACATGAAGTTTTAATGACTGCAAACGAGCATTATTTCGTCTTCACTCGTAATAGCAATAGGAGCTACATTGGTTTAGGACTGAGAGTTTGCTTGACAGAAATTTTACTGAATCATTGTATGAATTTTTTAATTAATAAAATTATAAAGTTCTACCGTACATATAAAAGCTTAATTCAACATTAATATTAGACCTCTCTCACCTACATTAATGTTTAATAGGTTGACCGTTACGTTATTTGTTTGCACTGAACTTCATTATACATTCATATTCTATTAATATTATGATAATAGCCTATAGGTTTAATATATATTTTATTTTAAGATTAATTTTAATGGTATTTACCATGATCTTTGCATGCTCATTTTATTTTACTGTATGTCATGTGAACTAAATATATTTCTTTGATTTTTAATACCATTTGATGTACCCAGTTGTGGTATCTAAAAACTTAGAATCATATCACTTTTATTTTCCCACAGTTGCTGATGGTCTCATTGTATTAATAGACCCTCTTTCAAGGGGGGCCTGGGTAGCTCAGTGGTAAAGACGCTGGCTACCACCCCTGGAGTTCGCAAATTCGAATCCCAGGGCGTGCTGAGTGACTCCAGCCAGGTTGCCTAAGCAACTAAATTGGCCCGGTTGCTAGGGAGGGTAGAGTCACATGGGGTAACCTCCTCGTGATCACTATAATGTGGTTCGTTCTCGGTGGGGCGCATGTTGAGTTGAGCGTGGTTGCCGCGGTGGATGGTGTGAAGCCTCCACACACGCAATGTCTCCGTGGCAACGCGCTCAACAAGCCACGTGATAAGATATGCGGGTTGACGATCTCAGACGTGGAGGCAACTGGGATTCGTCCTCTGCCGCTACGCGACCACAAGGACTTAAAAGCACATTGGGAATTGGGCATTCCAAATTGGGAGAAAAAGGGGAAATCCAAGAAAAAAAAAAAAAAATAGATCCTCTTTCAATTGTAGGATCTCCCACAATTGTCATAATTTTCCATAGATTTTATGTAATGTTTTTTAGTAGGCCACACAGGATTATTCATGTGCATTATAAGATGAAGATCTGCTGTAACGGTGGACAGTGATAGGAGTTACATGTCCATTGTGTTCTTTTCTCATTTGATGTGGCATTAAAACTTGTTGTGTTGTCATGTACAGTAGGGTCCATCTGCCTCCACCAACTTGGTATAGAATGAAATTATATTGTTTTAATTGAAGATCATGTGTCCGACTATACATTATAGATCTCAGCATTAGGGAAAAGTAGCTCGTCTCTTCCTTGTTAATAGGAAGCTGTAAAAGGTCCCTATTGAAATGCAGAACAAAAATGTAATTTAGAGATTGACCATGTACAGCTTCTGATGGAGTAGAGGAGGCTGAGCATCAGAAAGATACATCTTTTCATTGAATCACCTGACCACCAGCTAAATGTGGGCACTGTGGGTGACATTAAATAACAGCATGTCTCATTTATATTCTCAGATAATAGAGTACAATGAACAAGTCTGGAAATTTGTGCATTTATATGTACAATAGCCTACATGAATTAGAGTGATAAGAAATAAAATCTCTAACCTCTATATCTGTGCTCTGTGAAATTATCACATTATCTTGTTAGTGAAGAAGAATAACGAGTGATTAATTGCTTAAGCTTTTAATTGGCAGACATTACCTACATATTGAAACTATGGAATGTCATTTTATAAATAACATTAATATTCATTGTAGAGCCCGACCGATATGGGATTTGAGACCGATACTGATTTTAGAGAGGGGAAAATTCACCGATTACCGATATGGTGGCCGATATATTTAATTTTTGAGCTGGAATGAAAACACACCATTTCTATGTGGACTGTACCGATTTTGCACCGATATGACTATGCAAAGGTACTCAGAAGGCTGCTTTCTTAAATATTTTTATCAAAGAACATTTGACATTTATTATTATACATTGTCAACAAATTCTAGAAATGAACACTGAGAAAATAAAGAATAAATTCAAATAAAATAATTAGCTAAATAAACATCAGTACTGTTTAGTATCAGTCAATGGCTGACCATTTAAATAAAGAATAAATGAATATAAATAGTTAAATAAACATCAGGGGCCGGTTGCACCAGCTATACGTACATTACAACTTAGCCTAGTTGTGGCGTAAATGGGCACTATGTCACAATTTACGCTCTACTAAATATTTGAGCGTTGCACCATTACATTTATGAAGGACGTAACCCTACGTATACACTAAATATTTACGGAAGCCTCCGACCAGGAGTAACTGATGGAATAAAAAAGCAGACTCATTTAATGACATCAGTGAGCTCATGTTTTGGTTAACAGGCATCAGTCCTTTCGACATATATGATGATGTTGGCATTTACACTCGTTTACATTTACGAGAGAGGGGAAAAAAAAACGTTACCTTCAGAATGAAACCGATCTAACGGTGCCGTTTTTAGGGTGCGTCGCCCGGTGTCAAGATTCAACACATTCAGAATGAATGATATATATATATATATATATATATATATATATATATATATATATATATATATATATATATAATATACAGTATATATGAGAATATTAAAATGAATAAATGTGTATTTTTCCAGCCTGTTGTATTAGTATTTATCACCCCTCATTTATTTTAGATACAGTTCCTATATATTATTATTTACATAGGGCAGATATACTATTTATTAAATCTACTTTTATTACGTATCCCATTTTAATGTCTGGAAAACCAGATTTTATAAATGCAACGACTGGAGTTGTTTGGTTGAAAGGGTACCAAACTGTGAATCCTGAACAAAACAGTTTGGTGAATACATGTTTACACGCTGACAAGGTTTGAAAGTAGCTACATGGTTAGCTAGTTAGCTATAAGCTCATTGTCACGGAGAGTAAAAGATGGACCAGCATTGTGTTTCACCAACTAGGTAACAGCAAAGCGTGAAATCAACACTCACCACACACAATCCACCACCACACCGTCGTCTACTGAGCTGCAAAAAGATGCTCTGTTTTACCTTTCAATCTGCTACATTACTTACTGCACTGATAAACTATAACTGGCTAACAGCAAACAGATGTGATAAACATGAGTGACATGGTTGTCAGGGACAGGGTTAATGTTATATTAGTTATAAAAAATGATGGGGTCATTTTTGTATTAACTTTCCAGTATGTATTTCACAAACTAGTTAGCAATTTAAGGAGAAGAGACTGCTCAAATCCGCACCGTTTATCTCCGCCCTGTCTGCAGAGCCACCGTCAGCTCAGAGTCAGCTCTGTAAACAATGGAGTTGGAGCGCGCTCTGCCTGACAAACTACTCTATGACACCAATTCTAAAGCATTGTTTTTCTGCATTATATGTTCTGAAAAAAACGTTTTCGTATCGGTGCATATCAGTAAAATATACGCAGATACCGATATATCGGTGAAAGGATAATATCGGCCGACAGATATTTTATTCTATGAAATTTATAGAATAAAGATTATTTATTAGAAGGGCTAAATATAAATACATTAAGTCCTGTCTTCACAGTGAAGAGTGTGGGGGACTTTCCAATGTGTTCTGCATTAAAAAAATATTACAGTATTAAAACCTTCCCATTAAAAGTTAAAGCACAATGTACAAAGTTTGTTCACTTTTGAATGCAAATCTGCTGTGTGAGACTGGAAATGCTGGAGTAAAGAAGATTTGTGAGGTAAAGTAAACTGCTTAACCTGCTTTCTGGAATACCCCTCAGCTCTTACTTGAGCCAGCACTAAAGAAATCATGTCCACCCCATAAAAACATTGAAGTGAGTAAGCCATTTGGGGATTTTCATGTTGCCGCCTAGTGGACCTGTCTCACTGAACATACACTTGACTGTCCGAGGAAACTGGGTGGCTTTTTCGTTTCACTTTGTGCTGGTTCCAACTAGCGGCTGGAGTTTGTTTTCTGTCTTCCTGCAGGGAAAGATGCGTTTCTTGAAGAAACACTATCATATTTCTTAAGTTTAAGAAAAGAAATAACCTTCCTTCATTCCACGTGGAGAGAGATAATCCACTCATTAACATTTGATATTTTGGCACATTAGAAAAATTCAACTGTGTCAAAAATACAATTATGAAGACCACATTCCACATTGGTGCAACAATCAACCCCCTAACGTTGCGCATTAACCCCGTGCACGACAGCGCCAACCGCCGTCCATCCCTCTAAACTCAAACAGTCCATGGATGCCTACAAGAGCCCCGTGACAACTTTGCTGTCAGATTGCTCAAGTCCGGTGCTTCTATACAAAAAAGTTGACATAATTACACAACAGAAGATAATCTATAAAACAAACTCCAGCCCGTAAGCGGAATAAACACACACACACACACACACACACACACACACACATACAAAAAAAAAACATGTAGATTCATCCACTTAATTGTCTCCAAGGTGTGTTCCTCCACAAAACAAACTCCAGCCTATAGCGGAACCAGCAAAAAACAAAAAAAACGGGCCATTCAGTTCTTCAGGCAGTCAAACTCACTCCAATGTCCTGCAAGAAGTTTTGCATAAAACCAGCTCAAGCCAACAGGAGGCATAAGCACCCAAAATGAGCAGATTCATCCAGAAGCTGTCCCGAAGAAATGAGATTACAGAAAACAAACTCCAGCCGCTAGGAGGAACCAGCACAAAGCGAAACGAAAAAGGTGCCCAGTTTCCTCGGACAGTCAAGTGTATGTTCAGTGAGATGGGTCCACTAGGCGGTAACGTCAAAATCCCCAAATGGCTTACTTCAATGTTTTTATGTAGGACAGTGCTTGCTGTGGGCATGTAAATTTTCTTCGGCCATCCTTAGTATCTATTCTCAGTTTGGCCGGGAACATCAGTGCAAAAGTGATCTTCCGTTGATGTAAGAGATTCTTGTATTCCCTGAATCGATCACGTTTCTCTCTTGTCGAATTCTGGGAACAAGAAAATGCTGTGGTTCTTCCAAGAAAGTTTTTCACGTAACACGAGATCTTTATCGGATGATCTCAGAAATGTGGCCAGAATTTATTGGGGCCTGTCTCCCTCCGTAGAACTCAGAGCCAGAACTCTGTGAGCTCGCTCGATTTCCAGTTTATGGCCTGTTATGTCGAGCAGACTCGGGAAGAGCTCGTCTAGGAATTTTACCATATCTCGGCCTTCCTCATGCTCAGGAATTCCAACAATTCGGATGTTGTTTCGGTGATTACAATTCTCCAAATCCTCCAGTTTTTCCCAAATGCGTTCCAAATCTATCTTGGTCGCTAGCGGGTTAGCAGTTAGTAACGTCCGACAATCTTGTAATCAACTCAGAATTTCATCTCCATGGAAGTGATCGATCGCCGTATTGCAGCAAGATCCACCAAGTCTGCAACGACCTTCGTCAGCATTGCCGACACATTCATGAATTCGTGCCGGATTTCTTTCAGTTCACTGTCCGAACTGAGTCCGGTGCTTTCGGCCTGCCGCTGAGGGGAATCAGCTTGAGCACGTAAGTGTCTTTTAATATCTTCAGAGCCCGAGGATTTTGAATTCTTTGACATTGTCTTAAGAATCGGGGTGTATCAAATCTCACCGGTTTATGACACATAGTAATAAAACTAGCAAAGTGTGCAGAGCTCGCCGCTCACGTCCACTCCTCGCATAGCGTCACATGACTCCCAAACTTCACTTAAGATGACAAGTCACGTTAAAAATACAGTAGTTGAGTAAAATATGCTGGCTACCACCCCTGGAGTTCACTAGTTCGAATCCCAGGGTGTGCTGAGTGACTCCAGCCAGGTCTCCTAAGCAACCAAATTGGCCCGGTTGCTAGGGAGGGTAGAGTCACATGGGGTAACCTCCTCGTGGTCGCTATAATGTGGTTTGTTCTCGGTGGGGCGCATGGTGAATTGAGCGTGGTTGCCGCGGTGGATGGTGTGAAGCCTCCACACGCGTTGTGTCTCCGTGGCAACGCGCTCAACAAGCCATGTGATAAGATGCGCGGGTTGACTGTCTCAGACGTGGAGGCAACTGGGATTCGTCCTCCGCCACCCGGACTGAGGCGAATCACTATGCGACCACGAGGACTTAGAGCGCATTGGGAATTGGGCATTCCAAATTGGGAGAAAAAGGGGAAAAATCAAAAAAAAAAAAAAAAAACAGTAGTTGACATGCTGATCTGCACAGAAGTTTCTGAACACAAGAATGTGTCCTATGTGAACACCCCCTAAAAATGCATCCAGCCTAATTATTCACATCTTCCTTCAGGCCAATTAGTCAACTAGTCATTCAGGCAATCCACCAACCACTCTGTTTTGAAGATATGTACAGTAGTTTTGCATATCCCTAATACATGCACCAAGACAGCAAATTTCATAGTTTTTTATGATGGGCTCAACTGCCAATTCTAGCAGTCACATTTCAATGCACTTTATGCATAGATGACTGAGAGTTGCAGAGAACTTTCACACCCCTTGTCTAGACTGCTTTATATGCTAGTGCTGTAGTTGAAAGAGCTTGTGGGTTTATGTATAAAGACAGTGTTTTGTGATTGCAGTTAGCCTGTGCCTTGCAACGTTAGCTGTACTGAATCCCCCCCTTCCCCCTCCCTCTCCGTCACTATGCCCTCCAGCACACGTCCGCTGACCCATTTCCTGCCTGTAGTATGCTGAAGTGCTAATGTGGACTTTCATTTAGTTGTGACTTTTTCTGAGTTTAACAGACTAGCACATCTGTTTAAGATGATTTTTACTCAACACTCAAACTTTTTAAAATGTAATAACCCTAAATATTTGAAGTTTTATTCATTTAAATCAGTTAAACATTACACAATTTAATTTGATAGAATTTTGGTATTAAGTTGAAAAGAACATAATTCACCAAATATACCTTAATAAATGTGGACAGTCACATTTTACTTAATAAAAAGTTTGACACCTGTGATGGATTATATGTTCTTGCCACAGGGTGGCTATAACTGTTTGCCAGTAGTAGCAGGTATTTGCCAGAGGTTTGCCAAAAAACTGTTTTCCAGTAGTGGAAAAATTTCTATTGTTGCCATTGTGCCAAGGTTTCCAAGGTTTGCAAGTTTACCACTATTGAAGACCCGCAAACTTCTAGCAAATAAAAACTGTTTATTTGCTGCAAATGAAACAACTTGCCACAAGTTTCCAACAAAGTGGTTGTCAAAATCTTTCATCTTTCGACTTTTCTGGTGCCGTTACCGAGGGTCTGTGAAAAGTGGAATAATGATATTATCCAATATTATCATAGCCTAAAATGTTTCCATTCAGTCAAATTCTGATGGATAAATGCTCTGCCCTTCATTTTCCCCACTTAATCTACTGTTTCACTGTAAAAAAGTCACACTACGGAAGTTAAATGCATTGTGAATACTCTTGTATTTTGCCTTTTAAGTACACTTCACAAGTTGTGATATTTTTCACATTTAGGGGTAGACCTTCCTTATTTATGATCAGTGTCATGCAGTGAATTTGAAAAACTGACAGTATGACTGATGATATTGATGTTGTGAAGGTTATACATTTCCTGAGGAATATGCAGAATGTTTACTCTATACAAGCCAAGGAATGTGGGAAAGACCTTTTGGCTTGTCCATGTGTTGGATAATTACCTCCTTGTGAGAATATGCTTAGAGGGGACTCTTCAAAGTCACCTGTTATGATTCCATTTTGAATAAGAGTATTGCTGTCTCTTTAGCCTCTAAATGTGTTACATCTCTGTTTGCACCTTTAGCAAAATGTTGTGAAGTGTTTTGCACTTATAATGTCATTCTTGGTTGCATTGGAAAGAAAACCTTCAGCAGTGTTCTTAATTCACTAATGTAAGAGTGTTGATCTATCAGCTTGAGGCAGCACTTCACACAGCCTCTATTCATTTGAACTGGCAGCATAGGATGCAGGCACCAAAAGATACCTGCCTCACTTGATTGGGAGCAAGCTTTAGCATCCGAAATAGGATTTCGGAGCCAAAGGTTCATGTCATCACTGTGGTATTGATCAGCGTTTCAGCAGACTTCGCTCTCCCATGGTGCTGTTGCGTATTGATGTCGGAACCATGTTCTTCATTTGCCATTTATGTGACTCATTGGCTTGTGAAGACAGAAGTTGCGTATACCTCCCGCCCCTCCCCAGACAGTTTACAGTAGTTGTGTGCTGCATCAGATATTTGGAAGTAAAAAGCGTGAAATGATTTGTGAGCAAGGTCTGAGGGCAGATTGCGCATTCATCAGGCACTCTACATGAGAATCCTTAAAGATATTTGCATGCATGCACAGTTCCGTAACATGATCTGAATTTTCACTATCTTAAGATGTGTGGGAACATACAGTGGAATCACCTCTGTATGTGTTGACAGTTTGATGGTAATTACCTGAAAAAGAAAATATTTTGAAAAGCGTTTACTGTAATTTACAGAATGTAGGGGTGGGTGGTATGACCAAATGTTATATCACGGTTTTATATAACGTTATATATATCTCATCATCATCGTCATCATCATCACAGTATACAGTAGTTTTTTGTAGGGAATTCAACAAAAAGTGTTTCTATATTAAACAACCATGTTGAACTTATTTGGAACTTGGACACAAACAAAAGATTATTCAAAGCAAATGAATGAAGTCTGGCCGCAGTGCAAAACAGCTTCACTTTATGTAACGCTTTAGTTAAAAAAAAAATGTAGCCGTGATTGTTCATAATGGTTTTCAATCAGTATTACAGAAACAGTTTAGCAATATGATCTTGCAATATACTGTGATACTGTGCTATTTCTAGCACATCAATGGAAATGTTGTGCTCACATGTGCCTGAGCCTCAGCTCTTTCCAGCAGCATATCAAATATGGATGTTGACGTGGTGTGTGTGTGTGTGTGTGTGTGTGGCAGAGGAAGTGAGGCATTGTGAAATGTTTGGAGCACACATTGTGTTTTGTAATCCAGGGTCAGTGTCAAGCAGACTGATCATCCTGAACATGAGAGGAGCCCATTTGTAGACACCCCAAACACCTGCTCCTAAACCCTTAAATCTGCTGCACTCATTTCACACAAAGTCAGCTAAGGTGTGAATACTTTCATATTATGTTGTGGCATCTGCTTGCAAAGTGGAAGTTGCACAGTGACAAGCAGAAATCAGGGTACCAGGTAACTTTAAAGTTGTATTTTCCAGGCCTTGGAAAGTCATGGGGATTTCTGTCATAAACAGTTTTCTATTTATACTCTGCTTTAAAATATTTTATAGCTAAATATTGCTCTTTGGTAGCATAAAACGTGCTTGAAAGCCTTTGATTTGTGAGCGAATCATTCTTTAGAGTCAGTACTTTTTAAATTATTTGGTTGAACTGGTTCACAAATTAGTCCGAATGAGTCATTAGCAAATCAGTCTGAATTTTTAAATAATAATAATAATAATAAAAAATTGTTATCCAGAAATCACAACTGTCTAGAAAAGTCATGGAAATTCATTAGTCAAAAGTGTGGGAGACATAAAACATGTGAAAAAGCTAATATTTAACAGTAGATGTTACATTAGGTTGACAATCGCTTTTCCGTAAGTTGCGTCAAGATTCTATTTTGCCTCTACCTCTATATGTAAACAAATTTGAGGCTGTTCTTTCCTTCCACTGTATCTAGTGCTGCCATGTTAGTTTGTCAGGCAGTTCTTTTGACTGATGGTGGGAACCATAACATGGCATTCGGCTCATGTTTGCCTAAACAACAGAAACCCAAGGGATGTGCAAGGTTCTTAACGCCTCTGTGTCCATCACGCTGTCCTGTCTCTGCATACTGACCCTCACTTAGATGAACCAAGACAGGAAGGTATGCAGGGAGAATGTACATCCTTCCTCCCCAAGAAGAGAGAGAGGAATGAGAAGGGGAAATAAATAATGAGTGAAACACATTTCCATAGACACAAAGACTGACATGTCTGCTAGTGCAGCCGGAGAGAAGGGCCATCCTGCCAGTCTTGGCAGACAAAACACAGGCCCAGCATGAGATGGCTGAGGTGAAGAGGAGAAAGAAGAAAGCCATGGGACCTTTGTAAAGAGAAGAAGGGCTGAGTAAGGGAAACAGTCAAGATATAAGCTGCAGAGTAGAAAAAAGACATTTATATACTGTAACACTATAATAAATAAATATGTCCTTTTGCGTTCCCTCACTCAATCAAATGAGTTTCTACTGTTAAATGTTAAATCTCTGGTAAGAAAATCTGTTCTTTAGTAGGGCTGAAACGATTAGTCGACGTTATCGACAACGTCGACAAAAAAAAAAAAAAACCAAAAAAAAAAAATTGGACAAAAGTTTTCGTTGTTCAATATTCGTTTGATCTTAATGTAACATGAGATCACATTAAACTCTAATAATGACGTGTGAGAAGAACACTGCAGATCGCGCCTGATTGAGAAAACGTAGCTCTCAGTCCAGACGCACTCCAAACTTTCCAAACAGCTGAATAATCGGTTAAGAACTAATGATTAATCGGTGCAATAATTGCCCGAATAATCATTCTTATAATCATTAAATTAGTTGATTATCAAAATAATCATTAGTTGCAGCCATATTCTTTAGCTTAAGAGAAGGTCAAGTGGAAGTCTAAGAGCTTGAAGTGGGTGTACACGTACCCCTGTCACACATACATACTGCGCACATAAATGCCACGAGGTTTTTTTAATGGTAAGCTCCAAGCTGATTGGCTGACTTTATGCAATGTAACCGGAGACTGTACAGGCCTTTATCAGTACACTGGGGCTATAATCCGAATTAAATACCAGCTTACTGGATACAGTGCAGTATATATTGTATGCTGCGTACTATTTTAGAAAAATAGTATGTAAAAAAAATAAGCACTGTTCTACAACAAACGTTTCAAACCAGATGTAACAGTGTTGTCACATGACCTCATCACGTTGCATGTTTGATTCAGTGAGTAGCATCCAGTTATCATCTTGGAGAGATCTAATTATATACATTACTTCAACTTTGGGCACTTTCATGAATTTCAGATTAAAACTGAATTTGAAACATTTAAAGCAGGCTTTATTTATTTTTGATACTTTTGTATAGCCTTTTATGTCAGATTTTATTGCGTTAGATTTTAGCCTATTGTTTTAGTCCAAGACCCAGACTTTAAATACTAAAATTAAAAATACAAAATTACATGTTTAAAACCAAGAATCTAAACAGTGAAATAAAAAACCCTTTCAATATTTTTTTGTGTGAAAAGGATTTCTTGCATCGACGTGGCTCTATTGGGATTAATATCTGTTTAAGACCACTACAAATGGCTCCATGAACCACATTGCGCTCAACCTTCTTTTAGTACAGACAATGAAGGTTGATGAAGCAATTTCAGCTAAGCTCTTAGCATCGAGACCACCATGGCGTGAAATGGAGTTTGGGAGCGGCCATAAACCTGAGTGGTTTCTGCTAATGTTATGTGAATAGCTAGCAAAATCAACAGAACCAGTTTGTACCCTGAGGGATCCTAACCTTAACAGCTAAAATGATTCTACACAGACAAACAGTACGTCTTTTATCTAACACATGTAAAAAAAAAAAAATTCTCCCATTCTCTACTTTGGCTAATAACAATAGTTGTCGATAGAAATATTTATCATGCTATCTGGAAAGTGGCCTGAGAATAAGTAACAGAAAACAAGCAAGAGTCAGTGACACTATAGTCATCGTTGAGAAATCCTGGCATTGTTTCAGGGAGAAACTGGGACAACGTGCTTGACTTTCTTTTATTTTTTTTATTGACATTTGCTTGTGTATGATTTTTGTTTGTGTCGCATTCCTAATAATTAGAAAGTTTGTGTCTATTGATGTGGGTTTATGTGTTGGCCTTGTTTTTCTAAGCTTGCAAGAAACAAAAAAATGCAGTCTGATCACCTGCTGCTAAAGGCAGTTTTGCTTTAATTGGATTAGTGTGTCTGTGTATGTGTATGTGGTGGAGTTCTTATTTGTTGTGTGGCCTGTGAGTTCTCTGTGCAATATCTAAAACCTCTCTTTCTTGGATCTATATCGCAATAAACCCAGCATCCAAATATGCATACTTACAAACTATGCCAAAGCAGTATGTTAATTGAGTAGAGTCCAAGACCTCAGTATTCATAAAACAGTAGGAGAGTAAAACCCAGATGACCTACTACATCCGAGATTCTGAAGTGCGCATCCACTGGACACTTTACTATCCGATAATGCCACATGACTTAAGAAAACATTGTATTCAAAACGGTGGGAAAAAAAATGGCAGAGAGTTGAGTGACTTTAAGTAGGGGTGTATTTACTGTATACAGTGTGTGTGCGCGTGCGCGCGCGTGTGTGTATGCGCGCGCGCGCACAGTCGTGTGAAAAAGAAAGTACACCCTCCTTGAATTCTATGGTTTTACCTATGAGGACATAATAAGAATCATCTGGTCCTTAGCATGTCTTAAAATTAGGTAAATACAACCTCAGATGAACAACAACACATGACATATTACACCGTGTCATGATTTATTTAACAAAAATAAAGCCAAAATGGAGAAGCCATGTGTGAAAATTAAGTACACCTTATGATTTAATAGCTTGTAGAACCACCTTTAGCAGCAATAACTTCAGGTAATCGTTTCTGTATGACTTTATCAGTCTCTCATATCGTTGTGGAGGAATTGCTGAATGCTCCAGATCAGCAAACTGCTAAAACTTAGGCTTTTATAGAGGTTGTCACACTTGCTGATAATCAACTAATCAAGGGCATTTGATTAGCAGCACTTGGCTACTACTTAGCCTCTTAATTGCTATTGAATGATAAGGTGTACTTAGTTTTTCACACATGGCTTCTCCATTTTGGCTTTATTTTTGTTAAATCATGACATGGTGTAATATGTCATGTGTTGTTGTTCATCTGAGGTTGTATTTACCTAATTTTAAGACCTGCTAAGGACCAGATGATTTTTATTATGTCCTGATACGTAAAACCATAGAATTCAAGGAGGGTGTACTTTCTTTTTCACATGACTGTATGTATAACAAGTTGAAGTCAAAACATACATACACCTTAGCCAAATACATTTAAACTAAGTTTTGCACAATTTCTGACATTTAATCATAGAAAACATTCCCTGTCTTAGGTCAGTTAGGATCACTATTTGAAGAATATGAAATGTCAGAATAATAGTAGAGAGGATTATTTCTTTCAGCTTTTATTTCTTTCATCATATTCCCAGTGGGTCAGAAGTTTATGTACACTTTGTTAGTATTTGGTAGCATTGCCTTTTAAATTGTTTAACTTGGGTCAAATGTTTTGGGTGTCCTGACTATACTTTGTGATCAGTTGAATGCCACTAATGAATTAAAGTACCAATTTCCTTCCGAAACAGCAAAATCTGTACATTATTCCAAACCTTTGGCCACCAAAAGATGTAGTATGGCCTGGGAATGTATTCTTGCTACTCGCCTACATACCTACAGAATATAATTTTCAGCTGAGAAGCATGTTCTTCTATAAATGCAGTACATACTCTGTTAGTATGCAAATTCAAACCCGGATGTACTCTATGCAAGTGTGCTAACGCAAACCTTCATATGTCTGTGCCATTAAACTGGATGTGTTGTTATTCAGGTAGCTTGCTATAAACTTGTTGACTTTAAGAAACTTGCTAATCAAGATTTTCCTCACAGTCACTCTGACTTTAAAGTCTGTAGTAGAAGAGAGTCCACACCAAAGTTTGCTATTTGTGGTAATACTGAGAATGCAATGCATACTTGTGTTGCGTAATAAATTGCGGTCTGACATAGGGCTGCACGATTATGACAAAAATCATAATTGCCGATTATTGCACTTGATATTGTAATCACGATTATTATTGACAATTATTTGATGAAATTACTGTGACGTCACTAAGCAGGCAACCACGATTCTGCGTTCTTCAGAACAGCAGGTTATGGGCGATGCTGCAGTTTCTTTTATGCAATACATACTGGAATAATGTTTGCTAATGTTACTAAAGGTTATTATAAAGGTATATCTGTGATTTAAAGTTAAGAAATACATGTAGGTTCTTTTTTAACTATTGACAAAACCAGTTTTAATTTCAGTTAATATGCCTCTGTGTGATGTATCATGTTGATGTATTCACATCCTCACACATTTAACACTTCCAAAGACTGAAAAATGTGACATAAAAATATCAGACATGCAATGTGTCTTTACTGCTTAAATTATTGGCCCACATACAGTAAATAATATTATTTGACACATTCAGTAGTCGAACTGAAATGTTTTTAGATTAAAGTTACTTACTGCATTTAAATTCCCGTATTGTGGTGTTGTTCGCATAAGATCATTGTTAGATCATATTTGGGTTCAAATCTATCACAGTGGTTTGAAAAGTAAGATCAGCAGGTTTACGAGTTTGTGTGATTTGATAAAATGTAAATCTACCAACAGCAGTTGTGTCAAGTAGGTATTTCTTTGAGCAGACGCGATAACAAAGATGGTCCGTGAAATGTGACTTTTTCTATGTCCAAAACAAGCCACTTCATAGCTGTTTAATACATAAATACAACTATTATTCTTTTTTAATAAATTGTACACAAAAATCGAGGAACGTAACAATGTTCAAACTCTCCCATTATAATGACTGAAGCTGTCGCTCACTGTTTGAGCCCTGCAGTTCAGCACGAGCTCAATGACACAGAGTTCTGCCCTCACAAATGCTCACAAAATAAATATAGCTGTTTAAACAACACAGTAAATCAGTTATTTAGACCCTGCCTGTACCTTGATTATAACGCCGGGATCGTTTTAGTTTGCGATAAATAAAACGGTGCGACATGCAACGAATTGAAAACAATTCAAAATTGCACACCTTTGTTCTACAGCTTCTTTTTGAGTGCCAGACAATGTTTCTTTATCACTAATTTTCTTGTGCCATCGCAAACAGAAATGAAACATACTGTAAGCAAGCATCTGGACGTCAGGCTATTTAAAACTTGCGCATAAGGATTGGTTGCCATGACTGATTGGTCTGAAGGCTCGCTGCGATTGGCCATTGTCATTTCATTGCAAAACGCACACGTCTGGGATTGATTTGAAACTGAAACGCTGCAAAAACACATTCTAAATAGAAACCATTAATGCAATAGGAGTAGACTTAAATTGAATAATCGTCAGTTTTCACTTACATAATCGTGACAGCTGTAATCATAATCGCGATAAGTTTTTCTAATAATTATGCAGCCCTAGTCTGACACATTTTGAAATGCAACAACCATGAAATAGAGCTTGTGCAGCTGGAAGCACTTGCGTTTAAATTCTTGTGTAGAATGTTTCGGGCATAGATCAGTGTCATGGCACCGGTCTCTCCATGGCTATATGGCCTCAACTTGCAGACAGGGCACATTTCCGAAACAGTCAGTTCAACATTCTGCTTCACAAGTGTTGTTGAGCAGGCTGTCTATAATTGGCAGCTTGTGTGAACGCCATTGCAACCAACTTTGATTTTTTTGGATAGTCAGTGCATGTACAAGATGCTACTCATCTCCAGAGAGCCAAACCATATAGCTGCTCTTAAGATGATGGCATTGTGTGAAATATTGTTTATGATCAGCCAAAATCATGAATGTTGACACCCCTTGGCACCCTAAAGGAATAGTTCACCCAAAAATGAAAATTCTGATGTGCTGACTCACACTCATGTCATTCTGAACCCGCGTGACTTACTTAGTTCCATGGAACATAAAAGGAGAAATGTTGAATGTACTGACTATTGTTTTCAATATAATGAAAGTGAATAAAGACTCTTTCATTTTGGAGCTTGACAGCCCGGATCTCCATTCATTTTCATTATATTTTCATTATTTAACATTTTTCATAACATTTCTACTTTTGTGTTTCACAGAAGAATGTAATGCAATTTTGGAACAACATGAGGGGGAGTAAAAATCTAGGTGAATTGTCACTAACTGGAACTGCAAAATCACATGGATCGCAGGCCAGGTGTGGAGCTGGAAGTGAGCCACATTTGTGTGGAATGCCACTCAGATGTGCAAATGTGATGGTTGATTCTTGTCTTAGTGTACAGTACAATCTCGCTGTCTGTCGATAGTTCTCACTGGAGCACTAACAACAGAAAACACTCATACACACCCTTACACACATACACACTCCTGGTCTGGTTTTGTCCTTTGAGCCCTTGAGCAATGTCTTCTCTAAAGACGTCACTCCCCCTTCACTGCTTTATAGTAACTTTATTGTACGTACACACAGCTTGAGTCACAAACTCTACAATATGGTGTTGGGGTGAAGCCAGATTGAATTGCACACAGTAAAATGGCCTCCCTGTACTTCCCTTTTGTATTTGGCATTTCTTTATTTAGGTGTTAGATGGAGTGTTGGATTTGAATCTCACACTTGGTCGGGTGCTGGTCAGGAGAGATGGTACATAGCAACAGTTTTGTGATGGAGGATATCAAGGGTTTTGGTGTCCGTGTGAGCTGAGAAGTAATTAGCTTGCAGGTGGAAATGCTGTTTTTAGCATTTTTATCAGAGCTGTTTATTAAAGTCAACATGAAATCAAAAAGTAGTGTGACCTTCCTTTTCAGCTGATGTCACCAAGCCCTCTTATTTTTAACCCCTCCCCTCTAATCACTTGTCATATATGTAGTCCATGCCTATCTAGCTGCATTTGTCCATTCTGGGATAGAACACTTTTTTCGGCCTCCAATCAATTCACAAAGGGTAAAATCGAGTCCCGGCCTAAATTTTAATCCCATGGAATATACTGTTTCACTTAGAAATCCAGTATGTCACATTACAGAAGTAAATGCTGAATGTCATTTTAACATTTGAGCATTTTAGTAATATATTGCAGATAAACAAACTAGAGGTAGACCGATATATTGGTTTTGCTGATTTAACGGTGCAGATAGTTGCTTTTTGGGACTATCGGTTATCGGCAAAAATGTATGCTGATGTTGCGATTTTTAGTTGTTGTTTTTTTTTATTGTATCTCCAACGGCATATCTTGTGCATAATATAATCATTAAACCTCATCTGGTGAAATATACTGTATAGGCTATAAAAAGCCTAACTTTGGGGGGCCTAGGTATCTCAGCAAGTATTGACGCTGACTACCACACCTGGAGTAACGAGTTCAAATCCAGGGGGTGCTGAGTGACTCCAGCCAGGTCTCCTAAGCAACCAAAATTGGCCTGGTTGCTAGGGAGGGTAGAGTCACATGGTGTAACCTCCTCGTGGTCACAATGAGTGGTTCTCACTCTCAATGGGGCATGTGGTAAGTTGTGTGTGGATCGAGGATATTAGCATGAGCCTCGCATACTGCGAGTCTCCGCTGTGTCATGCACAACGAGCCACGTGATAAGATGTGCGGATTGACGTCTCAGAAGCGGAGGCAACTGAGACTTGTCCTCCGCCACCCGGATTGAGTTGAGTAACCGTGCCACCACGAGGACCTACTAAGTAGTGGAAATTGGGCATTCCAAACTAAAAAAAAATAAAAATAAAAGCTTAACTTTGTAAATACTTTAATATAGAGCATTGTAATGGAGCCAAGTCTCCATTATTTCAAAATAAGTGTCCCTTTAGTGTTTTGGCTTGTTAATAATTAATAGTTAAAAATCCTACATTTATTATTATTATTATTATTATTATTATCATCATTATTAATATTATTATTATCATTATTTGGATTTTGGTTGCATAATAAATTGCGTTTGGGATGTTATTAATTTTGGAGTCTTGTAGCATATATGTCCGTGCCTGTCATAGTAAGTAAAGACTAAGAATTTTTTACATTCTATAAATAGATTTTTTAAAGCTATCAGCTGATTAATTGGTCATCGGTCCTTTCCACCACCTTAGTTATCGAGATAACTGTCGTGATAAATCCACTGTTGTTTGACCTCTAAAACAAACCATCTAAAGATGATTCAAATACAATTAGCCTATATACAGTGTATTGGCTATGTTCTGTGTGCTATCAGACTACAGGTGCATCTCAATAAATTAGAATGTCATGGAAAAGTTCATTTATTTCAGTAATTCAACTCAAATTGTGAAACTCGTGTATTAAATAAATTCAATGCACACAGACTGAAGTAGTTTAAGTCTTTGGTTCTTTTAATTGTGATGATTTTGGCTCACATTTAACAAAAACCCACCAATTCACTATCTCAAAAAATTAGAATATGGTGACATGCCAATCAGCTAATCAACTCAAAACACCTGCAAAGGTTTCCTGAGCCTTCAAAATGGTCTCTCAGTTTGGTTCACTAGGCTACACAATCATGGGGAAGACTGCTGATCTGACAGTTGTCCAGAAGACAATCACTGACACCCTTCACAAGGAGGGTAAGCCACAAACATTCATTGCCAAAGAAGCTGGCTGTTCACAGAATGCTGTATCCAAGCATGTTAACAGAAAGTTGAGTGGAAGGAAAAAGTGTGGAAGAAAAAGATGCACAACCAACCAAGAGAACTGCAGCCTTATGATTGTCAAGCAAAATCGATTCAAGAATTTGGGTGAACTTCACAAGGAATGGACTGAGGCTGGGGTCAAGGCATCAAGAGCCACCACACACAGACATGTCAAGGAATTTGGCTACAGTTGTCGTATTCCTCTTAAGCCACTCCTGAACCACAGACAACGTCAGAGGCGTCTTACCTGGGCTAAGGAGAAGAAGAACTGGACTGTTGCCCAGTGGTCCAAAGTCCTCTTTTCAGATGAGAGCAAGTTTTGTATTTCATTTGGAAACCAAGGTCCTAGAGTCTGGAGGAAGGGTGGAGAAGCTCATAGCCCAAGTTGCTTGAAGTCCAGTTTTAAGTTTCCACAGTCTGTGATGATTTGGGGTGCAATGTCATCTGCTGGTGTTGGTCCATTGTGTTTTTTGAAAACCAAAGTCACTGCACCCGTTTACCAAGAAATTTTGGAGCACTTCAGGCTTCCTTCTGCTGACCAGCTTTTTAAAGATGCTGATTTCATTTTCCAGCAGGATTTGGCACCTGCCCACACTGCCAAAAGCACCAAAAGTTGGTTAAATGACCATGGTGTTGGTGTGCTTGACTGGCCAGCAAACTCACCAGACCTGAACCCCATAGAGAATCTATGGGGTATTGTCAAGAGGAAAATGAGAAACAAGAGACCAAAAAATGCAGATGAGCTGAAGGCCACTGTCAAAGAAACCTGGGCTTCCATACCACCTCAGCAGTGCCACAAACTAATCATCTCCATGCCACGCCGAATTGAGGCAGTAATTAAAACAAAAGGAGCCCCTACCAAGTATTGAGTACATATACAGTAAATGAACATACTTTCCAGAAGGCCAACAATTCACTAAAAATGTTTTTTTTATTGGTCTTATGATGTATTCTAATTTTTTGAGATAGTGAATTGGTGGGTTTTTGTTAAATGTGAGCCAAAATCATCACAATTAAAAGAACCAAAGACTTAAACTACTTCAGTCTGTGTGCATTGAATTTATTTAATACACGAGTTTCACAATTTGAGTTGAATTACTGAAATAAATGAACTTTTCCACGACATTCTAATTTATTGAGATGCACCTGTATGTTTGTTGCTCTTTCTGTGTTTTGTTCCTACTTTTACTGACCATGCATTCTTCTCTCTGTAGGACCCGGCAGGGATATTTGAGCTGGTGGAACTGGTGGGCAATGGCACTTATGGTCAGGTGTACAAGGTAAGAACCTATTCTTTGTTTTATTTCTTTCCCTGTAAGCCATTTTAATTGGAGGATCAGTAGTGTGAGGTTTCAACAAATGTGGTTTTGGTCTCTGTAAAGGAGAAGGTGTGTTGTCTTCACAGGCACGACTTCTGTTATTCTCACATTCACTCACACACACTCTCGTTTCATTAATCTACTACTCAAAGCGTCAAAAGCTACAGTTTTTGCAACCAGGGACCCTCTCAGCAGCCTTCTGCTCATTCCTTCTCTCTCTTTCTCACTTTTAAACTAACATTGCAATGTTGCTCCCTCAGACAGCAGTCTCAATGACAGCACAATTTGCACTCTTCCTTTCAAAACGAACAATATTTTCCATCTGCCGCCTCCTCCACAGCTGCTGTTTGAGCCATGGGAATGCCAACAATAGCACTTAGTTGTAGGATGTTCATCTGAACTGTCTGGAGTTTGATTTCTAATTTCTCATGAAAATTGTGACTGTGGCAACATCTCTGCTAAATATATTGCGTGGTTCATTACAAGTTTCCTGGCAGTTCCGGGGTGACATGTCCGCTGTGGCGTTAAAAGTTTAAACTTTGGAGGATAAAGTATACCTGGGCATGAACTTAAAGTTTTAAATCATCATTCAGTTATATCCCAGCACAAAGATGCTCCCTGCTGCAGAACCAGGACAAATGCTGGCAAGGAGGAGACCAGAACGAGGGGAGGGGAGCCCACCAGATAGGCGGAGAGAGAGGGAAAAGCAGTGGAGGAAGAGAGATGAGAACTGGCTCCGTGCCAGAGTTAGCAGATATAGAGCCTAGAAGAGGCTCTTTAGTGGGAGGAATGTGATAAGAGAGTGTCTGATGTACACACATCACTTTTTGCCTTGAAACCTGTGGCAGACACACACACACACGTTCTATTTTTATGGAGCGAGGCGATCTCTGCTCGGACAGGCAGGTGAATCTCTTCCACTTGGCTTCCTTCTGTTCGCTTAGTCGTCCGTGTTTGACCGTGAACACACCTCATCCATCAGTCTCACAGTCCCACGTCTGTCAGCCCCCTCATTGCCTTCAAATTAGTAACAAACCCCGAAAAATTTACATGAGATCAGGTTTATAGCAGAAGAGATTGGATCAAATGCTGTAGTTGATGCTGTTAAGATCCCTTACTTTGGATCCATGTGGCACGGGGGATTATTTTACCATGGCTGTTTAAAAGTGAAAGACGAGGCCTGGTGGACCTGAAGGTCATTCGGTTGTTATGAGTGTTGAAGTAACCACAACATGTGACATCAATTCTTCAGGAATAATGGGCCAGTGTGCCAGTTGTCACTAGCCCTATAGAGTACAGCAGTGCCCCACACACTTTTTCAGCCATCTTGGTTCCAGAGGTGTTTTTCCCAGTCACTTTTTTTCCCATAGGGATTTCATAAAATCCTTTATAAAAGAGTTATAAGCCATGGACCAAACCAAATAGCTCTGAGGTGAATTACAACTATACAAATTTTAATTCAAAACAAAGTTTTTGAAAATTGGACAAAAACATTAAGATACAAGACTGTAGGTGCGTCCCAAACCGCACACTTCTGTGCTATTGTACGTCATTTTGGAGTGTAAGTAGTTCAAGTAGTATGTTTACACTGAAAATGCATCAAAAAGAAGTGTACTATGAGTACCTGGATTATGCACTTTTCAAGCATCAAAACGGAGTGTGGAATGTTGGACACTTCGTGCACTCAGCGCATGCGGCTTGCCGTACATGGAGGAAGGGGCAGAGTTACCGTCAGCGATTGGTGATCTGGCAAACTATTGGAGAATATGCCAACTAGCGAAACTTCTGTGAAGACAGCCACTTACAAAAGTGAGTTAAATGCTTTACCATCATACCATGCTGTGTGAATATGTATATTATTGAGATATAAGTGTTGAACTGAGGGTGGATAGCATGCTAGCGGCAACACAACGCTTGGGTTTGAAATATCACTTCCGTCAGCTGTTAAATGGCGAATGCTTCAGTGAAGTAAAAAAATGTTAAAGACACCCTATTATGCTTTTTGGGATTTTACCTTTTCTTTAATGTGTAATATAGCTGTTTGTACATGTAAACGGTCTGCAAAGTTACAAAGCAAGACAACACTGCTCAAGAACTACAAGAAACGGCTAATTTGTAGTCCAGCCATTTCTTCTGTAAAGTATCTACGTCACTATGTAACACCCAGTGCACAGATGTAGGCCTCTGCTAACCTGCTAACTAATGTTATTGTGTTGAAATAGTTTTGCTAATCAGCTGTGGGCCCACTTTTACCTACAATTGTGTAGAATTATGCAGATTGTTTGTCGTTCTTACTATCATGAATAGTGATCAAGTGTGGAGATGGATTTATTTTTACAAACGGTCATTTTACATCTGCAATCCACAGTAGTGCTCGGCTAACATGCTATGTAATGTTATTGTTTTGGTAAGGGTTTACTGTTCAGCTGTGGGCCAGTTTTATTTAAAACTGTGTAACAAACTGGTCGATCTCAAGAGTCTTATATAATCATATAATTCTATAATTACAAGCTGTAATGTTATGGCCGCTATCCACGGTAGTCCACAGCTAACTTGCTCACTAACTCTCTAATACCCCCGGTAATGTCCAATCGGGAGTAAGCCTCTATTCTCCATTCATAGTTCTGGCGACAAAAGTTCGGCTGCACCCATTCCAGCAAAAGATGACTAACTTAGTTGCACTATCCGTCTTTTACTGGAAGTTTTGCTAGGTTCACAATAATCAGTGTACTTGTAAGAAAACTACTAAATTAAAACGTACCACTGTGAAACATCCTGCTCAAGTCGTGCTTGCGAAAGTGGTTCAGGTCGATCAGCTTGTTCTTCCAAACTTTCATTATCGGACTCGACTGATACAGCAAAAACCGACGCCATTGTTACCATAGTTACAATAGTGTTTACAGCTGTTAAGGAAGCCTGAAACTCGGTTATAGTAAGGGGTGTTATATTTCTAACACGCTCTGTGCGGTTGACCAATAGGCCAGCTGACCAATCAGAGCAGACAGGGCTTTTCTGAAAGGGGGGCTTTAAAGAGACAGGAGCTAATTCAGAGCCAGATTATGAAAATAGGTTTTGCAGAAATGTGCAGTATGAGAAAAATAATGTGTTTTTTGAACATTAAAGCATGTAAACCTATTTTAGTAGACCCCCAAAATAAAATCCTGAACATGTAAATTAGCAAAATATGGGCTCTTTAAGTGTTCCATTTGGGAGGATTCTGCACTTGGAAAATTTATACACTACATGGCTGAGTGCATAGTACATTTTGTAAGTGCATAGTGTATAGTGTGTCGTTTGGGACACAGCTTGTGTACTTAATGGCATTCATGAGGAATTGAGTCACAATCCCATGAAGCATTGAGAATGACATAATCGAATAGAAACGATGGGAAAATGTAAAACTGTTGATTTAAAGCTTTTGATTATAAATATAGAAACAATACATTTTATTTATTGCAAAATATTCAGATATATACAAATAAAAAGGTAGTTTGATCATGTTGGGAGACACTCGATTGCATCATTCCCAGTGCGTCATGGGATTCTCTGATTGGTGAATCTTTTCTCTTCAGTTACATAGGTAGTGTATTTATTAACTTGGAATTCCGCTATTAAACACGTTTAAAAAAAAAATAAAAAAAATAAAGTTTAAATAATGCAGAACAATGGCTTCAACAGAAGCATTTACCAAATTTATACCACAATAGCACATTTATTATGCCAAATTTATACCACAATATCACATTTACCGAAGCTCCATTCCATATGCCATATACCTCGGAGCTAAGGGTATGTAAGTTATTGTTAAAAATCAATTAGCCTATGGAGAAAATGAATGGGGACTTTAAATTACAGAACAAGACTGTTGCACTCCTGGGCCTATTGTGCTGCATTTACTCTGTCAATTCAGTTTCTATGCAGTCAAGTAAGCACTGGTGCAAAATATTGAGGGAGCATACACACAGGATACATTCTTACATTTTAATGTCAGTTGTTCACAAGATGTGTTTCACAACACTAAGGCAAGATTTTGTTAAAAAATGTATTCAGTTGTGATGCATTATTTCCTGCAGTTGTTATTCCTATGTCAATTTTGCCTCAGGGTCAGTAAAAATGTCGCCAGGACAAGTAAAAATCTGAAATATACAGCAACTCCTATTTGTTGAGCCTTGTCTAGTTCTAGAGCTGTGGACCCCAAGACTCAAAATCTGGTGGTAACTTGTCCCTGTTTCTTGTCCCTAAATCATGAGAATGTGTGTTTCGTAAGAAGTTAAGGCCGGTCATTTCAGCTGTGTCTGTCACCAGTCGATGGAAGATCTGCCTGGTGAGAGACGTTAAACCAGTGAGTAGTCCTCATCTTATTGATAATAGAACAGCAGCAGATACAATTCCTGGAAAGAAGTTGACAGGTTCGCAGATGGATCCCAGCAAAATTCCATAAGAGTTCTGGGATCGTGAGTGTCCTGACTGCTATCCATCCCCAAGACAGGATTTGGGTGCCAGGCATGGATCACTAAAATCATTTTGTAGTATTCAGTTTGTAATAAAGTCATCTCTTCCTTTTTTTTACTTAAATTTTGCCTGTCAACACTATCTAAGATGTACATACATGTTTGTCGGTTGTGGTTGGTTCAACAGAAACTGATTAAGACTGACTTGTGTGCTACTTTTTGACATTCATGGATCTGGGTTGGTGAGTGCGCCTATCCCGACTCGCTATGTTAATAGCTAATGCTATGCTTCCTTTTTCCTCTTAGCACAAGCTGTAGCCCACCTGGGAGGCAGTGGTTAGTGGCCTCAGGGCAGGCTGAAAATGGGACACAGAGCTTCATCATGCTGAGTTGGCCTGACTGAGCTGCTATACTGGGAGATCTGGGCTCTGGTGGTCCTCCTTCTCTTGCATTGTCTTCTGACCTGGCATTCCACTCATGCACTCACCCTGTTGTCTTCTGTGGTACACACTATATGGCCAGAAGTTTGTAGACACGCAAACATCACACCCATATGTGCTTGTTGAGTATTTTGTTTCTAAACCAATAGCATGAATAGAGTTGGTCCTCCCTAACAGCTTCCACTCTTCAGGAAGGCTTTTCCCCAGATGTTGGAACATAGCAATGGGGGTTTGCTCCCAATTTGATAACAGCATCAGTGAGGTGTGGTACTGATTTTGAGTGATAGGTTCTGGCTCGCAGTTGGCCTTCCAAATTCATCCGAAAGTTGTTCAGTGGGGTTCGGGTCAAGTTCTTCGCACCAAACATGGCAAACCAATTTTATATGGCTCTCGTTTCGTGCACAGAGGTATTGTCATGCTGGAACTGGAAAGTTGTGCCCCATTCCACTAAAAATTTGTCTAATGAGATTGCATGGCTGTACACTTGATTTTCTGCACCTGTTAGAAATAACCATACCGTTGATTAAAAGGGGGTAACCACATAAATTTGGCCATGTACTATATTATACTGAAAGTCTGCCTAATGAACCTGTCTCCAGAGTTAAATTAAGTTAAATGTGCTTGCATAAAGGAGCTCTAGTGGTCTTGTGATATTCATGGGCATCATTGAAGAACATTTTCAGTTCAGCCTGGGATAGCACAGCTTTTTTTGCAGGTATTTTTTCTTCATTCAGCCCTGTTGGACAAAAAAGTACCAGGGTGTTGGCACTCGTGAAAGTGCATCAGTAATTGCAAGGGCTTGTCTGAGAACAGAGGCACTGAGCAGACTGCATTCAAGATATTTTGGATGACATTGACCTATTTTTGGTTCTGCCATTGAATAAAAATATCTCCCTCTAAATGTCCCCTTGTACAGCAGAGACACCTTGTCTGAGCTGAGGCACCTGCTCTGAAGACCTGTAAAGAAAAGCTCTCAAATCACCCCATCAAGCTGTTGCTTAGTGAATCTGACTTATCATAGCTTTCTTCAGTCCTGTAACTCTTTCTCTCCTTCCCCTTCTTACTCTTTCTTTCATCCATTCTGTATCTTAGTTTGACTGTATGTGAAAATCAGCTTAACACCCATGTGCAAAAAAAAAAAAAAGGCTTAGCCGTTAATGTTTTTGTCTGATATTAGTAAATCTCAATCTGAGATATATTCAGATAATGCTGTCTTTGAAATTTTTTTTTCAAACATTAACAACCCCCCCCCCCCAATGGTGGACTTTCGCTTGGTTTATGTTATGATTTGGATCTTGTTGACTGTCTCATCAGCTTATCTTTCTCAGAGAATCAGTGAAGGTCAAATCAACAAGAATCTATGGTAAACCAAGCCGTAGCACATCATGTTGACTTTCAAGAATCTCATTTAGGTCGGTTTCGGAACAGTCTAGATAAAATTCCTGGAAATATCAAAGCTACCTTACGGATTATTACAATGTTGTTGTTTTTGTTTTTTGACAAGGATATAATCGAGCTACTGCTTGTTTTTGCACAGATGAGCTACATTCTTTCCAGTTGCAGTTGGCACAAAACGTAATCAAATATTTGAGTGAAGGACGACAAATATGCAGGGTTAAACATGTTACGTCTAGCCTCACCTGTCTTTCGGAGCATGCGCACAATGACAAGGCCATTTGTGGTCCGATTTACGTATATACATGCTGGAAGAGGCTGAGCTACAGTCTCATTTTCTAGGTTTGTTACTCCGACTTTGCAGAAATCAGACTGTTATGAAAGGGTTTACATGATATTTTAATAAGACAAATTATTGTTGTACTCTGTCTTTTAAGTAGAGCCCGACGGATATGGGATTTTTGAGACTGATACCGATTTTAGAGGGGAAAAATTCACCGATTACCGATACGGTGGCCGATATAGTTAAATTTTGAGCTGGAATTATTCTATGTGGATTTTTCACCGATTTGGCACCAATATGACTATGCAAAGATGCTCAGGAGGCTGCTTTCTTAAATATTTTTATTAAAGAATATTTGACATTGTATAATAATGTCAACAGATTCTAGAAATGAACACTGAGAAAATAAAGAATAAATAAAAATACAATAAATATCTAAATAAACATCAGTATTACTGTTTAGTATCAATCAAATGCTGACTATTTTAATACTGTCAGTCAGTTTATTGGCAGGTTGTGAAACAAGAAGCTTTTATACCTGCCGAGACGAGAGAAAAACAGCGGCAGCGGTGTTACACCGTATTCTGCTATTTCAAGGGAAACTTTCAACAGTGGAAAACCAGACTTTTAAATATTACATTTTATAAATGCAATGATTGGAATTGTTCAGTTGAAGGGGGTACCAAACTGTGAATCCTTAAAACAGTTTGGTGAATACATGTTTACAAATTAGCTTCCACTCAGCTGACAAGCAATGAAAGTAGCTACATGGTTAGCTAGTTAGCTAGTTAGCACAATCCACCACTGCACCGTTGTCTGATGAGCTGCAAAAAGATGCTCTGATGCTTACCTTTCAATATGCTACATTACTTACTGCGCTGACAAACTATAGCTGGCTAACAGCAAACAGACATGAGTGACATGGTTGTCAGGGACAGGGTTAACTTTATATTAGTATTATTGAAAAGGGAAAATGATGGGGTCATTGTTTATTAACTTTCCAGTATGTATTTCACAAACTAGTTAGCAACTTACTGTGAAGACTCCACTTAACTCCACACTGTCTGCAGAACCACCGTCAGCTCAGCTCTGTAAACAATGGAGTCGCAGCATGCTCTGCTGGACAAACTACGTTATGGCACCAATTCTAAATCACCCCAAGCATTGTTTTCTGAATTATATTTTCTGAAATAAAAGTTTTCATATCTGCGCATATCGGTAAAATGTCGGCCGACCGATATATTGGTCGGGCACTACTTGTAAAGTTCATGTAAATGCACTGACAGACATACAAGAGACTTGAAATGGGTCAGAGTAATGCCTGTTCAAGTTGAAATAAGCCACATCACATTGACTCGTGGGATGAAGTCATTTCAAAGCTCAATGGGACAGCTCAAGCAGTCACAAGTCTGGGTGGAGCAACATTACCAGAATTGAAAAATGTTGCTTTAGTGGCCTGTTTGTGTGTTATGCTTTGTTATTGCTGATTGAATTTGACAGTGTAGTTGAATAATCCAAACATTTTCTGTGCTGTTGTTATTACGAATGGTGACTCACATTCTCACTGGGCTTGTATGTCTTGGGTGGTTTCGGGTCTCTTGGGTGAGTCCTGTTGTGAACGTGACTGGGAGATATGGGTACTGATTCCATTACCCTGACGACTTGCTAAATTACTTCTTGCCCTTTATTAAATTGAGATCTGTTAATCCCAAAATAGAAACTGCCATAATTTATTTCTCTTTGCATTGGTTCACCCTCTTTTGGGTTGCCATAGTACCAAATTTCATTAGTCGATACCAGTACCAGTGAAATGTCACGATTCTCGATACTAATATCGATACGACAGCAAAACTAATATGCTATTTGAACACACCCTTATTTTAAAGATATAAATGTTAATATAGTAACAAATTAAAACAAAGGCATGTAACAGTTTAAGTATTTCTGAATGAAGTAAACATTGCATCAAGTTTTTCAATTAATTATTCAAGTAAATAATAAAAGTAAACAGTCAGTAATAAAAGGAGAACAAAGAAACAAATGACAATAGAACAAGGATACAAATTAAGTCAGCTATGCTTTCAAGTTCTACAGGTACAGTATCAGGTATTTCAGTAAACATTCAGAAATTGAAAAAATACAGAAATAATCAAATGTAAAATAAAACTACTTAAATTGTTGGCATACTGTAGTCTTCACTGCATGATTATGATAAGATTAATATTGATTTAGTGCTGTCGAAATTTGACTAAGAAGCATGATTGTAATTAAAATGAGCTTTACATGTATTTATTTTTTTTAAACCTTTTGTTCATGTTCAATTCTAGAGGGCATTTTAAAGCTATTGAAGTTAGGTATTCACATGCCTCATCTCCTCAGCTTTACATTTATATTTATTCATTTGGCAGACGCTTTTATCCATAGCGACTTACAAAAGAGGAAAACAAGCGAATCGCATTAAGGAGACAGTGGTAAGAAAAGTGCCGTATTACAAAGTTTCACTAGCATCAGAATAGTATTCAAAACAGAATAAAGTGCAACAGGAATTATTATTTAAAAAAATATATATAAAATATAATTTTTTTTATAATGACTGGTTAAGTGCTCCATGGAAGCTTTCTTCATCATCAGTCACCCACATGCCACTTGATCTCATTCTTAACCAAACAATATTAATGTCTGTAGACAGTGTGACAGCCTTCGAATATGAGACCATCAAAGCTTGTTTTTACTGGGTACCGGTTTTGATCAAGTCAGCATTTTCTCATGCTACACTCATCTTGATCACACCACAAGCAGTCATAAGATTTTGTAAGACCAGTGTTATTTTACTCAACACTGTTATTGTGTCCGAAACCAGAGCAGTTCACCGATGAATCATCGAGGATGAAGCAAACATTCATGTGCATTTTAAAATTGTGGTTGTCCCAAAGTGTGTCAGTGGAATTTGTGTGTTTTTGGAATTTTGGAGATTCCACACTTTGCTGTTCTATTACAATGACACTACAGATTTACATCACATATGATAGCAGTCGCATTTTTAATATACTGGTTATGAAAAGTCCTCTTGTTGCATTCTTAATTTTAGGTGTAATATGCTGCTAAACATACTTAATATGAAATAATCAGATTATTTAAGGTGCATACATTATTGGTAATATTGTCAATATATACTGTAAAATTAGTCTATTAAAGGAATATATATTCATATATCCATTTGTCTAAAATGCCAAAGCTGTATTTAATCTAGTAAATTCCTTAAAAACAGTCAAATATTTTTTGCTAATCGGCCAAGACAGGTGAAAAATCTCTCCAAGCAATTTTCTTTATTCACCATCTTTCAAATTGTAAACGTGAATTAAATGGTTAACTTGGGGTGTGGTTTGTCATGCCTGCACTTGCCCTAGGCAGAAACCAACACCTAAAACGAAACAAGTCTACCTTCCAAACCACCAACCAGATGCTCCACTAGAGAGTCACTTTTTTTCTAGCTGCTTTGATTAGTTTGATTTGATGCGGTTTCCTTCTCAGTTACATAAAAATTGGCATTTCCTTTGAGAGATTGCGAAAAAAATGCTCAAGACAGTATATTTCTCTCAGGTTGTTGACCAGAACCATTCCCATAAATGGAATGTTCTGCAATACCATTATTAACTCTTGCCTTACTTGTGTGATTAAGTGTGAAATAATTTAATGTATGTACAGGTACAGGAGCGAACACAAAGTAGTACTTTGTGAATTGTACACGACTTTTTTTTCATTTGATTGACTTGTATACCAGGCAAAATTTGGACACACTTGACTGAATTTGTTCAGTTTGGATCCAAAGGCTTATGCTTAAAGGTTCAAAATTACTTCTGTAGACAAATATAAATAGAATTTCTTTACAGAACTGAACTGTGAGATACTGTATTTGGAATTGTTCTAACAGTTGTGCAAAAGAGCCTCGAGTTTCTTCTCTTCATCTAAAACGTTTTGTCATTACACTGTCTTATTGTGTTTTGGTTATCATGGGGGGATAAATGTTTCATTTAGCTTTACGAGAGCTGAATATGGCAACCCACAATCATCCTCTTCAAAAGAGCACACATTTTAATCCCTTGTTCTTATTCCCTCTTCTTTATAAATTAATTCCCTTATACAATTCTCAGAGTCAGAATGTCTGTGTTTCTAATACTTTACATGTAAAATGAGCTCTTTCTCATCCCAGGCTTTGTTCTCCAGCAGCTGAATACATTCCTACTTTTATATATAGTGATATTGAATTCCTAAAACTTCCAAAGATAGAAAAAACAGTTAAAGTTGAATAATTTAAAGCTCTTCCTCAGTGCCCTTAAATATTTCATGCTGCTTTTCAGGGCTGAGGTTCTGCGCTAACACACACATTTGCTTGTGTACGTTGTCTGTTGCTAAAATTCCGCTATGGGCAGTGATGAGCTCATGGAGTGAGGCTTGGTAATTACAGTTTTTACTCCTTACATAATTCATGCCACAATACCATGGCAAGGCAGTTGAGAATGTTTTAGGAAAGGAGGAACTGAAGAGAAGGTGGAGGAAGAATGCTGGTTTTGGTACTTTGTCTTCATTTGTCTCTAACTAATGTTAGAGTAGTATGAGGCTCTCTGGGGGGTAAAGGCAAATGAGGCATCTGTGGTGTTCGAGGCAGGGCTATGATGAGGGGAGATTAAGCTGTCAATTGCCCCACTGCTGCAGTAATTAAATCAGCTCTGTATCTCTGTTGTACACTGCTAGTTACCCATTCAAGAAAATGCAAGACTTGCAAAGGATGAAGTTTTAGACCCCATAAAATCTAAATCTTAGGTTTGTGGCTTTTCACTTACAAAAAGGTACTGTGGTGAATTTATGGTACAGTGATTGTATCTGAAGGTGATACTGTGGTATTTTGATATATACCATAATGCTGAAATGTATTCAGTGTTTCTGGTGACTCGGTGGTCTCTTTCTTCTCACATAATAACAATTTCAACGCAAATCAATATTTTGTGTCCATTTCTATATTTTATTTTTGTTATCAGCAGCCTTTTAATAAGTGCAAAATATACCCCTTCAGGTTGATAGAAGACCCCTTTGGTCAGCGTCAAGTTTGTGACCACCCTGTTGTGGTTTATTTTGTGACAATGACCGGCTGACTGTACATTATCCCTTTCTTAAAAATCCTTTCGTTATGTCATGCCCCACCTTTCAGTTTCAATAGGAAATACAGTATGTCAACACGAAAGATACATGAGCTCATCAAGCCATTTCATGTGGCCTTTAAACAGCCTGAGCTAAGGCTTCCTCTACCCCTCACCAACAAGTCTCCAAATGACAGATGGCATGCTTCCTGGCATTTGCCCACACTGCTCCAAGCGCTTCGGCATGAGCCAGTGCTCCTTGTTGGCATCTGAGTTCCTTTCATCGCCTATTATAGCAAAACATTTCCCAGTCATGAATGAAATGAGGAGATGCAATTAGAAAATAGTGAATTACTCTTCAATTAAATAAAATACTTGTTCGTGTCCAAAACTCATCAGTGGCATTTTAATTGACAGTAATGGTAAACTAATGTTGTCCAGGAATTAGGCAGTGGCCTTTTGAATAAAGAATGCATGTGCAGTGCTGTGAAAAATTATTTGGCCCCATCCTGATTTCTTCTGTTTTTATGTATATCTCATACTAAATTGTTTCAAAAATTCAAACTAAATCTTACATAAAACAAAGGAAATTTGAGTAAATACAAAATACAATTTTAAATGATAATGTTATTTATTGTGATGTTATTTATAATGTTATGATTTGTTTATTTTTATGTCTATCTTTATTTTTTATCATCTAGTTGAAGGAATGGAAATATTTCCGTTGTTGTCCACTGTCACGTGGATTTGTTTTGCTTTGTGTCACATCAGTGGTTTTGCGCTTGCTCAACTAGTATTGCATCAATCCAGCGACGCAATCTGCAAATTTCTTAAGGGTAGTTGACATGAAATACTTTGAGGATGTTGACATCTCCTGCAGTGGGACATATACACAAAAAAAGAATTTTAAGATTTATGCATTTCAGATTCATAACAAAATTCCATCATGTTAAACTGTGTAATCTTACAAAAATAAATAAATAAATAAATAAAATAAATAAAAAACTGAATGTATAAAGTTGTATTCATTACATTTTATAAAAGATTACACTTTTGTTCTAAAAAACTGAAATGTGTAAATAATAAAAAAATAGGCTACATTGTTTTTGATATTATACTCCATCTAAAAATATTTTAAACAATATTGTGTTCATTCTTTTATAATTATGCATGCAGATTTTATGACCTCATTAATTGAGAGAATATATGGAATATTTCTACTTTTAAAAATTAATTTGTCATGCTGCAGGATCATTTCAAACTAGCAAAGGCAAAAAGGTGATTAACAATGATATAAAAATTGATAACCAATAACAGCACTAAATATATTTACCGCCACCTATAGTACATACATTTAAATTTAACCTAAATATCTTTATTTTGATTAAATAAAAATCCATGGACAGGGCTCCTTTGTGTCACTGCATATCATTTAACACTGCATGTATGAACTTACAACAACAAATAACATTTGCGTTACACGATCTTTACAGTGAAACAGGAGTGCTTTGCATTCACTGAAATCCTTGTTTATATTTTCGCGGGAGTTTTGCACGAAACTGTGCAGACGGCGCGTGCATCACAGCACTTCAAACCTGGTTCAGAAGCGGTTAATCTCGATGCGCTCTTCAGGAGCTGCACACAGTGCGTTCTGCGGTGTGGCTCAGTGAGGCAGTCAGAGTTCAGTTGAATGAAACTCTTCAACGCACCGTTCATTCCCTTATTTGGATGGTAAAATGTGATTGGAATTTAAAGTGCACAGTAGTCTAGATCAAATAACCGTGATCAGACGGTTATTTAATAATCGCGACAGGCCTAGGTCCAAGCAATCGAACAAAGTGTAAAAGCACCATAAGACACATATGGTCAGTTTTCTTAAACACTGAAACCTGTTCTGTATTCCTGCAAATGTATTACCAATTCTTTTGTAATAAAAAGGAGTTCTTGTATTTCATGCAGCATAACAGTTATTTAAGAAAGCAAAGCCGCAGGCCAGACCAGAAGCAGCTGACTGTTACCGCTTCCACCTTGAAAAACGGGGAAAGTCTCAGTTTCTCAATGACTGTCTCGGCTCTAGTTTGATGCTAGTGTATTGATGCTGAAGAACAATTTATATACTGAATTTGCTTTTTTCTTTTCAAGGCCTTTCATAAATAGTTATAAAATACACAAGATGCCCATTTGCTGTCTTGGATTTCTGCTTCGTGACTTTCATCACAAAGGCAGAACCTTGATATGTCATGTGACAGTTGTATATCCATAACTGTGCAGGAATAATCAATCCAAAAATGAAAATTCTGTCATTCACTCACTCTCTAGGCCAAACATCATCTTTTGTGTTCCACATAAGAAAGTCAAACAGGTTTGAAACAACATGAGGGTGAATAAATTATGACTAATTCTATCCCTTTAAAATATCTCTTTTCTTCATTTTTCTTCCTTTCGCTTCAGTGCAATGCTTAGTATAGACAAGGTGGACTACTGCAACAGCTCTGTTCCTACTGAGAGTTACTGGATTGTGACTGAAGTCTGCGCTTCAGTAAGGACAGGCATCTGGACTGTCCCTCACCCAGCTGTGGGCTTTCAACTTGAAAGACAAGAAGACGTAACTGTGGGTCTTGGTTTTTCCAGCAGAGATGATTTTGTTACTGTCAAGTGCTCGTGAACCAGACAGCAAACGCTCATGTTTTTTTGTACATGCGGAACTGCAAATCATATGCTGCTGACTGATCATTAAACGGAGAACCCGCCAAATTTTCCTGTCAGCGGAAAAGTCACCCACGTCAATTTTGCTCTCCCTCATTAAAGCCGTTTTCAAAATGTCAATATTTTAAAATATTTTAGTTTCACAGTTTTAGTGATTCATGCAGCACATCACAAATCATGTGTTGTGGTGCTGTAATTTTGCATTTCCCTTTACTGCAAAGTTACATAAAGCACCCTATAGTTTAAATAAGCCTTTTGGCTTCTGGTCCCATCTTGTAGCATGTGACTTCTGCAGCAGTATTCTTACTACTGCACACAATGTTTTGAATAACATCTTTTATTTGTATACTGCCTACTATTTCTAAAATTGTATGTGCAACTAGTGGTGTAGCCAAGGGTGGGCCTGGATCTTATTTGGTTGGGCCCATGCCCAATATTACAGATTATGCTTTGACTTCAAATATATATATATATTTTAAATAGTTAAAAATGCATAAATTCTGGTTTCTGAAAGAACTGTTTGAATTGGCCACCTTTCTGTTATTGAGGAAAAAATTGGTAAAGAAATGTTTTGCCGCAAATTTGGCCCATCCATTTTTATGAAGGACCACCCAAAAGTAATTTCCTGGCTACGCCCTTGTGTGCAACCATATTCAGGATGCAAATATAAATGTTTCAAACAGTATTGTGCTAAGTTGCATGTTTAATTCAGTGTGTGCCATACAGTTATCATTTTGTTGTGCATTTTTACCAAGTTTTGGTGTGGGGATGATATCATTGCTTCAGATTCATCACACTTAGCATGTAAGGTCACTTTGCAATGTGCTCTGGTTGTACACGTGCAGGAACATACACTGATGTAGTGATTGCTGTATGCCATCAAGAAATCCGAACACAAGTATTCAAAAGAGACACATTACGACCAGATTTAAACCGGGATGTTTCGCCTGACCACTTTTGATCGGATCGACCAAAATTCCCATAATACCAGGTAGAAACAAGGTCTTTGGTGCAGTTTTGATGTTTTTCTTAAGTTTGCAAGAACAGTCCTTACAAAATTATGGAACAGAAACACATGCCGTCACATCAATCGATATGCTTTTGCAGTGTAATCTCATTACATGTAAGTGCATGTTTGTGTGAGTGCCTGGGTTTGTCCTGGGTTTTACCGTTCCACTGGAAATGAGCTAAGCAAGATGATTTGAGGGGAGCCATGACCAGGGAAGAACACTTAACGTTATCAGCCATCAGAACTTCTGTATTCGTTCTGCGTGGAAAGATCTGAGGACTTCAAAGGGAAGTTTCCCTCTCGTTTTTTTCCCCCCCAAGCCAGATGGGAGGTGTGCGATATTGGATTGCAGGAAACATCACGCTGCTCTCTCGCATAGCAAAGCAGAGTAACAACCTCCCTCTGACTTCCTGGAGTTACTGTCTTTCATTCACACTTTGGGGTGATATTAATAAATGGTTCTTTGCTTATTGGCATTTTAAAGAGGTAGTTAGCACCAAAATGAAAATTCTTTCATTAACTTGCATTTATGCTGTTCCAAACATGTATGTCTGTCTGTCTTCCTTGGATCTGGTGAAATATATAACTTGAAAGCACTAAGATGCTTTGGAATCAAGCATCTGCCAAATTCAGAAATGTTCATTAGTTCACAGGTCATTAGGGTCTGGAATGACATAAGGTTGACTAAATGATGACAATTTCATTTTCGAGTGAACTATCCCTTTAAGCCATAGACCTTGCTCTCGTCACAAACTCTAATCTAGATCAAATGGATTTACATTAAAAATGCATCAGTACTCCCCATCTCTCCTTGATCACACTCATTAGGGTCATGAATTATCAGCCCTTTGTCCTTATAGGTCAAAGAACCAGAACAAGGTTGTGACTTTCAAGTCTTAATGCAGAGTATAATGGGGCCTTTTGTACTGATCTTAATTTAAATTAGATTTTTCTCCCTAGATTCTACACTCAGCCATAATAAAAAATGCAAATCTGATCCACGTTCTTTCCCCAATTCACACACACACAGAGTGAGTGAGAGAGCGAGAGAGAGTGAGAGGGCAGCTATGGTTGTAGAGTAGAGCTTTCTACTGCACATAGAAGATCAACACACACAGCCTTTGAATTGCAGCATTCATGGACGGGCACGTGGATTCAGTTGTGAATTTTGATGTGGGTTAGCTGCTAGCTGCTGTATGGTGCGCTAAAAGACTTTCGTGGTGTTTTTTTATTAAACAGTAGAGAGGGACAGAGGGAGAGATGAGGAGATTAGGAACAGACACGTTGCAGGCTGGAATCAAACCTCTGTCACCCACCTGAGCACCTCAGCTCAGGATGTAACCAAACTTTTAAGACTGGGGATACCAAACTTAAAAGTTTCATAATCATTCTTTGAAACAATCATTAGTTTCTATTGTTGACACAATTACTGATACGATCATTGACATACTCGCTCAATATCTACAGTCATCAAAAAAAATCTGTTATTGGGGAAAAAGATATACTTTAATGTAAGGAAAGATTTGTGTTTTTAAATGTTTCTTGGCGAAAAAATTATTTGATCAGAAAACATGGCTACTTTTGAAGAGCTGTCATCATAGGGTGTAAGTTACCAGCAGGGGCTCACGAGGACCTGCTAACCAGCCAGTTGACCGCCTGTATTCAACCTTGAGCTGCCAGCTTTTCGCCATGAAAATTATATCGGACGCTGATGCATTTTAAGCACTTTAATACAGCTGACATACGATGGTTGTCAAACCTAATCTTCTCCCCCCCCCCCGTCAACCTAATCTACTGTATTTTGGGTTGTCACTCTGAATACTCCCCTAACCAATCATTTTTCTTGCCTTTAAACAGCAGTGCACCAAGGAATGGACCCTATTCACAGTAGCACCATCTTGAATTTTTTTGACTGAAATGACAACGAGGCTGTGAGAGAGAGATTTATGGCCACTTCAATGAGTCCTACTGTTGTTTAAAGTGTTTTGGATCTTTCCGCTGATCAAAAATATGATTTCAAGAAATTCTATAGCCAATAAAGAGTTGTGCAAAAGACTTGTCAAAAATCAAACATGGCGCTGCTGTGAATAAGGTCTGTAGGCATCAGTGGCAATGATCTCTATGGCAGCACAGGGCACAGCTCCTGCATACAGCTGCTTGACCTGCACTCGAAAGCTCTATCGCTCATTCGCCCTCTCTCTTTTCCAGTGAAATCCCAAAATAAAGTGCAGCCAAATACTACCGATGAACAGATGCAAATGTAATTATATTATGAAATATGCTTTGGATAAAAGCGCTTAGGGTAAAAGCGTCTGACAAATGAATAAATGTAAAGAATAGAAAATTGTCAGTCAAGCAGGATTTGAACTTGTGACCTCTCACACTTAATGCAAGAAATATTCTGCTGACTCATAACATCTCGTATTTCGGGGATAAGCCCTCCTCAACTGAAATCCTAGAATTGCCCCTACTTTAGTTAATCCGTTAATCATAGCGTAAAATTTGTATGTACTGGCGCCTTTCAGTTCTCTGATAATCTTGTATGCAGAGTGTGTAGATGCTTTGAGATGTGTGTGGGGTGCTCTAGCCCACCTGGCAGTGAAAGAAGCATCTGATTTGATGCCCATTAACCTAGTTATGTCCTGTCTTCCCCAAGACCCAGCACCTTTTTAACTGTCTTGCCATTCCAGTTCTCTTATAACCAACCCCAAGGGTCAATTAGCAAAGCCTGATGTCAGTAACCTCCCTTCCATGGCCCACCCCCATCTTTTCTCCTACGCTTCCCCCATCAATATTCACTGACTTTAAAAAGCTATTTAGGCCGGGTCTCTCCAAGCTGTCAGATAACCACCATGCCTACAGAAATGACCCCTGATCGATTGATCACACTCACTCATTTATTTCTGTCTTCGTCTTTGTCTGGCCATTTGACATCATATTGGAGCACCTTATCTTTCTAGTTCTGTAGACCTCTTCCTCTGTTTCTTTTGCCCCATTCCTGTCCCTTCTGTCCTTACCTCTCTCATTTGTTCTGTTCCAAAACATATTGAGCTGTCTATGAAGGCAGCATTTTAAGGCGTCATAGGTGCACTCTTGTCACGACAGAAGTTCCAAAGGTAGGCATCTTAATTATGTTGCCTTCTAAGATATATTTTTTCCTACTTCTAAGGCAGCATACCATGTATTTGCTGCCTGTGTATTTCCAAAACAGTCACTTACAAGTTTTAATGACCGTTAAGAGGCTTCTTTAGAAGGCAGCTGCATATATAGGCAGTAGGCATCGAGGCAACTAAGTACAGTAGTTTTTGGAAGCAGAGCTATTACTTCCTCTCTCACCTAGTGTACCTGGGCAATGTAAATGTATTCCATCATTCCGGTGACCTCCCAGGACTGCCGGAGCATGTCATTGCTTTTCTCTGCCTGCTGCTCTCTTTCTCCCTCCCTATCTGTCCAAGCTCAGAATAAACCAAGCAATCTGCCTTTCCCCACCTCCCTCTCCTCTCACCTGCAGACATCAGGTTGGTTGTCTGACAGGTTTCCTGGCAGGACATCACTAACCCTCAGCTGCATCCAGTCTTCCACAGAGGCCTTTGACATGCGGTCCAGGCACAAGAGTGCATAACTAAACAGGCACACAGAGAACAAGAAAAGCTCTTCCCCTGCAAGGAACATTCATTACATGCCAGCAGAGGATTTTCGATTTGCATCCCCATTTTTGGTATTGTGGTCATGTCTGTTTGTAAGGTTTGGGATAATAGAGTTTAGTGGCGAGGTGAGATCCTGTCTCATCAGGAATTATTTCCATTCTCCCATCCAGTTTGCTTTTAAAGCTGATGGTGGTTGATGTGCCAGACCCTGCTGTCATAGAGTAGGTGTTCGGCCCCCAGCAGATTTTGAGTTGAATCCTCCAGGATTAGACTGGCTCAATCCTGTCCTCTGACCAGAAAAGATCATTTAATTATGCTGCAGGTAGAAGCTAGCTAAATATGTGTATGTGTGAGTGCGCATGAGAACACACATAGTTCGGGGACATTCAGTGACATCTGCAAGTGACATTAGTAAAATGAGAAAAGATAGAAAATACAAGATTTTTAAAATTCAGAAAATACAAAGTTTTCTTTTAGGGGCAAGTTTAGGGCATGGGTTAGCATTAGCCATTGGAATTATATTTAGCTTAGCTTTATATTAAAACAATACTAAAAACAATAGAGTACATACAAAGCCATAATTTAAGGACATTCAGGGACATCCTCAGCTGGAAAAATCATTAAATTAAGCAAAATTTATTTTAATATTCAAAAAAATATTTTTCTTTAAGAGGTAGGGCTAGGGTGTGTGTTAGGGGCAGTATATAGCAATTATAATTAGCTTTATATAAAAATAATAGTAAATACAGTAGAGTACAT
The DNA here is from genome assembly GCF_019703515.2 of Myxocyprinus asiaticus. Classification (NCBI taxonomy): domain Eukaryota; kingdom Metazoa; phylum Chordata; class Actinopteri; order Cypriniformes; family Catostomidae; genus Myxocyprinus; species Myxocyprinus asiaticus. The sequence goes on from NC_059348.1 coordinate 28,942,332, forward strand.
ACCTAGCTATAGTTTGGAGACATTCAGGGATGTCTTCAACTGGAAAAATTATTAGAAATAAAGCAAATATTAGTTTTAAAACTAGGAAAATGCTAAAAGACTTATTTTAAGGTTAGTCTATAGAATTTCAAATTAGCTTTAAAAATAATGCAGAAGTCTGTGGGACATCTAATTTTAGGTAGCAGAGTAAACATTTACATTGTTTCATTTGGCAGACGCTTTTATCCAAAGCGACTTATGAAAGAGGAATAATGCAACATTAATGATTAATCTAAAAGAGACCGAAGTATGAAGTGCTGCATTACAAAGTTTGTTGCATCAGAAAAATACCTTCCAAGATAGATTAGAGTGAAACAGGATGAATAAATAAATCTAGAATTTTTTTCTTTTTCTTTTTTTTTTTTTTTTTTTTTTTTTTGTCAGATTGCCATGTTCTTCTGTGCCAAAGGAAGACCGTAAAGCAATTTTCCTCTTAGCTGTTTAATGTAGGAGTTAACTGGGAGAATAAATGTAAAGTTGTGAATGTGGATACATTTAAAAATTGATGTTGCTGCTTGGTCAATATTTGTGTTCCATCTGTGCTAAAATACACTTAAGTAACAGTTGTTATAACCACCCCCCCCCCCCAAAAAAAACCCTGTTCACCTACCTACTGTGTACATCACTGTGCATCACCCATAGAGGCCAACAGGTCTTTAGTTTTCTCGGCTGAAGGGATTGCTTGTACTCCATTGTTTGTTGTGCCTCCTCTTGTGCTTAAGTAACATTTGGTAATATTGTTTTCTCCCTTCCTCCTAAAGTGTTCATGTCTGGGTGTTCTGGGGCAACCCACCATGATACCTCTTGCCTACTAGAAATACAGTCAAAACATCTGCTTGACTCTCATCGGATGGGTGAATATGAGCCTTCAACAGCCTCTTAAGGGACTTTCTTTAGCTCTCCAGCTTCTCTGGGGCTCCAGATGATTGCTGAGGGGAGGAGCATGATTAGATCACTAGATCCATCACTGCTTAAGAGCAAAAGAGGCATGAGAATTCAGTGATTGCTCATTGGATGACATATCATCTACCATCTCAAGGGCCTGTGGGCCTCTTATATGGAAGAAGGGTTTGGTTATTTATTCTAGTGGTTGATCCAGGGCAGCTTGTGCTGCTGTAAATGCTGTCTTTGAGTATATGTCTGTCCCCTGTGAATGTCCAGCGGTGCGCTAAGTGAAAAATGAGCCTCAGCGCTAGTTTTTTTGCTGTGGCGGATGAATAATGGAATGTTTAAAGTTCCTCAAGAAGCTGATCTTATTGTAAATGTCAAGAGAAGTCAGAGACTACATCACTTGACAAATAGCGCATGCAAAATACATTTGACACTTCTGCCTCCGAACGGGTTTGACTACGTGTTGCGCAAATCCTTAAGACAAAATGCATGAAAAGAAAAATGTGTCATACCTTCAGAGCCAGCTAGTCTTTGTTATACTTTGGCATACAATGAGCAGGGTAGTAAATCAATACAAACATTGCTGTTGCCATGGTAACCAACTCCAACAAGCTAATTGATGGCCTATTCCAAAGGCAATTCATTGTCTGTTTGTTTAGTGACGGCATAAAGCAGTGACACGCGTTCAGAAGATCACAGGAAAAGGCACTTGTATGACATTCAAGCAAATTTGAAGTGATTCATATCCAATAAAGGAATAAAATCAAGCAAACAAGCTTCTGGTGGTTTTAACAGTTTCTTTCAGCGGGTCCTAGTTAAATTATTTTATTTTTTATTTTATTTATTTATTTTTCTCCCTGGACATTTTTCATAAGAGGTTTTTTTGTGTCTCAGTGGCTGAACAACACCAGCTATGAAACAGAAGGGCATTTTGAATGTTTTGTCAGATACTATTTTAGCAGACGGGCCACCTCTTGAAAAATAAATCTGAGAAATTGGAATGGCCAACAGATGTAGAAAAGGAAGTCCCGCTTTACAGATTAAAGAGCCAGTCACCTTTTAAATACAGACATTGCCTGTCAATCAACTTGAAAACACACATGCGCATTAGCTAGACAAGCTGAGAAAATAGCGTTTTTTAGCGTGATCTGAGCTAAAGCAGCACAATTTATGATAGAAGTGTTGTCAGATTTTACTGTTCTTTGATCGTAATCTTCACTTACGTTTTGGAGATTTCAGTCGTTACCTATTCAAGTAGATAGGAGCTGTACTTGAATGCTGCTTGTTTACATAGAAAAATAGCTACTCAGCCTCTCCGGGAGCGTTCCAAAGATGGCAGCGTGGAGCATGGAGTGGACTAACTTGCCTTGAAAGCATCTTTGATATTGTTCACTCAAATAAAAAATATCGTCTACTCTGGAAAAAGGTATTTTAATGTGTAGAGCTGTGTTTTGTTGTTTTATGTGTCTGTAAGAAGAGAACATGCATTGATGTGTTGAGCTGAGGGCAGGGAGGTGTATGGGTAATGTGGCCATATTCTTTTAACAGTGGGGCATCTATCACATAGGCATGATGTATAAATCCCATTTCTATCGATCCAGTCTCAGAGGACTGAGAAAGAGTGTGAGGCAGAATGGTAAGAACAAGAGTGTGGAAAATGGAATGATTCAGCTGACTGAAAGCAGAGAAGATCCAAACAGATGAGTCAAAACTGAGAGAAGAGAGGGGGACAGACAGTGACCCCACTGAGCAGCCATAAGCTGTTTGCTCTGCAATTTTAATTGCCTTTTTCTCTTTTTAATTAAAGCCGCTCAGCAGAGAAAGGCAAGCTGGGAGAAGTGATTTATATTTCATATGTGTCCGACAGTTTTAGGCCTACATAATTGATTTGTTTTTTCAGAGCTTTGTCTTTCATTTAGTTTGATTATTGTTTTTCAGATATATATGTAAATAGTTCCGTCCCATTTTTCTAGTCCTATTGGATGGTTTTCTATCTCATCTTGGGATTGTGAATTGTGGCCAGAAACAGACCGCATGTTTTGTATTTATTGGCAGCACAATGCAGAGCCTAGCTTTTGCCAGCCGCATATTTGTTCGTATGGAAACCTTCCCCAATTACCTGAGCCACCTAGAATTCCCAATGCTTGGCACCAAAATTCAAACACTTGTTCAAATGGTCTTGTGGGGCACTTTTTAAAACCCTCAGCTCAGAACCCTTCACTCTTGTGTTTGGAGTAGGAATGAGAGTGAAATGGGCCTCTTTGACTAATGCAGATAACATATTAAAATATTTTTATTCTGAGCTTTGTCTCTTGTTTGGTTATTGTTTTTCGGATATATATGTAAATATATTGAATTCATTTCCATGTGAATACAGATGCAGATAAGCTGGGTTTCTATCCACATATTAATATGTGAATTTTGGGATATTGCATAAAAAATACGAGATAGAAACACCAAGATGCAAATAAAATCTTCAAAATGCACATGAAATTTAAACGCTCACTTGAGATGCCACGTTTTTTTTCTATAAGACATGCGCATAAACTACGTTGGAAACACATTCACTGAATAAATACTAAAATGTGCACCAAAACTGACGTGACCTTGCACTCAAGTCATGTGACTGAATATTTCACTCATAACTGAACTAATCAGCAGACAGATATCATTACATAGCATCGCAAATGTTGCTATGGTCATTCTGAAATGCCGGAGCAAAAAAGATGAGTGGCTATTAGGGCTGGCCAATATGGCCAAAAATATGATCACAATATATATTTTTTTCATATTGTTCGATGTCAAATTTATCATGATATACATTTCATACCATTAATGGGGGAGGAAATGCATTCCACATGTTTGTTAGACCTCAAGAATTAATGCAAACATAACTTTTTAAACTCCAGAGGGTAAGCTACATTTAAAGTGTACTTAGTTTAGGATTTAATCTTACATAAGATGTACGACCTCTCTTCGATGAAATTTTGCCAGTTTCATCATCTTCAGCGGAAATTTGACTCCACTGAAAGACTTTCTTATGATGTTCTGTAGTCTAGCTCAGTAGGCGTTGGTAATGCACCAAAGGCTGGATTACCAACCGGCAATAAACATCACAAGAAGAAGAAACACTTTATTGCCTGTGACAATGCTATGGATCATGAAAAAAATGATAGCTGTTACATTTCTGTCTTGTTCAGAACACAACAATATAATATTGGCTGGATAGCTAGCTAGCAGCTAATAAGCCTCATTGCCGGTTTCCACAAGAGCAGAACTAATATTTCCTGACAGGCTGATTTCATGACTGTTATTCAGTTAGCTAGTTGGTTGTATAACTTTGCCGAACGGCTTGCATTTTTAGCGACAGGTACTTATCGTTTAGATGTAGAACATAGGCTAGGTAAATATATCAAATTACTCAAAAGTTTTTTTTAAATATCGATATCGTTTTATCGCCAAGCCCTACTATTTTACTTCTGAACACTAGAAAACATGAGGTTTGTGAGAACATTTTGTTTGCACGATCTAAACCTCAAGTAATGCATTACATTGAATAAAAGAGCCACAGTGGCTTCCCCAGTGGCTACAACTTCCATTTTGTGCCGATTTTCCCCAGATTTACTATTTTGTTCTCTTGAACACATGGGATGGAAACGCTGGTTGATTTGCAAATTGTTTTTGCCATTATGCAACAAATTGGAATGTTTAAATTCATAACTTTGATACATGAAGTGTAATGCTGCGGATGCCATTTATCATAAACCTGAAATTAAAGAACTGATTGATGTTTAAGTAGAAATGTACATATTGGTCTCTAGTATGAAGGTCAGCTGAGCGGGTTAGGTAGTCCTCAGGACATTTTGTAATAATGTTGCTTCATATTTTAATCATTGTGATAAATTATTTGGACTTGCTTGAATTGGCAAATAATGTGTTGCATAATGCCACTGGCCAGTTTCCTCAGGATGTGCTGTCATGCTTTCAAACTGGAAATGTTCCCTAACATTAACCCTAGACGAGATTGTGTGTCAAGGACTGGCCTTATTGAATGATGCCAAGCACCATCACTATTTCCTCTGTGTGAGCTGATAGGCTGCTCTTGAGTGACGGGCTGTGGGTTTCCATCCAACTATTTTTATGCGCATTTTGAAATTGCGCATAAGAAATCCTGAATGGAAACGCTTGATATGCGAATAAACTTTATACATTTTCTTAATTTAATTCGCTAGGAGGAGGTGGATTTTCTAGAGTTTTGCATTAGTTAAAATGCGCATTAAGGTGATGGAAACGGTTTATTCGCAAAACAGTGGCGTGTTTTGACCAGTTGTGCATGTGTTATGAGTGTGCGATAGCTTGATGTGACTAGCCCACCGAAAGGTCTGACCGTGGCACACAATTCTTTGAACATGGCGCTTGTCATTCGGAAGTGTTTAACCCACAGCTGGTCAATAAAGTGGGTCCTCACGATCTGCCAGAACAGTTTTGAGAGTGGGCACTCAGTAGTATGCGGAGACTGGCGGTGTGTGGGCAATCGCAGCTATTTCAGCCCACATTATATCAGATATTACACTTATTCTGCGGTGTCTAGAATTAATTTAATAAAATGAAATACTTGCTCCAGTCTTGCAAATAAAACTGTCCCCAAAGCAGGGAGAGGTCATTCAGCTGCTCCATCATGACGATGCGGCTCTCTCATGATAATGCGCATAACGTAGTGGATGGAAACGCACAACAATTCGTATTTTCTTAAGTCAAATTTTTAGAAATGCGCTTAAAAAATGCTAAACATTTTGGATTGAGACCCTGCAAGTGATTTCCTGTGAGGCAGCTCTAATGTGTCACCCGGCTGATCTTCCTGCTTTTGGGTCCTCACTGTAATTACTTTGCATGCTTCACTGACTCTCTCCATTAATATCAGCACACTCACCGCGGCCACTGAATTATTCCATCGATCCTCTTTGTTTTTAACTTCTTTATATACTGTAATTCCTTTCTGCTCCAAGCTGAGCTGTCAGAGCTAAGGCATAATAGTCATTATTTGCAATAGGTAGGTCTGCCGTGATTATTAAATAACCGTCTGATTGCGTTTATCTGATACAACCGCGATTATTGGGCATTCTAATTCCAGTCACATTTTAATGCCCAAATAATGTCATTTTAATCTAATATACTTTATAAATGCCATGAACGGCACGTTTGTGTGACATTCAGTTGAACTTCGAGTCCAAGTGTCACTGAGCTGCACCACGGACCTCAACTACCTCCTGTCCAGAAGAGCACGCAAAGAGCTTCTCAAGCGCTCTGAATCAGAAACGCAAGCGGGAGTTTGGCACGAGCCTCTGCTGACAGTGCGCGTGATAGCAGAGGCTCCTACCAAACTCATGCGAAAATATAAACGAACAAGTATAAACTGTGATAGTGAACACAAAGCGCTCCGGTTTCACTTTAAACGATCATGTAATGGTAAATGTTCCTGGTTCATACACGCCTTGACACAGAGGAGATGACGCATGCTTTATTTCTGTGGAGTGATGAAATGAAACGAAATCTCCAAGGTTTTGCTTCATGAGAAACAAGGGCTCGTGGGATTTATCAGAGCATTAAAATAACGTGTGAAAGAAGAAATCAAGGCAGAATTATTTGACTTGCATAATATAACAAAATATTATATAAATATAATAATTTATATATAAATATACATATATAGATTTTTTTTATAAAAATATATAATGTAAAAGTGTTCAAAAAACAAGTGTAAATGTAAAAATGGACAAACTAAAGTTGACCAAAAAGAGACATATTTTAAGTATTTAGAAATATTTTTATATTTAAAACATTATTTTTATTAGTTTTTAAAGCCTTAAAAGGAAATCACATATCCCTATTTCAATTTATATGTGTAAAAATGACTTCTTAAGGTGTATGAAGCACACCTTAAGAAATATGACAATTATATGACAATTAATCGTGAAAACTCTTAAAGAGACATTCATTGTCATAGCACTAAAACAGACAATTAATCGTTATAATAGCAATTGTTTGTTTGACAATTAATTGTCAGCCAAATTGGATGATCGTGACAGCCCTAGCAATGGGATTATTTGCAAGTGCAAACCCATTATTTACTGTTTTATAAACCCATTGTTTGGATGTGGATCTAGCTTTCTTTAGCGCAAAGACTCGTTTGGTGTGAACAGCCCCTGTGACTTTCTTCCATAGAAAGCAAAAGATGTTAGGCAGCCTCAGTCATTACAATTTCCTTTCATTGTATGGAAACAACATCTTAATATACAAACATTTTTTTCCTATGGAATAAAGAAAGTCAACCTGAAAAAAGTGAACTATCTGTCACATGCACAGATACTGCCATATGTCTGCCGCAGATATATTGCAAGAAATGTGAAGAATGTGAGCTGCTTGCTATAGGCAATTTTGGTGGAGACCAGCAGCAGTGAGAAATGTAATAATAAACTACAATAAATGTGTAATATACTACATACAAATTTCACGTCATCAATAGCAGTTTATTTCCACAAGTTAGACCAGATTACTTTAATATCAATAGTAAACCGTACTATGATCCTCATGTACCACACCCCAGACCACTTTTAAAAGTGAAAAACGGCTGTCATACGACTACATCAACCATACTCTGATGTCAAGCTGACTGATGTTCACACATCAGCTCTCGAGTGAAAGCGCCCTCAAGGCATCTCAGAGGTGCACTGACATTTGTTTACACCTGTAATGGAGTCCCACCTAAATTCAGCAGCCTGAGCCCCCATTATGTTATGTTCACCTCCTGCTCACGCTCTCTCACAGAGAGACACTTTGCACTATTTAGACAGAAATAGCAGAGGTAAGATTTGGATGACCATTCCATGACCCCTTCTAGCTCATTCCCTCCACTCTTTCTGGCTCTAACCATGTCTTGTATTCTTGTATATTCTCTTGGCCAATCACGTCCCTGAACTTCATTTGTCTTTGCCCTGTGTTGATGTGTGGTGGCAGAACAGTGATGGTTGTATGGCCTGCAGGCTAGCAGCTTCTATCTACTCTGCTGCTCTTTTCTCTCTCTTGTCTTTGTTTTTAGCAACATCTTTGTACATGTGTAATTATTAATTATAGTATAATAGCTGTAATGTAACTATGACAGTTATAAATTCATAAACACACTTTTGCTTAAAAACAGTGGCACTCAATGTGGCTCTACCTCACTGTGGATCTGCTTTTTGCACTCATGGGATTCAGAGCGGCCCATATTAGTCACTAGTGTATTCACACACATACACATAGACACACATTACCCATGGTTCTGCTACATGTAGGTCACAGGGGGTGGATGTTGCACTGGGAAAAAAAGCTCACAGTATGAGGTGTTATTTCTGTGCCTCTGGTAATTCTGCTAGTCAGAAATGATCAGAGATTTGAGGCTGTTTCAAAGAGAAAAATCATACATTTTTTAAGAAGTGTGTCCAAATTTAGAATTTTATCAGTATAAGAATATAGAAGGCACTTGCTTTACACACGGACAACTGCTGCTTATGTTATTGTAGGCTTATTAATCTATACCTGATGTAGTGTAAGCAAGAGACTGGCCATTTGTTTAAAAAAAAATGATGGTGGCTTGGGGCACCAAAAGTGGCAACTAATTGCCACAGAAGTTTAGATGTGGGACAAAAATGTGTCTGTATTTCAGTGTTTTTTTTTTTTTTTTTTTTTAAACTCTCATTTGTAACATCTGATATGCTATTTCTGAGATTTGTTTTTGTTCTAGGCCTAGTTTATTAAAATAAATGGATCCATCTGATTTGTTAGAATAATGCATTGATTGAATTTTAAGTATTTGGCATTGATTACACACATTGTGTTTTAAATTTATGATAGCAGATATATGTTATTGAAATGTAAGCAGACATTTTTGAAGATTTCAGTAGATTTCAAGTAGACTTGAGCTGGAAATAGCTGCCCAGAGGCTTTACTAAGATGGCCGTAAAATGACCTGACTTGCTTTAAAAAGGACTTTGAAAATTTCACGACTCTGGCGAATTGTGTATTACGCTACTCGATTTTTCGATGAACTGGATCTTGCGTATGGGAATTCTGAGCTTTCTTCAACAGTTTTCTTGTTTTTCACTTTATTGTCCTTGCGGTATTGTCTCCATCAACCGCTGTCAGTGCTTGCCTGATATAATACTCTCACAAGATATGGATTCGAGCTTTGAGTGAATTTTCAAGGCTGCCTTAAGAATTTCAAAAACATTTTTCATTGGGGAGTTGCGGGGGATTAATAAGCTGTCCAATTTGAGCTCTTACAGAACTTTAAGATTCACTTTGAAGGGGAAAAGAAAATGTAATTTACTTGTTCTCCTCTCTTTGACTCATCTGGCTGATTTCGATTGTGTTTTCAGCTCAGGAGACAAACAGCATTTGGATCGCTGGACTTTAATTTGATGAAGCATGAATTTGTCCCACTCTGGTCTAAGCAGAATGATATGGATTTGAACAGACTAGCTCAGACACACTCAAATACCCCTGTAAATTTGACAGGAATCTGGTACTGCAATATGGTAATTTCCTATTGAATAGATTTGCTGAGAAAGCTAATCTGACATGGAACAAGTTTGTAGAGTACAAAAGACATGGCTACAATCCATCCAGTTTTTGCTTTTGTTTTGGAAGTACTTGTATACAGTCTGTTAATCCAGTGGCCATCTTGGTAATCTCACAGTGATATCAGAAACAGTAGGTTGATTTTTCTATAGCTAAAATTGGTCTGTCCATAGCGCAATTCGAAACACTGCCGCCCCCGCCAGAGGCCAAAGTGGTAAGTGCTGTTGGGCAGATAGGCATGGGCATTTTCCAGGTGTAATATACACGGAGGGGCGCCGAAGGCGAGTTGTTTAGCGAGTTGTTTTCAACTGTACAGGGTGTAATGCAAATTTTGTGAACTGTGTCCCCAATGCAAACCCCAGACCTAACTATCTGTGGAGTAAAATTTGTATTAGATTTGAAAAATGCAACATCCATTTTGCGCTTGTAATGTAAATACTTCCTGGTTCCAACGCTGGATCTGAACCCAGGTCTCCCAAGATGCTGACACAACATGCTTCTGATCATTTAACAGGGGAATTTAAACATGCTGGAGCTGGTGCAAAAATGTCTAATGGGGAAGATGCTTGTCGGCGAATCAGCATATTGTGGCCGATTGTAGGGTAACGGAACACTCGGAAACAACATTCCAACTTCCTGTGTGATCATGTTGCCCGGGCAGCTATTTTTTGTATTGGAGTATAGCTCCAACTTGAATGGAGAAAAAAATCTTTGAAAACGTTAAATCAGCAATAAAATCGCATCATAAACTTTCCTTCTTTTTCTCAAATCATGTTTAAAAAAACTTTTTTTTTCATGCTGTTACAGATAATGTGCATGCACACTCTAGATTATGCAAAATGTTATCAAAAAGGAGATCTTTTAAATAAAAGATGGGCCGTCCATTCCTACAGGCGTCATATTTAGCATTGATTTTTTTCCCCATTAATTTTTCCGTAAGTGGTCCATCTCTTATGTCTCTGATCATACCGTCCCCGGTTGGATCATCAGTTAAAGATTGCTGATCATTTCACAGTTTTCTCCAGCACTGACTTAATGACAACATTTAAAATGAGTGAGTCTATCAGAGTGTCTGTGAACTGCCTGAACTTAATTTAGCTCCGAGCAAACTGAGCCAAATGGCTTGTGGGGCAGCATTCCATGAGCTCTGTTTATCAGAGAGAAAGAAGAGTGATCAGCAGTTCAGATCCTCTGCTGGACTGCACTGCTTACTTGTTGCTAGGCTACTGTATGGGAAGCCACTTGCATTTTAATAACCCTCAATGGACTTTGTAATTGAATTGGTATGCAGAAAAGAGACGGACCCAGTAGGCCCACTGTCTGATTATGGGCTGATTGCACGCTGGGAGAAAAAACATTGTGTCCAATTATTTGCCATGGCTCTATGGCTTGGCCCACTTGGATGATGCTCGAATCACAAGGATTCTTTGGTGAGTGTCATTAAAGCTTGTCCAGTCAACTCATGGACTTTATTTAAATTGATTCGTCTTTTTTGGTTCCATTGATTCCAGAGCAATTCTTTGAGACTGGAAATACAAGATTTTATGTGTCTTTTTAATACTTTCATATAGATTGAATTATTATGAGGAGCTGCTGCTGTTGAAGTGTTTATTGATGTGGTATTTTAAGAGCCACAAACCTTTGATTCACCTTCTGAAGAAAGACACGGTCTCTTTCATTCTTTAAAGTCACTTGTTCACTAAACATGAAAGCAAAGATTAAGAGGAATGTGGAAAGAAAAGCCACAATGAGGACTTTCAAGTTTACAGTTTGCTACTCTATCCTTCCCATGGTTAAATATTTTCTTTATAGTGGTGTGGATGTGCAGATGCTGGTAGTTTAATGGGTAAATGGCACTGACAGAGCAATTTTTATAGTAATGTGCTGGTTAGCAGAGTTCTGCATGGAGCAGCACAAATCAGGACCGTATCTTGATTCAGAAAGTTAAGAAACATGTGTTTTGGTAGGTTAACATTAGATGACTAAAAATTGTAGCCAACACAAACCTGAAGCATTTAAATGTGGAATTTTGTTGTAATATTTTGGATGTAAATTGTGCAACCTAGCCTGGTCTATAATCTAGCAAATAACAGGGCTCCAGACTGTGACTAAAAATAATTTATTGCAACGATAATTTAAAATCAAGTCGACATTGGCTACTGTTGGGTTTTGTGGATTCATATGCAGTTTCGTCAGATATCATGCTGTGAGTTATTAAATACATCTTTAGAGTGCGCACCAATGTCTCGTGCCGTTTTTCACCCATTCTGATTGCTGCACTGCATGCAACAACAAACAGCGCCAGAGAGTTGTGAACAAATGACTCTTCTGAACCTGGTCTTTTTCATGAATCACCTGAAGAACTGAGGATTTGAACTCAGGAGCTCAGATTAGCAGTTTGAATCAGAGTCACTTTCTCAGTGAATCAGCCGTTAGTGAGCTCACAACTGGGAGTGCAGACATTTCAAAATAAGAGTCCCATGTGTATTTCGGGCTTCTTTATAATTAAAAGTCCCATATTGTGTACCACTTTTTTTTTTTCTTCTGGTAATTATTGATTGGTATTTGAGTAGCACAATAAACTTTATCTAGGATTGCTTTCAGTTTGCGCTCTTGTAGTCTCTGTGTCTGGGCCATCTGGTAACAATAAAGAAAGACTAAGGCAATAATTTAAAACAGTAAAAAAAAAAAAAAAAAAGATCTCTCTCTCTACCTGTCAAAGGTTTTGAAACACTTACTCATTCTTTATTATAATTATTATTATTATTTTTTTTTCACATTTTAGAATAATAGTAAAGTCATCAAAATTGTGGAATAACATAAATGGAACTATGGGAATTATGTTACTAAACAAAATCCAAAATAAATCAAAACTGTGTTATATTTTAGCATCTTCAAAGTAGTCACCCATTGTCTAGAATTTGCAGACATGTACTCTTGACATTTTCTCAACCACCTTCTTGAGGTATCACCCTTGGATGCTTTTTAAACAGTATTGAAGGAGTTCCCATCTATTTGTTGGGCACTTATTGGCTGCTTTTCTTTATTATTTGGTCCAAGTCATCAATTTCAATAACTTTTTTATTTATTTATTTTATTATTATTTTTTTTTTTTATATAATGAAATACATTTATATGGTGGCACAATTATATTTTTGTCTACAAAACTAATTTCAAACATTTAAGCATACGCCTTCAGATCAAAAGATTTTTAAGATCATGAGAAACATTTCAGTCAAGTTTTTCAAAACTTTTGACTGTTAATGTATATACATACACACACCTGTGTATATACAGTGTATATATAAAATCAAGCTTTTGACAATTGAAGGACTTGTACACAACTATTACACAAGGTGCAAACATTCATTGATGCTCAAGAAGACAGCACACTACTATATGCATACTATATGTAAATATCTGTAATGTAGATTCTGAAGAGCAGTACTAAATAAAATCTTTTATCTGTTATAGTTGTATAAATTATGAAAGGGGTGTGAACATTTGAGACAAAAGTGAATGCAAACTTATCTTCTCAACTATACAGTTGAAGTCAGAAGTTTACATACACATTAGCCAAATACATTTAAAGTCAGTTTTTCACAATTGCTGACATTTAATCGTAGAAAATATTTCCTGTCAGTTAGGATCACTACTTTATTTTAAGAATGTGAAATGTCAGAATAATAGTAGAAAGAATGATTTATTTCAGCTTTTATTTCTTTCATCACATTCCCAGTGGGTCAGAAGTTTACATACACTTTGTTAGTATTTGGTAGCATTGCCTTTAAATTGTTTAACTTGAGTCAAACATTTTGGGTAGCCTTCCACAAGCTTCTCACAATAAGTTGTTGGAATTTTGACCCATTCCTCCAGACAGAACTGGTGTAACTGAGTCAGGTTTTTAGGCCTCCTTGCTCGCACATGCTTTTTCAGTTCTGCCCACAAATGTTGTATCTGATTGAGGTCAGGGTTTTTGTTATGGCCACTCCAGTACCTTGACTTTGTCCTTAAGCCATTTTGCCACAACTTTGGAGGTATGCTTGGGGTCATTGTAAATTTGGAAGACCCATTTGCAACTGAGCTTTAACTTCCTGGCTGATGTCTTGAGATGTTGCTTCAATATATCCACATAATTTTCCTTCCTCATGCTGTCATCTATTTTGTGAACTGCACCAGTCCTTCCTGTAGTAAAGCACCCCCACAACATGATGCTGCCACCCCCATGCTTCACGGTTGGGATGGTGTTCTTCGCCCTTTTTCCTCCCAACATAACGATGGTTATTATGGCCAAACAGTTAAAAAAAAAAAAAATTTCATCAGACTAGAAGACATTTCTCCAAAATTAAGATCTATGTCCCCATGCGCACTTGCAAACTGTAGTCTGGCTTTTTTGGAGCAGTGGCTTCTTCCTTGCTGAGCAGCCTTTCAGGATATGTCGATATAGGACTTGTTTTACTGTGGATATAGATACTTGTCTACCTGTTTCCTCCAGCATCTTCACAAGGTCCTTTGCTGTTGTTCTGGGATTGATTAGCACTTTTCACACCAAATTACGGTCATCTCTAGGAGACGATTTGATTTTCCCATAATGTCAAGCAAAGAGGCACTGTGTTTGAAGTTAGGCCTTAAAATACATCCACAGGTACACCTCCAATTCAGTACACCTCCTATCAGAAGCTAATTGGCTAATTGTCTAAAGGCTTGACATAGTTTTCTGGAATTTGCCAAGCTGCTTAAAAGCACAGTTAACTTAGTTTATTTAAATTTCTGACATACTTTTAATTGTGATTAGTCAATTAAAAGTGAAACAATCTGTCTAAACAATTGTTGGAAAAGTTACTCGTGCCATGCACAAAGTAGATGTCCTAAACGACTTGCCAAAACTGTAGTTTGCTAATACTAAATTTGTGGCGTTTTAATGACTTCAACCTAAGTGTATGTAAACTTCTGACTTCAACTGTATATACTGTTATTAAACTTCTGATTAATGGGTTATCAGCTGTCTTCTGCTTTCTGTCTAGTTTCTGAACAGCAATCTAAATTGAGCAATTCTGTGATTTGGCAACTAAAAACAGCCATTTGGCTTCTTAATGCTTCAGTTTAGGAGCCATTGGCTCCTAAGTCATTTTTTTCAGTCTGAAGCCCTGAATATTAATCTTGGAACATACACAGATATTGGAGCTGCTTTGCTGCTCAAGTCTTCTGAGAGCAAACACATTCTCCTGAGGTAGAATTGTAAATTCGAAGATGTGCATGATGATGACCCAGATACAGCACCACTAATGGAAATGTATATCTCTGAGATGAGTTGGAAGGCCCACATGATTGCACATGTCCTAGTTTAAGATTGGGCATTGCTAATGGACAGAATTGTCTCACCTTCTAGTTAATTATGAAAAGAGCTTTGTTTACTTTTAAATGTTACATTTGGTTTAAAACATATGCTTTCTTATTAGCAGTACCATCTCTCTTTCTCTCTGTTAGATATTTGCACTCCAAGGGAGTTCTTGTTTTTTGTCATGTTGTTTGCTCTGTAATGTTAAGAGTTTTGAAAATTGACAAACCACACTGTGGGATTAAACAGTCAAATCAGCTTTCTAAAGCTGCCAAATTGTTCTCTCTGCTTCAGTGGATGGAAAAAGTGATTATATCCACATCTAGTCTGCATACATTTTGTTTTACTAGCTGTCAATCTGGACTGCAGAGTGTTTGCTCTTTTCCAAAACCTAGTGAGCTACCTCACTGTCTACTGCCTACATAAGGCAACATCCTTTTGGAATGCCCTGCATAGGCAGCAACTCCATGTTCCACACAAACAACGCTCCTCACAGGATACTTGACTTGCAATTGATTTCAGTGTAATTTGACATTAGCATGTTGCTAAGCTAACAGCATGATACTCTAAAATGTATTTTAAAAAAACAGTCGCAACAGTTTGAAAAGAATATTACTGAGCAAGTTAAATTCAGTATAATTTAGCAGCTTACCTGAATAAGAACAAATCCGGTTTGATGGCACAAACTTTTGAAGGTACAGTACCAATTGGTTGACCAAGCACTCAGGTGTGTGTTCGTGTACTTGTGTAAAATGTTTCTGGCCATAAAATGTTACATCCCTGGGCAGCTCACTAGGTTTTGTAACTGAGCAATTGTGTTTATTCTATCTTAAGTCTTGATCCATTGTCCAATCATTTTAAAGGTATGCAAACTACACACCGTTTGGCTAAAGTCACATATTTTTAAGCTAATTTGCCCAATTTGTTTGGTAAAATGTTCTACGTTTTATTTATTAGGGTACATTTACACGACAACGATGTACCAAAAACGGAAACGTTTTTCCTTTGTGTTTTTGAAAAGTTTCGCGTACAGACGACAACATTGTCAAAACGATCCCCGTTCACACGGATCCACGAAAGAGACTAAAAACTCTGTATTATGCATGCCAGGCCAGTAGTTGGTGATGTCACTTTGTAAAGAAACACTACGCGCCTGCGCACATAAGCATTCTTCCACAGAGCGGTGAATACAATGAAGATGGCTATCGCTGGTCGTAGTAGTGATGCAGTAAATCTACACTTTGCTGGAGAAGCTTCAATAAACTCAATCTTGAGCAGCACAAACACAGTCTTGTAGTCCACCATTGTAGTTTTGAATGTCTCATGTGTTGTTTTGAAGCACTTGCACGCATGCCTATAGACTGAACACGTAATACGCGTGCGCATGACGTCAAGTTTTCACAAATTCGCTTTTTTGTATGTTTACATGGAGACGATAACGGCATCGTTTTCAAAAACGTGCACTTTGAAACCGTTTTCAAACGTTTGCGTTTTCCGGCCCCAAAACGCCGTTGTCGTGTAAATGAACAGCCAAAACGCATAAAAAGCTTTCCGTTTTTAGTTGAAAATGTTGTCGTGTAAATGGCCCCTTAAAATCTTTTGAAATGGGTACTTTAAACTTAAACACACACACCCACACAAAAAATCTTTCAAATACAACAAACAAATCAACTGAAAACATACCCCTGGAACACCTGCTATGACTTTTTCATCTTTTTCGCCTTTCATTAGTTTGCATCCCTGCATCTGTATCCCTAAATTTATGACATTTTGCAATAAGAACCATTAAAGCATAAAGTCTCTGGTTGCAAGCTTACTTTCCTCTCACAAGCTCAGAATGTTTTTGGCTTGCTTTCCACAGCTCTTGTGTAGCACTTCAGTACCTCGCAGAGTGTTTTGCTGATCAGCTGCTGTAAACTGACAGATTGGAGCGGGCTGGTGTGCTTTGCGCTACTGCAAACAGCAAATAAGTTGCTTGGCTTTGAGCAACTTTGGAACTACGCTAGCCTAAAGTGATGCTTTATTTAGAGTGAAAAGGCTAGGGAATGCAACTCTGTATTCCAGGAGATGATCTGTTCTTAGTAATTTTAAAAGGTATTTTGTTGCATCTGTGTTTATGGGTTTCGGTTTTCTGAGAGGTCAAAAGTTTACAGCGATGCAATTTGTTGATGGCATGGATCCAAAGCTGGTCAAAAGAGCACAGTCAATTTAGTCTTATCAGGGATGCTCACCTTGCACTGCGCCTCTACTGCCATGCATAGAAGCCACTAGCGAATTGGTTTCAGTGGGAATAAAGTGAGGAGGGATGCACAGTTCTTGCCTGCATCTCAAACAGTTCAGCGATCTTATTAAACCCAGTTGTTTCCCTGTGAGTTCGGGCGATCCATGTTATCTAACACCTGAAGCCCTTTGTCTGTAGTCTCTAACTCAAAAACATTATACCACAGAATAAGACTGCATATGATTTTGCTTGCTCTATAAAATAAAATAAAAAAACTATCAGCTGTCACTGCAAGCTGCAACAAACTGACTGGAATCAAATATTTAATGTACATTTATATCACTAAAGTTGGTATTGTAAACAGAGCAGGACCATTCAATAAGTGCTGGAGCTGCGCGTGCATTTTATATATTTACTTATTAAACACAGCCTTTTATGAGTCACAGAGCTATTGCACGTCTTCAAGTGGCTTTGAATAAAATGCACGAATCATATGTACTACTATTGTGTTTTAATGGTTCTTTTATGTCATTTTTTGAGCTTGACAGTAACGAACATGACTAACACACAGTATCGGATTTTGATCGGGCTTGTCGGACTGATACCCGATCCGTTTAAAAACGTCAGTATCAGAGCAGATACCGATCCAGGTATCGGATCGGTGCATCCCTAGTACCATGTCCAAAAGAACATGGTACCTTTTTAGTTTGTGAAGAGAAGTGGTTTGCTGAAGCGTTTATCTGTAAAGTTGAATCTTTAATTTCATCAGCTGGATTGGAGGAAGCAGAGTCATGTGTTACCCAAAATCAGAGAATGAGTACTATTCATCTTCATCAGC
Organism: Myxocyprinus asiaticus; assembly: GCF_019703515.2. Lineage (NCBI taxonomy): Eukaryota > Metazoa > Chordata > Actinopteri > Cypriniformes > Catostomidae > Myxocyprinus > Myxocyprinus asiaticus. The sequence goes on from NC_059348.1 coordinate 28,960,275, forward strand.
CTCTCCCATTCTCGTGCTGATTTCTCTGCCAGAGAGAGAGAGACGTTTTATTGTTATTCCTGTTTGTGTGCTTGTAAAGAAACTCTAACCTCATGTTAGAGAGATGCCTTTGGCGGTCAGAGTGCTTGGAATATACACAAGTAGGCTACACAGCATTCATATGGTATGTTTTAAATCTAGTAATCCTCATTCATACAGGCTATTAGAGCAGATCTAATTCACAAAGACCAGGATAAATATAGAATGGAGGCAAGATTATGAAAGCACAGCTTTAAAATAGCTGGATGAATCTAACATGCAGTACAATACAAAGCAATGCGATACAGTGACTGTGCAATATAGATGAGTATATAGTGAATTGGTGGAGGGATGGGGAGGTAAACTGGGTTCTTCTAAGGTCAGTAGTTGAGAGAGAGTGCATTTTGAGTTGCAGATGGCAAGTTCGTGAGGTTTCTAGCCTGAAATCAATGGCAGAATACCTGCTGATGGTAAAATAACTCCCCACGTTCAATTTGGAAGAAAAGAGGATTTGATTTTTCTTTTGAATGACAGCTGAATCTATTCACTGAGCCCCTGAAAGGCAGCGCTGTCTGGCCCATCTGCTGTGTGTGTGTAGCTACAATAGTGGAGGTTATTATGCTCATACTGGAGCCGTGTAATGAATGGTAAGGGACTTTGAATGTTTGCTCCTCGTTGAATTCTTGGCCATTAATGGAGCCTCTGAGGTGGTCCTGTCATTTGCTTGAATCTTTCTTTTGGCCCTCTGACAAGTAACCAAGGACACCCACCTTGTTAGGGCCAAAACCTGCTTGTCAGGGTGCGCTTTTCTACAGAGACAATTCTGACATTTAACTGTCAAGATATCTTCCTCTCTGGTATCTTGTGCCTTTCCTTTGTTACTGCTTTGCGGTCTCTTTCCTTCTGTCTATTTGTCTCTCTGATGTCTGAAGAAAAGCGCAGATAGTATATTGCGGAGTGTCAAGGTAGGTGCTGTTGAGTTTTAATAAGAACGCTGGCTGCTGATTGGCTGATGCTGTAGTGGAGTCTGTTACTACGCTTGTGACCCACATCAGGGTAGGGTTGCACCAGCTGTGCGTAAGTTCTTACGTAAGTTGAGATGTAAAGTTCACACTAAGGGCTTAGTAACTACTAGTTAGTTTGTAACTAAGTCAGTGCTTAATTCGGTTGCACCTCCTATTCTTAAGGCAAGACTTAACTAGTAGGTCGTAAGCTCTCCGTAAAGTAATGCGTAGTCGTATAATATGACGTTTACCTGTATTTATCCAATAAGCAGCCTTCATATTTATTATATACAGAAGTGTTAAAAATCCATGAACTTCAATTTGATCTTGTTACGATTGATGTTCACACCTTGTTTGCTCACGTAATTGTCAGCTGTAATAAATCCCCATTAAAATGAGATACGTAATAAAAGTAGATTTGATAAATAGTATATTTGCCCTATGTAAATAACAATATTATAGGAACTGTATCTAAAATAAATAAGGGGTGATAAATAAATAGGAATACAGCAGGCTGGAAAAACAGACATTTATTCATTTTAATATCCTATATATATTTTGATTGTGTTGAAATTGACACTAGGCGACGCACCCTGAAAGCTGCACTGTTAGATCGGTTTCATGCTGAAGAGCCGTTGAAAAGTACCTTTTTTTTTTTTTTTTCCCCTTCCCTCTCTCTGTTGTAAATGTCAGCATCATAATTTATGTTGAAAGGATTGATGCCTGTCATGCAAAACATGAGCTCACTGATGTCATAAAATATCAGTCTGCTTTTTTTATTCCATCAGTTACTCCTGGTCAGAGGCTTTCGTAAATATTTAGTTCATACGTAGGGTTACATTCTACCTAAGTTTAATGGTGCAACGCTCAAATATTTAGTAGTGTGTAAATTGTGACTTGGTGCTCATTTACACCACAACTAGGCTAAGTTTTAACTTGGCCCCAGATGAACAACTAGGCAGATAGTTGAGGTGAATAAGTGAGGCAACACCAGACAGACCAGTGTGTGGCAGGATGACATGCAAACCTGGCAAAGTCTCTCAGCTACACTTTTACAAACAAATGTAATGATTAGATCCAGAAAAGATTACAGCCTGACATAGAAATATTTTTAACTCCCACAAAGTACTTTAGTCTCTAGTTCTTCACAAAATTATTTGCTGGTGCTTTAAAGACTTTAAATATACTGATCTGTAGAACCAATAATAAAACAACAAGAACTTTGTTATCTTCAAAGAATCATATAGCCACCTCAAGAACCATATACAGCTAAAAATGGTTCTTGAACAGAAACGCCATCAAAACTTTGCTCTTTGTTTGAGAATCCCGACCAGCCTGACATAGCAGCAATTGCAAAACTTGGGCAAGGCTATTTGTTTGTCTTGACAAATAGAAAATGGGGGAAGTGATCATGAAACCTGCTTGTAAATAGTCTAGTGCTGCTTTAACTAATGGATAAAATCAATAATAATTGATGATGAAAAGAACCAATGAATTTCATTATCGATTAGTCAGATATGTGAGTCGTGTATGGAGAAGCTCACTTTACAGTAGTGAAAAATGTGTTTGCATGATATATAGATGAGTTGAAGTGGAGAACTGAATCATTTTTTGTTTTTGGCACCATTCTGAGTAAATTCTAGAGACTGTTGTGTGTGAAAATCCCAGCAGATCAGCAGTTACAGAATTACTCAAACCAGCATGTCTAGCACCAACAGTCATGCCACGGTCCAAATTACTGATCACATTTTTCCCCCCATTCTGATGGTTGTTGTGAACATTAACTGAAGCTCCTGACCCGTATCTGCACGACTTTATGCACTGCACGACTTTATGCACTGCACTGCTGCCACACGATTGGCTGATTATATAATCACATGGATGATTGTTGGTGCCAGACGGGCTAGTTTGAGTATTTCTGTAACTGCTGATCTCCTGGGATTTTCACACACAACAGTCTCTAGAATTTATTCAGAATGGTGCCAAAAACAAAAAGACATCCAGTGAGCGGCAGTTCTGCGGATGGAATTGTCTTGTTGATGAGAGGTCAACAGAGAATGGCCAGACTGGTTCGAACTGACAAAGTCTACGGTAACTCCGATAAACCCCTCTGTACAGTTGTGGTGAGAAGAATAGCATCTCAGAATGTGGGTTGGCGCTGTTTTGGCTGCATGAGGGGGAAATACACAATATTAGGCAGGTGTTTTTAATGTTGTGGCTGATCTGTGTTTTTTTTTTTTTAAATAAATAAAAAAAAATATGTAAAATCGGGGAAATACAGGCTTTTTAAATTTTAAATATAATAATTGATTATCAAAATAACTATATATTGGCACAGAAATTACACACTTCACCTTTAAAGGATTGTTTGCAATCAAAGATTTAGTACTACAGCTGGGTATTGATACAGATTTTTCCATTTGATTCTCACTGACAAGTGCTCGATTAGATTTAGATTAATTTGGGTATATTTAAGTTATAAAGTCCGCTTTTTACCACCATTTTATTTATATATGAAATATTTTTCCCAGCTAATGCTGTTAATTTTAAAGTCAGCTGATTTTTAAATTGATGTTGTTACCTTAGTCCACAAGAGGACGCAAAGAATACATAAACCATACAGCACAGTGTAATATTATTGCAAAGAACATTCCTGGCTGTTAAAAAAGAGCATTCCATTTTCAACTAATGTGCATAAAAATAAATAAAATGTTTTAGTCAGTCCATATTCTCAAATGTTAAGTCAAAAGTAAAATGAGGGGGGAAAACGCTTCAATAGTTCACATGGTGTTACACTTTCACTAGTACCACACTGGTGTCTAATAAAAAAAAAAACTTAAAGACGCCTGCTTTCTATTAAACTGTATTTGTCTAGCCTTTTTTAGCGCAAAAATGCGATCGATCTGTAGTCATCGTCAGTTCTTGGCACACATCCAAAATTAGAATGCACAGTTTTAGCATTCAAATTTACTTTTTTTTTTTTCTCTTACATTTTTAATTTTAATTTGACAGCCGTAATGAAAATATTAATTTTTAATAATTATATTTTATGCGTTTTTCATCATTGGTCACATTTTAGCTTTATAAAAATAAACAAATCCATGTATTCCATCAATAAATATTATATTGTAATTATTATATTTTTTTTTATGTTTATTGTTTATATGCATAATTTGTATTTACATTGAATTGAACACATGCTAAATACCTAAAAGTGTCTCAAAGAAAATTGGCATTACTGTAAAGAGCGTTTGTAAATGAGTGCATATTCACGAGAGGGGACTAATGACTTAACCTCATCTGTGCTATGCATGAGTAGTATTAAATGGTTTTTTTTTTTGTTGGTTTTTTTTTTTTTTTTTATCAACTGATTCTTTAATCCCTATTTAGTATGAAGTTGATTTTGTCATTCTGCTTTTGTATACCAAACCAATAACCAATCACTAAGAGATTGTCCTCTGGTTTCCCTTAGTCATGGTTTCACTTGGTCACGACCACTGACGTGTTAGCATAGGGGATGGGGAAGACGTTCTGCATGTTCCTGTTTGAGGAAAGCCAGTGCTAGCTCTCCTCTGCACTGACCGCTTTCCCTGTAAGAACTCTTTGTCCACGTTGAAATCTGGGCTTTACTGCTCTAACACATCTTGGACTCCACTGTCTTCGATTACTAACAAAAGATCCTCGTGACTCAGAAATGGGGAACCAGCTGCCTCTACTGTAAACCTTCATGTGAATTGTGATTTGGGGAAAGCATGTGGGTGGTTTCACTCTTGGCTCATGCTCACACCAATAAGCTTGTATGGGTGTTTAATGATAATGAGCCAATGAGTTGCTGTGCCAGTTCTTTCTGTTGACCCTTTACAAATTCTTAAGAGTTCTCCCTTTATTGTAAGGAATATTTTTCAAAATTTTATTGCTTGGTGTTTTTTTTTTTTTTGGTTCTCCATGAATGGAGAAACTGTAGCTGTTTCACAGTTTAGCTATTTTTTGTAAATTCTGATATGGTTTTAAATTTAAGCAATAAGCTACGAGAGGCTGTGCTATGTTGTGAATATAGTCATGGCTAAGGGGCGCTTTTAGGCACAATTGTGACTATATTTACAAGATAGCTCACTCTTATGTGCTGTATTTATTTTATAAAATGATTACTACTTTATAAATGTTAAAATGCTTTTTTATTAAGCAAATTCAGTAAGTGACATCTGCTAGATTAGAAGATATACAGTAGTTCCTGACATGTAAACCTACTTAGTGCTTAGTTTAAAGGTGCACTAAGTAACTTTTGTCTTTGTGTCATTTTGGACTTACACTGATATCATTTAAAATCAGTAGATTTCAGTTTCAGATGCCGTTGTAGAAATTTAGTATTCACAGTCAGCCATGATTACTTTAATCAATGAGTGAAAGTGTCAAATAACAGGACGGTTACTGAGATTAAGCAAGTAGTATTCGGCTAGTCATGTGATTGTAACATGGCAACCCCCATGTGCGGACCCTCTCAATGTAGAATAAAACAGCTTTTATAAGCCTACTGGTATGACTGGAGTCTTCATTTTAATGTGAGTGGGCATGATTTACTATATATATTGTAAAATTACAGTTCATGTCTTTTAGGTGTTAAACTTTTTTTTTATTGAGGAAAACATTACTGAGTGCACGTTTAATAGTTAGGATCTGTAGGTGCAGCACAGTGATACCATACCAGTGATGGATGTAATTCATACCAGATGGGGATCACATAGTGATCATATGAGGTGTGCATAAGTGTCAAGCTTTTTAAAATATTTTTCTTGCAATTAAAACAAACTGCTTCAGAGATAAAAAAAGGTTGTTAATGAAACAAACTTGCACAGTAAGTTGTATTGCTTTGATTGACAGGAGTAATGAGTTAAGAGCTCAGATGACTTACAGGTTTAACCTTTTAATGTCATGAAAACTTCTCCCTTGCATTCATTAATTACCAATTATTGAAGGATCATGTTCTTTGTAAAGTGTTTTCTCAGGCTGTATTTGTTTGGAAAGCTCATGATAAAAGCAGGTGATGTCAGAATTGAGGTCACCACTCAGAAAAATGCCACTTACTCCTTAAAGACGTTGATGATGGGTATCATTGACTATGGCTTATTTTGACATTCATGACTTTGAACTGTATTCCAAAATAACAAGCAACTCTAATGACAAAATAGAAATGCTACACTTTCATAACATTTGTGGTGTTACTTGTTTCTTAAATTTTGTCCAGAGTTTCAAATTTTTTAGGTGTAGATTGTTTGTTTTCTAGACATGAAGTACAGTTCTCTTTTATATCCTCAAAATATTTATTTATATATATATTTTTATATATGTAAAAAAAATCCATACAATTTGAGTAATCTTTAATTAAAAACATATAATAATAAATACTGTAAATATTTAATTCAATTTGTTATAAATTACACAATTCAATTTGATGAAATTTGATGAAATTGAAAAATGTAAGGTTTGAATATAGGATAAAACTAAATACAGTTAAGTAATTTATTATAAGTGTTATAAGTCACTACACCTTTTCCTGAACACACAACCTGTGTTTGTTTCTCTACAGGGCCGACATGTCAAAACAGGCCAACTCGCTGCTATCAAGTGCATGGATGTCACAGGGGTGAGTGTATTTTTTTTTTTAATTGCATTTTCCTTACTGACCCCTTAATATGCGCTGAAGCTGTTGAAACAGCGAGCTGTGGAAAAAGAGGTGTCCATACAAAGAGTCCTCGACTCCGATCTGCAGGTGCATTTTAGCCTTAGGTGGTCTTACCCTGGACAAAGCTTTTTTTTATATCCATTTATATTCTATGCTTGGTTATCTTCTCATTAGTTTTCTGACTTCTGCCTAATAACCTTTTATCATCCTTTTTATAAGACAGTATAAAAGGCTAGAGCTGTCTTTATCTGTATAAAGTAGTTTTATCTAAATTTTCCTAAAAAGTAATTGGGTTGCAGCTAGAATTTGAATTGGGACAACATTTTTAATCATAGTCCTATCATTGCAGTCATGTCTGCTCTTTTTAATGGCTGATTTTCCCAGTCTCTATTTTTTTAAATTTAAAGTAATTTAACCCATTGGCTGTTGTACAGTAGATTCTGAAATACCACAGCAAATGTAATTAAAAAACTGTTACGATTTCACTAGACACGTTTGTATTTTGAAATGACATTGACTTGCCTCTGTTATTTCAGGGTGAATAAAAGTTGATTAGCAGAGATTACATGGTATCTTGTAAACAAAAACAGACATTTTCACAAAAAAACATCCCGCCCCCTTTCCCTAATACTGTATACCAGTCCTTTTTTTTTTTTTTTTTTTTTGCAAATCATTCTTTGGAGTTCTTTTCAATAAATCGGTTAAACTTGATTCGTGATTCATTAGTGAATTGGTCTGAATCAAAAGTATTCTTTAAAATCATTATTCAACAATTACAAATGACTGAAAAGGACACACAGAGGTCAAAAAGAAATGACTGGTAATTTATCATAAGGTTTGGAAAACATGTGGACAGCATTTTTAGGCATCATGTGCCTGTAATGCTTAAAAATGCTGTCTTGGTAGGTAACTCCCTATATTTTCCAACTCTCCTTACTGATGGGGATGGAGGGGGTCTTTATTGGAATGTCTGACTCTTTGACCTAGTGTAGGGCTGTCATTAGCTCAAATTGCTGTTCATCTCCAGCATTCAGCTCACTCTTGAGAAGAGATAAGTGAGTAGGGAGCTGAGAAATCCCATAGGAGTACTCTACTCTGGTGTAATGAGGTGGACCAAGAGCTAATCCTGTGCTCTCTGCCCTCCTTTCCCCTCTGCTTCAGCTCTCTACTTCATATAAAAACACCTGCAACTGGGCCATCAGCCCTCATTATAGGTCAGCTTGAGTGGTCTCACTTGCCTCGAGCTTTACTTAAAGGGATAGTTCACCCAAAAAAAAAAAAAAAGTTCTGTCATTTACTTGCCCTCATATCTTTTCAAACACAAACAACTTTCTTTCTCCAGTGGTACACAAAAGGAGAAATTATGAAGACTCTGCCATTCCTTGCAATTCCAGTGAATGGGGAATGGAGCTTTTAAGCTTAAATGATGCAAAAGCACCATAAAAGTGGTACATACCACTTGTGCACAATATTTTGTGTTCTGAAGCCAAATACTAGCATTTTGTGAGAAACAAACGGAAATTTAAGTCATTATTCACAGAAATTCTTGACATCTGCTCTAGCCCTCATTGGTGCGTTCATGAGTGTTCATGGGAAAAGTTGCGATGTCTGATTTAAAAAAAAAACAAAAAAAAAAAAACATTTCAATTGAAAAAAGTGGTCTGAATGATTAGTTCACAAACTGAACTGATGTGGTCATCAAATTCAACTCACTGACTCAATGATCCGGTCGCAGCAGTTAACAGCCCATTAGCGGTGAAGACTATCGTTGAATGATGACTTACATTTCAGTCTGTTCCTCATACAAAGCTATTATATGACTTCAGAAGACTTTGAATATGAGCCGTTTTTTTTTTTTTTTTTTTGAATGCCTCAGTCCTCATTGACTTACATTACATGAAAAAAAAAAATGGCCCTGGATATTCTTTAAAAATTTATGTTTTGTGTTCTACTGAAGAAAGTAAGTCACGAGAGTGTGTAAATGACAGAATTACATTTTTTCTGTGAATTGCTTTAAGGAGTGTAGGGTATGGTTGATATCACATATCACATGAATCCCATGCTCGATGTGTCCTCACAGGAGGAAGAGGAGGAGATCAAAGCTGAGATCAACATGCTGAAGAAGTACTCCCACCACAGGAACATTGCCACCTACTATGGTGCCTTCATTAAAAAGAACCCTCCCGGTATGGATGACCAGCTGTGGGTGAGTACCATGCCTCACTGTGCCTGTGGAAATAGAAATAGTGTATCCATCTGTGGTCCACACACACTGTACTGTGTATAAGTTGTCGTTTATTAGCCCATGAGGAAGTGGATGATAAATGGGCCTTGAATGAGCATTGCTGAACAGGAATCAAAGCACCGTTGCCTTGCCTACTGACTTGTTGTCATGAAGAGTAAATGGAACTCTGTGCTGGGAAATGATGAGGGCTTTTAAAGGCTGTGAAGTGTCAGTCTCTTTATGCACCTTTCAATACTAGAAAGGATAATGTTTCTTTTAGTTACCTGAAATTCTTTTTATGTTACTTTTTTTTAGCTTACTTATCATAGTGTTTCCACTGAGTTAGTGTGTTGGTGGGTACTTGCACGTTTAGGTCATGTCTACACTAGTACGTTTTCTTTAGAAACTGCATTGATGTTGCTACGTTTATGCCTCATCCACAGTGGAGCTTGTTCTGCTGAAAACTGGCACTTAGAAAACGCATTCCAGTAGAAATTGGTTTTCAAACGAAAATAGATTAGTTTGGACGACATCCCATGTTTTTCCCTAAATTATATATTGTGATTAATATTTATCATATTTTTATTTTGGTGGCTTAATAAGAGTATTATTTTACATATGTGACATGGAGTTCTGCAGAAAAAAAACGTACATAATCTTAGATAAACATCTGATGATAGGAAAGTCTTCCACAGAGGTAAATGTTTGTGACTGGTGTGTCATTTGAATTACACACATCGCTTACATCAGTAAGGGTCAGACTATCATTCTTATAACCCGATCATCATTCTCTGCACCTCCCCAGATATGTGGGTTTGTGTTTTTCCATCCCTCCCGCAAGATTCTATCCCACACACGAATGCTTCCACTGAATATTACTCCATGTTCACCCCCTCTCAGCCAGCAATGACCTCTCCCATTCCCGCAACCCTGCATTTGTTTTCCACATAGGGCAAAAGCCATACAAATAGACAAGTGTACACAAAGAATATTAAAAAAAATTCTGTTATTGCTGTTATCAGATGACATGTGAAATGATGCCGATCTAACTTGCCTGAGCTTGGTTTCTAAACACTAAATTCACCATTTTCCAGTCTGAGTTTCACATCCCTTGATGACAGTGTGTCCTTGCTTTGCTCTGCCATTCTCATAAAGCCCCGTTGACTACCTGCTCTAAATGTTGGATAATTTGATGCACGTGCACATTTTTACTGATATTTTAGGTATATTGTTATCAAAAATAAATTAGTTGTTGAATAAAACAATTATTATAGTTTTTTTTTTTTTTTTTTTTTTTTTTTGCATTAATTAACTGATAAAATAATAATAAAAAAAGATATCCACATCAGATTTTTCAGGCTGTTTTCTGACCGCCCGCTCCTGTCCGTTTTTCATTTGAAGATTTTTTTTTTTGTATTATTCAACATTCAGAACACCGACATCACACCATAAGTACATACATATGTTCACTTACTCAGCCATTCATTACAATGAAGTAATATTCATTTTCTTCTTTTCTGCTTAACACAAAAGGAGATATTTGAAAGAATGTTACGATCGCTGATTTCTGTTCAATTGCAATTTATAGTAACTCACTTTAAAAATTAAAAAAACACCCAAAAGTTTAATAAAACACATGAAGGCTCGAGGGTAAGTAACGAAGGAATTTTCATCTTAGGGTGAACTGTTCCACACCAAATTTTAGGGTCTGTTTTGTAGTTAGGCCGAGTCTGTACTCGTCAGCTTCAGTACATGATAATCTGTCAAATCTGTCAAAAGCTGCGTAACATATGATGGCTACATACTCATTTTTTACACTCATTCCTGATAGATAATTCCATCTAGCTGGAGTACAGTATTGATTTTATATATATAACAATTTTTATTTTATTTGTTTATTTTTTATATTGAATATTCAGTTACCATAGTAGTGAGGAAATTTAGTGAGAGTCACCTGTGGAACTGGGCTGGAACTCTCTTTTACTCTCCCTCTCCACGTCAATCCTTCTTTCCATATCTTCCTCTCCTCTCTTCCTCTCTTTCTGTTCCACAGCCAAAGGAAAGGACAGACCTGATAGCAGCAGGGTAAATTGTTTTGTTTGTCAGTGGCTGCAGGAACACACAGGGGCACGCAGATGGAGCGCTCCACCAATAAAGATAGACATCGCAGGAAATGAAGTGCATTTGTGACACATTTCAGCGCAGAGTGACAGCTCTTGAATGGGGAGACCTTTCAAATGAAGGATGACATTCCCAGTGCTACAAGACTGGAGGGCCACAAACCACTAATATGCCTTCTCACCTGCCAATCACACAGCAAAAGACAGAGAGATAGCAAAAGAAGCTCTTAGTGGGAGAGCCACATTCAATTTAGTCCTCCTTTAGGTACTTGGTGGGCACATTTCGAGGGAATCCATTCTCTCTGGCACTCTGAGCTTCAGCGCTGCTCTGGGGTCAGCAGTTTGTGTTTTATGATTGCTCGCGCCGACTTGGCTTTTAGACAAAATTAAAGCTATGAACTCAGAATTAAGCTCGAAGCCTATAAATTTCTCCTCCTGTTTTGTGCTATTGCACAGAGATTAGTTTGTAGCACAGTGCCCATTCTATTCAGATTGATGGAGAGGGCGTCGTGGCATATTTGAAAGCCTGGAACGAGGTAATTGCTATTTTCCAGAGTTTTTATACTGTTAAAGGGATAGGACAACCAAAAATGAAAATTCTGTCATTATTGACTCACCTTCATATTCCAATCCCCTTTAAAAAATGTATCTTCCGTGGAACACAAATGGAGATGTTAGGTAGAATGTTAGCTTCAGTCACCATTCACTTTCACTGCATCTTTTTTAGTCACTGCATGGTTTTGGAACCTCATGTTGGCTAGTACATTTTCTTTTTTGAGTGAACTAAAGGTAATCTAAACATTACAACAAAGTATCTACTGTAAATACATTAAAGGAATATTCTAGGTTCAGTACAAGTTAAGCTTAATTTACAGCATTTGTAGCATAATGTTGATAACGACAAAAATGAATTTTGACTCTGGTAAATGGAAGCCAATGAAACAATATGTATGTTAACAATTGTTTAGTGTGATAACATCGCTTAATAACCTTTTCAGTGTAAAGTTATATCCAATTTTACAACTTCGTTGCCATGAATACGTAAAGCTGTAAACCCTAAAACGACCGTAAAAAACTATTTAAGCAACTTTACAGCACAAATAATACAGAAGTTTTAACATAAGAATTAATTTATGTGCTTTTATAAAATTATAAGCTTCACATTCCTGTCTTTAAACCCTCCAAAAATTGGCCCATTTACTTCCATTGCATGTGCCCCACTGTAAACTTGTATTGAATCCGATATATGTTTTTTAATATGGTGCCATAAATGTTATTTTAGGCTGGACTTCAAGTGAAGCATTCAGTATTGTACCAAATGTAACAAGGGGTCCAAGATCCTACTTTATGTACACTTCTCTGTCTAGCAGGACACACATTAGTGCTGAATCACGGCCTACAGTTGAGCATGATAGTCTGTGAAAATGAGTCAGTGTCTTAAAATAGAGAAGCACCATATCCCAAAACACAGTCTCATCAGCAAAGCTTAATGATCTCATTCTTCCTTGTTTATGGCCTCCCAGACAAGAAGATAACTAGTTTCTTATGAATCATAAATTAATGTGGAAGTCAAGCAGCACATGATTTTTCTGCCCCTGTGTTGTTGTGGTTTTGTATGTCATAAATTGCTTATGAATTGCTTATACATCAAGACTGAGCTAAACTGTAACCATACTCACACAGTGGGTTTATCCCTAATTGAACTTGCAAATACTTAAGGCATACTGGCCACTAAAGCATATGTTTAATTCCAGAGAACTAAATAATGTAATAAAGTTTTGCCTTATTTAACTGGAGGCCATTTCCAGAGGCAGCCAGAGCTTGAGTGGCTGTTGTGTGGTCCAGCAAACATCTCTTAACATGGAGTACTTGAAAATGAGGGCTGTGCTGTGCTCAAGGGCCCATGGCTAGACATGACACCTTCGGCTAAAGAGCGATTAGAGAAGCGAGAAGCACAAGTCACTTCCAATTACAGGATGAGGAGGAGGCCAGACCAGAGGGTTGGTGGATCAGCAAAGCTGAATAGCGACCTTTTTCAGACGTTTCCCACAACTGGTGTGTTAAATTCATTTTAGCGGAGTAACAAACTACTAGTAGTGGCGGTAATTTAAAATCATATTGCTCAGTTGTTTTCAAAATATTGATGCTGTTCCAAGTAACAAGCTATATTTTTCAACAGTGTAGCATGACAATACACTTGCTAGTAACTAGGGATTTGCGGAACAACTGATTTCACTGATATTTAAATGTCGATTAGTCTAATTGTTTGTGTGTTTATGCAACCCATTTAAAATACTTAATCTAATCCAAAAGCCAATATGACTCTAATGCCCCTTTTCAGTGGAATTTTAACATCGATGTGCTTGCCTTGCATTGTGATCATTGTACAATAAAAATAGAGCATGACACGCATTCACTGAATCAATGTTGGCGAATACATATTTATTGAAACAATTAAATGAATAGTGCAGGACCTGTGGAGCAGTCAGAAACAGTCAGCACATTGTTGAAAATAATTAACAGGTAAGCAAAATCTGAGAAAAAATGTGTTGAAAAGTTGCGAATTTTTCACGTGCATTAGCCTATGATCTAATATGACAGCTGTTCAGTTAAGACCGTTAACCAATAACAGTTATGAGCAAGAATAGAAAAAAATAGGCCCGTGAGAAATGTAAAATAAACCTAATATAATGTTCTTAACACATTGTTAAAAGTAAACTTTTTGATCAGCAAAATTAACATGTCAAAATGGTCCGGTGAAAGACGGTACCTGACTCACCTGAGGCGATTATTTTGTGACATGCAAGCCAACGTTTCAGAAATCTGCTTCCCGCACCACTACCGAAGTTTTTTCCATAACTGCCTTATTCATCTTGCGAGGACATTTTCCTGTGCACACGGTGAGTGAGAGAGTGAAGAAGCATGCGCAGCCTGAGGTGAAATGGAACTTTGTATCTGCTCCAGATATCCTCTTTTTAATAATTGTATTATTAATTACAGTATATTTAAAATGTAATATTAACAAGACAGTAAATTAAGCGCCTTTGTAAAAATATAAAGCCAAACGTAAATGTGTAAAATAAATAAATAAAATATTTAAACCCCCGAAATTGACATTGAAAACATGCTATTTATAGTAGAGGTGTAATTGTTTTATGTAAATTGTATTTAGCCTATAATGTATTTTTCAATTACTTAATAAATCCGGACAAAACAATTAGCAGCCCATCATTGATAGGGTGACCAGATTCCTGCTTGTGGAAAACAGACAGCCCCCTCCCAGCAAAAATGAAATGGACGTATCCTTACCTAGGCGCAGATCAATGCGAAGTAGAGGGTGCATCTTCATCTGTAACTGCTGTCACCTTGTACTTTTCACTGGCAGCAATTTTTCCCTGTGTCGCTTGTCTTTAAAGAGTTTATCGTAAAATTCAGAGCAGTCCAGTCAAAAATTAAGATGTATGAAAAGCATTTCCTTCATGACTGTAACACTGAGTCGAGATTTATCCGGTGTCCATGCTGCATTCATTTATGAGAACACATTCCACAGATCCAGATAACCCAGGCAGGCATAAAACAAACTCCATGACCTTGGTTAAGACTCCGAAGTTGATGGTCTTGCTCTCCAGCACACAAAAAACATCTGTCCATCTCTCAGACACAGCCGTCTTGTTCATGTTCCACTCAGTGATGCAACGAGTGACAATGTTTTCATGCAAGCCCACTCATCATAGAGCGTGGTTTCGTCAATCAAACTGAGAGTGGGGAGTCTGGAGTAGAAGTGTTCGAGGATGCTCTGAATGTCTTTCCACTCTGGGATGTCTCTCAGTAGGGTCCAGACAAGTTTTTCTGTGTTCTCCAATGAGCAGCTCCAAGTTTGGAGGTAATCCACCGATGCTGAATAAAAGTTTCTCACTGCACAAAAGAAATCATCCTCTCGCATGTCTCCAGCTTCAACCAGGGCATCCAACTGCTTTTTAACATCAGAGGGTATGAATGATTCCCCCAGCGTGACCTGCAAGACTTTTCTCAGGTCATGAATGTGCAAAGCTGTGGCCGTGCACAACAGAATGATAAGCAAAAAAGTCCTTCACTTACGTGCACATTGTCAGATTCTGAACTTTGCTTCACAAAAAATCGCTAACACTTGGTGTGGCACACTTACGTTTAGCAGCATCCACATGCTTTTTTGTAATAACATGCTGCACAATGTCGGTGTGGCCTCCATGGGCGATGGAAAAGCGAGCTCCACAAATCTCACACAACACTTTACTTGACTCTGTCTGTGACTCCTTTTTTATGAATTTAAACTCTTTTTGAATATCCTCATTAAATGTACATGCACGCTTTCTTGACATTTTCTGGCCGCAATTCCATCTGTGCTCTTTCAGACTGACACTTCAATCAGTTCACTAACTGGACGTCTAATGATAGGATTGTGATTGGATAATTTAATAAGAATAAGTTAGGACTCTTGAAAAAGTGCTTAAATACGGGACTGTTCCAGGAAAAACGGGACGTCTGGCCACCCTAATCATTGACTCTTTTTCATTGTAGGCCTTAGGTCAGGAAGATGCCATATTTAATATGACACAAATGAAAGTGAGGCTGTGAGCGAGAGGTTGGGTACAACGTGTTGAACGGACTTTACTCCTGTCCCTCACAGCCATTGCTTTCATTTACATTCAATTAAATATGCTGGACACTCTATCATTAAGTTTCATTAAGTAAGTGTTTAAATTTGATTATTTCCCAGTGTTTCTCAACACCAAGAAATGTAATTATTTGACAGTTGCCCTTTTCACAAGAACAGTGTTGTTCTCCTCTGTTAGGGTCCGCTGCCTCCATCCTGGAAAACAAATGGGCAAAGATTAATGGGCAGTGATTAACTAACACCCTCTTTAATACAGGCTTATCTGTATTACAGCAATAACACCTTCTGCATCAGAGGAATTTTCTCATCCTATCAAAGTCCAATAATAGTAGAAATAATTATGACAGATGAAACCTAGCTGAAGGAAAGTTTTTCTTCTAAATGTTCAGAAAAGCAAACAAACGTTGAAGTGTTATTATGGTGGCTCCGAAAGGCCAAAGTTCTGTTCTTTCTATTAAATTTGTAATTATTCTGTGGCGTAAAAATTCTCCCAGTTCTCAAAATAGAATCACCAAACTTGGTAGGAAGCCTTAAGCTACTGTATATTCCACATGCAAACTCAATTTCTTTTATATGCCCCTATTTCAACTGACATTTTCATTTCAGGTTTACCACAATTTTCAAGCTAAAGCGGCACTAATCTTGAAAAGTAAATGAAGGCAGTGCTTAAAATATAAATATTTAAACTAATTTCATTTCTAGCTTCATTTTCTTTTCATTTATTTGTATTAACACTCCTAGCTGTTTTTGTTCTTGTTTTATCCATGTTTCCATAGCATGTTATGCTTTATGCAACATTTAGCTCCAGTCCTCTAATCTGATTGGACAAGCGGTGTTCCAAGGCTGTTCCAATGACATTGTAAATAAAAATGCCATTCACATCAGATGTTAAAGTGAATGGGGAGCTGTGAGAAATCTGCACGTTTGCACACTGTCTCAGCCGATCTCCTGTGCTTGTCAGCAAGTTCCGTTAATCAGGTCCAATTAAACCTGAGTGATACAGCCTTTAAAACATTGAACACTGTGTCTGAGAGACACAGACCGGAGAGAGAGGAGAGGAGGGGATCTGAGACTTCAGTGCATGCACATTACTGCACATGCACATGTATATTAATAGACAGATACCACACTTTGTTTGTTTGTTTGTTTGTTTGTTTCTTCTTTCTTTCATTCTTGTTTTTTGTTTGTTATTTTGTTCATTCGTTCTTTCGCTCGTTTGCTTATTTGTACTTTTTACTTTTTTTTTTTTTTTACTCATTTGTTCATTTATTCGTTTTATTTATTTTCCGTTCATTCAGTCTTTCTTCATTTATTTCTTTGGTTTATTCTTTCATTTTCTTTTATTTTGTTCTTTTCTCTTCAGTCATTCAATAGTTTATTTTGTTTATTTCTTTTGTTCATCATTCATTCATTATTTTCTTTCATTCATTCATTTGTCTTTGGCTTTATTTCTTTTTGTTCATTCGTTCTTTGTCATTCTGTCTTTCTGTCTTTCGATCTTTCGTTCTTTATCCTTCTTTCACTCTTGTTAGTTTGTTCATTCATTCATTCTTTGGTTCATTTGTTATTTTTACTTTTTGATATTTTCATTTGTTCATTTATTAGTTTGTTCTCTTTCATTCTTTTTCATTAATTCGTTCTCTTTTCTTTTGTGCATTCTTTCATTTATTTCTTGTTTATTATTCTTTTGTTCATTCATTCAATAGTTCATTATTTCTTTTGTTTCTTTATTTCTTTTTGTACATTAGTTGTTCTTTTTTCTTTCTATTGTTCTTTCAGCTGGTTTTCTTTCATTCATTCTCTCTCTCTCTCTCCCCCCCAGTCTGCGGTTGAGCACTGCTCTGAAAAGATTTATTTGCTCCATTTGAATGTCCCTTCTTGGGTTTTTGTGTTGAATGCTGCAATATTTATCATGTTTTTTTAATGATCTAAGGGACCTTCCCCACTCTCTCTCTTACTCTTAATATATAATAAAACACCTCCCAGTGTTCAGTGGGGCGTAATTTTGTGAATCCCATGGAAAAGTTCCAGCCTGATTAAAGCAGGCAGTCCCCATTGTGCTGTTTGTTTGTCCTGGTTGGCTTTGTGATTGTTTTGCAGTTTAAGTGGGTTGTTCTACAAGCGATGACAGGCGGGAGCAAAATAAGATTAAATGGGACATCTGAGATGCAGTGGGCCTGTTCCAGACACACAGAGCTAAGAGACGCCAGAACACAACGTTTAACAGCGTGTCCTAACCAGGCTCGATGCGACAAGCATTCTGTCTGTCCACACTGAACTTAAAACTGCTGCACAGTGCACAACATGAGACAGTCACATCCAATCAGATTATATTTTATGTTTTATGTACAGTTATGAGAAGCAGGATTTTGTACCAGTTAGATTTTACAGTGGGAGGAGCTACCAAGCTCGACATTGTAGATTTAAATACAAGCGATCTATGAAATGTCCTGTCATTCATTGCTTCATCACATCATGCGTCGGAAGAGAGTGTGTGAAAATCAAAAGGAAGGTCTTGATTTGCAGGCGGGAGCGTCCCACAGGAAGTAACTTGTGTTGTCTCCTCTACAGCTGGTAATGGAATTCTGTGGCGCAGGCTCAGTGACAGACCTGATCAAGAACACCAAGGGCAACTCACTGAGGGAGGAATGGACTGCC
Source organism: Myxocyprinus asiaticus (assembly GCF_019703515.2). Classification (NCBI taxonomy): domain Eukaryota; kingdom Metazoa; phylum Chordata; class Actinopteri; order Cypriniformes; family Catostomidae; genus Myxocyprinus; species Myxocyprinus asiaticus. The sequence continues at coordinate 28,978,633 of NC_059348.1, forward strand.
TACATCAGCAGAGAGATCCTCAGGGTAAGTGGCTGTCCTTCATTCACTTCCCTGCTGGTAAAATCAGCTTAAGGTTGTCACAGCATAGTAGCTGTTTTATGTGGGCTACCAGTCCTAACCAAGGTCCTAATCATCTTTGATGATGTTCTAAATCGAAACCAGGTCGAGGAGCCAGCTCATTACCATAAATGACCAGTTTTGACAAACAGAAACCACACCTTTAGAAAAAGGTGTATACAAATAGTACCTATAGGGGTACGACAGCTTGTCACTGGTGTAGTACCCTCAAAGGTACACACACTGTATCTTATTTACAACTTAAGGTGCTAATATATACCCTTTAGGAACAGTTAAGACACTTAAGGTACATATATATATGTGTATGTATGTATGTATATGTATATGTATGTGTGTGTGTGTGTGTGTGTGTGTGTGTGTGTGTGTGTATATATATATATATATATATATATATATATATATATATATATATATATATATATATATATACACACACACACACACATACATATATATATATACATATACATATACATATACATATATATATGTGTGTGTGTGTGTGTGTGTGTGTATATATATATATATATATATATATATATATATATATATATATATATAGTTTCAGAAGTTTACATACACTTAGGTTGAAGTCATTAAATACTCCACAGATTTAATATTAGCAAACTATAGTTTTGCAAGTCATTTAGGACAACTACTTTGTGCATGACACAAGTAATATTTGGCAGCATCATGTTGTGGGGGTGCTTTGCTGTAGGAGGGACTGGTGCACATCACAAAATAGATGGCATCATGAGGAAGGAAAATTATGTGGATATATTGAAGCAGCATCTCCAAACAGGTACACCTTCAATCAGAAGCTAATTGCCCAAATGCTTGACATAATTTTCTGGAATTTTCCAAGCTGCTTAAAGGGACAGTTAACTTAATGTATGTAAACTTCTGACCCACTGGAATTGTGATTTATAGTCAATTAAAAGTGAAACAATCTGTCTGTAAACAATTGTTGGAAAGATTATTTGTGTCATGCACAAAGTAGATGTCCTAAATGTATATAGTTTGCTAATATTAAATCTGTGGAGTGGTTAAAAAATATAAATGACTTCAACCTAAGTGTATGTAAACTTCTAACTTCAACTGTATATATACATTGTGTGTGTGTATATATATGTATGTATGGTATGTATGTATGGTATGTATGTGTGTGTGTGTGTATATATATATATATATATGGAAGGTACATTGGTTGTACCTGTGAGGGTACTGCCTCAGTGACAAGCTGTTGTCACTAAAGGTACAGTTTTTGCATTTTTTTTTTCTGACAGTGCATGTAAAACAGAAGACGTTTGTTTGGTTTTCAATGATGAAACAAAAGAGATACTGTTCAAAATCAACACAAAAGGTATTGGCACACTGTCTGATTGTCAAACTTAGTGTAGCATGTCCATAGTTAGTTATTTAATCAATCTCTAGTTTGTGAATGAAGGATTCTGCCATGCAGGTGTCCTTTTTCCCTTTGTTCTAATTCATTTTCTCTCTGCACCAGGGTCTCACTCATCTCCACAATCACAAAGTCATCCACAGAGACATCAAAGGCCAGAACGTGCTGTTGACAGAGAACGCTGAGGTCAAACTAGGTAAGATCACAGCCCTGTAGGCTTGGATCACTTTGCTTTAAACCCACTCTGCACAGTGGTGGAGTGTAAATCCTGTGCAAAGGAATGCCAGTGAAGCACAGCCAGGCAATGTTAATGTGCTGTTGTCCTTTAATGCTGTCCTCTTTAAGACTCAGCAGGGAAATCAGGATTGACTGTGAGACAGTGGAGTATAGATCAGAGGAAATTCAATTAGCCAATGTGAGGTAAAAATTGATAATCACTTAGTTCATGACAGTGCTAATCTAAAAGATTTCATAAATATGCTAAAGACTTAATGGTAGATAAATGTGCTTGTCCTTCCTCTCTCATAAGATGAAATGCTAATTGTTAAACAAACTTATTAGCTTTTATTTTAAAAGGAAAAATATGGTGATACAAGATGTTTTTTTTTTTTTTTTTTGGCAAAAAGTAACATTTTCATTTATTTTAAGTTGTTAAAAGTCTAAAATAATTAATACATATGGCGCATATATTTGGCAAATCTGTGTCAGTAGGGGGCAGTCAGCGGTCCAGCTGTGTAGGCAATGCGTCTCGTTAAACCAGCAAGCCTTTTCTTAGTAAATATTCATAAGTGATTAATTTGATGACTTAATCGGCATGTTATGTAATTATTCAAATTAATTGATCGACAGCCCCATAAACTGTGTGTGTGTGTGTGTGTATATAACTCAGCAAAAAAAGAAACGTCCTCTCACTTTCAACTGCTTTTATTTTCAGCAAGCTTAACATGTGTAAATATTTGTATGAACATAAAAAGATTCAACAACTAAGACATAAACTGAACAAGTTTCACAGACATGTGACTAACAGAAATGGAATAATGTGTCCCTGAACAAAGGGGGAGTCAAAATCAAATGCAACAGTCAGTATCTGGTGTGGCCGCCAGCTGCATTAAGTACTGCAGTGCATCTCCTCCTCATGGACTGCACCATATTTGCCAGTTCTTGCTGTGAGATGTTACCCCACTCTTCCACCAAGGCACTTGCAAATTCCCGGACATTTCTATGGGGAATGGCTGTAACCCTCACCCTCCAATACAACAGGTCCCAGACATGCTCAATGGGATTGTGATCCGGGCTCTTTGCTGGCCATGGCAGAACACTGACATTCCTGTCTTGCAGGAAATCACGCACAGAACGAGCAGTATGGCTGGTGGCATTGTCATACTGGAGGGTCATGTCAGGATGAGCCTGCAGGAAGGGTACCACATGAGGGAGGAGGATGTCTTCCCTTTAATGCAAAGCGTTGAGCTTGCCCGCAGTGACAACAAGCTCAGTCCGATGATGCAGTGACACACCGCCCCAGACCATGATAGACCCTCCGCCTCCAAATCAATCCCGCTCCAAAGTACAGGCCTCGGTGTAACGCTCATTCCTTCGACAATAAATGCGAGTCCGACCATCACCCCTGGAGAGGCAAAACCGCAACTCGTCAGTGAAGAGCACTTTTTGCCAGTCCTGTCTGGTCCAGCGAAGGTGGGTTTGTGCCCATAGTCGACGTTGTTGCTGGTGATGTCTGGTAAGGACCTGGCCTACAAGCCCTCAGTTCAGCCTTTTGTGGACAGTCTGAGCACTAATGGAGGGATTGTGCGTTCCTGGTGTAACTCGGGCAGTTTTAGTTGCCATTCTGTACCTGTCCCACAGGTGTGATATTCGGATGTATCGATCTTGTGCAGGTGTTGTTACATGTGGTCTGCCACTGCAAGGACGATCAGCTGTCCTTCCTGTCTCCCTGTAGCGCTGTCTTAGGTGTCTCACAGTAGGGACATTGCAATTTATTGCCCTGGCCACATCTGCAGTCCTCATGCCTCCATGCAGCATGCCTAAGGCACGTTCACTCAGATGAGCAGGGACCCTGGGCATCTTTCTTTTGGTGTTTATCAGAGTCAGTCGAAAGGTCTCTTTAGTGTCCTAAGTTTTTATAACTGTGACCTTAATTGCCTACCGTCTGTAAGCTGTTAGTGTCTTAACGACCATTCCACATGTGCATTTTCTTTAATTGTTTATGGTTCATTGAACAAGCATGGAAAACATTGTTTAAACCCTTTACAATAAAGATCTGTAAAGTTATTTGGATTTGTACAAAATTATCTTTAAAAACAGTGTACTGAAAAATGGATGTTTCTTTTTTTGCTGAGTTATATATATATATATATATATATATATATATATCTCGATATATCTCGATATATCTCGATCAGCCACAACATTAAAACCACCTGCCTAATATTGTGTAGGTCCCCCTCGTGCTGCCAAAACAGCGCCAACCCGCATGTCAGAATAACATTCTGAGATGCATTTCTTCTGACCACAATTGTACAAAGCATGAAAATTCCTGGAGATCAGCAGTTACAGAAATACTCAAATACAAACCAGCCCGTCTGGCATCAACAATCATGCCACGGTCCAAATTACTGAGATCACATTTTTCCCCATTCTGATGATTGATGTGAACATTAACTGAAGCTCCTAGCCCGTATCTGCATGATTTTATGCACTGCGCTGCTGCCGCACGATTGGCTGATTAGATAATTGCATGGATGTTTGTTGGTGCCAGACGGGCTGGTTTGAGTATTTCTGTAACTGCTGATATCCTGGGATTTTCACACACAACAGTCTCTAGAATTTACTCCGAATGGTGCCAAAAACAAAAAACATCCAGTTCTGTGGATGGAAACGCCTTGTTGATGAGACAGGTCAACAGAGAATAGCCAGACAGTTGGTTTTAATGTTGTGGCTGATCGGTGTATATACTGCCATATATATATATATAAATATATATAAAACCAAGTAAAAATATAACTGTTTTTTGTTGGACAGTGTAAGTCTTTTTCTGATTCTTCTCGCGCTCGCTCTCTCGCTCTGTCTTCCATGAGTAGATTTGATTTGATCTCATTTACATGTTATGTCTTCATGTGCTCTGTAAGAAGACACCATTTACCTTTAAGCGCGGACTCTAATCTTGCATGTCACCAACTATTTGATTCTCTTTAATTATTCCTCATACGTAAATGCGCTTACATTCTTCATGTTAACATCACGAGTTTGTCTAGACTCTTATGTTATCCAACACTTTCATAAATTCCCCATCCATCTTGACAGCATTTATGGCACAAATCTGAGCTGCAGTTACTGATGGTTTTTGCAGTGTGGCTCTTCACTCTATCACTTATACCAGCATAAATAATTATAAGAATAGACAAAACAATTGGCCATATTGTGTCTAAAATGTAAGTTACTCGATATGAACTTCTTGTTTGTTTATTTTTATTTTTATTTATTTTTATTTGATCCCCTTTTCTCCCAATTTGGAATGCCCAATTCCCACTATATAGTAGGTCCTTGTGGTGGTGCAGTTACTCACCTCAATCCAGGTGGCGGAGGACAAGTCTCAGTTGCCTCCACTTCCGAGACAGTCAATCCGTGCCTCTGATCACGTGGCTCACTCTGCATGACACCGCAGAGACTCGCAGCACGGGAGGCTCATGCTACTCTCCGCGATCCACACACAACTTACCGCGCGCCCCATTGAGAGCGAGAACCCCTAATCACGACCACGAGGAGGTTACCCCATGTGACTCTACCCTCCCTAGCAACCGGGCTAATTTGGTTGCTTAGGAGACCTGGCTGGAGTCACTCAGCACACCCTGGATTCAAACTCGCGACTCCAGGGGTGGTAGTCAGCGTCTTTACTCGCTGAGCCACCCAGGCCCCGAACTTCTTGTTTATTGAATATATAGCTTAATTTGCACATAGTGAGGCAACTGTCTGTCAGGGTACAGTGTCTGGGATTTGTCAAGGCAGTTGAACATTGTTCCCAGCCACTGCAGCTGATTTAACACTAATCAGGCTGATTTCCACTCTGTCTTTTATTTAAACCCCAGTGGACTTTGGTGTGAGTGCACAACTGGACCGCACTGTGAGCCGCAGGAACACTTTCATCGGCACACCTTATTGGATGGCACCAGAGGTCATTGCGTGTGATGAGAACCCTGAAGCCACTTACGACTATAAGGTGAGCTTTCCTGTCTTATACTCCTTGAAGTTTCAGGATACTTTACAGAGAACTTCACACTGTCAGGATTTTTGCCAACTCTGCTTTCAAAGGGGTAGGAAAGAGCCCATTTCAGCATGGGTCAGTTCTCGCCATAATGTTGAAAAGGGTAGGTGTGGAAAGCTGGAAAGCATGATGATCCATCCGTCCATAATTCTAGAAACTCTCCTGCTTTGGACCACGCAAAAGCATATTTGCAATCAGTTCTTCTGAATGGCTGAAAAAGTTCCCCTCTCATGAATAATATAAAGGTGCTGCTGACATAGACTTTTGTTAAAAAAATTTAAAAAAAGTGAAACTGTGCTATTTCTACCTGTTCTGAGCCATTAAAATGACATTCCTGTGAAATATACTCTTCATGAAGTCCGGTTGGTTCAGTATTTTTCAGTAATATTTTTTACTGTTTTTGAATAGTTGATTTTACTACATGAAGTAAATTTTGTAGGTTACCTTTTAGGAATTTGTTTTTTGTTGACATTTTTAAAAAAAAAATTATTAATGGTAAATATAATTTGTTGCTTATATTAGATCTGTGGAGTGGTTAAAAAATTAGTTTTAAATTGTTGTTACATTTTTGATGAATTGGCAAACCCCAGCAATGCTACAAAACAAAGTTATTAGGCTTTCATATTTACTGTGCAAAATGTAGGTGATACACAATAAAACAGCCCTCGAAAACTGAAATATATGGAATGGAAATGCATGATCGAGTATGGTAACCCACCTTAACTGCAGTAATAATCTGTAACATATGATATGCTGTATGGTCTAGTAATAATCTGTGATTTTACTTTGTTTTCTTGAGAAAACACACACATAAATTTATTCAGGAGGTGACTCTGCTGCGGACGCTGCTACACAAAAACAAACAAACAGCTCAGCCGATCACTTTCCTTTATTTTAAATTAGTCAGAAGTGATTTAGCCGGGAGGAGAGTATTGATCACAGGCCCTCAGTTTACTCAATACACGCAAGCATATGCAATCAAAATCTAATAAACTCTCCTTGAAAACAATTTAGCTAGCATTATCTACAAATCACACACGTTAATACAGTGATTGGTGCCACAGCTGGCTGTGTTGATAATGTCACAATAACAGGACACACATCTAGACAACTGTAGTGAGACCACCCTCCCCTTCCTGTGTAAAGAAATATTGGCCTGTTTCTCTTTCTACTGTTAGGCTCTAGTCAGTTTCATTGCATATTTAAAAATTCATCCCTGGTCTAGCTCAAAGCTCAGAAAAACGTAAAGTAAAAGTGTGCTTTTATTGCCGTTAAAAATGTGCAGTGGATTTACTCCCCATATTGAATATCAGGAGGATGCTGCATTGCATTTATATTATTATCATATCAGTTTGCTTATATAGCGAAACCAAAAAGGATTTGGACCCTTATGACACTTGATGAATGTCTGAACAAATGTATGAATGTCTACATTGTGTAACAGAATATCAAACCAAGTGGCATTCGTTTTCAAGAAATATAGCACAAACAATATTCAAGCAAAACATTTGACAGAAAGAAGTTAGTTTGGAATGATAAAGCGATAGATATATTTGCGTATATGATGTGTTTGCTATATTGATAATGACATTAAGACATTAATTGTGACTTAAGTGTCCGAAGGTGTCCAAATACTTTTGGGGGGCCACTATGTCAAAGACATAACTCCAGTGATAAAATTAAACTCTTAAAAGCATTTATTGAGTTTGACCTTGCTCTGTAAGATGGTCTTTTGTTTAACTATGGACTGGAATGTTGTGAGATCAGCTCTGTTGGTATTCAAAGGAATAAGGAAAAGTTGGGGAAAAACTATGCATATGTGTCTCTCCTCTGAAGAAGGGGGAGTGGAATTAATGGAATGGAGCTCCTCTTTAATCTGCGTTTTTATATTTAAGTCATGCGATCAAATAATTCAACACGTTACTTTGGAATGCAACATGACTTCAGTTATATTTAACAAAAACAGTTCCAGAGAACTGAAGTCAAGTGACTGAGCCAGACTTGAATGGAAGACAAATGAAAGGTTATCACGTTTTTTTGTTTGCATACCAAGGAATGTCCCATGGTACGTTTTGAGGGAAGAGAGGAAGTAGACAGAAAGAAGAGAGGCTGGTGACTCGTGGTTCTGAAGTAAATAGATACTTCCTAGATTAAAAAACTGATTGTTTCAGATCTAAAATCTGATTAGATGAGCTATGTTCACGTACCTGTGACCACACATAAATTTAATTGTTACACTGCGGGTTGATACAAACAATTGAAACGGTAACTGTCTACAGTCAGGCTCAGGACCTACATTGCTTGGCGGAAGAATTGTTGACTTAATATTATTAATAAATAAAATTGTTTATTGAATATTAGTGTAATTTATCATAACTTTCACCACTGTTTTATCAAAGCAACCATGGTGAGCTCTAAAAAGAATATAGACAACTTTGCTTTTTTTATTTCACATTATTTTTTTTATTTTTTTTTGACATCTGACATTTTAGGAATTCATCCAAGAAGTTTTTGAGCATGCAAATTTTTGCATTTAGTTTGCTTTTTTTTTATATATTCATTAATAAAACTCCCTTTTAATATATATATATATATATATATATGTTGCCAAAACAGCGCCAACCCGCAGCATTCTGAGATGCTATTCTTCTCACCACAATTATACAGAGCAGTTATCTGAGTTACCGTAGACTTTGTCAGTTCAAACCAGTCTGGCCATTATCTGTTGACGTCTCTCCTCAACAAGGTGTTTCCATCTGCAGAACTGCCGTTCTCTGGATGTTTTTTGTTTTTGGCCCCATTCGGAGTAAATTCTAGAGACTGTTGTGCTTGAAAATCCCAGGATATCAACAGTGTGTGTGTGTGTGTGTGTGTGTGTGTGTGTGTGTGTGTGTATATATACAGTATATATACACACATACATACACACACACACATACATGCATACATACATACACGTGTGTGTGTGTGTGTGTGTGTGTGTGTGTGTGTGTGTGTGTGTGTGTGTGTGTGTGTGTGTATACACATACATACATACAGTTGTGCTCAAAAGTTTGCATACCCTGGCAGAAATTGTGAAATTTTGGCATTGATTTTGAAAATATGACTGATCATGCAAAAAAAAAAAAAAAAAAAATGTCTTTTATTTAAGGATAGTGATCATATGAAACCATTTATCATCACATAGTTGTTTGGCTCCTTTTTAAATCATAATGATAACAGAAATCACCCAAATGGCCCTGATCAAAAGTTTACATACCCCTGAATGTTTGACACACAAGGTGACACACAAGGTGACACACACAGGTTTAAATGGCAATTAAAGGTTAATTTCCCACACCTGTGGCTTTTTAAATTGCAATCAGTGCCTGTGTATAAATAGTCAATGAGTTTGTTAGCTCTCACGTGGATGGACTGAGCAGGCTAGATACTGAGCCATGGGGAGCAGAAATAACTGTCAAAAGACCTGCGTAACAAGGTAATGGAACTTTATAAAGATGGAAAAGGATATAAAAAGATATCCAAAACCTTGAAAATGCCAGTCAGTACTGTTCAGTCACTTATTAAGAAGTGGCAGCCACAACTGCCAGAAGAATTGTTCGGGATACAAAGAAAAACCCACAGGTAACCTCAGGAGAAATACAGGCTGCTCTGGAAAAAGACAGTGTGGTTGTTTCAAGGAGCACAATACGACGATACTTGAACAAAAATGAGCTGCATGGTCGAGTTGCCAGAAAGAAGCCTTTACTTCGCCAGTGCCACAAAAAAGCCTGGTTACATTATGCCCGACAACACCTTGACACGCCTCACAGCTTCTGGCACACTGTAATTTGGAGTGACGAGACCAAAATAGAGCTTTATGGTCACAACCATAAGCGTTATGTTTGGAGAGGGGTCAACAAGGCCTTTAGTGAAAAGAATCCCATCCCCACTGTGAAGCATGGTGGTGACTCACTGATGTTTTGGGGGTGTGTGAACTCTAAAGGCACGGGGAATCTTGTGAAAATTGATGGCAAGATGAATGCAGCATGTTATCAGAAAATACTGGCAGACAATTTGCATTCTTCTGCACGAAAGCTACGCATGGGACGCTCTTGGACTTTCCAGCACGACAATGACCCTAAGCACAAGGCCAAGTTGACCCTCCTGTGGTTACAGCAGAAAAAGGTGAAGGTTCTGGAGTGGCCATCACAGTCTCCTGACCTTAATATCATCGAGCACTCTGGGGAGATCTCAAACGTGCGGTTCATGCAAGACGACCAAAGACTTTGCATGACCTGGAGGCATTTTGCCAAGACGAATGGGCAGCTATACCACCTGCAAGAATTTGGGGCCTCATAGACAACCATTACGAAAGACTGCACGCTGTCATTGATGCTAAAGGGGGCAATACACAGTATTAAGAACTAAGGGTATGCAGACTTTTGAACAGGGGTCATTTCATTTTATTCTTTGTTGCCATGTTTTGTTTTATGATTGTGCCATTCTGTTATAACCTACAGTTGAATATGCATCCCATAAGACATAAAAGAAATGTGTTTTGCCTGCTCACTCATGTTTTCTTTAAAAATGGTATATATATTACCAATTCTCCAAGGGTATGCAAACTTTTGAGCACAACTGTATGTACCATTTTTAAAGAAAACATGAGTGAGCAGGCAAAACACATTTCTTTTATTTCTTATGGGATTCATATTCAGCTGTAGGTTATAACAGTATGGCACAATCATAAATCAAAACATGGCAACAAAGAAAAAAATGAAATGACCCCTGTTCAAAAGTCTGCATACCCTGCATAGCATCAATGACACATTTGAGATCTCCCCAGAGTGGCTCGACGATATTAAGGTCAGGAGACTGTGATGGCCACTCCAGAACCTTCACCTTTTTCTGCTGTAACCACTGGAGGGTCAACTTGGCCTTGTGCTTAGGGTCATTGTCGTGCTGGAAAGTCCAAGAGCATCCCATGCGTAGCTTTCGTGCAGAAGAATGCAAATTGCCAGTATTTTCTGATAACATGCTGCATTCATCTTGCCATCAATTTTCACAAGATTCCCCGTGCCTTTAGAGCTCACACACCCCCAAAACATCAGTGAGCCACCACCATGCTTCACAGTGGGGATGGTATTCTTTTCACTATAGGCCTTGTTGACCCCTCTCCAAACATAGTGCTTATGGTTGTGACCATAAAGCTCTATTTTGGTCTCGTCACTTCAAATTACAGTGTGCTAGAAGCTGTGAGGTGTGTCAAGGTGTTGTCGTGCATATTGTAACCGGGTTTTTTGTGGCATTGGTGCAGTAAAGGCTTTTTTCTGGCAACTCGACCATGCAGCTCATTTTTGTTCGAGTATCGTCATATTGTGCTCCTTGAAACAACCACACCATCTTTTTCCAGAGCAGCCTGTATTTCTCCTGAGGTTACCTGTGGGTTTTTCTTTGTATCCCGAACAATTCTTCTGGCAGTTGTGACTGAAATCTCTTTTGGTCTACCTGACCTTGGCTTGGAATCAAGAGATCCCCGAATTTTCCACTTCTTAATAAGTGATTGAACAGTACTGACTGACATTTTCAAGGCTTTGGATATCTTTTTATATCCTTTTCCATCTTTATAATGTTCCATTATCTTGTTACGCAGGCCTTTTGACAGTTCTTTTCTGCTCCCCATGGCTCAGTACCTAGCCTGCTCAGTGCATCCACGTGAGGGCTAACAAACTCATTGCATATTTATACACAGGCACTAATTGCAATTTAAAAAGCCACAGGTGAGGGAAGTTAACCTTTAAACTGCTGATGCTCATTGACCCCACCCATGGGTTTGACATTACTTTGCTTAAATGAGTTCACATTTACTATATAGTATACTACATTAACACTTTTTTTGACTAGACTCTATAGTAAATGTGAACTAATTTAAGCAAAGTGACATCAGTATATATATACATCATATGTGTGTGTGTGTGTGTGTGTGTGTGTGTGTGTGTGTGTGTGTGTGTGTGTGTGTGTGTGTGTGTGTGTGTGTATATATATATATATATATATATATATATATATATATATATATATATATATATATATATATATAATACACACACACACACATATGTATATATGTTGCTGAAAGCTCTGTCACTCTTTTCCCATCTGTAATTTTGGGTACCTATAGATGTTTTAAAACAACTGGCATACAAGTAGACAACCTTAGGATACGCTTTTGGTATTTTGCTGCATAATGTCATGCTGTGGAGTTTAATACATGCTGCCACTTCTGAGTGTTTACTCATGCACCTGGCAATTTTGCTTAGTGACTTGTGGGCAAAACTCACCTTCATCTCAGCATTGGTTTTTATGTAGACATCACTGGTCATTAAGGTACTATATTTAAATAATATTTACACTAAAAAATACATTTAAAGGGATAGTTCACCCAAAATGAAAAATTCTCATCATTTACTCACTCAGCTATGTTGGTCCATTCAGTGCAAGTGAATGGTGGCCAGAGCTTTGAAGGTCCAAAAAGCATATAAAGGCGGCAAAAAATGTTATCCATATGACTCCAGTGGTTAAATCAATGTCTTCAGATGAAATATGATAGGTTTGGATGAGAAACAGATCAATATTAAAGTCTATAAATCTCCACTTTCAAGCAGCCCTTCTTAGCGCTCTTCTAAAGAGTTCTTTTGTTTTTGGCGATTCACATGCTTTGTGCATATCACTACCCAAGGAGGAGAATTTATTGGAAAGAAAATACTTAAATATTGATGTTTCTCACCCACACCTATCATATGGCTTCTGAAGATATGGATTTAACAACTGGAATTATATCAATTAAGTTTATGCTGCATTTATATGCTTTTTGGAGCTTCAAAGTTCTGACCACCATTCACTTGCAATGAATGGACCTACTGAGCTAAGATATTCTTCTAAAAATCTTTGATTTCCATGTGTTTTGTTACAGAGTGACCTGTGGTCATTAGGAATCACAGCCATCGAGATGGCCGAAGGAGCCCCACGTAAGTAACAGCCCTTCACTGCTTTGTATATCCCTGTTTATCTTTACAGCAAAAACAGATACCATTCAAAGACACATTAGGGTATATTTGAATGTCACAGACATCTTCATTGCATCTGGTATAAAAATCAGACTGAGCTGCTCTGTGGAGGACTGTCTCACAGATGGCTAAGCAGTGATGGACAGGCAAGGGGGAAGGCAAACTGTCGTGATCTTGTCCTAGCTGGAGAGGGAAATAATCCTGTTGGAAGGTGCCCTGGCAGGGTGGCAATGCTTTGGCAGGGGACAGAGAACTGCTGGGCAGTGCACTTGAGGACAAATCTGCCTTTTCTAATAGATGACTCACCCTTGTTATTACATGCAGCAAATTGTTGTGTATGTCCGTGTGTGTGTATTTTTGTTGGCACTGGTGTATTGGCCTCGGTACGTAGCAGCAGATTTGTGGCCAAAAGTGACATTTCTGTTCAAACACACTAAGCTTGACCGTCCTCTAGTATGGATTGAGCTTGCCAACTCTGCTGCCAGGTTGAAAGACACTGTACTCTCCAGCTGTGCCTGCTCTGTGCTTGAAACTTATTGACACCTGCCCACATCTGCTTGTTGGCACCTGGGTCTATTGAAGGCACACAACACTATTCCAGAGTTGATATTTGGTTCATATTTTGTTGATTTATCTGTAGCTAGGTGTCGGATTTCACAAGCATGTTGAAAATTGAGTTTAACCTTTTGTTGATGTGTTTGACATTGTGAGAAATTGAAGAACGCTGAAGACTACATTTATAATATGTCATACATGGTAAATAGACCTATTTTTCAACCACAGTTGAGGACACTTGCAGAACTCATACTAACATGCTTTTGCTTTTATCTAGACTTCAGATCTATGCATTAGCGTCAACATTTTAACTTCGACCTCAACATTTGGGAACTAATGAAATTCAATGTACAGTATATCATAAACCAGTATTTTTTGCAGCTTTTGGTTTAATGCGTCATATTGTGCATATTGTGCATAAATTGTCTATGATAATATTATGAACCTGCAATTATGATAACAATTGCTTTATATTCACGTACATATTACATTAATTCAAATTTGACTGTTAACACTGAAGTCACACTGCAAAAAATCTGATATTTATCCGATTTATTTCCACATATGAAATTGGCCCAGATCGGAATTAAAAATATCAGATCTAAATATTTTTTTTTGCTATTCACACTGTCATCGATAAGCATATCTGTGAAAAATATGAGGGTAAAAAAAAAAAGAATTTAGGGCCACATTTAACTGCAGAGTGAATGTTGCCTTAGTTTATGTAAAAACTTATATTAGGTAGCCAGATTTTATGCACATTTTGAACAAATGTTTGTGTGGTAAAGGGTAAAAGTCCTTTCTCACTGGACCGTCTTGGAAGCACCAGAGATGTTTACATTATGTAAAAATATGTGTAAGTCTTAATTATGAAAGAATATGTATTTACTGAAAGAAACAGTAAATATGAATGTAATGAAGATAGAATGTAAATATACTCTTGCATATTTGTCCTGTCTACATCTAAATGTTGGTCTGAGCTGTACTGGATAGTCTTAGGCTGCACTAGACAGTCAGTGTTAAAGTTCTCCTTTTTCCCCACAGCTCTGTGTGACATGCACCCGATGAGAGCCCTGTTCCTCATCCCTAGAAACCCAGCTCCCAGGCTCAAGTCCAAGAAGTGGTGAGTGCATCTCTTTGTTTGCAGAGGTCACAGAGATGTCCCCACCCCCCAGTTCAGAGCCTCGCTGAAACCAAACAAGATCTCATGAACACACTGTCCAATCTACTATTAATCAAAAAGTCCTCAACACTTTATTTTTTACTATTCACTTTATCTGTCTCTTGTGATCTTCATTTTCTATGTCTGCCCTTCACACGCAGCCATTCAAAATCAAATGCTTGAGGAAAGTTGCTTGACACGTTAGGCATACAGGTTTTTGTTTAACAATGACTGATATTTCATGACTCCTAAATGATTTTTAAGTGTAAACAGACTGCCCGACCAAACTGCCTGACCAAAGCGTTAATCTTGCAAGACTTGTAAACAAAACATCAAACACATGAGATATTCATTCTAAAGTTATCAAGCAGTGACAAAAATAATCACAGAAGATAAGCCGTTAGCAGTTGTTTTACAGGTTCTGTTATATATATATATATATATATATATATATATATATATATATATATATATATATATATTATTTTGTCAAATCTTTGAAGGACACTAGCATATAGATAGCCTCAAAACTAACATATGATTATAAGACAATTACAAGTCACACATTATTATTTCATGGGATATTCAAGAGGGCAGCACAGTTTACCCACTCAATATGTTTACATGCACTTTAAAGAGTTCGATTTCAGTGGGACTCTGAATTCCTCTTTTTAAAATGTCAGGTAAACGCTTTAGTCTGACTGAAATCATAGTAGTTTGATTTTTGCAAATTCGGACTAACAGAACTAGATAATGCAACTGTAGCTCGGCTTCGTCCAGCATGTATACAAGTAAATTGGACCACAACTGGTCTCTTGTGCACATGTTCCAAAAGACCGTGGCACTTCCTCAGCTGACATCCCTCTTTCAAATATTTGATTAAACATTGTGTCATGTATATTTGGACAGAGAGATGAAGACTGTAGTTTGATTACGCAAAACCCCACTGTAGCTCGATTATAACTGCACTGGTACGATTGACACATCTAGCCCCACTCGCCCTTATCTGCAGGTCTAAGAAGTTCCAGTCGTTCATCGAGAGCTGTCTGGTGAAGAACCACAGCCAGCGGCCCAGTACAGAGCAGCTCCTCAAACATCCCTTCATCAGAGACCTGCCCAATGAGAGGCAGATTCGCATTCAGCTCAAAGACCATATCGACCGCACCAAGAAGAAGAGAGGCGAGAGAGGTGAGCGTTCTGCATTACACAACATACAAACACACACACTGTGACCTTATCAGCCATCTATTAGCATGCCAAAACAGATATGCCCTGCTCTGTGTGCTACTCATGTTTTCTGTACATGCTTGACTATAAGCGCACCAAAACAAATTACTTCGCAGTACCACGAGGAGAGGGCAGGCATGTAAACCATGCGGCTGAGAAATTGCCTCACAGAATACTCCATCTCTACTGACATTTAGCATTTTTCACATAACACATGACCTCCATTATTTCCTATTTTCCATTTGGCTTGCCTTGTTCTCCAAATAGCCCCTTTAAATGCTGCTTTGAGGTTTTATCATATTAGAGTTTAGCGAGAACGTTTACCCTTCTCCAAATGGCTGTTTTGACATATTCTCCACTCCGGATGTTGCTGTCCTGTTATAAGCAATGTTATTGAGAAGAGAGCAGTTTGAGCAGATGTAGGCCTAAAGCTTTGCATGCTTGTAGGTCAAAGTGAATATCTGTGTATTTAGTCATTTTAAGGGATAGACGTATAGACTACTTTTATGGTGTTATTTTATTTTTTGAGCTTTACAGCCCCTGGTCACCATTCACTTTCAATGTATGGAAAAGAGGCAGTGTCAGCATTCTGCTAAACCTCTCCTGTTGTGTTAAACAGATGAGTAAATAATGAAAGAATTTGGCTTATTGAGTGAACTGTAATTAAAGAAACGTACAGGGTTGTTTATATGAAGTAAGATAGAAGATCGTTATGGTCAATTGAAATTTAGTATGGTTGCATTTCTCCTTTGGATTAATCGCTTCTGCTTGTATAAGTCACATTGGATAAAAGTGTCTGCTAAGTGAGAACATGTAAATAAAGGAGTATATGGGCTCAAGCCTGTCTTACATGGGGGTGTTCAGTTTGTGTGCTTGGCTCTGTTGAGTTCAGAGCAAAGAAATGTGGGTCTAAGGTGCTGTTTCTCTGTATTTTAGCTGTACTCTGTGCTGGCATTAAAGATAACAACAGTAGACATTTTCTATTAGTCCCAGCCCACTCTCTCTCTCTCTCTCTCTCTCTCTCTCTCTCTCTCTCTCTCTCTCTCTCTCTCTCTCTCTCTCTCTCTCTCTCTCTCTCTCTCTCTCTCTCTCTCTCTCTCTCTCTCTCTCTCTCTCTCTCTCTCTCTCTCTCTCTCTCTCTCTCTCTCTCTCAAATGCTGTTTGTTTAAAATAACATAGAGCTGCACTGCATGACTAGGGTTTATAGTGCTGTTATATAGCTGGCTCTTTCCAAGGGGACATATCATGGAATTATTATTATTTTTTTTTTCTATTGAAATTAAAGTTTGATGTATTATGTAGGGATATTCTGATGTTCAAAACACACAACTCTCTTCCAAATCCACACAGATGATTTAACAAGTCATTCAGAAACAGTCATGGTTATGATGTCACAACCATGAGCATGTCAACATTTAACCACCCACCAGGGTCAGAAATTAAAGGGGGTCTCAAGGCAAAATTGTCACCAAAATGCCCCCCAAATTCAAAATGTGCATGCAATTTTGCATTTTTTTTAAAATGTATTTATTTTCAATAGTTATAATTTAATGAATTTATTGAATTGACATATTTGACATAAACAGATGAGACAGTTTGTTTTAAATGTCTGTAAAAATATGCCCTCATAAAGGTAAAAATGCACCTGAAAATCAAATCCAAGGGCAAATATTGCCCATTTATATGAAAGTTAATTTCTGACATTGCCGCCCACATTTACATGCCAACGGTATTCAGAATTCAGCAACTTGGCCTGCTCCAATGAATGACAGTGTGAACTATGCCAGTGTCATGCAATATTTAGTTCCCCCATAATATCCTATCCCCCTTGAGTAGTTCATGAGAAGTGTTGAAGTGTCATGAAAGTTCATGTAAATACAGTCAATAAACACAGTATTACCATATTAATTTACCATATAACTTGAAATTCAGTGTTTTCATATAATAATCTTAAGTATCTGCACTGCTTATGCTAGCTTAGTAGGATAATTGATTAGCTTGATAACCGTGAGGAATGCATGTTGGACTGTTAGCTTAGCAGTCTAATTGGTTAGCATGTTAACTGAAAATAGAAAGAGAAACGCTTCATTTGACCATTTGTTGCTTTGGTTATGTTATGTGAGATGCCATATATAGCTTACACAACATTAATTAATGAATTTTTATGATTAAGACTAGATAAGTCTTCAAACGATATCTAGGATTTCCAATCAGGCACCAAATTGAATACCCTATCCTAGGGGAACAGAATATTGCACAACAAAAGATTTTTTTTATATACTGAGATACCAACCTCTGTGGCTCTACCATAGTAGAGAGCCTAATGGTCAACCTGGATAACCTGGAGTCTCCTACGGCAATCATATAATGGCCCTGACTTAATTGAACCGCGTTCAGAGTCTTACGACAGTAAATCAACATTCAACATTTGTGGATATCTTACAAATTAAAAGGAAGGAATGTAAACTGACACCTACCTGTCGTAAAATCACCTGCAACTTCTCTTTAAAAAAAAAAAAAAAAAAAAAAAGAAAGAAAAGAAAAAAGCAATTTTTGTAGTAAACTCAACACATAGTTCACATAGTTCACTCCAAAAGGATTGTTTAGTATAAAGCATGTTGAAGTTTAACGGACAGGCAGTCAATTCATTAAAGTTTCTGTAAACTATTTTAGCGTTATGAAGCTTTCATGTGACTGAGCTGTTGAATTAGCCATACCCCCTCATACCAAAACCCCACCCTCCATAGATCATTTTGAGACTAAAACTTGGCAAAAAAGCAGCATTGTTTGTTCCTGTGGCTGTCAAATTCAACAGTGGAACAATACCGCCTTCAACTGACAAACATTATGAATCATAGCCTCAGTGACCCACTTCAAATACAACACTATGAGTGCAAGCAAAATGATTGACAGGTGAAAAGCATTAATGTCCGCAGTCCGAAGACACATTTTTGTTTGCTGTTTACAAAGTCTACAGCTGTCACAGAGACCGGTGAGATATCTCAGAACATTTATTTCATTGATATCTTTAAGGGAGTAGGAACATTTTTTGCATACTTTTCCATAAAAAAATCGCTTACAGCATTTTTAAGTGATGAGCTGAGCCCTCCCAAAAGCAGTTTATTCAGTGTACTGAAGCATCTCCTACATTGACATCCATTCAAAAATAACAGCATCTGGTCTCTTTGCCAGTGTACCACCGTGTTACGCTTTGTTTTGCTTACCTTAAAGGGGCTCTGGCACAACACAGGTACTGGGAGGTTAGCCAATCCTAACACAGTTCGCTTGCACACAGAAGTATTAAGTGTACTGAATCAAAATGAAGTCTTAAAGCAGCGATAGCAAAAACAACCTTCTTAATTCTATGGTTCAGAAAGAGGGATGAAAATGTTCTTGGAAATTACAACTAGTGATTTTGGTGCTAGAAACCTTGACTAACATTTAAACACAGACTGATGCTCTGAGGGCACTGAATGGTAACTGAGATCTCATCTAGGAGGGTTTTTTACATGTCTAAATGTGACTGCTGGACATTTTCACTCCTGCAGATGAGACGGAGTATGAATACAGCGGGAGTGAAGAGGAGGAGGAGGAACGTGACATGGGAGAACCCAGGTACAGTCATCATGAGGCATTTGGGGTTGGAGACACAGTTGTAAGAGATGTGTGTGTATAAGAGTTTGAACTGATTGAACATCCATTGATTTGTCATCATACAGCTCCATCATCAACATACCCGGTGAGTCCACTTTGAGGCGGGACTTCCTGCGCCTGCAGCTGGCCAATAAGGAGCGATCGGAGGCCTTGCGCAGGCAGCAGCTGGAACAACAGCAGAATGAGGGACACAAGCACCAACTACTGGCGGAGAGACAAAAGCGCATTGAGGAACAGAAAGAGCAGAGGCGCCGATTAGAAGAGGTATGCCATAGCGTGCATGTTGCATTAGACTGAGCTTTGGCAAATTTAAGGCCAAAGTATACTTGCCGCACATCTGTCTATGCACATTATCGGCACATGCACCGCCGATTGACTCTTCTAAAAGGGTGTCACAAAGAAATTGTTGTGGGCATGTGTCAAACGCGTTCGTATTCGCTCACGGTCAGATGAGTATACTCACAAAGGCAACGTGCCAGGCAATCCGGAACACTCAAAAATAAAGTAAACCTGGGCCGTTAGCTGAACAGTGTTTACCAATAATGGCCGTGATGATATTGCAGACTTGTACCAGCTGTAGTCTTATGGCGCAGGATTCATTATAGCTAAGATAACTTGATCTGCTCTGAGCTGATATGAATGCCACTTTTCTTAATATAAATCTCTGGAGCTTTGCTGCTTTCATACACTTAGACCTGCCCTGTGATGTAAAGAAATTGTGCTATTTACATTGAGAAAATCCAGATTAGGGCATAGTCACACACATACATAAAGACCAGCATTCCTCTCCCACAGGGATTGGATGAGTGTTTTTACAAAAAGGCTTAGCATTCCATGAGGCCAAGGATCATCTTAAGGGAACTGATGCATTGTGAGAAGCAGAAACACAATGTGTGCAAATGGTGTGCTAGTTTTTATGAAGTCTGGTTTTGGAGTACAGCTTCAAGTGCAAACTAATCATATTGAATATTAGCGCTGCTTTTGATGGTGATTATACATTTATGAATATCATATTGTGAATGATTTTAGTTAACTTTTTATTTGCCCTTTAAGTTTTCTGCAGTCATTAGACCAATTTTGCGATCACTCTTTGTCTTGCATCTTCCAAGAATGAGAAAAAACAAAACAAGTCTTAAGACAGATGTTTAATAGTGTCTCTGATTTAAACTTGAGTATCGGTTTATGCTTAAACAGTTTATGACCTTACCCAATAGAGGAATGTCATTTAAGGCGTTTACGTGACCTTGTCTGCTTTATAAGCATAATCAGTTTAAGATGCATGTAAACACTGAAGCTACTGTTTATTTGCATCATTGCTCAAAAATATTCATGTGCCATTTTTGATATATTAAAATGTTTTAGTGAAAAATTCATTTAGATAAATATAGGTGTTTATTACTTTCTATAATTATATTGGTGCATATAAATGAAAATTAATAAATAAAATTCTTCCTCATGTTCATTTATTGAAGGAAAACAAAACTATTTATTTTAAGCTACTATTTTTACTGTATTTTACTTCTTGCATCAAACATTTTGAATCAAAAGGTTTTCGTTTTTGCCATATCACTCAGGCCTAATACCTTCTGGTGTGTAAATATATTTTTTATTTATTTTCTCCCCTTTTCTCCCCAATTTGGAATGCCCAATCCCAATGCGCTCTACGTCCTCGTGGTGGCGTAGTGACTCGCCTCAATTCGGATGGCGGCGGACGAATCCCAGTTGCCTCCACGTCTGAGACCATCAATCCGCGCATCTTATCACGTGGCTTGTTGAGCGCGTTACCGCGGAGATGTAGCGCGTGTGCAGGCCCACGCTGTTCTCCGCGGCATCCACGCACAACTCACCACGTGCCCCACCGAGAGCGAGAACCACACATTATAGTGACCACGAGGAGGTTACCCCATGTGACTCTACCCTCCCTAGCAACCAGGCCAATTTGGTTGCTTAGGAGACCTGGCTGGAGTCACTCAGCACACCCTAGATTTGAACTCACGACTCCAGGGGTGGTAGTCCTTCTGGTGTGTAATTGAGGACATCAGCTGGTCTGACTAACACTGGCAATTTACATCTAAAAAGCATCAAACTTTAGCAAATTACACACTCGGTGGAGCTTCATTAGAACCCCATTACATTACAGGGAAAATGTTTTTTGGTTCCTACACTCTTGCAATGTAAAGACATAACAGGTGATTCAACTGCAGGATGGTGTGTGTGTGGCTCTTGTGTCTCACAGCAACAGCGACATGAGCGGGAGGTCAGGAAGAAGCAGGAGAGGGAGCAGAGACATCGCTATGAGGAGCAACTCCGTCGAGAGGAGGAGAGGAGACAGGCCGAGAGGGAGCAGGTATATACAAGACAGTATTCACACACACACACACAGTGTTTTTCACAGCACTCCTCCAATGACACAGCTGGAAACCAATTACACACTCAATTAAAAGAAAGGAAACTGTTGTCAAAGTAACCGTGTGTGTGAATTTATAAATAAGGTAAATAATAAGAGTGCAATTAAGCTTAAGTAATTAAGATTAGGGTTTGGGTTAGTCTGTAGTATTTATTATTAGCTTAATATAAAAACAATAGAAGTATATGGTATGTACTCAATTAGATAGCCAAGTAAGTTGGAGAGCTAGATAACACTGGAAATGAGCACACATCACAACTGCCTTTATCTGCTTCATGCTGATTGATCATCGAACTTAACTGAGATGTATGTGTGCCCACATGAACTTGAACTGTGCTGCCTGCCACACAGCCCCACCTCGTGATGTTTTGAAGGGATTGTTGAGTCACTGGGTGACTTGATAAATAGTCAAATAAAATATCTCTCTCTTTCATTGGTGTGGGTAAGGTTAATTACCTTGCAGAGCTGTTGGGATGTTTCTGAGAAAGGCTCTATGAGCGGCATGAGAGTGGCTGTTAATGGCAGCTGTTTTCCAGAGCTCTTACGGTTTTTCCATCTACCTCATCTCACAGTATCATGGGTTTGTTTGCACTGGAGGACACAGCAGTCTCTTTGCTCTCACTTTCAATATCTCCCACATTCACTCTTTTGCTCTCTGACTCACTCTTTCAGGTGTACTGATGTGAAAAACTCCCATCTCTCTCTCTCTCTCTCTCTCTCTCTCCATGCTTTTATTCCCTCTCTGTTCTTGTCACACTATCTGCTCTATTCTTTCTCTGGTTTCTCCATGCATTGAACTGGTCTACACCATGCAATTTTTTATTTTTCTTCTTTCTTTTGTAATTATCTCACCCCTGTTTGGCTAAGAGTGATTTGATGTGTGCATTCTATCTATCCGTCTGTCTGTCTGTCTCGTTGTATCTGTCTGTCTGTCTGTCTGTCTCGTTGTATCTGTCTGTCTGTCTGTCTGTCTCGTTGTATCTGTCTGTCTGTCTCGTTGTATCTGTCTGTCTCTCGTTCTGTGTCATTGTATCTGTCTGTCTATCTGTTGTTCAATCTGTCTGCTGTTCTGTCTTTGTCGTTGTATCTATTGTTTTATCTGTTTGTCTGTTCTGTCTATCTGTCGCTCTGTCTGTCATTTTATCTGTCTGTCATTTTATCTGTCTGTCTGTCATTTTATCTTTGTCACTGTCTATTGGTTGTTCTGTCTGTCATTCTGTCTATCTGACTGTTTGTCTGTTGTTCTATCTGTCTGTTTGTCTGTTGTTCTATCGATCTGTCATTCTGTTTATCTATATGTGTCTTTCTGTCTGTCTTTCTATAATTCTAACATTTTGTCATTCAATCTTTTTATCATTCTGTCTGTCTAATAATTTTGACATCTTTAACATCTTCCTGTCAAACTTTCACTCTGAATCCTGTATATAAACTGTGACGTTTTCCTGTCTTTCTCTGTCTGGTGTTGGTTCTGGGTTGTAGGAGTATATCCGTCGTCAGTTGGAGGAGGAACAAAGGCAGCTTGAGATCCTGCAGCAGCAGCTCTTGCAAGAGCAGGCTCTCCTACTGGTAACAGAGAAGAGACTTGCCCTGCTGCACCCCTGAACCCTGTCCTCTTTCTATCACGAATCCCCCCTGCTCCTGCCTGACCCACTGCTGCAGTGACCCTTATTGTATCATTCTGTTGCGTGATGTTTGCGCGGGTGTCGTTATGGTTGTGCCGATACAATAATCCCATTATAATTCCAATTCCAGTTTTCTGTTTTGATACACTGAAATTAAATGTCATTTTTTTGCTTTTATTAATACATGGACTATGTGTTAAATGCACAATGCAATTAGAAGAACAAAATGCTGTTTTGGGGGGAGGGGGAGTTTACAAGATTGAGAACAGAAAATTGTAGAGGAAAGGGGGAGAAATAGGATAGGGACAATTTGCAGGCTGGACTTGTACCTGAATAACCCATCTAAGCACCATGGCACCAACTCGCTCTCACTAACGCTCGCTAACCACTGCGCCACATCTCTGAATAGAATGCGGTTTTAAATACAATCCAAAACTATTTTGTGGCAACCGACTGACAAGTTTCAGGTCACCATTTTTATTACATTGAGACAAATTGTGATATTGAGTAATAACATGTATCTAGATATTGCATTTGTCCAATAGTCCTTTTCATTTCTGTTTCTGATGTGGACCGAACAAAACAATCCAAACAACAGGACTGTATGCTTAATTTCAAGCTGATATTTGTGTATTGTGTAATCAAGTAGACAGGCAAGTTATAGCACATCAAAGCTTTTCTAATCTCAGTAAATTAAAGCATTTGTTCCTGTACAGTGCTTTGCATTTGGCATTTTAAATGAAGCTATGAGAGGTGCAGCAGACTGAAGCAGGTGTTCCTTTCCTTCTCTGCTCTCATGGGAGTAGGAGAATTTTGCTGTTTAAAAGAGGCCAAAAAGATTCTATAAAACTTGCTTTTCTTTGAAGCCACTAGGGAGAGTAAGAAATAGAGAAGGGGGGAGAGTGAAAACTGCAGTGTAGTCTATTTTCTAGGTAGCTTTTTTCATTAGCTTCAAACCTAACTGAGCAAGTCATACAGGAGATGTAAAGGAAAGTGGTTCTTTTTTTTTTTTTTTCTCGTCTGTAGCTAAAGTAGCACTGTCCCAGTTCTGTGCCACACATGCAGAACATATGCCTGGCACAGGATGGTGGCACACATCTGAGTGTGTAGTGCAGTAAATATGGATTATAGATCAGGAGCACAACCTTTGCCTCTACCTGTTTGTTTTGAGCTATACGCCTTAAATGATCCAGCATGTGCATGTTTTGTATGTGTATATGTGTTGATGTACAGCCAAGCATGTGCCAAGTGTTATTATGCTTTTGTGGTATTGTATTTCAATCCATTATTGCATGGCCCTTGTGTGGAGTCTCAGATTAGCTATTAAAGGGTTTCTCTATCTTTAACTATCATTGTCTCTCTTTTTTCACACTCTGTGTTCAGGAGTACAAACATAAACAGCTGGAGGAACAGAGACAGGCAGAGAGATTACAGAGACAGCTGCATCAAGAGAGGGCGTACCTCGTCTCTCTCCAACATCAACGGCAACAGCAAGACCCAAGACCTGCAGAGAAGAAGCAACTCTACCATTACAAAGATGCCGCCAACCCCAGTGACAAACCAGCCTGGGCCAAAGAGGTAACAGAGCAGATTCAAAAATTAATGAATTCAGTGACTTTATTAGTCCATTATTTCAGCACGGCAGTGCTGCCTTATTCTGCAGGAATATATTTCAGCACACTTTTCAGGGTCACCAGCTCATTGAGGTCAGTCTGGGAATGCCAAAAATCCAGCAATGCTGATCCAGATTACACCAAATTAAATTGGACAGATTAACTTTTTTTTTGTTTGTGTTTTTTGTCCTAGCACATCAACAAAATGGCCACCAGAGTCTTCAGTCAAATTATACCACAATTATGATTAAAGGAATCCGTATTACAGGGTTCCCACAGAAAACTTTTTGAAATTGTGATTTTCAGGCCTGGAAAAAAATAGTTTCTTCTGTGAATTACAAAAAAAGAGATGTTGGGCAGAGTTTTAGCCTCAGTTACCTTTTGCTTTCATTATATGGAAAAAAGATGCAATAAAAGTAAATGGTGACTGAGGCTGTCAGTCCCGAACATTTTGCCTAACATCTCATTTTGTGTTGGTAAGTCATATAAGTCTAAAACAATTTGAGCTTGAGTAAATCATGACAGAATGTTCATCTGCATGTAGGTGAACTATCCTTTTAAATCTATTAATTTCAAAGATTGGTACTGGACATGCAAATGGGAATCCACCCAGCAATGTCTTTGAAATGATTTCTAAAAGATACTTATCCAGTAATCATCAATGACTGGAAAGGTTATGGAAATGTGGAAAATGAATTGTTCAAAAGTGTGGGAACCCGGATATTATATTTGATGCTATTACCATATTTTCCAGAATATAAATTGAGTTTTTTCATCATCCGAAATTAGTATTTAGCAAATAGGGTTGCAAATATCAGAAATATCCGTGATTGACAGTCGTTAAAGTTAATGAATGAGAAGAATACAACAAGCATATTGTTTTACTCACTGACTAAAAGCTGCTTATTTGTATACAGCA
Organism: Myxocyprinus asiaticus; assembly: GCF_019703515.2. Lineage (NCBI taxonomy): Eukaryota > Metazoa > Chordata > Actinopteri > Cypriniformes > Catostomidae > Myxocyprinus > Myxocyprinus asiaticus. The sequence continues at coordinate 29,004,597 of NC_059348.1, forward strand.
TAGAGTTATATGTTATAAACAGATGTGGCTATCTTGTTGTGTTTTTTTTCATGAAACAAACTGAATATGGAAAACTGTTACACACGATAACATAAAGCTGATGCTTAGGATTAAAACGAGCCCAAGTACAACTTGATCTGATGCATAGATCTCAAGATAATCTTAACGGAGCGCGACTTGACATGATGAAGGGAAGACAGCTTCTGCTGGGTCCCAATGCCTACCAAATGAAACCTCAGTCAGGTTGCATTTGGCCTCTGCCATCTGTGTTTTTTTGCAATTTTGAACAGGGGCGACTTTATATCTGTAAAATACGATGCGTCACTGGAGCTCTTTTGATTTGTTGGTCTGGTTTTGTTTTTGCTTTCCTAAGGATATCTTTTTGTCTTGTCTGACCAACTTAAATGTGTTGACCAAAACCTCTTGACTCACTGTTTCAGGTCCGAGGCCGGCCCCGTAAACAGATCAACCAACCAATCAACAACAAGCCTTCCTCATCCCCCTCCAGTCAGCGGAAAACCCCTTGCAGGACCCCCCCTGCCCCCGCTAACCAGCTTCCCTTAATTCGCAAACAGGTCATGCAGCATTTACAGCAGCAGAGGCTGTCTGCACAGCCCTCCATCCAGGTCTCAGGCCAGCGAGACAGTCGAGAGAACATAAGTCAGCAGGTCTGTCAGCTCAAGCCCTCCCAGAAGGCTGGGCAGGAGGCTCGCGGACGCAAGCCCAACCCTGCGATCACTAAAGCGGTTAGTTCTGAGAACCTGGCCTGTGCCAGGTTGAAGCGCCGCAAGGCCTCAGTCTCACCTTGCCGTAGGTTAGATGTACTTGATTATGAAGAGCTGTTCCCAAGATTTTCTGTTAGCCATGAGTGCCTGATCACAGTGGAAGAGTGTGAGCTGTCCAAGTCAGCCCCGGAGAGCTCCCTCCGACAACAAAAGGCAAGAGAGCACCGTTCCAACTCTGTGCCATGCAAGCAACTCTTGGCTGTACCACAATGCCAGTGGGCCCTGCCTCTCGTAACATTCAGTTCAGAAGATTCAGTTCATGCGCAACGCAGCTCCTCTGCTCTGGACCTGTCTTCATCCGCTTCAGCGGACCTTCTCAGGCAGAGTTTGAAACCCATTTGGCGCTCCAAGTCTTGTGGACGGGAGGGCTTCTTTAATGTCCGCCTAAAGCTCTCTAAAAAGTCCAACATGGCAGAGCCACTTCGTTCTGTATTGAACTGGATTGGGCTTTCTCCTCGCAGCTCACCCAAAAGCAGTCCTACTTCTTCTAGGTCTTCATCCCCCAGTAGCTGCCGCAACTCCACCACCCTCTTTTCCCCTGTAGGCTCCCCATTATCTCCCCCCTACATGATGACGATCAGGCCCTTCTTTAAATGAGGTGGTCTGCAATAATTGTAAATAGATGTAAATAGCTTTATATTGCCACAGTTCTTTTGTTAAATGTTTCAGTGATTTGCTCATTAAATGGCATAATTTTACTGCTTTAGAGCTGCTTTAGTTAGGCCACTGATCGATGCTATTACAGACAGTATGCACAAAGTATAATGCTTCACAGTGGATATAAGTGTAAAAAAAAGGCATGTATTAAATGTTTTTTAAATGTAATTTTAAGTAATTAGATGCAGAACTATCAAGATAATTTCAAGAGCGGCAAACCACTTCACAACCTCTGCTAGTGTTAAGCCCCTCCCATTCCCATCCTATTGGCTCTTACTCATCAATGACATCATTCAAGTCCCTCTGTCATTTGTCTCGCCCTGATCCTGATTCTCAGCCCCTTCAGATGGCCCACCACGCTGTCTGGATGTCCTCCGTGTTTGTGTAAGCTTTAGCTTTTGATGCAGTCCAGTCCATTTGCTGGGTGATTCTGAGTGCATTGCCTGTTGGTGATGGAGCTCTCTTTTCTCTCGCAAGGTGGCATGTGGTGAACTTCTCGTATACTATACTAAGACAATGAGACAAATAAATGAGACAGTTTTGGGAAATGTTGAAAATTAGAACAATGGACTACAGTAACCTTAGTGCATCAGCTTTGACAAACGGGGTCCAAACTTTTCTGCCAAACCTGCCAATGGTGAGTGAATTGACACAATTTATCAACCATAAATATTTCTTACTGGCCATGAAACCGTATTGTGCTTTTTTATTATTATTAAAAATATATATTTTTATGATTTGTTATGACAGTGGGATTATTTAGCTGTTTTTTAATTGTATAATAGTGGCAAACAGTTCAGGTAACTGTCAATTCTTACCATTTTATTTAAAAATGTTTGTTTCAGTTGAAGAGACTGGGGTAAACCCATAGTGAAGGGGTGGGATTACTCCTGTCACTTAACAGTTCCTTTTAAAGTTAGCGGTCACTGGCAGGCAACTTTTTTCTCATACTTTTTTACAAGACAATTTTACTCTCTTTTGGCGCTTGGCAGCCATTAGTTTTGGACCCTGTATACAACATTGTGTGTTTAATACATTGGGAAGTGCTCAGTTTTCTGGAATGCAGTTTTGACATCTTTGCAAAGAACTTCTGGAAAACCTAATTGATTCCTACATTTATCTAAGATTAAGAATAAAAGCGAAACATTAACAATAAAAACTTGCCTAGCAACCAGTATAGTCATTAATTAGTCATGGTCATACTTAACCACACAGTTATACAACCAATGACAAGTCATTTACTTGCCATTTAAAATGCTGTTTAATTAACCTAAATTATTTTGATTGTAGACATAGTGGAATCATGCCTCCTGAGCAAACTGCCATTCATCTTTACACTAACCTCTGATTCCTTTTCAAATTTGACTTGCTTCCTCCCCTTTAATGTCTACAGTAGGATTCTGCATCTCTGAGACTCTGGGATGGTTAACTAATGTCTCTCTTTAGCTTCTGTTCTTCTGAAAGAATCTGTTAGTGCAACAAGATGGCCTCAAGTTGTGAGACACTGAAAGAAGAGAATAGAGTACTTCACATATTAGTCATTCCAACAGTCACACATTCCACATCTCATGAATACAAATAAAAGTTTTTATAAAAATTAGTGGTAACCTTTTTTTGGTTACCACTCATTTTAATTTAATTAATTTAATTGTACCACATATACTTATAGAAATGAGATAGGATCTCAAGTCTTTAATCAAGTTGAAAGACATTTACCAAGCAGCATCTCACATCTTTGCTTTTTCTATTGCCAAAGCAGATTCTTTATTCATTGAACTTAATTGGAATTTTTGCTATCTTTTTACTTTTCAAAGGTCATCAATTTCTCTGCCAGCTCTGTTCTTAGAGGGGCTTTTAGAAGGTGCTGCTCTAACCGATCGTTGTATGAATGACCTGATCAACATGCAACAGCTAATTCAGCCTAATGCAGTATACTTAATAGTGCTATTCTTTTTCAGATGATGTCATAGTTTCTAATGATTAACTTTGCAATGAGCGTTTGGTGATAGATCTCTATCTTTTTATTATTCATGAAGGTTGAGGAGCGCTCCAAACTTAACCGCCAAAGCTCTCCAGCCCTGCAGCATAAAGTGGCCAACCGTATCTCCGATCCTTCCCTTCCACCACGTTCAGAGTCCTTTAGCAGTGGGGGTATGCAGCCGGCACGGACTCCTCCTATCCACCGTCCTGTGGAGCCTCAGGTACTGTATAACTTCATTTAGCTGTTTGGTCCAAGCACAATTTTTGTATTTATTATGGTAAATGTGGACATGGCCAGATATGACACATCGACTGTTGCCTTACTCCACACACTGATTAGGCTATTTAGTGTTTTGACTGCGACAGACGAACATATTGTAGGCTGTTTTCCAAAACCTAGTGAGCTGTCTATGGAGGCTGCGTTTTAAGGCTTTATAGGTATGCTCCTGATGTGAAGGCTGTTTCAAAAGGTAGCCATTATAATTTTGCTGCCTTCTAAGGTACCTTGCTCAAGCAAAAATACAAGTGTCGGACAAGGTGTGAGAAATGTTCATTTATCATAAAATTACATTTCATTGAATATTAAAAAGTAGCTATAAAACGTAGTTCAGTGTAAATAAAACAATTTTTACCTAGTGTTTGTGAGTGCTGTGCTTTTATGTTCAGAATATTGTGCTGTTAGCTTAGCAACATGCTAACATCAGACTCTTATTGCAGGTTGAGTCTCCAGTGGAGAGCGCTATTTGTGTGTTCCAAATCAGTCACCTATGAGGTTCCATGACAGCTTAAACACTGCCTACGGGTCCTAACACATTTTTGCGTCTCTCTGTGTTGTTTTTCAGTTTATGTCTTTGACTGTTGTGCCTCGTCTCGCTGTTTTTTCAGCGTCTCTTGCAGGAGCTTCATGCTTTTTATATGCCGTGTCAAGTTAAAAATAACTTAAACTTTAAAACATGTTTTGAGACATCTGTGTTCTGTTATACTTGTTACACTACATTTAGCTTTTTTTTTTTTTAGCATAAGAACATGTTCAGTCTAAAAGGCCCCTTAGAGGCAATTCACTAAGTTTTGGGACAGAGCTATAATTTTTTTTTACCATCTAATCATTGGTTGCTTTTTCATTCTTTCAGATGGCTCATTTGGTTCCTGTGAGATCCCACAGCACCTCTATGTCAGTCTCTCAGTCTGTGCATGACCAGTCTGCCAAGGGTGTTTCAGCCTTCCAGGAGAGCCTGGTGTCCCATCGGCCTGAGATGCCACGCCAGAACTCTGACCCGACTTCAGAGATGCCCCCTGCGGCCCCCCGAGCACCCAGCCGTGAGGAGAAATTTGACCGCAGTTCCCCCTGGCTGAGAGAAGAGGACATTCCTCCCAAGGTCAGAACGATTAGAGCAGTGAGCTTAAAGATGCAACAAGTAATGCTTTTCTACTTTAAAGATGTTTTATGTCTTTTGAAAACAAATAATTTAAAATGTACACTCACATGGGATGAAGACTTCTTCAAATCAGGGTCCTAGAGGCAGTTTTCCCCCTGATGGTGGCTGCCATGTTGAGATTACATGACCTGCCAAGTCTTGCAAGTTGATTGAGTGAATAAGAACAAATATCTGGGGAACTTGCCTCAAACGCCAGCATCTTCCAGAGAACATCATATTCATTCCACTGCCGGATCATCCTAATGGCAGTTTTTGTCTTTCATCAAAATGGCAATGACAGTGCATACTGAGTGCACCTTTAATATACTGTAAAGAATTTGAATGTGTTTAGATTCATATAGATGTAGAACTAGCTGAGATATCCAAAATTGCACTCTTTGCCATTCTTTGTTTTGAAGGGGGATGGATTTGTGGCAATCATGCTATGATCCCGTATCTCTCTGACATTTAGTCATTTATGCTTTTGATTAAAGTTGTCCGGTACTACCCAGGTGCCTCAGCGGACCACCTCTATCTCCCCAGCTCTGGTGAGGAAGATCTCTCCAGGGAATGGAGAATCAGGTGGAGGGGGGAGAGCAGCTTCTCAGCTCATATGCACCAGGTGAGCACTCTGCCAGATCCCCAAACTTTGTGTTGGTGGATTATAGCATTGACTATATATTTCTGTGTTGAACTATACAGTAATCCAGACCTGAGGAGGACAGAATTGTCCCTGGACGTGGCTTTGCAGAGAACCAGCAGTAACAGCTCATCCAGTTCCAGCACACCTAGCACTCAGGGTGGCTCCCATCCAGGATCTAGTGAGAGGAACCAGCCTAGAGGTAAGACCCCTCAGCCTTTTCAACATGTGAGTAAAGGGCTTTGTATGTCTACAAGCTTTTTCAGTTAAGAACTTGCTGTTTCAAGTGAAAAGAATTCAGCTTTTTTCCATTTATTTAATATCTATTAATTTATTTATTTTTTATTATTAACCAAGGCGTCATCTTGAGTTAACTTCCTGCAGTATGTGGACTTTTGAAAAGGGCTGGTCTTCTCTAACTTGTTGTATGTTGTTCAGGTCATTCATACATTTTTTTCAGCTGAATGCAGTAAACTTAATAGATTGCTCTTCTTTTTTTAAATTCTAGAATGCAATCTTAATCAAGGGCACAATTTTGATGACTCATGACTCGCTCCTAATGGGGATAGAAAAACAACCCTTTCTGTAAACAGCCCTTAACCATAACCAGTAGGCTATAAACATATTTTAAGCAAGAATGTGAATGCAGACCTGAGAACTTGGCCAACGCATTGCCAGTGTTTGGTCCGTTTAAAGTAATGTGGTTGCGTTTCTCTGGTGGTAACAAACCTCAGTGCTCAACGGGGCGATAGAGTTATCCTCAAAAGTTTGTGACATAAAACCAAATGTCTTGTTATTCAGGTAAGTTGCTATAAATACATTGACTTGAACTTACTTGCTCAGCAATAGTCTCTTTAAAATGTTGCTCTGCGAATTCAGTATTTGACTATAGACCATTTCAAGGACTATTCATTGGTTTAAGGAAGTGATGTCTTTGTTCCTTGAACATTTCCTCCTAGTTGTCATACTCATTCAAAACAACAGCGGGAGGCACTTAATTCATAGTGACTAACACAATTAATGTTACTAATGTTGACACGAATGTCATAAAATGTTATTATTAAAATGTGGACCATGTTGTTCGGTGGCTGGATGCTCCCTGGATGCCTGGAACTAACAGAAATGAAAGTGTTTAGATCTCTGAAAAAATGCAAGAACCGCTGCACTGAAGCAAGACAGCTGGATACATGTAGTACTAACAACTTCAGCACGTCTTATCTATGGTAGGCGAACAGAATTTATGCTCCATAAAGTTTGATAGGTAGAGCTCTAAAAGTTACTTTAGATCGCCCCCATTATAATGAATGAAGCTGCGCTATTAATTTTCCATTAAATTTAGCCATTTAGCAAACACCTTTATCCAAAATGACTTGCAAATTAGGAACACAAAAAAATAAATCCTTAACTTGTCCACAGGTCCACGCAGACAGCTTTATTGAATGGCTTATTGATTATAATAGGAGTGATCCAATATTCCCGATAATAATTGTGAGCATAGAAACTACCATACAATTTCTTTACCTTTCTCATGTAGACGCTCAGTATCAACAACACATCTGGATAAATCACTTCAGGTAAATGTTTGGTGTTCTTTGAGAAATATGTTAACTCAGAGCCTTATTTAAAGGAACCAGTAATGATATCGAAAGTGCTCCCAGGCCAGAAGCGTTCTAATTCCTTTGTTATTGTTTACATCCTTGAAATTGGAATGCAACACACACAAAATAGAGCTTGCGTAGCTATAAGTGTCTGTGTTCACGTACATTAGACTGTTTTGCCTTTACGCACCACCCCATAGTGAGGTTGAGCACATCTCTGTTTAAAATGCTTATTTAGAGTGTATTTTGGAGTCAGTGTAAATAGTCATGGTGTGCTGTGAGTGACTGGTGTTGATGCATAAGTCTGCCTCAGCCTCCCAGCATGCCTCACATCTGACACCCTCCACGGGACTGAAGGAGCTGGCACTCTTTCAGACTCTATCCCGGTTATTTTTGTGCTTCTGTTCCACTCTGTTTGCCTTGTCAGATCTGCAGTCATTCTCTAGAGAGAAGGCAGTATACTCTATAGTATGACAGTGGAAGCTTTGGTTGCCTGTTTTGGGCACTTGAATTGTTTAGATAAAAAAAAAAAAAAAACACTGTGTCAGATCCATGGCTTAGTGGTTGGTGCACATTGAGCCTTTGTGCTCATGTGGCCAATGCATGTTTTTAGTTATCTGTGTCTGTTGGTCTGTCTATCTTTCATTCTGTTTGTCTTTCATTCTGTCTCTTTTGTTCTGTCTGTCTTTTGTTCTGTCTGTCTCTTTTTTCGTTCTGTCTCTGTCTTCCTTTCATCCTGTCTGTCTGTCTTTTGTTCTCTCTGTCTGTCTTTTGATATGTCTGACTGTCTGTCTGTCTGTCTTTCGTTCTGTCTGACTGTCTTTCGTTCTGTCTGACTGTCTTTTGTTCTGTCTGACTGTCTTTTGTTCTGTCTTTCATTCATTCTGTTTGTCTGTTTTTCTTTCGTTCTGTCTGACTGCCTGTCTTTCTTTCGTTCTGTCTGTCTGTCTATTACGTTCTGTCTGTCTGTCTGTCTATCTGTATGTCTTTCATTCTGTCTCTGTCTTCCTTTCATCCTGTCTGTCATTTGGTCTGTCTGTCTGTCTTTTGGTCTGTCTGTCTGTCTTTTGGTCTGTCTGACTGTCTGTCTGACTGTCTGTCTGTCTGTCTTTCGTTCTGTCTGACTGTCTTTTGTTCTGTCTTTCATTCTGTTTGTCTGTTTTTCTTTCGTTCTGTCTGACTGCCTGTCTTTCTTTCGTTCTGTCTGTCTGTCTGTCTATCTATCTGTCTGTCTATCTATCTGTCTGTCTTTCATTCTGTCTCTGTCTTCCTTTCATCCTGTCTGTCTGTCTGTCATTTGGTCTGTCTGTCTGTCATTTGGTCTGTCTGTCTGTCTTTTGGTCTGTCTGTCTGTCTTTTGGTCTGTCTGTCTTTTGATATGTCTGACTGTCTGTCTGTCTGTCTGTCTTTTGATATGTCTGACTGTCTGACTTTCGTTCTGTCTGACTGTCTTTTGTTCTGTCTTTCATTCTGTTTGTCTGTTTTTCTTTCGTTCTATCTGACTGCCTGTCTTTCTTTCATTCTGTCTGTCTGTCTGTCTTTCATCCTGTCTGTCTGTCTGTCATTTGGTCTGTCTGTCTGTCTTTTGGTCTGTCTGTCTGTCTTTTGGTCTGTCTGTCTGTCTTCCGTTCTGTCTGTCTGTCTTTTGATATGTCTGACTGTCTGTCTTTCATTCTGTCTGTCTGTCTTTTGATATGTCTGACTGTCTGTCTTTCATTCTGTCTGACTGTCTTTTGTTCTGTCTTTCATTCATTCTGTTTGTCTGTCTTTCTTTCGGCCTGTCTGACTGCCTGTCTTTCGATATGTCTGACTGCCTGTTGTTCGTTCTGCCTGTCTGTCTTTCATCCTGTCTGCCTGTCTGTTTCGTTCTTTCTGTCTCTCTGTTTGTCTTTCGCTCTGTCCGTTTGTCTTTCTGTCAGTCTGTTTGTCTTTCTGTCTGTCTATCGTTCTGTGTGTCCTTATGTATGTCTGTCTTTCATTCTTTTTGTCTGTCTTTTAATTTGATCTTTCTGTCTGTCTGTGTTTTTCAGGCTCTGGTAAATCAGACGGCTCTCCAGTGGCATCACAGGAGACCTCTAAGCCCAGTGAGGAGGAAGACAAAGATTTCAACAAACCCAGTCGACCTGCGGTGAGTTCATCCCTACAGCCCTTAAACATGTTCTTGCCCTTCTTTATTTCCTATCTCAATAGACACGCCTCTGTTCAATCATCGAACTTTCTCCTTACTTGAAGGTCTTTTTACTTCTTTTTGGATGTAGTTGTGACTTCTGAACACAGTTCTAGATTAAACAACCTCTGTACATGCACACAGTTGAACATTTCAAGGCCAAAAGTTTCGGTGGTTATATTGCTGTGTGTCCCTTCCTGAAGGCTAGCTTTCCACATGTGTTCACTTATACACTGCGTGCCCAATTATTAGGCAAGTGAGTATTCTAATCTTAGCATTATTTCCATGCACATTTTCCAACTCCAAACCATATAAACTTGAATGCTTATTGGATTCAATCATTTTCAGTTGGTATGTATTTGTTTAATGAGGGAGGGTGTGGCGAAAGTGACTAACACCTTATATCAAGGTGTGCATAATTATTAGGCAGCTTCATTACCTCAGGTAAAATGGGCCTAAAAGAGATTTTACTGACATTGAAAAGTAAAATATTGTAAAATGCCTTTCAGACAGATGCAACACTCTTGAAATAGCTAAATTATTGAGGCGTGACCACCGGACAATCAAATGTTTTGTTGCGAATAGTCAACTGGGGTGCAAAAAACGCATGGAGAAGAAAAGGTGCAAATTAACCGCAAAAGACTTGAGAAGAATTAAACGTGAAGCTACCAGGAAACCATTATCCTCCAATGCTACCATATCACAGAACTGCAACCTACCTAGAGTGTCCAGAAGTACAAGGTGTCAAGGGCTCAGAGACATGGCCAAGGTCAAGAAGGCTGAAACACGACCACCACTGAATATATTCACAAGTTGAAGCATCAAGATTGGTCAAAGAAATTTTCAAAGGTTTTATGGACAGATGAAATGACAGTGAATCTTGATGGACCAGATGGATGGGCCCATGGCTGGATCACTAATGGCCACAGGGTACCACTTCGATTCAGGTGCCAGCAAGGTGGAGGAGGGGTACTGGTATAGGCTGCTATCATTTAAGGATCAGGTAGTTGGACCTTTTCGAGCTGAAGATGGACTGAAACTCAACTCTCAAACCTACTGCCAGTTTCTGGAAGGTACTTTCTTCAAGCCTCAGCATTCAAGAAGGCCATGATCTTTATGCAGGACAATGCTCCATCACATGCATCCAAGTACTCCACTGCTTGGCTAGCCAGCAAGGGCCTCAAAGATGCCCAAATAATGATTCGGCCCCCTTCCTCACCTAAATCTTACTGAGAACTTGTGGGCCCTTCTCAAACGTGAGATTTACAGTGAGGGAAGACAATACACCTCTTTGAACATCATTTGGGTGACTGTGGTTGCTGCTTCAGCAAAAGTTGATCATGAACAGATCAAGAAACTGACAGACTCCAAGGATGTAAGGCTCATGGCAGTTATTGAAAAGAAGGGTGGCTATATTGGTCACTGAATATTTTTGAAAGGCCAAAAATTTGTATTACTTATTTGTTGCACCTGCTCTAAAAATTGAGAATAAACAATTGAGTTGGGAGAAATTATTTTTGTAATTTAGTTGCCTAATAATTGTGCACACTAATAGTTGCCTAATAATTGTGCACACTTGTATATTCCCCTGAGAAAGACAAAACTCACTTTTTCTTTGTTAAACGTTCAGGTTTGAGGTTCAGTAACATTTTGGATTGACTGAGAGCATTGTGTTTGTTCAACAATAAAATTAATCCAGAGGAATACAGTTTGCCTGATAATTGGGCACGCAGTGTAATGTCTAGGCACTGAAAGTGAATTGGTCTGAATGCTTTGAGACTGTTTAGCTTCACATGCGACAAAACAAGGCTGGTTGCGCTTATCTTAACAGTTCTGCTAAAAGGTCATAAGCTTCAATAGAGAGTCAATACAGTGTGAGACCATGGTGGTGCCAGCATATAGCCCACCTCAAACCTCACCACTCACACTTTTCTTGGCTCCCAGTGACCTGCAGATAATCTTCCAGCTGTTTCTAGATGTGAACATGTTTAGATTATTCAAGCCTCAGAGAGAGATCAAAAGGATACTTTCTACATCTGTTCAGAGCCAAGTCTTATATTTTTATTTATTTGAATGCATTTATTTTAAATGGCTGGTTTGTTTCTCTATGAGCTGTTTTGGCTCAGAGACCTTTTAAGTATTTTCTTGAGGAAGCTTATGCTTAGTACATTCAGAAAAGAAGACTGGGAAGTCTCTGTGATGTGATGAATGTTTAAACAGAGAACTAGAGCTGTCGACATAATTAGCTGTTTGACCTACAATCTGCATTAACCAGCTCCAGCTTTGCAAGTGTCTCTCTCTCTCTCTCTCTCTCTCTCCCCATCCTGTCATCATAACCTCAGTCATGGCTAGAAAGCCATAGATAAGGATAGTAACACCCCTGTCCATTTTTCTCTCTGTCTCTCTCAATCTTTCTTCTCTCCCTTTATCGCTATTATTCTAAAGGTTTCTTGGCAGAAGGCTGTGGGAATTCTTGTCTGACTTGAAAAAAACTTGTCCTCTTTCACCCTCAAAACTTTCTCACCTAATGGGTATTGCCAGTGTGTGATGGGACCGGAGCGGTCACAAGCAGAATCACACCAGAGACAAGGAATGGCATTTCAAAAAGATGTTTAATCCAGGTGCAAAATGTGCAAATAATAAGTGTTTAAAAGCTAACATAAACCAAGGTTACATAAAAAAAAATAAAAAACAGTTTAAAAGCTAGACCTGTTTTAGGTACTAAAACAGTACCAACTCCCCTCCCTCAATTATAGAGGCCAGAGTATATTTCGCTCAAGCAGCGCCAGCAACCTTGTCCATGTGCTCAAACACTTGTTGTCCATCTTGTCTTCCCTCTAGTGGGCTGGATTAAATAGGGAAATGTTCCCTCCTTTTTCAATTGGAACATACCATTATTTAAATAAAATTAACCCTCACCTCTCCATTCTTAAATACAAAATCTTTGAATAAATACATAAGAATGAGTTAAAATGGGAGTTTAAAAACAAAACCTATAAATAGGATGGATAGCACATTTGCACAACAAAACCCCAAGAAATATTGCAAAATGGTGAGTAAAACAATAAATAAGTCCATGGAACCCAGTAAAATTCGTGCTGGGAGACTGCTCCACAGGTTCACCATCACACACCCCTTAAAACTGACACTATAATCAAGTGTCAGCACAGTCAGCCATGACAGCACAAAGTCCCCAGAGACTCTGAGGGCACTCTCAACAATGCCCAAGATCCTCAACCATCCAATTAGTGTTGCAGTCTCCCATCCCATGGTTGAGTCCTCCCTGGCATCCTAGTCGCTCCATCAGCCGACACTCCATGCCAGGGAACTCATCCTCTGGAACCTGTCACCGTGCTGACATCCAACAGTGGGGTGACAAGGAGAATGCTCAAGCAGCGCTAGCAACCTTGTCCATGTGCTCAAACACTCGTCATCCATCTTGTCTTCCCTCTAGTGGTGGCTGGGTTAAATAGGGAAATTTTCCCGCCTTTTCCAACTGGAACATACCATTATTTAAATAAAATTAACCCCCACCTCCCCATTCTTAAATACAAAATCTTTGAATAAATACATAAGAATGAGTTAAAATGAAAAACCTATAAATAGGACGGATAACACATTTGCACAACAAAACAAAAAAAATGGTGAATAAATCAATAAATAAGTCCATGGAACACAGTAAAATTCCGTGATGGGCAGTGGCTTAGTCAGTGGACGGTGTGTGTGTGTGTGTGTGTGTGTCATTCCCTGTCTGGCACAGGTTCTCTCGCCCCAACACAAATAACCCCAGCCACTTTTAGGGAGCCTCGCTGTTTCCATTGCAACCAAGGTTCATTAGGGGCCATCCTTGTGTTGGCCCTAGAGTTGGGATTATGGTTCAAATGCAGATGACCTTAACATGAATGTAGAAATACAAATTGAATTGGTTCAATTGTTTCAGTGTTTTGTTCTTGCTGTTTTTATTAAGTTAGAGAATGGGAACATACAGTACATGGACAAAAGTATATGGACTAGTGAACACTTTCATTGCGTCATTCATTTTCATATTGTCATATAGGTGTCCTGTCTTTAATTGAATCTCTCTTCTACTTGAGCAAACCCCTAATAAAGGTTTTGCAACTGTTGAGTTACAATTGTAATGACCCTTATTACTAATCAGTCTCTCTCTCTCTCTCTGTTTCTCTCAGGATCTGACTGCCCTGGCTAAAGAACTGAGGGAGCTGCGGATAGATGAGATCACCCGGCCACCCCTTAAACTGACTGACTATTCCTCCTCTAGTGAGGACTCTGAGAGCAGTGAGGATGAGGATGGTGAGAACATGGGGCATGATGGCACGGTGCCCGTCAGTGACATACCCCGGATCATGTAAGCACACATGCCTCCAGTTTTCTCTTGTTCCTGATAATTCATTGTGTTTAGGAGTAGGGCTGCACCGATCCGATACCTGGATCGGTATCAGCTCCGATACTGAAGCTTTTAGACGGATCGGGTATCGGTCCGACGAGCACGATCCAAATCCAATACTGTGTGTTAGTCATGTTCGTTACTGTCAAACTCCAAAAATGACATGAAAGAACCATAAAAACACCATTAAAGCAGTTCATATGACTCGTGCATTTTATTCAAAGCCACTTGAAGATGTGCGATAGCTCTGTGAATCACAAAAGGCTGTGTTTAATAAGTAAATATATAGTATGCGCAGCACCAGCGTGTTAGTGAGTGGTGCTGCTCTGTTGACACAAATATTGAGGGCTACTCAAGAAGAGCATCTCAGATGTACGTAGATGCTCAATAGTTTGGTTCACTTATAATATGCATTTAGAATGGCACTGGAGGTGCATTTTACCAGAATTTGAATAAGAAGCAAATTAAACTACTGTGAACTTGCCTACAAACCGACACATACAGGACTTCCTGGAGAGTTCAGAATGTCAAAATAAAAGCCTGAGGGTTTAAAAAGTGCACGATTTAAATATATTACTGTTGTATTTAAAATTAAAATTAAAAGTCAATAATAATAATATAACAATTTATTATTATTATTATTGTCATCATTAGTATTTGTTTACAATATTTAAGTTGAATGGGTTCCAAAAAAATAACTGTGTGAATGAAAAGTGGACTGATGTCTTACAACTAAATTGAACAAAAAAGAGATTTGAATACTTTAAAGTCCAGATACAAGTTGAAAAATTTTTTGGAAAAAAAGGAAAAAAAAGGAAAAAATAAAACACTGGTTTCTTTCCTACTGAAGACTTGAAGACTGGAATTACTGTTAATTTTGCTGCTACATTATCCAGTAAACTAGTTAACAATAAAGTTTTTAATAGGCTATACATTTATATTGAAATAATGTGTAGTCAGAGGTTTGTGTTTCTTTACAAATTAAAGAGTACTCCCAATTAGTTCCACACAATAATGTAAAGATATTCTAAACTGATTATGCAAAATCAACACTGGTATTGGCTTGGAAACCGTATCGGCCGATACTGAGATTTTCAATATCGGAATCGTATCGGAGAAAGTGGTATCGGTGTATCCCTATTTAGGAGCCGTGGTGTCCATGCAGAAGGTTCGAGTTTGAGTCAGGCTTGTATAATTTCTTGATCCCATTCCCCCATTTCTTCCCATCATTTCCTGTTCTCTTTCTACTATTCCTATCAATTAGGGCTGAGCGATATATTGAATATTCACAAATTATGACATTTGACCACATTGTGAATATCGCAATGATTTTATTGTGCTTTTTATGTTGCTATCCTGTTTCCTAAAGACTCACTACTGAAATTACATTACTTAGAAGACAAATTCCACTATCTCTCAACTTCTGAGTTTGAGAGCATTAAGAAATGTTTAAAAAGTGTCTGATTTAAATTTCAGTAGCACAGCGACTAGGATTGGTAATTTCGATTCATTTTAAGAAATCAGTTCAAACCGTCAATTTTAATTAATCGATTCTTCATGTGGCATTATTCATATATAACAATTAGTGCTTTAATTTTAGTGTTTTTAAATTAGCATGATAATTTAATGTGATTTAATAAAATGGTGGGTAAAAAGCCTGAAGAAATTAACGCAGTCACACCTCCAACACATACATAAATTCTGTAATAAGGAATTTACCTTTCAGCTAAGCTATTCAAGCTTATTGTACCTCCATGATGTTTTTTGTGAATTTTGTGCAGTCAGTGCTCCAGCTGTGCAGGCAACGTGCCTCATCAAATAAACAGGCAGCACAGCCTTCCCCAGATGTGCTTTTGCACTCAAAAACAGCTAGACAGCCAATAACAGAATCCAAAAATCTCAAGATGCATTTTTTAAAGTTTCAAAATATTTGTAACTTTACACAGCATCTTAAAAACAGCGCTTATGACTAGAGATGTTGAAAACTAGTAAAATGTGACGCAACCAAAGAAAGAAGATCAAAGCGTCCGTCTTTACGCATGATGACATAAAGCAATTAAAAATAGTGCAGATGGAAGGTTGGCTATGTTCAATGATATGGATAACAATAATATGTAATAATAGTAAATATGATATTTGTTATTTTAATCATACACAATTATCTTTATTATGGGGTATTCCTCAGTAAATATTGAAATGTGAAAACTGTGAATTGACACCATGTAATTCATTTGATTTAAAAATTTTAACTGATTGACAGCCCTTATAAAAATGTGTAATAAAAATATATGTAGATAGATATAGCTGTTTATTACTGTATTATTGGTGGATATAAATGAAAACTATTAAATATTTAATTAATTCTATCTTGTGTACATTTAGTGAAAAACAGAGTGGAGAATATGCCATATTCATTATGTGTGGGTAATTTTTGACCCGTCTAAGAGTTCAAAAAAGTGCAAAACAAATCTTACTCTTGTATTTGGTCAAAATGCATTTGGATTCTTCACAACGATGAATAAATAAGTCAAAAGATTTTATGACACTTGTTTATATTTATGCAATGTCAGGGTGTTTGAGGTGATTTCTAGGGTGATACTAGAGTGTTGCTAGGGCATTCCTATGGTTGCAAGATGGTTGCTTCCTAAACCAAGTCAAAAGAGACCTTCCCCAAATTTCTGTGACATCCTGATCCCTGGATATGTGTGGTGTGATTCTGTTTTTGTTTAAAACTGATAGAATTAAGTATTTTAACTATCATCTTTTTCTTCACTCAAAATGAATGGTTTACTGTATAAAGGTATAAAGGTATCTCTTTCCAGACAAATTGCTACTTTAAAAAGCCATAAAAATGGCAATGTTCTTGTTTATAATTAAAGAGGAGGTGCTTTGTAAATATCTACTGTATTTTTTCATTTTGTATCAACCTGGTTACAAGTGTTTGATCGAAATACTCTGACTGGAAAAAAAAAGCATAATTATACTCCATCTACATCAGAGAACATAGAGACGTATATCATCAAAAGACTGAAAATATCAAGATTTGATTTTTATAAATATATACAGTATAACCCAGCCCTCCTATCAATAGCATTGTGGTAAAAAGGCAAAAATAAATAAAATGTCAATTAATTCTGTTGTGGGGTTTGATGTTGATCTGTTAAACTGAAACCCATGTTTCCTGTGTTTGTCTCACTCAGGCCCTCTGTTCAGGGGAATAATGAATCTTTCACAAGCACCCAAGATGACTCTTTTGGTGACTCCTACAATGATGAATCAAAAGATGGTACCCTAAGGATGAGAGAGGTAAGACTCCATGCCAGTCAGATTAGAGGTTATTTACCAGATCTCTCAAAAATTCTCCATACACATGTATTTTCTCCTTTCAACATCAAATATTATACACACACACACAAACAGTTATTTGTACCCACTTTTAATTGATGTCCATTTCACTGTGTAGACCAATGAGAGGCAGCGCATGGGGCATGGCGATAGCAATGGTTTCGCGGGTCACAGTAACCTGCCAGACCTGTTGCAGCAAAGCCAATCCCCATCAGGAACTCCTACTGGACTCAATTCTCAGGAACTGAACTCTATGGATGAGGTATATTACATGATGAGAGTAAAAGAAAAAAACAGTTGTAGGCATGGCCTAGTGGTAATCGCACATGCTCTTACACTTTGAGCTGTGGCGCTCACATGAGCCAAACAAGTTCAAGTCCCAGTCCTATTCCCCCTTCTGCTTCTTTTAATTTCCTGTCCCCTATATACTACACTATTAATACAATTGCCAAAAGGCCTAAAAAATAATAATAATAACAATAAACTCTGTTAGTAATATTGCTCTCTAATCTTGGATTTACTGTATCTGGACCAACTCTTGATTCTATTTATGAATAGGCAGCTTGTCTGAAATTGCCTGCTCATTCATAGTCAGAGCTTAAATCTTCTGTCCTATCTATTATCCAAACAGAGGAATTGTGTTTCTATTGTGTTTTTAGCCCCAAACCCAGACTGCCTTTTGTTCTGCACGTCTGGTGTTAAATCTTTTCACTGCAGCTGATATGGTACAATGTTGTTTTATCAGTTTGGGCTTGGCGATGCATCGAAAGCTTCCTTCACTCCTTTTGTGGACCAGCTTGTGTATCCGACCTCCCCCACAGACAATGATGATGAGAGCTCAGCTGCCGGTAAGTAAACATATAACAAATCAAATCAATGTATGCAAACAATTAAAGGTAGACTTTGACGAAAAGTTACTTTGGATGGCTCTTCACGTAATTTTTATTTTATTTGTGAATTCTGATTCAGAAACTGTGGACATTTGAATGAATCAAAACCATTTCAATTCATAATTTTGCGTTCAGTCGAATTTGGTTCTTGTGAAGGTAATCGTTTGAATGAAATGCTTCCTGTTTCAAACCATATAATATTCTTCTGTGTCTTCTCACATCTGCAGCTTTGTTTGCCAATGAGCTCTTGCGTCAGGAACAGGCCAAACTGAACGAGGCTCGCAAGATTTCTGTTGTTAACGTCAACCCCACCAACATCAGACCCCACAGCGACACGCCAGAGATCCGCAAATACAAGAAACGCTTCAACTCGGAGATCCTGTGTGCAGCTCTATGGGGTACATTACCCTCTCTCTACCTATCTGACTATATAAACCTATTTCACAACAGAAGCATTTTTTGTTTTAATTGCCTTAAGTCTTAACATTGTGTCCAAGCCCGGCACAATCTGACAAGATTCCAGCAACAAGGAGTTTTTCTGTCCAGACTGAAAGCAAAAATGCTGCGCTGCGCAACAAAATCAAAGTCAATAGGAACAGTGTGTTGAGTTCTCTCACAACACACTGTACTAAAGAACGTAAAACTAAGAAGACTTAAGTTGTATTTTCATGACTTCATTATACTTTTTGTGGTTTTTCTTGTTGATCTTGAGGGATTTGTCATATAATTTCACAAGTTTTGCAACTCCCACAATCAGCCTCTCCTTGTTCATGTTTAATGTTAAAAATATATGAGTAGCGAGTTTTCGTGAGCAGGGCTATCCAGAGGGATGCGGCAGAAGTAGAAACCGAGTGATTGACAAAATTGTATGCTTGTCACGGCTGATTAGGATAGAAACTCAGATTAAAATGGAAGAGATGGCTTTTATCGCTTGTCACTTTGTCATGTCGCACCGGGTTAGGTTACGGTGTAAGCTTTGTTTGTGGTGACCGTGTCATGTTACGTAGTAATAAGGCTTGTGTTTTGTGTATTTGTGTTTGTGCATATTCAGGTGTGAACCTGTTGGTTGGCACTGAGAATGGTCTAATGCTGCTGGACCGCAGTGGTCAGGGAAAGGTCTATAACCTCATCACTCGCCGACGCTTCCAACAGATGGAGGTGCTGGAGGGTCTAAATGTCTTGGTCACCATATCAGGTCTGTCTGAGTGCAGGGATCAAACACTGCTAAACAGGGTCATAGAAAAGTTCATATTTCAGTGTCATGTACTGCAGTCAGATAAGATTTCAGTGCATGTTTTTAAAGCAAAGAGCATTTTCCTGGATCTGAGCTGCTTCCCTTAAGAGATATATAATTTTTGAACCAAAGCACCTGGTGGAAGATCTTAGATATGACTGTCTTCAAGGGATACACATTATGTTTCATTAACATGTTTACCCTCTCATTGGTGTTTACAGGGAAGAAAAACAAGCTACGTGTCTACTACTTGTCATGGCTGAGGAACAGAATACTGCACAATGATCCAGAGGTGGAAAAGAAACAGGGCTGGATCACTGTTGGAGATCTTGAAGGATGCATTCACTATAAAGTTGGTAAGTGAACTATCTCTGCATCCTTGACTAGAGGTCAGGGATGAGGGCTAAAGACAGTAAGGGTAGAGTAGGCTAATAGAGATCTCTGATGCTAATTGAGAGGATTATCATTCTGCTTCGCTCTAACAGCATGTAGAGTGGCAGCAGGTGTCAGTCTGCTTCTGTATGAATATGACAGACTGCCAATGTGAGCTGCAGGTAACTCAAAGTCTGATTGACTTTGTTTTCAGTGAAATACGAGAGAATCAAATTCCTGGTGATCGCATTGAAGAACTCTGTAGAGATTTACGCATGGGCCCCCAAACCTTACCATAAATTCATGGCTTTCAAGGTATTAAGCACTCTATGTATGTCCTTCCCTTCTAATATTTTTCTTTTCTTCTTTTTCTTTTTCTGCTTTTTCTTTCCCTCATTCTCTCTCTTTCTGTCTGTCTGTCTGTCGTTTTCATTTCTTCTTTTTTCTTTCTTTTCTTCTTTCCTTTTTATTTTTTCTCCTTTTTCTTTTTTCTTTTTTTCTTTTCACATTTCTTTCTTTCTTTCTTTGCCTCTAAATCACTAAGTACTGCTATTTAAACCATATGGGAAAGAATAATTTGTAAATGAAAGAACATGCTTCTACCTTGATGGGTCTGTTTAAATGCATTAACTGCCTGTGTAACAATTACATACAGCCTTGAAAAATTCCCCAGGCTATTCAGCATCTATCTCTTTATCTGATCTATTCTGCTTTCCTCTCGACTTATCCCGGGCAGTCATTCACAGAACTGCATCACAAACCTCAGCTGGTGGACCTGACTGTAGAAGAGGGTCAGAGGTTAAAGGTCATCTATGGCTCCAGTGTGGGCTTTCATGTGATAGACGTGGATTCTGGGAACCCCTATGACATCTACATACCCTCACATGTAAGTAATTTTTTTCCCCATCACAATTAATTAGCCTCATAGATCAACAATAACTATTTGACTGGGCAAGTAGTTTAGATTTTTACTTGCTCTGCTGATATTTTTACTGGCCTTGACACAAAAAAGCTCCATGACAGGTGTAAACTTCATAAATGCTTTTGCTGGAAAATGATGGAATACAGAGCAATAATTACAGATTTGTTAACTATTTGTAACCCATTATAACCCTTGCTTCCAAAACTATCATAAGTTACTCACATTTTTTAGTTTTCAGCAAAATTCACCAAACACTAAGGGTTTTTGGAACATAAGAATGTGAGCACTGGCCCAGTAGGGCAAGTGACAGTTCCATCAACTGTTCTGAAACACTCTCACACTGTCCCGGGCCATTCTTATTGTTCTGAAAAGTCCTGTGAAGAATCATATATTTTAAAAAAAATTACAATAAAAGTTTTTTAAATTACAAAACAAATATTTAATAACCAGAAATTAGTACAATCCAGACACAAATAATGTCCTTTGGTTTGAGTCTCAGTGATACCAGGCTGTGGTTTGGCATCTGTAAAAACACAATGTAGTTTTGCTTCTGTGTATGGAAGGCTGTTGTGATTGGTGCAGAGGATCCCTTAGTGATGTAGCTCTCGGAGGTTGTTGTCTAATCTTGGAAAATGACATGAGCCTCCACACCCATCATATTCCCTTGACAGCACCTGTTGGTGTGAGAGGTGCCAGGAAGATTTGAAGGAGCATTGAAGGAGACAAGCTATTCTTCTACTAAATTAAACATGAAATGTCAAAAACACAATTGTGAAAAGTTACATAGAAATAAATACATTCATGCTGAGTGCTCTAAGGTGTTCATAACTGTATAACTTGCTCAGTGATAACGCTTGCTGCTCTTAAAATTTAATGGAGTAATGCATCAATCCAGAGCATTCAGATTTTGTTGCAGCTGTTATTAAATTTCCCTTCAGTCTGAGATGGGCTTTGTGCCATGAGCCTCCTTTGTTGTCTTATTTTGATTCCCTTCAGTAAACAAAGACTCTTGGAATATGTGGCCCTCTAATGGTCTCTTTAAGCACTGCAGCCTGATCTGCCAGTAAATCCTTCCCCTTCTCTCTCTCAGATTCAGAGTAGTGTGACACCTCACGCCATCGTGGTGCTTCCTAAGACTGATGGCATGGAGATGCTGCTGTGTTATGAAGACGAGGGTGTATATGTCAATACTTACGGCAGAATCACCAAGGACGTGGTCTTGCAGTGGGGAGAGATGCCTACTTCTGTTGGTGAGTCTGCATCTGTCGATAGAAACATAGTAACTCGTTTCAGCTCTTTGATGAAAAGGCTTTAAGATCATGAGAAACATACAAGTGTACCATTATATATGACTATGGTAATCATACAGTACCATGGTAAAGGTCAAAGTACTATGGGAATACTCTCCAGTATCATCACTGTACCATAGTCCTGCCACAGTACTTTTTTGTAAGGCAATGGTCGTTAATTATAGTGTTTTGAACAGATTATTCCTTCACTAAATTTACCCTTTGGAAAAAGCGTCATGTCAGAAAACAGTGACTCATGGCTGAAGACAAAGTTTGTCTCGACCCTCTTATTTAATTTATCTGAAAGGAAGGCTGTTCTCTTTAGTTTGCCTTAATGACCTTTGCCTTAGTATTACCGTGATTCACAGTCACGCTCACACTTGATATCTGCTTGTCCTCTACCACAACCGCTGTGTCTATTTGTGTTAGCTTGTTCCAGCAGTACATGGGCTTACACAGAGCTTGAGGGATGCATAGGCAACAGACGTGCAGGAAAACAACAAAGGGCCACCACACAGCCTATGCCCTGTGGGAGGAGATAAAGTAGTTCATCCAAAGTTCAATAACATTCAAACTTGCCTTCAACTCCTCTGCTGTTTTGAAAAATATGATTGCGGTTATGTGTGTGTGTGTGAGCTGGTTTTGAGTAATGCATTAGCTTGGAGGATTTGGGGCGCTCGGCGCATTATCCTATATAATAATCTTGACGGGGGGGGGGGGTGCTTGGACAGAACGCCTAATGTTTGGCAGGCTGTTGTGCTTTATTAGTGGAGCTTGTGGACGGAGTTATTCATTTTAAGGGAGTTGCCTCTGGAACACTCTTGCTAAACATCAGCCTGATTTACTGTGGTTGTTGCTGTGTGTGAATGAGGAAAAAAAACTGCAAGACATGTTGCAACGTCAAAGACATCCGTCTAAAACATGTTTACATAGAAAAAAATCAAAAACAGCACAGGACAGAAAAACAGGTTGGGTATGAACTCCCTTACCTATAACAAAATCACTGTAACACACAGCCTCGAGCGGATCATTGCTTTTTTTAAACGGCAGCAAAAGCAATGATCGAAGACACCAATGTAAATTTTTTAAATTAATAATTAATATAATTTTTCTGCCAAGTAATATTGTTCATTAGCCTAACTGGAGGCTGTTTACTATTGCCAAGTGACGTGACAACTTGCTGCATGAATACAGAATTTACCAGGCCACATTCACACTAATACTTAACACTACTCCGTTTTCCGTTCCCTAACATCAAAGTTTTCCAAGGTGTGTGGTACAAGAGAGTGTTCAGTGTAGGAAAACGATGTTCCAATGTGGACGAGTGGCATAAACTTAGTAAAATCAATGTGTTTTCAACCAAAAACTTATTAGTGAGGACATGGCCTTAATAAAGGGAGTACTGTAAGTTTTTATCAGCATTTTACAATGCTGCTCATGCTATCAAATTTTAGTCTGAACTATCTATTTTATAGTAAACCTGTTCCAAAATGAAATGCCTTCAACATATTTGAGTGAACTGGTGTGTTGATTTTGCTAATGAAGAGGTGCATTATTTAAGTAAAAAATGTTCTATACTTGACTGTTCTCTTTTGCAGCTTATATCCATTCCAACCAGATCATGGGCTGGGGAGAGAAAGCCATTGAGATCCGCTCTGTGGAGACAGGCCACCTGGATGGGGTTTTCATGCACAAGAGAGCTCAGAGACTGAAGTTCCTCTGTGAAAGGAATGACAAGGTTAGACACTTCAACTTTTTGTTTAGAGCCTGAAATTGTTGTAGATCTGCAAACGTTTGTTCATCTACTTTATCCATTTCTAATGTGTACTCCGCTACATGTTCCCTGTTGAAAAGCAGCTTAGACCAGTTTGGACCAGCTTAAATTACAAGACGTATTTCTGGTTTTAGATGAGCATGCTGTTTAGCAAGCTGGTTATTTTCCCTGCTGCAAGCCTAAAATGGTTAGGTGGGCTTTTCTGGATTTAGAGGGGTTTGAAGCACTTTCAAGCTAGTCTGTCTGGGAGACCAGCTGGCTGGACAATTTAGCACCATCTTGGCTAGGCTGAGAGACCAACTAGACCACCTGAAGACCTGTTTGACCAGACTGGAAGACCAGCTAGGCCAGTGTTTCTCAACTGGTGGAACTCGACCCAAAAGTGGGCCACAGGTCTGTTCGGATAGGGTCACGGATAGCAGGGAAAGAACAATGCCATGGTTCTCCATCCGTTGAAAGGCAGATTTCATGATAATCTTGCGTTTGACGCTTTACACGTGCTAAATATGCTTCTGATCTGCTCTACTTTAACCTACTGTATCTCTGGAGCGCATGTGTGACAACCGGACTTCCGTCAATATTGCATCGCAGACCACAAAATTGATGTGACCCATTTGAATTATTGTTTGAATGTTCTAGTTTAAAGTGCTATGGAGGAAGCCAAACTTCTCAAACAGTAGACAGTTCTGACGTTAACAGCACTGAGGATGATAAGACCTATGTGCCAAAATAAAGGTTTTTAAGATTCCACATGATCTCCCGTACTAAAATGTATCATTATTTTACATTAAAAGTAGCTGTAGTATTTTGACAAGATTTTTTAAAAGTTTTATATTAAATAATCTTAATCTATAAGGTCAAATCTATTAGACCACATTTTAATTACAGCTGTGGCAATTGTGGTTAAAGTTTCTAAATGTGTTTAGACTACTTTATTTCAAAACAAATACTATTATTTATTATTAATATTATTATTATTATTTAGTATTATCATGACATCAACCAAATTTATGTCACTTGATACATGCCCCTCAATTATACAAGATAAAAGAAAATGTAATCCAGGCTACATTAAATACAGGTTTTTTACTATGTTGGGTCATCTCTTGATGTCCAATGTAAAATATGGGTCCCGAAGCAAAACCAGTTAAGAACCACGGAGCTAGACCATCTTAAACCAGCTAAGACAAGCAAACAAGCTTAGGCTGGTGTAAGCTGTTTTTTTTTTTTTCTTGTTTTTTTTTTAGGGCCAAAACCAACATGAGAATGCCCAAAACACACATTATACTGGTCAATAAAATGGTTTTAACTGGTCATGATCTGACCCAGTTTAGATAGTCTAGTCTTTTTTTTTTTTTCAGCAGGATTAGCTATCTATTTTAGTATGTTTGATATTGAAGATTAAAACATTGCACATTCTAACACTGTTGTTTCTGTAGGTTTTCTTTGCCTCGGTCCGCTCGGGAGGCAGCAGTCAAGTGTTCTTCATGACGCTCAACAGGAACACTCTGATGAACTGGTGAAGCTCCTGCAGACCAAACACTGTGGAGCCTTATCCTGTCCTGTCAGCATTGCATTTGTGAGCGCACGGTACTTTGACACATTAATCTGAAAAACAACAATAATAAAGAGACTAAGCCTGGACAAATGGGCTGGGGCCCTGGTGAGTGCACTGGCTCTCTGCACACTGCTCATGGAGATGCAGTATCTGAGATCACCTGCAGTGGCATACAGTCCCCAGAAGAGGGGGCTGATTGACTTGAACTTGGTTTTGGACCCTATTTGTGGCCTCCAGTAAAGCCTGATATCAGTTCTCTAAGTATCCCCCCCTTTACCTTCCTTCCCCTGTTTTCCCATTGATTGACTTTTCAGTTGTCAATAAATTTTAGTCTCATGCATGATTAGAATTGGACAGTATTTAAAAATAAAACCACATTGGGGTGACTTTAGCAAGCACTCAGGCCGAGCTTTAGATGTGTCATTTCCAGTACTGGCAACGGTTTTTCCAGTTCACAGATATTTGTGAAAATTAGTTTTATCCAATTTCTCAAAAGAGAGCAACGTGCTCAGAAGAAACAACACTGGTGCTCATTTGTATATTGTCAACAAGATCCATATACTGGACATTATCCAAAGTACTGTATCTCAAAATGTAGTTCAGTTTGTTCATGTTCTATAGCTTTGAGATAAAAAAAAAAAAAAAATGGAATTAGCCAACAAAATTGCTGCCTGGGTCATGAGTGGAACTTCAAGTTGCATACCATGTTTTCTTATTCATTCTTTTAACTTCTCTGGTCTTTTTTGGAATGTTTTAAACATGAGAAAACTGGAGCATGAAAGTTAACTGAGACTAAAATGGTCTTTAAAATTGTCCTCCTCACTGGTTGCATGTTTGTGTAGACACTGGATCAGATCTTCTATGATGTTTCTGTCAGACCAACATGATGTTTGATATCAATAAAATTCCTGTGAGTTTTAAATGGAAAGAAAGACAGGTAAAGAAAGATAAAAGCACCTGTATTTCAGTGACAACTGAGAATGACTTTAATTTGGATTTCATAATAGTGCCTAGCACAAGTTTACATGTATAAGTAAAGAAATCAACCATTAGATGCACACTGATTTTAAATTTGAGCCTAATATTTGTATGCCATAACTCTAAGCTACATAGCAGACGTCACTTGTGGGCTGTTGTTAACATAAGCCTCTATTCTCAACATTTAAATGGGTTGGTATTGTGTTAAACTACATATTCTTGCACTTTTATTTTGTAATAATGTTTAATTGGTCAAATTTAACTGGGGCTCAAAACATTCCAGAAAGGGAAATGGTCTTTCTTGACAACGATGTAATAGGCTACTTGAAATTCACAATTTATAAACTGACTTTAGGCCTAAAATATTATTGATCTGGACTTTTAGGTCAGCAGAAGTACCATTAGCCATAATATATTGTTTTATAGATTTTGTTTTATGTTGTTTGTTTCATGTTACTACATTTCTTTGTTTTGTTTGCTTGACTGGGTGGGCCATCAGTTCAATGCTTTCGATTTTCTTAGTCACTTGATGTTTGCACACTATATAGATATTTATATTTCTTTCACATCTCTTACATTAGCAAATGAAGATATTTTAATGGTGAAGGAATGAGAGGTTTTTAGCAATAATGTCCTGCTGATGTATGTATGTATGCTGTGTGAAACACTGTGTTGGCTAGTGCTGGGAAAGAAATAATTTCTAACCTCACTGAGCTCTTTTAAATAACTATTTGACACTCAAGAATGGTTACTTAATATGTTTCTGTCTTAATACGTTTTTAAGGATTGTCGTTCTTTCAAAAGCTGTAAAACAATTTTTTGGTTCTTTAACGGTGATAGAAGCACTATGTCCTCCTTTTTTCTTTTTCTTTTTTTTTTTAATAAGAAAAATAAAATACCTTTTTTTTGCATTGTCGTGTCCCCTGTTTTGTTTGTTTGGAAAGGGTGCCTGTTTTCACGTAGGTCATGGAAGCAAGAATATCGCTGAGCACTGATACAACCCTCAGTCTTTGCTCTTTAATAGATGATGTAATACATTAACTCCTCTTGCTCAAGCAAATATGCCTTATCCGACAACGTTTTGTTATACTGATTGAAAAAAGCTAATCCAGCAATGCTGACACCTGACATTCTTCACTGTTTGCATCAGAAAAATGCATTAATATCCTTTAAAATGACATCTATGAGTATAAAAAATGTAATTTTCATTGTTGTAAAGAGTGGAATATTAGACTAATCTTGAGTTGGAAAATTATTTGAAACACTGTTAATACATGGACATGATCAGATGATCAGGTGTCTTCTGGCATAAGGTCTCTTCACCACAGCAAACACATGTGCGGCATGATCTTGCAGTGACAGGATTGATCATTTACTGGGTATTGGGAAAGCAGTTGAGAACCTTGGAGCCACCATTAGCCACCACAAGCAGCGTTTGCTCATGCTTCGTACAAAATGGACAAGGTAAATTGATTCATTGATTTGTTTTTTTTGTTTGTTTTTTTCATAAATCCGTGACTACTGACAATCAGAATGCTGTAATTAACCAGAAACTCATGCTTTGCAACTTAATTATTCAGACTTTGAGTAAATGCAATGTGAAAGACTGTGTACTATCTTATGAATGTAATTATGGCATTTGACTTGGCTAATTGTTCCCTAAATTGAAATGTTCACGTTTTGTGAATTTACTCTTGTTGTATGAATGAGATGGAGAAAGTCATGAGATATTTTTGAGTGCGGCGGTTGTACTTGTATGTGCTGAGATTACGATGTTTCAGAGTTGAACATTAATGCAACTGTGATTTACACAAAAATTAATTGCCATTCAGTTGTAAATGGATTAATAACTCCAAATAAGGAACTGTGGTAGGCAACAGTTCAGTTGTTGCTCTTGGTAACACTTGATACACATATTACATGTTACAAACTACATTATTATTAATAATGTAGTTACAATATAATTTTATATCAAATTATATAGTATTATAAATATTTTAAAATAATGCAGTTTTCATGTTCACCTTCACTATTTTTATTAATATTTGTGACGAGGGGGAGGGCTAATCAGCAGAGGAGAGGGATAATGCAGCTGGATGAGGCAGTTCGAGAGAGAGAACCACACACAGCTGCCGTGTGTGCATTTGTGTTGTGTGTCTCTTTGTTTCATTAAGTATTATTTTGACCGTTCAGCCGGTTCCTGCCTCCTCCTTTCCCATTTTAACCTTGTTACATTGGTGCCGAAACCCGGGAAGGAGGAGGGATGCGCTGAAGGAGCAGCCGTGGCCGTTCACCGGGGGAATGGAGTCGCCGCTTCTGGCTGCCTGGACATGGAGGAACGGCCGCCGTCCGCGAGGGGAGGAGGGGCTCGCTGCCGGCTGCCTGGAGTGGTGGAGCCGCTGCCAGGGGCGGAGGGGCTCCCTCCCTACCAAAACGCGGAGGGGCGTTCCATCCGCCAGGGGTCAGTGGACTTGGTCGGTCTGCCCAGGGAGGAGCGGCTGTCGTCCGTCAGAGGATGGAGGAGTGGTCAAGGACCAGGCTACAGCGTGTCTGGGTACCGGCGAGCAAGTTTGTTTTCTCTCTCTCTCACTGTCACTCCGCCTTACCCTTTCCCTCTCCTCTTTTTGTTTTTGTTTTTCCCTTCCCTCGTCCCCCTCCCCAGCTCTTGAGAGGCGGGGAAGAGCCTGCCGGCAGGCGGGGCCAAAGGAATTCCCCGGCAGTTCCTTGGCCTGAGGCAAAGGAGGGAAGAGTGTGACGAGGAGGCTAATCAGCCGAGGAGAGGGATAAGTGCAGCAGGATGTGGCAGTTCGAGAGAGAGAGAGCCACACGCAGCTGCCGTTTGTGCATTTGTGGTGTTTGTCTTTTTGTTTCATTAAATATTATTTTGACCGTTCAGCCTGTTCCTGCCTCTCCTTTCCCATTTTTTAACCATGTTACAATATTATTATAATAAATAATTATATTTGGTCACTTTATATTAGTTGTCTTTGATATGTACTAACATTAAAATACATACAATATATTTACTGTGTTACAATTTTATTCTGCAAAATTCTCGCAAGATTCACATTTACTGCTACTGAGGTTGAGGTATGGGTATTTAGGGGTAGGGGTAGATGTTAGGTTTAGGGTAAGGATTGGGTTAGGTTTAAGGTTAGGGGTAAGGTTAACAGTGTAACTACAAATGTAAGTAAATGCAACAACACGTATGGACACAAGTGCATTGTATCAAAAAAGTACATAGCAGTAAATGACACCTAAAGTGGGACTTTATATTTTATTCATTTTCCAAATATATTTTAGTTTTCATTTATTATTTTATTTATACTATATTTTATATAATAATAGTGTAACCTTGCCCTTTCATTGTGTGCTTGGGAAAAGCATTTTGTGTGTGTGTGTGTATGTTGCAATGATTTTTAAGTGTCTTTGCAAAACTTGTACATCCAAAACTGGAGCTTGTTTCAGTGAAGCCCTGGAAAGAGTTCTTGCTCTCTCAGTACTCTTGCAAATATTGAGTGTTGTAATTTCTGCAGGATTTCCAAATAATGTGTATTCCTCATTTCTGGCACTATGTTCTGAATTTATCAAGAGCAAATCAAGCACTGCTTTGTTAGTAGTTTTTTTTGTATGCGTGTGTTGACAGGCTCCTAACTATCTTGCAGAAGTTAACAGGCACACTGACTCTGGCAGTGTTCACAGCTGTACTAGGCTCTCTGCAGATAGGATACAGTCTGGGCATAATCAATGCCCCACAGAAGGTCAGCATCAACACCCAATCTATTTCTCTCAATCTGTGCTTCATTACTACCACTATATTCAGTATCTTACCTTTCACTTTACAAATTCTGAGCAGAGCAAGATATGGATTTATTTCTCCGAGAATACAGTATATCTGTCTCCTAGAGAAAGGTCTATTATTAAATATCATACTGGGCTGGGATTTTACATGACAGCACAATGAGAGCACTGGCAGCATAATGACAGTGTTATTTTACATTTTAGGTAATTGTGAGAGGCACTACACTAGGTCTCTGTGTGTATATAATGAAGATCTGACCTGTAGAGATGGAGGCAACTCTACAGAACAGGAAAATCCAACTGATCCATCTGTGGTCATATATTGGTCACTGTCTGTGGCTGTCTTCTCCATTGGAGGCATGGTGTCCTCTTTTCTAGCGGGATTTGTCAGTGACTTCAGTGGAAGTTGGAGAAACTGTTTACTTTTACAAGTTCATAAAATAATTCAACTCAGATCAATATTTCATGTCCATGTATCTGGATAATGTACAGCCAATTACATAGCGACCATGTCGGTCAAGCTCCAAAAAGTGCAGGAGTCTAGTGCATGTCCTCCTTCAAATGAAAAAAAAAAATGCTCCTTCACGATCGGTTTCTACAGGAAGTAAGAGAACCAGTGCTTTTTGGCATCAATGACATTGACGCACCATTTTTGGCACACATGATGCAGGCTAGATGTGAGCTTTGGTGGAAGTAAAGATTATCAGTGAATAACAACTTACATTTCGGTCTGTTTCTCACTATCGTACAGATTCAGACAACTTGGAATACAGTGCTCAAGTTAGATTGACTACTATTATGCTACTTTTATGGTGCTTTACTTAATTTTTATTTGACAGCCATGGCTATTATATGGTAATTATGGTCTTTAAATATAACAAATTTCTACTATTGTGTTGCACTGACAAAATTACAACATACAGGTTTAGAACAGCATGACAGTGAGTAAATAATGACACAATTTAAAGTTTTAGGTTAACTATTCCTTTAATCATGTGATCATATATCTGGGGAGGTTTCAGATTATAATAATCAGAATTATCAAAAGGTTGTCAATTACCCAAAAATTGTTTTAATTCTCTATTAGATTTCCAATGTCAGGGATTCAGAGGGTAAATGACCAAAAACATCAGTGTGTCTTGTAAGGTGATGATATAAGGACAACCCAGGCAAAATAACGATGATGCTCAATTCTTACTGTCCTTTTTCCTTCTGTTAGATTTGAAAAGACTAAAAGGGGATTATGACACCTCAAATGACATAGCAGAGATGCA
This sequence comes from Myxocyprinus asiaticus, assembly GCF_019703515.2. NCBI lineage: Eukaryota > Metazoa > Chordata > Actinopteri > Cypriniformes > Catostomidae > Myxocyprinus > Myxocyprinus asiaticus. The sequence goes on from NC_059348.1 coordinate 29,035,681, forward strand.
GGCAAAGAAGGAGGAGGCCATGAAAGAGGCGAAAGTGTCCATCGTAAGGCAGCTCTTTGTGGCCCTTATGATGCATTTATTCCAGCAGTTCTCTGGAATTAACGCAGTGAGCTTAATTTTGCTTTACTCTTCCATTTTAATTGCCCTTTTGGCTGACATTTTATGACCACCATTTCTATTAGACAACAGTAATATTTGATCATCTGTGTTTTTTCTAGATTTTTTATTATTCGACTTCGATCTTCCAGACAGCGGGGGTCGGTCAGCCTGTGTATGCCACTATTGGAGTTGGAGTTATAAACATCGTTTTCACTCGTGTCGGTAAACAGGCACTAATTTATAGGCAAACACTGGCTGCTGAGGAACAGGCTCTCGTCTCTTGGAAACAGTAGAGTGGTGTTGTCTCTTGGGTCTTGCCTTCCCTTGATGTTTTTGACAGTAACTTGAGTCTGATGTTTTAGATAATTCCAACTCATTTGAAACAAGTTCCATTGGACTGCACATTAAAGGAATAGTTCATTTAAATGAAAATGATGTCAATATTTATTCACCCTCATGTTGTACCAAACTTAACACAAAAGGAGATGTTTTAATGAATTTTGATGTATAATGTTTTAGCACTAAACAATGCAAAATCTTGCGCGAACACGCAAGCCTCTGTTGACCAGCTTCTCTCATAGCTCTCACTTTACAGTTTTTAAAGAATATTTGCATTTTCCATATCACAACAATTCCTGTTGACCATGAGTTGTCAAGTTTTTTTTTTTAAGATTAGTATTTCAGTTTTATAAACAAATTCCATCAAAGTGAATTAAGTAATATTAGATTTTTTTTTAAATTATTATTATTGTTAATGTAATTTAGTTATTTTAAAGATTTCACAATTCAATTTAATGGAATTTTGTAATTAAGTTGAAATACATAAATCTTAAAATAAAATAGTGTTAAAGTAATCCATATTTGTGGCGTGCTATGATTCAAAAGTCTTCTGAAGCCATATAATAGCTTTGTGTGAGGAACACACCAATTTAATTAAATTTAAGTTATTATTCACTGCTAATTTTCATCTCCACTGCAGCTCTCTAATCATATATTCTGCTTATGGCACATGTCCAACCAATGAGATCCGATGTTACTGACACCCAACCAGTACAAGAGGCTCCATATAGACCAATCCCATTATTGCATGCGCAGTAAATGATGGCAGAAACTGTTGTGTTAGATTTGACAGAGCAGATGATTAAAAGAAAGTACGACACAAAGCCATCATAAATACAGAAAGAATCTTAGCTATACAATTTTTATAATGATATGAGTTAATAACATACAGTGCATCCGGAAAGTATTCACAGCGCTTCACTTTTTCCACATTTTGTTATGTTACAGCCTTATTCCAAAATGGATTAAATTCATTATTTTCCTCAAAATTCTACAAACAATACTCCATAATGACAACGTGAAAGAAGTTTTTTTGAAATCTTTGCAAATTTATTAAAAATAAAAAATGAAAAAAAATCACATGTACATAAGTATTCACAGCCTTTGCCATGACACTCAAAATTGAGCTCAGGTGCATCCTGTTTCCACTGATCATCCTTGAGATGTTTCTACAACTTCATTGGAGTCCACTTGTGGTAAATTCAGTTCATTGGACATGATTTGGAAAGGCACACACCTGTCTATATAAGGTCCCACAGTTAACAGTGCATGTCAGAGCACAAACCGAGCCATGAAGTCCAAGGAATTGTCTGTAGACCTCCGAGACTGGATTGTATCGAGGCTTGGATCTGGGGAAGGGTACAGAAAAATTTCTGCAGCATTGAAGGTCCCAATGAGCACAGTGGCCTCCAACATCCGTAAATGGAAGAAGTTTGGAACCACCAGGACTCTTCCTTGAGATGGCCGCCCGGCCAAACTGAGCGATCGGGGAGAAGGGCCTTAGTCAGGGAGGTGACCAAGAACCCGATGGTCACTCTGACAGAGCTCCAGCATTTCTCTGTGGAGAGAGGAGAACCTTTCAGAAGAACAACCATCTCTGCAGCACTCCACCAATCAGGCCTGTATGGTAGAGTGGCCAGACAGAAGCCACTCCTCAGTAAAAGGCACATGACAGCCCGCCTGAAGTTTGCCAAAAGGCACCTGAAGGACTCTCAGACCATGAGAAACAAAGATTGAACTCTTTGGCCTGAATGGCAAGCGTCATGTCTGGAGGAAACCAGGCACTGCTCATCACCTGGCCAATACCATCCCTACAGTGAAGCATGGTGGTGGCAGCATCATGCTGTGGGGATGTTTTTCAGCAGCAGGAACTGGGAGACTAGTCAGGATTGAGGGAAAGATGAATGCAGCAATGTACAGAGACATCCTTGATGAAAACCTGCTCCAGAGCGCTCTGGACCTCAGACTGGGGCGAAGGTTCATCTTCCAACAGGACAACGACCCTAAGCACACAGCCAAGATAACAAAGGAGTGGCTACGGGACAACTCTGTGAATGTCTTTGAGTGGCCCAGCCAGAGCCCAGACTTGAACCCGACTGAACATATCTGGAGAGATCTGAAAATGGCTGTGCACCGACGCTCCCCATCCAACCTGATGGAGCTTGAGAGGTCCTGCAAAGAAGAATGGGAGAAACTGCCCAAAAATAGGTGTGCCAAGCTTGTAGCATCATACTCAAAAAGACTTGAGGCTGTAATTGGTGCCAAATGTGCTTCAACACAGTACTTAGCAAAGGCTGTGAATACTTATGTACATGTGATTTATTTATTTTTTTTCATTTTTTTTTTTAATAAATTTGCAAAGATTTCAAACAAACTTCTTTCACATTGTCATTATGGGGTATTGTTTGTAGAATTTTGAGGAAAATAATGAATTTAATCCATTTTGGAATAAGGCTGTAACATCATAAAATGTGGAAAAAGTGAAGCGCTGTGAATACTTTCCAGATGCACTGTACCTATAATAATGTTCGCTATAAATGTTCGCTGCAAAGCCATTAGTTGAAATGATCTCCCCATTACAGTCAGCAATGTTAATGGCTTGAAACCAAAGCCGTCTACGAGAGGCCTCAAAATCATTTTTCAACAACAAAATCCGAAAAAGGTTTTCGCACAGTTTTTTTTTTAGCACCTCTGTGTGTGACGTATGCAGTGACGTAGCCAAAGTATTGGTCTATTTAATCTGAGTGACATCTTTTTGGAACTACATGAGGGTGGGAAAAGACAGAATTTCTTTTTTTGTGTATAAATGCCAAATTGAAAAAACAGCCTAGCATTTGTTAGCATGATAAAAAAATCTGAGAGTTTGTACAAATTTACGTTGACATTATCAATCATGTTTACATATAACAGTACTGTGATCCAAAGAGACACCTCACCTTAAACCTTGTGAATGGATTAAGTGTAATCTGGCTGTTGAATAACTCTGGAACTTGAGGTGGCTGAAGCCTGTCTTCTGTTTGGCCATAGAGCTGTGGGCTGCCATGTTGAAATCACATGACTTGATCTTGATCTTGGTAACCCCTTATTATCGGACACTATCACTCATTGAATAAATTCATCATGGCTGACTGTGAATAGTGCATTTCTACAATGGTAAAAAAAATTTGCTTTTGCATGATTCCAGATCCACACAGCTAGGTGTCGGTATAATTTTGGCCAAAGCAACATAAACAAAAACAAAAAAATATTGAGTGCATTTTTGATTAAACTTACCTTTTCATTTAATCTCCAGAATAAGAAGAAAGACTTAAAAATAATGAACTCTGCTTTGGTCCATAGGAGGTTTGTGGGAGCTATGTCTTCATCAATTTTGCAAAACTCCTCTTCGCTTTCACCATTAGTGAACCTGAAACAAAAGGGAAGACTTTTGAGGAAATAGCAGCTGTCTTTCAGCACAAACGAGGAACCTTCCCAAACAAAGCCCAAATTGAGACTGAGATAATCCAGCTCAAGAGCTCTACTGAGGCCTAAAGAGGGCCATTAGCCAAGATTAGATTCTTATAGAAACTGTGGAGTGAAGGATGTTACTGCTTTCACAGAACTCACCTGTTAGGACAGAGAATTCCATAGAGCCTCATCATGAGAGCTCAGTGACTTAAAAAAATCATTTTTCCAGAACTCTTATGGTCTAGAAAAAGGAAAACAGATTATCTAATCACAACATCATAATCATTAGAGAGGTTGCACAACATAAACGTGACCTTTGTACATCTTATGTTGAATTCATGGAGATGCATGGATTAGAAAAAATTTTATATTTTCAAAGTTATCCATCTGTAAAAAAAGAAAAAGAAAATCACTTAAGATGTTGTCATATTTTCAATTTTTTCCCCCAGTGTAGTGAAGATGCTTTTAATGATTGAAATACAGTCAAATACCATTTCAACTTTAGTAATTATATTGAAATACTGTAATGAAATTTCAACATCAGAGTATACCTTCTAATGTGATCCCTTATTTAAATCGTAAAAGTGGAGGAGTTTAGATTTGTGGTGTTTGGATGTGTGATATGAAACATTATATAAACCTTAATGTGAGAATTATATGAAGTATATTTAAAATTAAGCTATGGGAACATTGTCTGCAGTTGTTTTGTGAAGTATTATATTTCTCCAATTCAGAGTTACAATTTGTTGTATTCTATGTTTGCCTTTTAAAATGTAAGTTTATATGGAAAACAAAAAATGTTTGTTACTGTGTTATTGTCGTTATTTTTAAAGCAATGTTTAAAATGTTTGCGAATTATCTGAACCGATGAACTGAATTTACAACCCAATTAATAGAATCTGGCCTGTTCAAATTACTCAAGACCCACTTTACATAATTCCAGTACACTCAACTCCATAAAAAGAGTTCAAATCAACTGTATTTTTTTTGCATGTATTGTGAATGCGCCAGGTTTAAACATGCAGAGTCTAAACAAGATTTAGTAGCTACAGCAGAAGGCAAGATTTTTGGTATACAGTGACTTTTTAATCAGTTAGCGAGTGTACTTACCCCCACCCCCCCTCAAGCTTACTATGCTTTGCTAAAGTCAGTTGCAGATTCTGTGCGGCATATGCAAGAGCGGCACTGCTCAGAGCAGCAAGAGACAGATGTGCACACTCTTCTCTTTTTATCTGTGGTCCGTTCTTTGTGCCATAGAAAATCACAAAATATGCAGCATCCTAATTCGTTTTTTTTTTTTGGAAATATTTGTTCGTTTTCTAGAAAATATAGCCTACAGGTGGGGCCATTAGTAGAAATGCTTCTAATTTGCACACATAATTTAATACAAATATTTTTTTATTACAAATTATAAATTTTAAAATTCTGAATTTCCACGTACTGAATTCTAAGATTTCTTGAGTTCATGCAAATGCAGCCTTTTTCAATGCCGATGTCATTTGTAATATTGTTTTTTTGTATGAAATTATAAAATGAAATCACCACCCGATTATAAAGTTCCCTAACCTCCAAATTCTCAATTTAACCCCTAGTTCAGCAGACAGGGAAACATGTTTTACAGGGAAAATAGTAGACAGGTCCATTTAATGCTTTTAAGAGCCCTCCAAAAAAAAAGAAAAAGGTCACTGGCCAATCATAATATCTACTTCAATCCTGGAATGTGGGTCAAAAATGTCCCAATGTCTAGTTTTTAGGACATATCTTCTTCATTACATGGTGGTCTTTTGATCTGCCACTCCAGGTATTCCTCATTTAAGGTGTCTTCTGTTTACTTTTTAAACATTTAGTTGAATATTTTTTTTAATTATTAGAGAATTTGCATTTCTACACCTATACAGGTGGACCACTCCTATAGGATTCAATGCATTTAACACTGGTATTATTTTTGTAATACGTTGGTTGTTTTCAGTTTCCATTTCTTTTGCAATTAAATATGTTATATGCCATATAAAAATATGAATATGTACGTGTCATCTGCAAGTATATTTCTCACCATTTACTCACCCTCAACTCAACTAAATTTTATTTATAGAGCATTTTCAAAAACCGCACTGGGTACCAAAGTTATTTTTTGTACCATGGAGTTACAAAAAATAACATCACATACAGCTTAAGAATACAACAAGCATTTAAAACCGACAAAGACAGGATAAGAGAAATTGACATAGTACAATTTATAATGCAATTAATTAAAAGCTAGGGAAAATAAATACGTTTTTAAGGCCCCCTGGAAAGACACTAGAGACGGAGATGATTTCATGGCCAACGGAAGCTCGTTACAAAGTCTAGGGGCTGCCACCACAAAAGCACTATCACCTTGAGTTTTAAGGTGAGATCAAGGAACCGACAGACACAGCTGATCACCAGAGCGGAGAGACCTTGAAGGTTGATGCAAACTTATTAAATCAGAGATGTACTCTGGTGCTAGACCATGGAGAGCCTTAAATACATATAGCAACAATTTGTACTGGATTCTGTACTGGATCGGTAACCAATGTAGGGAAATCAATACTGGAGTAATATGGTCTCTTTTCCTGGCTCCAGTTAAAAGCCTAGCAGCTGAATTCTGGAGCAGCTGCAGGTGAGAGAGAGAGGCCTGACTCACACCCAGATACAAAGCATTTCAATAGTCCAAACGGGAAGACACAAAGGCATGCACAACCTTTTCCAAATCATCAAAAGAGAGGATGGACTTCAACTTTGCTATAGATCTAAAATGGAAAAAGCTATTTTAACAACAGCATTTATTTGCCTATCAAACTTGAGCTCAGTGTCAAAAATAACACCCAGGTTTTTCACAAAGTTTTTTTCCCTGGAAGCAATAAGTTGCCATCTAAATTTACCCCACATCCCCTTTGACCAAAAAGAATAAACTCTTTGACTTATCCTTGTTTAATTGGAGAAAGTTGTTTGCCAACCAACACTTCAAATCAGCCATGCATTTATACAGAGACTCAAAAGAGGGTTGCTTCCCATGTTTAATAGGAAAGTAAAGTTGAGAGTCATCAGCATACAGATGGTACTGTATGCCATGCTTATTAAAGATCTTTCCTAATAGAAGCATGTAAAAGGAGAATAAAACAGGTCCCAAGATGGAGCCCTGAGGAACCCCACACATTAAAGGAACAACTGATGAAGAACAGTTCTCTAAACAGACTGAAATTGTTCTACCCTTGAGATATGAAGAGACCCAATCTAAGGCTAACCCTTGAATGCCAACCTGGTCTCTTAGGCGATTGATGAAAATGTCATGATCGACCATATCGAAAGCAGCACTAAGATCCAGCAGCAGAAGAGCAACAGGACTACTAGAAACCACACCTAATAAAATATCATTTAAAACTCTCAGAGCCAACTCTGTACCATGACCGGCTCTGAAACCTGACTGAAATTTATCGAGCAAATTATTGCTAGCTAAAAAATCATTTAATTGTGCAAGCACCATCTTCTCTAATATTTTTGACATAAAGGATAATTTTGATATAGGTCGAAAGCTGTTCATATCAGATGAATCAAGATTTGCTTTCTTAAGAGGCTGAATAACAGCATGCTTGAAGCAGCTGGGAGCAATACCAGTGGTCAGGCTTCTGTTGACAATCGATAACACGCTTGGACCAATTGAGTCCACCACCTCCTTAAAGCGGATGGAATTACATCACACAAAAAACCAGTAGGCTTCATATGTGCAATTATGTGTTTGAGTTGAGACAGGGACACAGGTACAAAACAGGTCAACAGATTTTGCGGAACAGAATAGGGAACAGGATCATTACTAACAGGTAAGATCCGTGAGCGTATACCAGCAATTTTAACAGAAACAAATTTTAAAAACTGCTCACGTGTCCACCGAAGGGGAGATGGAGGTAAGGGCAACTGGATGAAGAAATTATGTAATGGTAGAAAAAAGAACTTTAGAATTATGACAGTTCTTTGAAATGATATTAGAAAAATAGCTTTATCTGGCTAATTTAACTGCCCTTTGAAATTTATTCTCTCAAAATCTCATAGGAAACTTGTAATTTATCTTTGAGCCACTTTCGCTCAGCCTTCCTGCACTCCTGCCTAAGAGCACGGGTATTACTATTCAACCAGGGCTGAGCCTTGACTTTTTTTCTTCCCAAGAGCTTTAACGGAGCCACAATGTTTAAGATGCCAGAACATAAGTTGAACTGGGAGACCAACTCTTCAGGCCCCATGACAGAAAATGGAGACTCCAGCAGTGATTTCAGTGGAGAAACATTAAAAGCAGCTGAAAAACTACTAGCGGTAGAGGGAGAGATAAAATGAGAGTCGACAGCAACAGGGCCATCATTAACCTGATCATTGCATGAAAAAATAGGGTTACAAATAACAGTCTTATGGTCTGAGAACAGTGTCAGCAATTTGCACATTGCTAATGGAAAAACCAAGAGATAAAACCAGATCAAGGGTATGACCACATATGTGTAGGGCCAGCAACACTCTAAAATAAAACAAATTAATCTAATAAATTAACAAACTCTTTGACCAGGGGTCTCAAAGGACAACACACGTGAATATTAAAATCCCCCATAATTAAAATGTTATCTGAGCAATGAATAATAGCAGATAAAAAGTCAGAGAACTCATTTATAAAATCTTTGTGATATGGAGGTCTGTAGATGTGAGCACATAACAGATTTAAATGAGTTCAGCATAATCAACTGAGCTTCAAATGTACAAAACACCTCAGTAGACAAGTCTGCATTTAAACTTGTTTTTAAAAATAACTGCAAGGCCCCCACCCCTACCGACTGCCCTGGGGGAGCTAAAGTAGCCACAGTCGGGAGGTGCAAGCTCGGAAAGAGGAGCCGTTGCTGAGCCAAGTCTCTGTAACAAATAGAAAATCCAATTCATGAGAGCGAAAAAGATCGTTCAGAATAAAAGGATTTGTTAGAGAGAAATCTTGAATTGATTAGAGCTATTGTCATGGAGATAGAGTCAGATGAAAGTTGAGAAGTACCATATGCATTTCCCGACCTACCGCTACCCAGGGAACATAGATTTAAGTTAGCACCACGGTCTTGACGCCGCCACCTCGAATCCACGGTCCGTGATGGTCGCCACCCTGATCCAGATGAAAACGGAAATACAGGCACCAAGTATGAACCCCTCCAAGTCGGCAGCACTTCAACACCCTCATTCCATCCCATCCACATTTTGTTATGTTACAGCCTTATTCCAAAATGGATTAAATTCATTATTTTCCTCAATTCTACAAACAATACCCCATAATGATAACGTGAGTTTTTTTAAATCTTTGCAAATTTATAAAAAAAAAAAGGTACATAAAATATTCACAGCCTTTGCTCAATACTTTGTTGAAGCACCTTTGGCACCAACTACAGCCTCAAGTCTTTTTGAGTATGATGCTACAAGCTTGGCACACCTATTTTTGGGCAGTTTCTCCCACTCTTCTTTGCAGGATCTCTCAAGCTCCATCAGGTTGGATGGGGAGCGTCAGCGCACAGCCATTTTCAGATCTCTCCAGAGATGTTCAAATGGGTTCAAGCCTGGGCTCTGGCTGGGCCACTCAAGGACATTCACAGAGTTGTCCCGTAGCCACTCCTTTGTTATCTTGGCTGTGTGCTTAGGGTCGTTGTCCTGTTGGAAGATGAACCTTCGCCCCAGTCTGAGGTCCAGAGCGCTCTGGAGCAGGTTTTCATCAAGGATGTCTCTGTACATTGCTGCATTCATCTTTCCCTCGATCCTGACTTGTCTCCCAGTTCCTGCTGCTGAAAACCATCCCCACAGCATGATGCCGCCACCATGCTTCACTGTAGGGATGGTATTGGCCAGGTGATGAGCGGTGCCTGGGTTCCTCCAGACATGACGCTTGCCATTCAGGCTAAAGAGTTCAATCTTTGTTTCTCATGGTCCGAGAGTCCTTCAGGTGCCTTTTGGCAAACTCCAGGCAAGCCGTCATGTGCCTTTTACGGAGGAATGGCTTCCGTCTGGCCACTCTACCATACAGGCCTGATTGTTGGAGTGCTGCAGAGATGGTTGTTCTTCTGGAAGGTTCTCCTCTCTCCACAAAGTGACCATTGGGTTCTTGGTCACCTCCCTGACTAAGGCCATTCTCCCCCGATCGCTCAGTTTGGCCAGGCAGCCAGCTCAAGGAAGAGTCCTGGTGGTTCCAAACTTCTTCCATTTACGGATGATGGAGGCCACTGTGCTCATTGGGACCTTCAATGCTGTAGAAATTTTTCTGCACCCTTCCCCAGATCTGTGCCTCGATACAATCCTGTCTCGGAGGTCTACAGACAATTCCTTGGACTTCATGGCTTGGTTTGTGCTATGACATGCATTGTTAACTGTGGGACCTTATATAGACAGGTGTGTGCCTTTCCAAATCATGTCCAATCAACTGAATTTACCACAGGTGGACTCTAATCAAGTTGTAGAAACATCTCAAGGTTGATCAGTGGAAAAAGGATGCACCTGAGCTCAATTTTGGGTGTCATGGCAAAGGCTGTGAATACTTATGAACATGTGATTTTTTATTTTTAATAAATTTGCAAAGATTTCAAACAAACTTCTTTCACGTTGTCATTATGGGGTATTTTTTGTAGAATTTTGAGGAAAATAATGAATTTAATCCATTTTGGAATAAGGCTGTAACATAAAATGTGGAAAAAGTGAAGCGCTGTGAATACTTTCCGGATGCACTGTATCTCAGCTCTGTAGGTCCATACAATGCAAGTGAATTGTGATCAGACCTTTGTAGCTCCAAAAATCACATAAAGGAAACCTAAAATCCATATGACTCCAGTGTTTAAATTCATATCTTCAGAAGTGATATAATAGGTGTGGGTGAGAAACAATATTTAAGTCCTTTTCTTCAGATGTAAAAGTGAAAGTGGAGATTTAAGGTAAAAAAAGGACATACATTTTAATCTGTTTCTCACCCACGCCTATTATATCACTTCTGAAGATATGGATTTAACCACTAGAGTCTTATGGATTACTTTTATGTTTCCTTCAGGCAACAAATGTCTGATCACAATTCACTTGCATTGTATGGACCTACAGAGCTGAAATATTCTTCTAAAAATCTGTTTATGTTTTGCTGAAGAATGAAAGTCATAAACATCTGGGTTGACATGAGGGTGAGTAAATGATGAGAAAATGTTCATTACTGGGGGAACTACCCTTTAAGGTGGGTGAAGTTAACAGACGATGCGTTCTAGTGTTAATATAGTAACCCACTATTAGATGATGGCTACCATATGACCAAGTTTTCTTAAGAACAAAAATAAACATACAGATTAAAGCTGACTGCGTTGTTTTGATGCAGTTTATTCATTTTACTATATAGCATTGCTGCATTTTCACACTGAGCAACACTTCACTGAAGTATCTCGTGTTCTCTCGCCCTCATGAGAATCTCGTTGCAGCGAAGGTTTTTGCGCCTGCGCAGAACACACTCTCTTTTGTTGCAAGGGAATGACTGGCGCTTTGGACGCTCACTGCACCAGCATCGCAACATTTACATGCGAATCCTCAGAGTCCAGTACAGTATAGTGGGTGGAACAAGTTTGGAAGAGGATTTAGCGATTCGAGACGAAGTTTCCTGAAACCGTCGAACAGAGCGTTTGGGTGTGGAGTTTTGTTAGTTTTTGTAGGTGCGTACCTCATGCTCATTGAAAGGACAGAAAGAATCGCATAACGGCCTGGCAAAAGTCCTTTCAGTTCAGAGCATCTATGTTAACTTTTTTGCTAACAACGTACCATTACTAAAGTTCTGTTCCAAAGTGACATTTATACGGTTTGTGAGATTATTAGCTGTTTTTAAATGAGTCAGCTAACTCCGTAGTTCCGGTTAACTTTGTGTGCAGCTACAAACGGAGACATTCATTGAGACCAAACATTTCTGTCCGCCCTGGCTGTTTTAGATTCAGCAAATTTAGAGGCGTCTAACCCTAAAGTCGTGGGCCATATTGTAAAAATTAGTTGATTAATACAGCTAATCAATTTTACAACGTTTTCATTGAGTTCGCATACTTTAACAAGTTAGGGGGCGAACGCGGTTGTACGGACGTCTTTGAACGTTGCGCCGCTTTTATTAGCGCAAGAACGTGTTCGGCGTGAACGGCCCCTAACACTACAATTTATTATTTTTTTTACAACAAGGGCAACGTGTTATTTCAGCTTTAACTGTTAATGATTAATGCAGTAGAACTTTTATCAGAACGTGGTCCCGCTAATATGCTGAATTTGATCCCTATATACAAATAATGGTTCCAGATTGCCAGACATGAGTGGGTTTCTGTAAACTGCAAATTTCTTTCCTGCATTTTCTGTAATTCCTTTACAGCAAACTCCAGATATCTATGTTCAGCGTTCCTTTAAAAGTGCCTTAATTGTTTTGTTACTAACTCGATCCAGTTGATCATTGATGGAGATAAGCAGTTGGTCATGTATTAGCTAATCAAGCAATTTTAGCATTTAATGGTTGTATAACACATGCAAGTATAAAGTGTCAGAAAGAATCCTATTTTATTTTTTTGGAACGTGGCAATACCATGGTTTTAAATGTACCATGCTAGAACTATATTTTGTTTAAAAAAAAAACAAAAAAAAACTTGACATTATGCAAATGTTATTGTACGTGAATATAGTAATCAAACTACCATGGTATTGCTATCTGATACCATCACTATACCATGCTACCTCCACTTTTTTTGTTATGAATGATTTGTGCCACTTATTTATATTTCCCTGTGCCCAGAATCTTCGGATATTAACCCATCATGGCTGATCTTGACACTGATTTCACCAGTGGTGATGCTGGGGCTTCATTAACCTTCCCCATGCAGTGCAGCGCTCTGCGCAAGAATGGCTTTGTTGTACTGAAGGGTCGTGCATGCAAGATTGTGGAGATGTCAACCTCCAAGACTGGCAAGCATGGACATGCCAAGGTGTCATATTCATAAACTCACTGCCAAGGGCTTATGATGAAATGCCAGATTTTGTAATGCATTGTATGATGTTGAAACTGTAAATTTTAAACATTAAAAATCCTAACTGCAAGGTGCCTGGGTAGCTCAACAAGTAAAGACGCTGACTACCACACCTGGAGTTGCAAGTTCAAATCCAGGGCGTGCTGTGTGACTCCAGTCAGGCTTCCTAAGCAACCAAATTGGCCCGGTTGCTAGGGTGGGTAGAGTCACGTTGGGTTAACCTCCTCGTGGTCGCTATAATGTGGTTCTCGCTCTCGGTGGGGCATGTGGTAAGTTTTGCATGGATGCCGCAGAGAATAGTGTGAGCCTCCACACGCGCTATGTCTCCGCGGTAACGCGCTCAACAAGCCACGTGATAAGATGCGCGGATTGACGGTCTCAGACATGGAGGCAGCTGAGATTCGTCCTCTGCCACCCAGATTGAGGCGAGTCACTACACCACCACAAGGACTTAGAGTGCATTGGGAATTGGGCATACCAATTGGGGAGACCCCCCCCCCCCAATAATCCTAAATGCAGAGGCTTAATTTTCTTTTTCAGGTTCACTTGGTTGGAATTGACATTTTTACTGGAAAGAAGAATGAAGACATCTGCCCCTCCACCCACAACATGGATGTTCCTAACATCAAGAGACTTGACTATCAAGTAAGTTACCTTAAATAATCTTTAGGCCTTATTTATCAATGCATTTTCATATTTTGTCAATCATATTCACATGTGCAGAAGTCCAGTGTAGCTTTTACCAAATTTTATCCATTATTGATGAGGTTAAATGGCACTGCTCACCCTGTCTCTTATCCTGAGCCCTTTCAGCTGGATTTAAAGATATTCACTGATTGAATATTCATTGTATTTTCCTGATATTATAACTGATTTGAGTGTAGTGTGTGATCCTTTGTATCTGATTTCAAGTGGATAAAAAACATGGTTGTACTGTAATGTCTGTTTATGTTTGTAATATTTGCCAGCATAATAAATGTTTTACCATCTCAGGGTTGTATTGCTTTTCGAGGTATTAGACCAAAGTCCTGTGGCAGAAAGCTCTAAGAGACCCATCATTGGTCTAGCACAGGGGTCGGCAACCTATGGCACGTGTGCCAGCATTGGCACACGGAGGGGTAATCACTGGCACGCCAGCAACGGCGAGAGAGGGGTAGACAATTTTTTTTTTTATTATAAATTCCGCACCTGCATTCCACTCTACATCTTGATGTAATCCTTCCTCATGTTCACACAGCGAGTTTTCATGAGCTGAATGGGAGGCTAAATGAAAAGTTAAAATGTGACAAGACTGCAAGTATACCCAACAGACTCATGCAGCGCATGCTTTAATTCGGTCTGGCTGCGCGGATGACAGCCTACATTCAGCGTTTCATTTGTTTCTTTTTGCATTCAGAACAACATGTGATGTAATAAGGAAAACACCACTATTAATCCTTGAGATTTCCAAACCAGCATACAGGTACACCCTCCTTAAACCACGGTCACACACAAAATTATATTAAACAATTAAAAGAGAAAACATAAACCCACATCGTGGGGTTCAACAATCTGAGTCTATTCAAAATATAAATTAAACCTGGAAATAAAGTTTTAGGATTTTGGAGGTGCGATTTAGCACTTTTCGTTGATCAGCTTGTGATGCATGAATGGCTTGCACGTGCTGCACGAGCCTCGTCAAACTTTATTAGTGTTTAGTCTCCCATTCAGCTGATGAAAACATTCTGCGTGATCATGAGGAAGGATTACATCAAGATGTAGAGTGGAATGCATGTGTGAAAAACTTGATATAAATAAAAAATAGCCTGATCCTCTCTCGCTATTGCTTGCATACTAGTGATTTTGAAAAACGTGTGACACAATATAAGAAATATTTAAGATTCCACTTGATCCGTAATCAAATAAGCAAATTTGTGACATTAACTGTGTTCATTCATTTTGTACAAAAGGACATGTTTTCTTTCAATAAAGCACTTTCACAATATGCTCTGTGAAAATTTACATGCAGGATCATGATGATATCATCATCACTGCATTTTGCAAACATTTTTACTCAAATTGTTATGTTGATAATATCATTTGTAATGAAAAATAAATGATTAAATTAGAAAAATGCAAAATAGAAACATTTTTACAAATGGACTCAAATTTCAGATACAATCACATGCTTCGGCACAGCCATTGACTAGGAAAATTTAAAAATGGCACTCCATGTCAAAAAAGTTGCCGACCCCTGGTCTAGGAGGTGATTTTTATGTAGAACTTTTTATGGGTAGTCAGCTTTTGTGTAAAAACACAGCTCTTATTGTAGATATTTTACAACCAAGTATGTTTTTTAAATTGCTCTTCTAACAACTCTGGATGCTCATTAAATGGAATGCAATGGATTCCAAAAGATCCTGTCCTGTGTGCCTGCCAGAATACATACACATCTCAGTCAGTGGTTATGCACAACTATAGAGCTTCATGGGCCAGGGCTATACTAAACAAAATTTTTTTATTTCTATTCTGTGGTATTGTGGAATAATATGCCTTTTTTGTCTTCCCTTTGGCACAGCTGGTTGGCATTACAGATGGCTACCTTTCCCTCTTGAAGGACAATGGAGATTTGCGTGAGGACCTTAAGCTGCCTGATGGGGACCTCGGAAAAGAAATAGAGAGCAAATTTGAATCTGGGGACGAATTTTTGGTCTGTGTCTGTTCTATTCAAATTCACTTCATATTATATTGTGATTTTAGACTTTTTAAATGCAGTTTTATAATAGATTTATAGATGTAAGTTCTTTGTCTTTTGAAGTTACATTAGTTCTCCGTTGTTAGAGCAGGGCTCCAGACTGCGACTAAAATGGTCTGCGACCAATTCTTGTCACCACTGGTGACAGTCAGGTTGTGTGCGGTCATATGTGATTTGGTGAGATATCATCTTGTGAGTTATTGAATAAATTTTTAGAGCGCGCACCACCAGTGTGTCTCGATACGCTTTTCACCCATTCTGTTGTGATGAGCTCGCTGCACCACAACAAACCCAGTACGAGAGAGTCATGACCAAATGACTCTTTTGAACCAGGTCTTTTTCATGAATCACCCGAAAAGAACTGAGGGTTTGAACTCAGGAGCTCAGATTAGCAGTTTGAATCAGAGTCACTTTCTCAGGGAATCAGCCGTTAGTGAGCTCACAACTGGGAGTGCAGACATTTTAAAATAGGAGTCCCATGTATATTCCTGGTTTCTTTATAATTAAAAGTCCTGCACCACTGCACCATATATATATATATATATATATATATATATATATATATATATATGAGATCAAGCTTTTGACACTTAGGACAGTTGAGGGACTCACACAACTATTACACAAGGTGCAAACATTCATTGATGCTCAAGAAGGCAACACACTACTATATGCATACTATACTTTATGTAAATATCTGTAATGTAGATTCTGAAGAGCTGTACTAAATAAAAAAATTTTTATCTGTCATATTTGTATAAATTATGAAAGAGAAGTGAACATTTATGAGACAAAAGGGAATGCAAACTTATCTTCAAATAGGCAGTATATACTGTTATTAAACCTCCAATTAATGGTTTATCAGCTGTCTTCTGCTTTATATCTTGTTTCTAAACAACAGTCTAAATTGAGCAGTTATATGATTTAGCAACTAAAAACAGCCATTTGGCTCCTAAATGTTTCAGTTAAGGAGCCAATGGCTCCTAAGTAACTTTTTTTAGTCTGGAGCCCTGCACAGGTATTTAAATCAAGGTTCACACAGTCAGGAAAAACCTAGGAATATTATAAAATCCTTAAAAAAAATAAATACTAAAAATGAATGGAAATGAATATTACAAGAAAAAAATGTATGCACCGTTATGTAATATTTAATTGGCTAAAAATTGCTCTTTGTTAGGGCAGTATAAAATTATAACAAAGGATTTGGAAAAAAATCCCTATACAGTATCACAAATGAATTGAAAAAAGCTCATAGTTTTTTGCTGATGTTTCGTGTCTAACTCTTTTAGGTCTCAGTGTTGTCTGCTATGGGCGAGGAGTGTCCGATTGCCGTCAAACCCATGAGTTCATAATGAACGGAAGTCTGTCTGGTTGAGTGAGGGCCTCTATCACAAATATCACATTTTAGTTCTGAAGGTCACCAAAGCCACAGCCTTCACAAACTACCCAGAATTGGTTCTGTTAATCAATAAAAAGTTGCTGGACCTGGTAAGGTGCAGTCTGATCAGGATATTTCCAAATCACTGAAGTTTCCTGCATGTTTGGACTTTAGTGTTTCCCTTCATCCATTCCTTTTGTCAATATGCTGACACTTTTATCATTTAAAAAATGGGAATGGGTTGTTTTTTTTAAAGCTCTACACATTGCAGTAACTGTCAGTGATTTGTTTTAATGCCTTTGGGCCTTAAACTGTTGCAAATCAGGCAACAGTTATAGAAGATTACCTCTATGAATGACACTGACTAGTTTGTCGGCATTTGGTACATCAACATTTGTGCCAAAGCCTGCATGTCTCAGGTAGGCTAAAATTTATCAGAATGTTGCTTTGACAGGTTGGCGATTGGCCGACCACCAGCAATCCTAAGGCATAAAGTTGTCATTTTTTGTTGACTAATAACTGACTAGAGCAACTTGCATCCCCACCAAATGACCACATACAATATAACTGATCAGAACCTTGCATTTTATTTGGCACATTGCAAAACATTTTTTTTTTTATGTAGTTTTAGTTTACCTGACTTCCATTTTTTTTTTTTTTCTTGGATTTAAGTTTACAGTCTTTCATATATTCTTATGTATTTAACCTTTTCTTTTTTGATCACAATTAAGAATTGTTAATGCAGCAAAGCAAAAAAAAAAAAAAAAACTTTTTGTTTGTTACATCTTTTCAGCAGTAAGGGAAGGCTTTGAGTTTTGCACTGGTTAATCAGCTGTGATGCAGGTGTAATGGATGTCCTCTGTAACAAACTATGTGTTTGTGTTTACAGTAGCTTTGCTATACATCAAACTGATTTTAAGATGCAGAAACTAGCTTGTTAGTTTTTCACACATTATGTGTGCTAAAGGGCTTCAGTACCAATACACAGTCTTCAGAATTCACATTCTGTGGACTTGTATGCACCTGACTTGTTCAGTTGTTTTAAGGCTATGTTTTGTTTTCCTATAGGGGCACTCTTTGCATTCTGCTCAAAGAAAGTATTTTCATAGTATTTTTATTTTAATTTTTTTTTCTCTCAGTATAGAAGATTAGGGAACATAATATCTTTGCATTTTGGTTCCTCTGAGTGTTAGTTATTTTTTTGTTTTTTTTAAATAATTTTTTAAAAATATACTTTTGTTTATCGTAAGCTGGATTCACAAATTAAAAGGCACTTGGTTGGGCAGAAAGTTTTTTCAAAGAGGTATTTTCAGCTTTTGTCTTTCCATGTTATTTGTATTTGTGTTCCCTGATTCAAGAGACCAATTTTTGTTTTTAGAAATATAGCTCTTATAAAAAAAAAAAAAAAAAAAAGGAAGAAAAAAAATCCAATCTGGGAGCTCAAAAATGGAAAGGATTACATGACTGAGTATTGAAAAGTGTACACATTGGCATCTTAAACTTATTGAGTCTCTCAGGTTTCCACTGTTTGGTTGTTTTGCAATGTATTGTATTGATTCTAACTTTGCCTGTAAAATACCACTGTTTATCTGCAAAACTTAACAGATGATGGAAGAGCAGTATGGATCTAAATTAAGTAGCTTGGGCCATTGTACAACCAGTTCAAACTTTAAGAAGGTGTGCTTAATCACTCAAGCAGTAGAAATGATAGTGTTCAGTGTTTTTCATATAGTTGAATGATTGTTGTTGGAAACCACAGATGGGATAAGAGGTGAGCAATTACAATAAACTTGAAAGGAAAAAAAACATCGCTTTTGTGTTTTTTTCAACCTGGTTACAATTTATATAAAGCCTGTGCAGTCATTCACATGGTCTGCTTACAATGATTCTGATCCAAAAGGGACATCAAACATTTGTTTTAAACAGTCATCTATCGATCAAGGCAGCCATGCAAGCACATTCTATTATTTTCTGATCTCGTGATTTGAAGTAGACACAAACCTGTTCAATACCTGTTTCTCATACGGTTAAGGATATGGCTTTTTTATTTTGCCATCTCAAATAGTTTTACATTTTCCAAAAATCATTTCAATAGATTGTCTGTCCATCTGATTTGTTTTAATTCTTCCATTAAAACACATTAATTCTTGTTCTGTATAATACTTGATCCTTAGAACCAATAGGATAACGGGTATACAGAGCAAAGACAGAAAAAAATTTTGTAAATCAGCTTCCATTTACTAGAACTGTAGAAAGTCATGCAGTTGTTCATGCTGATATTTTGAACTTTCACTGTTCCTCTAATAGTATGAATGTATCAGGTAACATGGAAAAATGGAGCAAAAAAGACCATTGCAGCACTGCTTGTCACTGCCCATTGCTTTCCTGTGAAATAAAACTAGCTGAAATAAGCATGATCAAAGCTTTAAATATTACATTTTGTAAGGATTAGCACAGTTTGTGTTATCTTTGTGGGTGGCCACAATGAACATTTGTCTTGTTCAAGTATCCAAAAGATTAACCAAAAAAAAAAACTAAAATTCACGAAAGTGAATTTTATTCCACAGATTTTGCAACAATTGCCCAGTTGTGCTGTTGCCCAAACGAGTCAGATGGTATTCTGTTGTAATGTGCTGACTTTGAAAATTGAAACAATGGCATTTTGCCTGTCAGCCTGAAGCTGGTAAGCTTTTAGCTCTTAATATGGATTTTACAGCTCTCCTCTCTGTCTCAAGCCAGAGATATTTTGGTAGAGGCTTGCACAGCAAGTAAAGTACTTTTCTTAAATTTTTTGGGTCTTTTAAAAACGCACAGCAAAAGTGACTTTTTTTTGTTACTGTTTAGCAAATTCATTATAAAGATTTCTGGGTATTTCTTAAAACCTTGGGCCATTTAATGTCCTTTTTACCATGCTTTCATTTATTTTTGATACATTTTTTTAAATACATTGTATAAATTTGACTGTTTTAGCTGGATTTTCAGTATTAAACTATGAAAATCCATTATAAAAATACAAAATATAACATGTTTAAAACCTATAAAGACACATGTTTGAGCCTATGTATTTTATGGAAATTATTTCTAACAATTTTCAAAAATTACCACTGTCCCACAGTAGTGCAGTACATTTCCACCGCACACAAACAATTTTGGCCTTAATTTTTATTTGTATTTTATATTGTATTATTTCTATTGCCCCAATAATATTTTGTGTAATATTTTATTTTTATTTTATACAATATTTTATTAATATCATAATTCTTTATTTTTATAAAAATGAATGTAGGCTACTTGTTTACCAAGTCAACAAAAATGTCTGTGTTGTTTGAAAAACACAACGGAAATTCAAGGTAAATATCACTTGAACAGAGTATTTTTATTGGCCATAATTTTATAAAATGTTAGCTATGAAATTAGTCTCAGCAAGACAAAGGAGACAATCATTTTATTTGAAAAACGTTAAAAATGTAATTTCCACCAGGAATTCTATTAAACACAATACGGAATTTGAGATGTGCTGGAAGTGACATTGTGATGGGAATTTTCATGAGAAAAAAAAAAAACAAACAAAAATTACATAAATCTTCTGTGATTTGTGTACACACTGTTGAAAATTGTTAGTAGTCAATTAAAAGAAAATATAGAGAGAGTGAAACATGTTTTAATGAGAATTACCCTTTTAGAAATCCACAGTGCTAGAAGTTAAAGAAACACCCTTCTATATTGAGTACATTCAGCTCACAATACTTAAGCAATATCACACGAGCAAGAGTGCTATATGGTCCTGCATCAGCACTGTTGTGATTCGGCCGCTGGCCAATGTGCCGTAGGTAATCACAGCAGTGCTGATTTAGGGCCATATAGCACGATTGCGTGTGTGATATTGCTTATATACAACAGTTCAATGAACAAGTACATTTTTAAAAATTAGGAAAAACTGAGTATGGTCATGAAAATGCATTTGTGCATGGAACTACATTCTTACGTGACAGATCAGAATCTGCCTTTGCTGGTTCAAACCAAATGATGTGTCCAAGCATGCGTTAGTAATTCAGAAATTTCACTTCAGAAATAGTATCACAGCTTGTGCTGTTTCTAACAGGTTATTGGATAAACAAGGATGGATGTGTGTGTGTGTGTGAGAGAGAGAGAGAGAGACAGAGCGTGTGTGATCACCTGTTGCCACACCCAAGCAGAGATGCTGTCAGCTTTCTGAAGGTCAGCTTTCTCAGTGGAAAAATAGCCGTCCGAGCTGGTGTATTTCTCACTATTTTGCAGTAGCCGATGCGCAAGAGTCATTCACTATAGAAACCGCAATCTCCGTAACCGTAACTAACTGTTGTATATTGTAAACTATCTTATGATATAATATTAGGCTATTGCCTTACCCCTTTGTTCTGATTTACATTTCATTTTCTGAATAAGAGTCATATCCAGCACTTAAACGTTTATAAAATACTGTAGCCACTAGATGTCAGTACAGCACAGTTTAACTATCAACTCAGTCCAGCTCAAACGTGCATTTGATTAGGAAACTGAGATGTGGAAGTTCTCTGTTTTTTTCTTTCCTGTTAACTTTCCCACTGTTTACATATGTGTCTTCTTACTAACGGGAGCCTTAGGCATTGCCAAGTGATTCCTGTAGCATATGTCCTTCCCCAGTGGTGCTATAAACATTTCTGAGAAGGATTGTGAAATGCAGTGCTCTTTTTACATTTCTCAACTCTGAAATCAGAACATACATTCTAGAGGCTGGAATAAAACAGATTAAATGCAGATGTAGATGCCTTTGTGTTCATCTGCTTTTAAATGTACATGTGTGTGTGGGACAAAAAACGTTCCACCACATCCATTATTTTTAATGATGCACAAATCCAGGGATGATTCTTGTTGGTCCTCATATGTACCACTCAGTGGCATACAGTGTTGGGAGTAACAGAATACATGTAATGGGATTACGTATTTAAAATACAAAATATAAGTAACTGTATTCCACTACAGTTACAATTTAAATCATTGGTAATTAGAATATAGTTACATTCAAAAAGTATTTTGATTACTGAAGAGATTACTTTGCATTTTATTTTATTTAATATTTAGTCCTTTCAGATGGAAAACATTTATACATACAAATTATGTGATCCAAAGTGCATTTGAACAGTGGTGAAACACTTTCTTATGATGTGTTACATTCATATGAGCAGACAGAGAAGTAAGTTTGGAGCAGAAGAAATAGAAATAAACCTTGTGTAAATTGTCAGCTTTACACTAATCTAAAATGCTATTTCTAGCCATTTTACATGCACGTTACCAGGCACGATCATATTTTTTTATCAAGGAAATTCACGTTGGATCATAATTTCTTTTTTTCTAGTAAGACCTTTGACCTTTGGCAGAAATCATATTCTTGATGATAATTTTTTGTATTGTTTTCCTGTAAAAATATCTAAACATCCTTAAAACAAGATCAATTTGATTAATCTTGTTTTAGAAACAACACTGCATAAGATATTTAGGTTTTTCAGAGAATGTATTTTTAATATATGTATTTTGTCTTACTGTACTGGCAGAGTTTTTAAAGTCAAAACAAGTGAAAAATCAACCAGTGCTGAAGAAGTAATCCAAAGTATTTAGAATACGTTACTGACCTTGAGTAATCTAACGGAATACGTTACAAATTATATTTTACAGCATGTATTCTGTAATCTGTAGTGGAATACATTTAAAAAGTAACCATCCAAACCCTGGTGGTGTAGTAGTGTCTGAAGAGGTGGGCATACTGTGAATTTATGAATATTATACAGTACATATGTAAAATGAGTAAGAAATATATATTTTTTTCCATTAAAAAATGGCTGTTGTAATCATAGTCCCACATGAACTTACAAAATGTATATCAGGGTAAGTTTCTTGCTGGCATGGTGTACAGTACACTACCAAGGACCATGGTATGGTAACTTGATGTTAAGTATGTATTTAAATTCATAGGTGTCATTAATGTTACTTTCATTAGGCTACTATGAAAATTGTTAATACTTTATAATTACTCTAATTAATAAACTAATATATACATAATATGCAATAAACTGTTAAGCATTGTAGCTAATATGAGTGAAGTAATGATCACGTTAAAACATTATCTTGTATTACCAGATATAGCCCTCCCTGCCCACCCTCCAAGATCTGTACATCTCCAGAGTGAGGAAAGTGTTCTTCTCTGGCCGGCGCTACAGAGCACTCAGCATCAGGACATCCAGGCACAAGAACAGTTTTTATCTTCAGGCTATTTTCCACATGAACAATTAAACTGCCTTCAGGACTTCCCCCATAGTGCAATAATGTAAATAAATATATCATGCACATATGTAAATTTACACATATTTAATTAAATAACTGTACATACGCTTACCTTGCACATACATTACCACTTGCACATGTACATATGCCATTCTATGTTATATGTCCTATTATTTGTATGTATATTTATACTCTTACCTTGTTTTATATTCTGTGTCTAACTGTAATGTTCTGTGTGCACTTGTTTCTCCTGTCTCCATAAAAATTCCTTGTGAACATGAGAACACTTGGCAATAAAGCTCATTCTGATAGCCTACAATAGAATGAATGGTTATTTGTTTTATTTGTGTACTATTATTTGTTTTTCTGTGTATAGTGAAATGGTTTGCCTACTTAGAAATATAAATTGAAATGATTTGATATAATGAGAAAAAGGCAAAAAAATAAAAATACATATTGAAATAATTAAGGGACACAGTTGTGCAGCATCAAAAACTAGCACGACTGAAATATATGCAGTATTTTCACAAAGTGTAATTGTATAAGTTAAATTTAAATGTTTACATATATAGAGAGAGAGAGAGAGAGTAGCGGTTTTAACCACCACCCAAACCACGCAGTTGCGTGGGGCTCCGGACGTCGGGGGGCCCCCAGCCCGAGTAGAATATTTCTGCAAAAACCGCTTGAGGGGTGACATGTTGTTCTGGGTTCACACGCGACTATGCTGTTGTCTGCGGTCTCAGAGCGGTTCACGAAGCCGCCGGGTTCGGGTCAGTAGGACTTTGGGTTCGGGTTTGTAATTTATGGAAATAAATAAATAAGTACATAAATAAAAAAAATATATATATATATATATATATATATATATATATATATATATATATACAGGCCTTCCGAACTTGTTTCGCCCACGCGCGCTCACTCACACAGATACGCCCAAACGGATGAGGGGCCGTTCACACTGAACGTGTTTTTGCGTGCATCTACTCAGTTTTTCCATTGTTTTTCTATGTAAACACGCGCTGGACGAACGTCCTTGACTGCTGTACAACGTCTCGCTGTTTCTTCAGTGTCTCATGTAGGACCGGCACATTTTTAGACACTGTATCAAGTTAAAAATAACTTCAGATTTCAAAAACGCATGTCGAGACACCTGCATCCTGTTTCATTCGTTGAGCTGCGTCAAGATTGTTTTAAGCGCAGGTGTCACAAAGATTTAATGTTCTGAACCAGTTCAGGCTGCAAAGAGATGATTGTTACAATTTTTTAATTATTCCAGATTATTCTGCACCAAGCAAAGTTTCAGCGTTTGATAAACGGCAATGTTTTTTTTTTTTTCTTATGCTCTAGTGTTCTGAGGGACCGCCGTGACTTGTGTGTTTACCGTTACAAGACTGTTACGAATGTTGCCTACGATGCTTACATAAAATACAGCCTTTTGCAACATGGAGAACAGTACACTTCAGCATTAGAATATAAGCTCCAAGTGAAAGTAAATAAAACAGAAATATATTACTATTGGAAAAACTGAGTATATATATATATATATATATATCTTTATCAGGGAAATACATTTTCGTCTAATGCTGATGCACAAGCATTATGGTTACTCCAGGGATGCTTGTGCATCAGCATTAGACACTGGAAATTTCCCACCCCTTGCTGAAATGGAAAATACGTTTAGTTAGCAAATATCATCGTGTCTGAAATTAACGTTCTGATTGGTGGATCAGTTTAGTGCTACTGTCTGTCTTGCCCACACACACAGCCACAATTGTAATTAAAATGTGGTCTAATATATTCTACCTAATTGATTAAGATTATTTAAAATGAAACAATTTTTTTTGGTCAAAATCCTGCAGTTACTGATACTACTATAAAATCATAATACATTTTAGTACAGGAGATAATGTGCAATCTAAAAAACCTTTATTTTGGTGCATAGGTCTTTTCATGCTCAGTGCTGTTTTTAACGTCAGAACTGTCTACTGTTTGAGAAGTTTCACTTCCTCCATAGCACTTTAAACGAGAAGACTATAACAAGAATTCAAATGGGTCACATCAATTTTGTGGTCTGCTCCACGATATCGAGGGAAGTCCAGTTGACGCACGTGAATTCCAGAGATAAAGCAGAGAAGATCAGAAGCATATTTAACGCATATAAAGCTTTGAATGTGAGATTATCATGAAATTTGCCCTTTCCCCACTGTCCATGACCCTATCCGAACAGCCCTGCAACTTACTTTTGGGTCGAGTCCCACCAGTTGAAACCCCCCCCCCACCAATTTAAACTACAGTCATCCTGATGAGTGGTTTTTGTTTTTCAGGAAACGAGAAAATCTGAGTAAGACTGATACAAGCTAAAACCTTCCAGTAATGCAAAATGCCCAGTTTAGATATTACAGTATTTGCCTCTCCAAGGGTTACTCAAGTATGAGTCATTCTGCTCCTCTGTAGACAGTGTTCATGCATATCAGGGGCAGTGGTGGCTCAGCAGTTAAGGCTCTGGGTTACTGATCAGAAGGTTGGGGGTTCAAGCCCCAGCACCACCAAGATGCCACTGTTGGGCCCTTGACCTATCTGCTCCGGGGGTGCCATATCATGGCTGACCCTGCACTCTGACCCCAGCTTAGCTGGGATATGTGAAAAAAAGAATTTCACTGTATATGTGCAAATGTGTGATAAATAAATATAATTATAAATTAGGCCCTCATCACCAGACCCTGATCCCAGATCAGAACTAGCCACACAGTGTGTCCCTGTCCAGAAACCATTAGACACATGCTAGCATGATGTTGTTTCTATCTGAGTCTCTATCATCACAGCTGCTTCCTAAACAAGTAAATACTCTGAGTGAAGTATGGTAGATGTTAAAGGTGGTTTCTCAAGATTAAAAAAAAAAAAGTTGTCCAGAAACCAATCTGAACATCCCATTCTGTGTTTATGCTGGGATATGTGTGGTTTTTTTTTTATGTCTGAGATGCTGTACATTTAAATGTACATAAATGTAATTTTCCCTTGAAACTGGGTGTTGTTAGGTGGTTGCTATGTGACCAAGTCAAAAGAGCACACTACTAAAGTTCATATTCTGGGCACAGTTGCAAGAAATGCCTTAAGTTAAGAAAACCCTTAGCTTGGTTGAGTCACGTGACGCTATGCGAGTGGAAGCAGCCTACTGCCGTTCTCCGCTACATTTTGCTATAATTATCCTTTCAGTCAACATTACTCAGTGAGAACTGATTTAGTTTTGATTGGTAATCTGCGCTGGGAGTGCAGGATGTCGAAGAATTCTAAATCATCGGCCTGTGGAGACATTAAAAGGCATTTACGGTCACACGTGTCTGATGCCTCTCAAGAGCAAGATGGCGGGGGTCTAGTTAGCGTGCCTCAGGATGTAGGTCAAGATATTGCAAACATTTTTGCAGGGCTAACGAAAATCTCGACTGACATGGAGGGCCTTGTGGAAATACGTAGAGCGATCACATCTATGGAGGTGAAACTTTCCGCCCTGATCACAAGAATGGAAGAGGCTGAAAAGCGAATTGAGTCTCTGGAAGCAGCCGGAAAAGAGCTGCAGACTAACCCACCCATAAAACTGATATGGATCAGGTGTGGGAAAAATGAGAGGATATGGAAAATCGAAGAAGACGTAATAATGTTTGTTTCATTGGAATCCCTGAAGGAAAGGAAGGTCAAGATATGGTAAAGTTCCTGGACAGGCTTATTCCAAATTTGTTCGACACAGCGGGCCGTCATCTGGAAACAGAGCGCACGCACAGAGCTACATAGCATTTTGCTGATGCGGTCTGAGAGGGTTTGTTATTCGGTAGGTTGCCCTCTGTCTCTCTCTATCTACTTTTTTCAATTTATTTTTTCTTTCCCTTCATTGGCTTTTTGTTGAGTTTATTTGTTCATTTTGTGGGTTTGATGTTGTTATGTACTGGGGCCTATTTAATTGAAAACTTTCATGTGCAGTTCAATTGTACGGTGTATGTACAAAAAAAAAAAAAAAAAAAAACACCGGACTGAACCACTTATCTTCCTGGCCTTGCTCTGCCCAGACGCCGCTCGGCTCCGCCCTGCCCACCACAGATGTTTTATAAATATTATGTGGTCAGTATTGAATGATCAGACCCCGATTCTCACCTGACGTCGAGAAGGCGTTTGATAGTGAGGAATGGGACTATATTTTTTTCCCTCCCCTTTTCTCCCCAATTTGGAATGCCCAATTCCCAATGCACTCTAAGTCCTCGTGGTGGCGTAGTGACTTGCCTCAATTGGGGTGGCGGAGGATAAATCTCAGTTGCCTCCGCATCAATCCGTGCATCTTATCACGTGGCTTGATGAGTGTGTTACCGCGGAGACGTAGCGCATGTGGAGACTTCACACTATTCTCCGCGGCATCCACGCACAACTCACCACGTGCCCCACCGAGAGCGAGAACCACATTATGGCGCCCACGAGGTTGTTAACCCAACGTGACTCTACCCACCCTAGCAAACGGGCCAATCGGTTGCTTAGGAAGCCTGACTGGAAGGGACTATCTTTTTAAGATTTTGGAAATGTACGGGTTTGGGAACACTTTTATTGGGTGGATGAAGTTACTCTATAAACATCAGTCAGCGGCAGTGCAAACTAATGGATTCATTTCAGATTTATTTTCTCTTGGTAGGGAACCCGGCAAGGCTGTCCTCTCTCCCCTTTGTGTGTTCTGTCTCGCCCTGGAAGCATTAGCAGCCGCAATAAAAAAAGTGGATGATTTTCCTGTTATTGTAGCAGGAGGTGTGGTGCATAAAATTATACTCTACATAGATGACATATTATTATTTGTCTCCAACCCTAGAAGATCTATGCCTAGCCTCCACAGAATTATTAATTCTTTCTCCAAATTTTTAGGATACAGGGTGAATTGGTCTAAATTGGAAGCTCTTGTTCTGACAGCATATTCCCCTACCACAGCTTTCCAACCTGGCACCTTTCAATGACTCAAGCAAGGCATTAGGTATTTAGGCATTTTATTTCCATAAATTTGAGAGATTTAGTGTTAATTTTGACCTATTAATGAAAAAGTTCTCATGTGATGTTGATAGGTGGGCACCACTATGGCTGGGAACTTCAATGTTATAAAAAATAATTATATTTCCAAATTCAGTTATTTACTGCAGTCTCTCCCTCTAGAAGTTCCTCTTTCTTATTTTAAACAATTTGATAGAATATCTACGTTTTTTATTTGAAATGGTAAATGACCTTGGGTACATTTTAGTAAGTTACAAAGACCAATTGACAAAGGAGGTTTAGGCCTCCACAAAACTTTGTTTTATTACTATGCTTTTAATCTTTGATAGTTGGCCCACTTCTACCTGAGAGAGCCCCTCTCTGGTACAACACTGAACAAGTGGTCCTTTCCCTAATTTCACCATTGCAAAGTCTTTCTATCAAATTGCCTAGATAAGTAAAAATGCATCCCATTATTTCACACACACATTCAGTATGGACAAAGGTTTCCAGTCTATTCAATTTTGATACTTACCTAAATGTTTCCTCAAGCATATGGTTGAATCCCAAATGATGTATTAACAAGTCCCCCTTTTGCTGGAAAGAGTGGATGGAAAGGGGTGTCGCTACACATGGTGACCTTTCTGAAAACTGAGCTTTGATATAATTTGAAAATAGTGTATAACACAGCAATTTGGTATTTCTAGTTCTCAATTTTTCAGTTATTCATAGTTGCGCCATTTACTTTGTACAATTTTTGATTTTAGTACACAGCACCCTAAAGCTGCAGACACTCTTTGTATGGTGCTCAGCATCAGTGTATTATTCCTCATTGATTCAGAGTCTTGTTTATGGGCCTTAACAGCTCTTAAGAGGTTATGGGAAAGATATCTGAACTTGGTATAGGATGATGGGGAGTGGGAAAGAATTCTTAATTTTTTTTAAACTATGTCTAGGGATCCAAGGGTATGCCTTATTCAGTTTAAGATTCTGCATAATTTCTATTGGACTCCCTCTAGATTGTTTAGGTTTGGTTTAAAAGGCACACCTACCTGATGGTGATGTCAGTTTGAGGATGGAGACATAGCCCATGCTCTGTGGTTTTGCGCTAAGAATCAAGAATTTTATCTGTGAGGTTTTAGATGCTCAAATTTCATTCTGCCCCAGACTATGTATATTGGGTGATGGGGTGGTTATTAAAGTAGGTGACAAATATACAAAAAGCTGGGTCCAAACTAGTGTAATGATTGGCAGACAAATAATTCTTAGAGGATGGAAGTCAATTGGCACTCACTTATTTCAAGAGTTGTTCACAGAATTGGGCAGGGTGGCGACATTCAAAAAGATGTCATACAAACAGCTTGGCAGATTAGGTGCATATGGTAAGAAATGGGACAAATGCATGACCTTTCAAGAAGGCTCTCAGTGAGGGTCATGTGGAGAGAAACTTTTTTTCTCTTCGTGTTTATATGTGTATACTCAGGCTTGGACCACGGGAATGTTTGTTTGGGGTTGGGGTGGGGTTGGGAACTGAGAGGAGGATGGGGAATTTATGGGGGTTAAGAGGGATAATGGTTGACTCTGTGCATGCATATTTTGCTTTGCTCTGTGTTATGTTTGAGAATCAACCAACAAAAATGTAAATCTGAGAAAACCCTTAGTTCTAATTGTAAAAGTTTTGTTACTAGGGGATTTTCTTATCTTAAGGGGTTTCTTTCAATGGTCTGCTGGTCCCCTGATATGTGTGGGGCCCTTTACAATGTAAGTTCATGACTTTCTTATAGACCGCCAGGTGACAATTTTAAGTCTAATTGCTTAGAAGAGTAATATCAAAACAATAAGTAAAAGCACACACATCCAATAGTGAAAGTGCTCAGTGTAGGTGCCCGACCAAAATAATCTCCAAAAGAAAAAGTCTGCACACCACAGCTCCAAAAATAGAAATTTTGGTCTGATGAAGAGCCGGGTGGCTAGAAACATCCTGTACAAATGGGAAGTGCATTTAGCACTTAAAAAGTGCTAAAAAGTACTTCTGGGACTCAAGATGGTGCCGAGTATGGCTGCTGCATTGTGAGCTCCGATACAACATGGTAGTGTTTTGTTTGTTTTGTTCACAATTCTTATGTTTTTTGTCTTGGATGTTGTCTGCCTTATTGTCTATGACAGACAAACACTTTTGGACATTGGTTCAGCAATTTCACACTGTAAACCGGACTTCAAATTCCTCAATGCTGACCCGCTGTTTACAAACACGCAAGCGGAGCCCTTTGTCTGGGTAGTCCAGACGCGGAAACGCAGGAGGAAAAGGGGAAACAGAGCCGGTGTTCTCATCAGAGTAAGATGCTGTGCAAATTGACCCCCGCTACCCAGTATTCTACTGGACAAAATGTTCAGTCTCTGGATAACAAGCTCTGCAAGCTGAAAGCGCGGATCTCTTTCCAATGAGAGACGAGGGACTGCTGCATTATCTGCCTTACGGAAACTTGGATGTCTGCAGAGATTCCAGACTCAGCCATTGAACCCACAGGGTTCTTCGTGCACCAAGCGGACAGAGCGAAAGACCTCTCAGGTAAAAGCAGAGGTGGTGGTGTATGTTTTATGATCAACAAATCCTGGTGTGATCAGAGGAACGTACATTCTATCAAGTCTTTCTGCTCTCCTGATCTGGAATTTCTCATGCTTCTGTGTTGACTATTCTGGCTACTGAGGGAATTCACAGCGGTCATTATCACTGCTGTGTACATCCCGCCACAAGCTGACATAGACCGGGCACTCAAGGAACTGTATGGGAGTATAAGTGAGCAGGAAACCACGCACCCTGAGACCGCGTTCATTGTGACCGGGGACTTTAATAAAGCCAGTTTCAAATCACACCAAAATACCACCAGCACATTAGTTTCAACACACAAGGGGACCGGGTTTTTATACCATTGCTACTCTCCCTTCCGGGATGGCTACAAATCCCTCCCCCGCCCACCATTTGGCAAATTGGACCACTCTTCCATTCTGCTTCTGCCTGCTTACAGGCAGAAACTGAAACAGGAAGCACCCACCCTCAGAACGATCCAGTGCTGGTCGGACCAATCAGACTCTACGCTACAGGACTGTTTTGATCACACAGACTTGGAGATGTTCCGGTCCGCCTCTGATGACGACATTGAGCTTTATGCTGATAGCGTAATGTGTTTCATCAGAAACTGTGTGGAGGACGTTGTTCCGACCAGAACAACACGGATCTATCCGAACCAGTAGCCATGGATAAATAGTTATGTTCGCGCGGCACTTAATGTGCGGACCTCCACTTTCAATTCCGGGAACACGGAGGAGCATAAACAAGCCAGTTATGCCCTCTGAAAAACTATCAGAACAGCAAAATGCCAGTACAGGAACAAGATTGAAGGACAGTTTAACACCACCAACTCTAGAAGCATGTGGCAGGGAATTAACATCATCACGGACTTTAAAGGGAATAAAAACTCCGCCATGAACACCGCTGCCTCTCTACCGGATGAGCTAAATACTTTTTATGCTCGTTTCGAGGGAAATAACACCGCCCTCGCGGAGAGAGCTCTCGCGGCTGAAGCTACAGAGGTTAGTTCACTCTCCGTCTCTGTAGCGGATGTAACCCGATCCTTCCGACGGGTGAATATCCGCAAAGCCGCGGGCGCAGACGGCATTCCGGGCCACGTCATCAGAGCGTGCACGAACCAGCTGGCTGGTGTTTTTCAACCTTTCCCTCTCTTTGTCTGTAGTCCCCACATGCTTTAAAACATCCACCATTGTGCCTGTTCCAAAGCAATCAAAAATAACTTGCTTAAATGACTGACACCCTGTTGCTCTGACCCCCATCATCAGCAAATGCTTGAGAGACTAATCAGAGATTACACCTGCTCTGTGCTGCCTCTCTCTCTAGATCCATTGCAGTTTGCTTACCGCAACAACTGCTCCACTGATGATGCCATTGCATCTACAATACACACTGCACTCTCCCACCTGGAAAAAAAGAACACTTATGTGAGAATTCTGTTTGTAGACTACAGCTTAGCATTCAACACCATAGTGCCCTCCAAGCTAGATGAGAGACTCCGGGCTCTGGGCTTAAACAGCTCGCTGTGCAGCTGGATCCTGGATTTCCTGTCAAGCAGACGCCAGGTGGTTAGAATAGGCAGCAACATCTCCTCATCACTGACCCTCAACACTGGAGCCCCACAGGGCTGTGTTCTTAGCCCACTCTTGTATTCCTTGTACACACATGACTGTGTGGCAACACATAGCTC
This sequence comes from Myxocyprinus asiaticus, assembly GCF_019703515.2. Lineage (NCBI taxonomy): Eukaryota > Metazoa > Chordata > Actinopteri > Cypriniformes > Catostomidae > Myxocyprinus > Myxocyprinus asiaticus. The sequence goes on from NC_059348.1 coordinate 29,068,288, forward strand.
CAATGCCATCATTAAGTTTGCTGATGACACGACGGTGGTAGGTCTGATCACTGACAATGATGAAACAGCCTACAGAGAGGAGGTGCACACTCTGACACACTGGTGTCAGGAGCACAACCTCTCCCTCAACATCAGTAAGACAAAGGAGCTTGTGGTGGACTTCAGAAGAAAAGACAGAGAACACAGTCCCATCACCATCAATGGAGCACCAGTGGAGAGAGTCAGTAGCTTCAAGTTCCTGGGTGTCCACATCACTGAGGAACTCACATGGTCTGTCCACACTGAAGTCGTTGTGAAGAAGGCTCATCAGCTCCTCTTATTCCTGAGATGGCTGAGGAAGTTTGGAATGAACCGCCACATCCTCACACGGTTCTACACCTGCACTGTAGAGAGCATCCTGACTGGCTGCATCTCCGCCTGGTACGGCAATAGCACAGCCCACAACTGCAAAGCACTGCAAAGGGTGGTGCGATCTGCCAGACACATCATCGGAGGTGAGCTTCCCTCCCTCCAGGACATACAGTATATACCAGGCGGTGTGTGAAAAAAGCTCGGAGGATCATCAGAGACTCCAGCCACCTGAGCCATGGGCTGTTCTCACTGCTACCATCAGGCAGGCGGTATCGCAGCATCAGGACCCGCACCGGCCGACTCCATGATAGCTTCTTCCCCCAAGCAATCAGACTTTTGAACTCTTGATCTCCCATGATCAAAATACATCAGCACTGCACTTTATTACTCTTACTCTTATATCTCACACCAGACTGTCATAAATTATATTATTAATATATTATATACTCTCTTAACAACTTACTATCAACCGACAGCCTGAATGTCAATACAGTACAATACAACCTACTGTACATTCTATATATACTACTATATACTACTATATATACTTTATTTTTATTGAATAATGTGTATCTATATTGTGTGTATTGTATACTGTACAGTGTATGTTATTATTTGTATATTGTGTTGTAATTATGTGTATATTAGACTTTGTGTTGTGTTAATTTGATGTTATTGTAAATTGGTATATGTCTCATCACTGTCACGACTGCTATGTTGATTGGAACTGCACCCAAGAATTTCACACACCATTGCACTTGTGTATATGGCTGTGTGACAATAAAAGTGATTTGATTTGAACCACTGAAAGATCCCACGCACTAGATAGTCTTTTATTATAAAGTAAGAGCAGTCTTAATTTAAGCTAACCTGTGCGAATTGGCCATTTATCACAAAATCATACAGGAAAAGCATGCAGGGGACAGGGAGTTTTGCTGAGCCCCTGTTAAGGGGCCCTCATAGATTATTCCGCATTGGTGAGCTGGGTGGCTAAAAATGTCCTGTACAAATGGGAAGTGCATTTATCACTTAAAAAGTGCTTAAAAAGTGCTTCTGGGACAAACAACTGAAAGTCTTTTGGGGGATCCCACACACTAGATCGTCTTTTATTATTAAGTAAGAGCAGTCTTAATTTAAGCTAACCTGTGCGAATTGGCCATTTATCACATAATCATACAGGAAAAGCATGCAGGGGACAGGGAGGTCTGCTGGGACTCTGTCTGTCCAGGGGCCCCCTTAGATTCTTCCCAACCTCCAGCCTGTTAACAATACTGAGAATATCAAAATCCACAAAAGGAGGGAGATAATTTTCCTACTTGGCTCCTAACTATGGAATAGTCTTCCTAGTATCGTTTGGGACTCAAACACACTCTCAATTTAATCCTAGACTAAAGACTCATCTCTTCAGCCAGGCAAACACCTCATTTATCCCTCAATTCATAGTTATGCTGCTTTAGTTAGGTCTGCTAGAACCGGAAACACTTCACTTATTCTTTAACACTGCTTTAAAGTGAATGGCATCTATGCTAATTTTATTCTATTTCTTTCCCTGTCTAAACCTCAGGATATATACCCCGAGATTACCAAAACCTCCAAGATCCATCTCCGGTCCTGACTGATGTACTGCTCCCACTGCTAAGTGTAGCTGAGTGATGATGACCAACTTCAGCCAGAGTTCACTTCAGTCTACTAAGACAGACTTCACAGAGGATGAATTGATGCAAACTTAAAGACATGGGATTCTTCATGAGCCACTGTCTGAAGCATGAGCTCAGGATGTAGTTCACCAAAATTATCTGCCATAAGCTTCCAGCTGGACTGCGACGCTCCTCACTAAATGATACCTGTATCATCTTGGTCAAAGGAGGGACAACACACTCTTAAAAAATTAACTACATAGATGTAGCCTGTGGGCTGCAAATACCCACACTGGACACAAATCTATTTTTGGGAGGGTTTTATCTCATGGCTGTTTGATAAAAAAAAAAAAAAAAAAAAAAAAAAACAGCAGTCGATGTATTGTATTTAACAAAATAAACAAAATACAGAAACTGAAATCTGGTTATGACATACAAAAAAATGGAATATGGTTCAACGAATACATCAAATGAAATACGGTAGAGGCTAATGTCAAAAGAAAACACAAAACAGAACATTAGCTTACCCCTATGCTTCAGCATACATCACCCTAATACATACTTATATCATTAACAGCATTTTATGCATCCAAGTACTTGCTTAAACACTCACAGTATTTTATGTCTTGATTACATGCTTAAATCACTCAAAGCATTCTATGCATTTCTAACCAGACTTTAAGGAAATGTACTGCAGTTTAAAACAATAGAATTCTCATTACATAGGTTTTCCACATATAACACCTACAACAGTTATTTACTAAACTGGAAAACACTCTGGGCTATAAATCATTAAATGAGATGTGTTTCACGTTAAATTTACATACCCAGTTCCAAAATGTGGTTAGTAACTTCACACATGCAATCCATATGCATCCTTCAAAAATAACCCACAACAAATACTCAGTTTTAACATACAACACTTCTGAACACATATTTAATGCACTTTTATCAGCATTTTGTGTAAAATTGGATATTTACTCAAAGAATTCTCAAACAATGAACAATACTGGGAGCTCAGTTGTGCAATACATGTTCTCACTTCTAACCAGCATGAAACACAAACTTGGTCTGGTGTCCCAACACTCCAGTATTAAAGGGGCCACCTCCAATTTATGACGAGAGTTAAATTAATTAAAATATCTCCACTTGGAAATGAATCAACCGCCAACAAAAGCCTTCATCTGCCAAAATCAAAGGACAACCCATCTACGTGTATTTCCTCAGTTAATTCGGTATGACTTCAAGGACTTTAACACTAAAACTTATAGTTCATACAAAATCAATTTGTTTAACCATGGACACACAACACTTACTTAGTTTACTAATTGAAACCATAATAGTTCTAAACATAAATAACTAATATTGGAATTATATTAATTCATTTCTGTGATAGCTTAATTTCCGGTACAGCTGCTTTGAAATGACGTCTGTTGTGAAAAGTGCTATATAAATAAATTTGACTTGACTTGACTTGACTTGAAAGACACATAGGAAAAAAGAGAGCAGTGGAAAGAGTCAAAGAGTAGAAAAGGGTAATACTCTGTCAGTAACCCCTTGTCTTACCGTGGCCTCCCATACAGCAGTGGGATCTTGTCTCTAAGCCTCGGCTTCCTGTGAAGTCATTACTCTTGATTTGAACTGGGCCAAAAGAACCACAGCACACTGCTATATGAAAATGCCCCATTCATTAAGATGTAACTAACTCATATCCTGTACATTCCTTTGGATTCATTTACCTATGACTTGTCAGAGAGTCTGGTGTTCTTAGGGCTCTAAGAGCTGCATAACTGTTCAAGGTTTTTTTTTTTTTTTTTTTTTTTTTTGGAACAGACACTACAAATGTTCACTTAGTTGAGTAAAAATAAAAAACAAAAAATAAAAATAACTTTTGACTCTTTGCCACAGTACTAATAAACAGTTTAATGAAAGAATAGGCAGAATTAGCATTGCCTTCATATTTCACTGTAAAGACAAAGAGTGTTGGGAAACAATAGTACAGTATATACCCTGTTGAAAATTTTTGTGCCACCAAATGAATTAGCAAAATTAATCACTGTTTTATAACAGATTCCTTAAAACTCCCCGTCTTCCTTGGTTAAAACAAGGAACAAACATATAGTCCCGAAACGCGCCCCAAACTCACGCTATTCCCAAATTAACTGTGTCTGGCTGGTCGGGATGCTGAAACGAGCAACAATGTTTTGATGGCGCCACAGAGCCACAATATTTGTTTTTTGGGGGAGATCAACCAACAAATAGACACAGTGTTGGGTAGATTATCAAATGCAATCCGGTATTCATTACAAATTACACAACTAAAATTGTAATGAGTAGCATAATCTTTTAATCTTTTTAGGTAATTTAGAATTTTAAATAATCTGAAAACAGACAAAGCCAACATACTGTTACAATCTCTGTATAGGGTAATTCCAAATACATCGATACCAAAATTTCTAACCCTAACATTAAAGGGTTAGTTCACCAAAAATGAAAAATCTCTCATGATGTACTCACCCTCCTGGCATCCCAGATGTGTATGACTCTTTCTTCTGCAGAACACAAATGAAGATTTTTAAAAGAATATTTTAGCTCCTTAGGTCCATACTATGCAAGTGAATGGTGTGTATGTGAAACGAATCAATATTTAAGTAATTTTTTATCATAAATTCTACTATCTTCCCAGTAAAGGGCGATATGCATTAAGACTGTGAATCACCAAAAACAGAAGAAGCAGAATAGGAAAATGAAACTGAAGTGAAGGTTGACTGAGCAGGGAGGAGAATTTATAGTAAAAAAAAAAAAACGTAAATATTTATCTGTTTCTCACCCACACCTATAATATCACTTCAGAAGACATTGATTTAACCACTGGAGTCATCTGGCGTACTTTTATTTTGCCCTTATGTGGATTTTGGAACTTCAAAATTTTGGCACCCATTCACTTGCATTGTATGGGCCTACAGAGCTGAAATATTCCTCTAAAAATCTTTGTTTGCGTTCAACAGATGAAAGAAAGTCATACACATCTTGGATGGCATAAGGGTGAGTAAATAATGAGAGAATTTTCATTTTTGGGTGAATTATTCCTTTAACTCCTCCTAGAGCTTTTAGGCTACATCCACCAAACTCACAAATATATGAAAATGCAGGTTTCACTACCTGAATTTTTTGAGTTAATTCGGTTGTAGAATGCGGTTGTCACTCCTGTAAATTACTGAACTGTGTGTGTACAGAACAGAATTAAGCACTAAAAGGTGAACTGACAACCATATTTAGATGCAGTGTGTACGTGGCCTGTCACTGTCTGTCTTTCTATTATTCTGACTGTTTGCATTAAAGGAATGTTCTGGGTTCAGTACAATTAAAGCTCAATCGACAGCATTTGTGGCATAATGTTGAGTACCACAAACATTTATTTTCTTGGTTCCAGTCAGGCACTTACAATGGAAGTGAATGCGGCCCAATTTCTGAACTTTAAAATACTCACTTTTTCAAAAGTATAGCTGCAAGACATAAACAATATGCATATAAACATAATTTTAGTGTAATAAAATCGTTTACTAACCTTTTCTGTGTAAAGTTTTAGCCAATTTTACAACTTTGTTACCATGACGACGTAATGTCAACAAACCCTAAAACGACTGTAAAAAATGACCATTTAAACAACTTTACAGCTCAAATTATACACAAGTTTAAACAGAAGAATTTATGAAAGTGCTTTTATAAAATTATAAGCTTCACATTTGTTTAAACACTCCAAAATTTGGCCTCATTTGCTTTCATTGTCCCCATTCACTTAAGTTCCATTGTAACCACCTCACTGTAACTTTGGTGTTTGCTTTTTTTTAAAGAAAAAGAGGGACGAGTCAAAACTAATTTTTGTGGTACTCAACATTATGCCTCAAATGCTGTCGATTGAGCTTAACTTGTATTGAACCCAGAACATTCTTTTAATTTAATATCTGTATAACCATCAAACTTAAAACTTTTAAAACAAGTTTAAAACTTTCAACTTTTAAACTTTCAGTAAAGGCTTTGTCAAGCCAACATATAAGTTTGCCTGACAAACATTACCTATCCAGTTCATTTAAAAAAAATTTTTTAGCAGTTAACACTCTTTTCATTAAATATTAGTAAACTTGCTATAAAATCAAACATCAACTTTTTTGTCAGTCACTGAGTAAAAGGTACTTGAAAAGGTAAATCAAAACAAACAAAAAAAGGAAAAACTAACATCTTACCCAAAATGAAACATGATGATAACATGAAAGTATTTTTAAATTTAAGAGAACTATTGTAATTTAGTTTGTTTTTTTTAAACCACAAACCAGCATAATTCAGCTTGGACCAGCATGGAAATTCATGCTGGTCTAGGCTGGTCTTTTTAGCAGGGTATAAGAAGGTTTGTGTTTAAGAGAAGAAAATATTGATTTCATTAGAAAGTACCAAACAACTTAGATCTGTGGTTATCTGGTAGACATCATTTTCTGTTTAGAGCAATAAACTACAAACAACAGACTTCATACATATGAAAACAGTACCTTATTTTATCCTATGTTGTCATTTTTCATTTAATTATGGCCCTGTCGTTAAAGAGGACCTTCCATGAGTTCAGGATTGCCTCATGTCACACAATCACTTCAGTGTGTAAAGTGATCCCATATGTTTTTGTTATATTGGGTTGTTTTATTTTTTCTTTGCACAATCTTATCTGCATGTTCTGACCTTATTTTAGGGAGTGATTTTCTGTTTTTCTGCTGATCAGCCATGTTTGCAGTGCTTTCATATTTCAGCCAATGACTCATGTTAGGCACACCATTTTACCCGTTCTTTTAAAATGATTTTGAAAATGTACAAACACATGAGACATCACTTGGTTGTACTATCATTTGATACATACAGAACTTTTCTGCAGATATATTACAAAATGCACTACTAAATGTGGTTAATTTGTTCTATACAAATGTAAATCTCTCTGTTGGATAGTAAAGTGGTGCAATAAATCCTGGTGATGGCAAAGTGCTTTAAAATGAGCATAATGCTGTAACTGTTTGTTAATTTTATTGACAAAAGTTCTTATAAAATGTGACCAATAAAAGCATTTTAGCTTTTTATATTAGAGGGCCCCTGGGTTGGCTTAAAGTACCTAATTCAGAAAAGATTGAAAACACATGATCTAAACTATAGAACCATTCACAGATTCTCTGTTAACTGACATGACTGACCCACACTGTTATTGACCCTCAGCTGGCCAATATTTCTCAGGGTCAACAGCAGTGGATGTACGGTCAGGCAGAGAGTATTAAGTTTTCATTTGTAAGAGATGGGAAATATGTAGGGGAGGGGGAGTGGGTGGACAGATGCAGTTTTATTCAAAAGCAGAGGCTGTTTTCGTTTATTTGCTCCAGGTTCACTAGGGCGTTGTCCTTTAATGTGGACAGTATGTGTCCCTGCAGGTGGGCAACATGTTCCCTAGGCTCATAACAGACATGACGCTTCCCTCACCCCTTCATTAGGCTCCATTTGAAGTGCACTACCAGGAAGCATGAAAGGGTGAATCCCCAGATGATAAGAACGATAGCTAAAAGTTTTTTATTTCTATCATTATTTTCCCCTTCCCTACTTTCCTGTAAGGTTATTGTATCCATATTTGGGTGGGGAAGAGGAATGGCAAAACATATATGCTGTTCCCTACACAGGTATTCATCGTGAGGACTGGAGTACGTCAGTGAAAGTGCCAAAGCAGAGAGCATTTTTAGAAATATGCTTAAATTCACAGCATTATGTTTGTTTTTTGACAATGATCAGGACAGCTCAAAAGGGGACTTTTTAGATATGGATTACCATGTTTAATTTCTCAGAGATCAGTGAGAGTTTTCCTCATTTGATTCTTGACAATGTCATTGTACAATGTGTTGCCTTGTGTCATTAGCATGGGATTTTAGTGATTTTCATTAGTAAAGGGAGGTTACGGCAACAGATTTGTTTAAAGGAATGTTCAGCTTTTGACAGCTTGCATTTTGACTTTTCTGGTTGTTTTTTGACATCGGACATCATGAACGTATGCAGACAACAGGAAGAAGATAAGTTTATGTTCTTCTGTTGATTTAAGACAATGGTCTTGCAAACTACCCAATCAGCTCCATGTAAACAAGGGAGTTATGTCACCTCCCTTCTTGGTTTCCTTATGCAAACATCATGCGAAAGTTACCAGGATTACAGGGTGTGCCAGCTTTATGTTGTCATGACAAAAAATGTTGGAATATTGGGTATAACTTTGCAGGGACAATGTTAGTAAGCGATTTTATTATGTTTAATAATACGTCCAAGTCCTCCTGGGAAGTTCATAGTTACAAGATTGGAAATAGTAAATACGATGTGATGTGCGTGCAAGTGATTTTATTTGCCAAGAATGGATACGTTTGGCAATTACATATTTCTTTCTCTCATTTTCCACAAAATGAACTGTAAAGCTGCGCATTAGGTATATAATTGATGCTTTATCTATCTATTTTATCATTCTTGTGCAACCACATATAATGATGGGAAATGTAGTTTTGTTGCACAAGCCTGTTGCTTCATAAACCAGCTAAATGAGTCTTGTTTTCTGACAAACTTTATTGTTATTTTTTGTTAACAGTAAAAATACCTAAAAAACTTAACTGCCAAGTAAAACTGAATTATTACAAATAACAATTTGCTTCCAATTTGATTCTTAAATCGACACATCCTGAACTCAGCCCCAGTTCGAGGCTCAAAGAAAATCCTGATATTCTCACTCATAATTATGACTTTGTGGTAGCGTTCATGTACGCTTAACTCGTAAATATGATAATTCCAATATGACTTGAACTCACTAAAAGTCTTCTGGCTATACTTTTGAAACAGTGTTTTTTAATGTTTTTTACAGTAGATGCGATTTTTTCTTTTAAACAAAGTTTATTTATTTATTTATTTTATCTATATGATGCTGTTGATGGTGCTTAACTTTGTTGAACCTGGAACATTCCATATTTATCTTAAGTTTTTTTTTTCCTTGCAATTTGTTATTGATAATAATGTACAGAGATGCCAGGAAGCAATGGGGATAAGAGAGAGGGAATAGTTATGACAACATGATCAACATGCAAGATCTTGGGTAACTGCTAGGCCAAAGGCTTTGACATCTTATTTAATAAATGTATTAATAAATAATTAAATTAATGAAATAAATTCTCATCTCATCTCATCTCATCTCATCTCATCTCACATCTCATCTCATCACTATCTTCCTGAAATATGATCAAATACAGGGTAAGCTTCTTAATTCCTATGAAGTCCACCAACATGGCCCAGCATTTAAATTTGTAGCATCTATTATAAATATACTCTGAAATTAGTTTTTCTTTAAGATAGAGCACCATATCGAAAAACTACTCAAATAAGCAGCACATTTGTGTGGTAATGAATCTAAGAGACATTCTCAAGCCTATTTAAATCCTCTTCCTTCAGTCCAGGTGTTTAAAGAGATGAGATGGACAGAGCCTTTATTTGTCAGGATGTTCTGAAGAGAAAGATTACATGGGATGAGAGAGGCTCAGACTGGCTTTTCAGCTGTACATTCAACAGTGGTAGCAGTACAATAGCTCAGATAATCATATATTCTTGTCCAGCTCCTGTGTAAAGAACCCTCCAGGCATTTCTTGTGAAGTCATGGCCATACACAGAGTTTTCCAAATTGCATGACTTTTAATGTATTTAACTGACTTACTCTCTGCTGCTTTAACATTAACATCCTCAAATTCCTTGATTTTTTAACTCATAATTTTCTCATCTAATTTTTAGATGTATTTTGGTTGTATTTCTCTTAATTTGTTTACTTTTTATCTATAGTTTGACACATGTAGAACAATTTCTGTGTATTTGAAGGAGGCATAATTAATAACCTTTAATCTAATTTAGTTGTCTTGTGTGTGAAATAACTATCTAATTAAGGAAATTGTCTTCCAAAGGCAGCAAAGGCAGCATTTTTTTTTTTTTTTGTGCAATTATTTCAAACACAGTGAATGTCTATGTCTCTTTGTACTCTGGGACTGCAAACAGTCTTTCAGAAGCCGTAGTACATTTGCATAAGATTCCTTCGAGCACATCTGGCTCTGTCTTTTCCAGCAAATTAATAAGCATGGCTTCAGGATGAATAGAGAGAGAGAGCGAGAGAGAGAGAGAGAGAGAGAAAGAGAGAGAGAGAGAGAGAGAGAGAGTGTGTGTGTGTGTGTGTGTGTGTGTGAGAGAGAGAGAGAAAGAGAGAGAGAGAGTGAGAGAGAGAGAGAGAGATACACAGAGAGAGAGAGATACACAGAGAGAGAGAGAGGGAGAGGTTGATGGAAGGATGTCTGTATTGAAAACAGATGAGAGAGAATTTCTCTTTTGGCACAAAGGAAGCTTTGAGTACCGGCCCAGGCATCATCACTTGTATTCCCAATACACTGTTTGACTCATTTAATGGTTTCACTCAACAGGTGTTCACTCTCTTCTGAGCTCATGAAGAATTTGCAGAGAGACGTAAATATTATTACAACTGCATGACATGAACTGAAACTTTTCTATTCATGTAAGATATACCTTCAATTATTCTAGACAATGTGCTAAATAAAATAATTGGTATTTTTGTCTGCTGGTCTCATTATACATCTGTCAATATAAGTCATGTGCTTCTAAGTGGTCCTGGAGCGAGCTTAAATGATTCCAAACAAATGTTTTTTTTTTTTTGCTCTGTAGTTACTGTTATTTTGTTTCTAGACAGGCCTAAAAGTGCTAACTGCTGAGAAGCACCTGATTAAAATATTACAGATTGATTTTGGTATTAGTGGTCATTTCTATGGCTAAGCTTGGATTTAAAAAAAAACTTTTGTACTGTTAGTGGGAGTAATCACCATGGAATGATACTTTAAGCTAGTCAAAGTGAAAACAATAAAGAAGCTCAACTCCTACGTTTGGAAGTAGCTCTGATGTGGGAAGGACACAGATTAAAATGCTGAAGAATGATAAGAGCTGTTGGCCCCTTTTAATGTAGTTTTTACAAGGCAGCTCTCATCAAACACCCATGTGAAGCCTGTCTCTGACACTTTATATTGGCAAGGTTTTTCCTTGAGAAATATTTTCTTTCATAATTTGATGTTTTTCATGTTTTTAGAAAAATAGATATAAAAGCACTGACAGCATTGAATATCTTATGTGAAAAGCTTGGGGCAATTTTCCATCTGAGCGGAGAGCAAAAATAAATACAAAACACACAAGAGCGATTAAACATGGAATATTTAAAGTTTTTTTTTCCTCAGATAAAACCACTTATATCTTTGAAGAATGGCCCACTTTAAACTATATCAACAATTCTTACATTTGGCAATGTCATAATTTAGCAGGTGAGGAATAGCTTGTAGCCTCTTACATAAGACTGCTTAAGTGTGGTACTTAAGAAGTATTTTTCTACTCAGACTGAATGTAATGCTCCTCATGGAGGCAAAATCAACCGCACATGTTAAGCTCTTTGCTTGTTTGAAGAGCCGAGTCGAGCAGAGTTAAGAAAACAACACTGCTCTGGAATGCAGTACACCCAGGTTGAGGGCAGCTGCTCTCAAGGAAGTGGTTGATATTCTTGCTTGCCACAATGGGCCTTGACAGAAAGTCATCACTTTATCTGAAAAGTTAATCAGCATTATGGTAACAGATTATCAGATATGTTGTTCGTGATTACAGATAACACAGAATGTTCCATTTACATATAACAATTCCACAATAGTTCCATTGTGTGGCACTTTTTCCATATTGTTCAAGATCACATGGTCAAGTGGCACTGACGCAACAGACTAATCTCACTGTGAATTTGGCTGCAGTAGATCGAAAACTTTGCTGCTGAAATAGACCTTATTCACAGTTGCACCATTTTTGATTATTGACAAGAATGACAATGAGGCTGTAAGGGACAGACTTACAGTCTCTTCAGTGGGCTGTATTGCAGTTAAAAGTTTTTGAATCCTTCCGCAGACAAAACATTGAAAAAATATATTTCCAAGATCATTTAGGAGGAAAAAAATGAAAAAATCCAGACAACATGAGTTGTGAAAAACCAGATGGGATCTAGGAGATTTATACAGCTTTGTTCCATACGTGCCATTGATGAGATGGCAAGTCTCTCCCTCACAGCCTCGTTTTCATTCCTGTTAAATGTCAAAGATGCCTCTACTGTGAATAAGGTATATTGTTCTGTGTATACCGTAATTCAAATCACTGCCCCCAGTGGGCGAAGCTGGAAGGTTTGTTGAACGTATGGACATGTGTGAGCTCCAGTTTTCAGGTGAAATGTCCACAGAGTTTTATTTTTATTTGTAAATGATGTTATACAGTGAACAGGAAAGCGTATTTTATTAACTCTTGCCCCTAACCAAAAATACAACCTTAAACCCAACCATCAGTGGAGTAAAATGTTATTTTAGAGTTAAAACCAGCCTCCGCATCACAAATACCGTATCATTGTTTATGTGAATGAGATCACTTCCTGGTTCATAGGGGATCAGAACCTGTGTCTTTAAGGTTGCGCTATCAGTATCATGTCTGATGGGGGATGGCACTTGTTCCACAGAATGAGGTTGATTTCAGGGTACATGAAATTTTGAAAGCAACATACCCTGATAGCACACATACATCACCCAGATGTCTATTTGATGTGTGTGTTTACATCTGGAAGACGTAATTTTTATGTTGTTTGCTTATCTGCAATACGACTATAAGAAATATTTCAATAAGTATGTCTCGGATGTCAGTAAGACTTTTAGCAGATGTCTTTGAGACATTTATGACTTAGAAGGTTTGTAAATCTGATCTTCTAAAGATGTTTAGCAGATGTTAATTAGATTGTAATGCCAGAGGAAATTTTCAGAGGAAAAGATTTAAAACAGACATCTCGGAGATGTACAAGTTCTATATGTGATATGTCGATTTGCTGTATGGTCTTGTTGGATTTATACAGTAGTAATGGGTCAGGCTCAGTGGTAGCTTCAGTTGTTAGCCCCTGACGGTAAAAAAAGCATTTTCTCCTTTGACAAACTGATGAAATAATGATCAAACAAATAATAAACTAAATATTTTGTAAACAATTAATTGTAAAAAAAAAATAAAAAAAAAATAATTATAATGTATATTAGATGTTTTTCCAGTCACTAATTCTTGAAGGGGTCTTAAAACAGACTGTTTTTCCCCGTTGTCTGCGTCAAGGAGTACTAATATTGAATTCTAACATGGCATTTATGGCTCAGGTGATTGGCTCACATATTTCTGGCAGCCACTGAGAGCAATGAGAATGCTATTGCTAACGGATATCCAGGTACTGTATTTCAGACCTCTTTGCTATTAATTACAAATAATATTTTATTACAGGACTAATGTTCCTTCAGAAGAACGTAAGCATGCACACTCATACAGGTACTACACTCTTGTAGAGCCCTGCTGAAAAGACCAGTTTAGACCAGCATAAATGCCCATGCTGATTTGGTGCTGTTCATTGTGCGAGGTCTGACCTACAGACCTAGACTGTAGATTGTAGCTTGGCTTTGTCCAGTATACATGTTAATCGGACCACAGTTGGCCACAGCTTTTTGTGCATGTTCCAAAAGACAGAGTTGTCCTCAACTGACATCCTTCCATCAAATATTCAATTATAAATTGTGTCATTTATACTTAAACCGATCTGGACTGTAACTCGACTGAGTTACAGTCTACATGACTACATCAGTTTGTAGCTCGATAATAACATAATGAGTATCCCATAGACATTTAAGAGATCAGTCATTCCAATGACTTGGTCAAAATCTTTGATGAAAGTATTAACTAATGACTTTTTCAGGTTTTCTTGGTTTAGTGTACCTGGAACTGCTCTGGAAAATATGTAAATATACTTCAAACCCATGCCTATAGTAAGTGATATAATTTAAGAAAAGGCTATTCAGTTCCATCCCTGGAGAGCCACCATCCTGCAGAGTTTAGTTTCAACCCTGCTCTTACACACCTGCCTGTAATTTTTAACTAATTTCGAAGACCTTAACTAGCTGCTTCAGGTGTTAATGAAAAGGGACAGAGCTAAACTTTGCCGGATGATGGCCCTCCAGGACCGGACTTGAAAAGCCCTGATCTACATAAGAAATCTCTGTGTTCCATCAGGTATTTCAACTCATGTTTTTCACGCCACGATGAGACCATTTAGCCAAAAGGGGCAAACTGTATGTCTACATCACAAAAATGTTCTTGGCATACCTCAGTTATCCAGTGGTCAAAACAATTCTTTCCATGTGAGCACATGGCTACTACTCTTACTAAGACAGGTGTGTTTTGGAATAGGGGGAAAATAATATTGGCCGAGTGGCTTAGCAATTTTGCGCTACCGAAAATATATTTGTTTGTGATTTATTGATGATGGTTACTCTTTTCTGTACATTGTAGTTTCATAAAAGCCATGCATTCTATTAATCACTAAAAATGTGTTTGAATTATGGTGGGGTTGGTGAATAAACGTGCTTTGCTGAATAAAAAAAGATAATGTCGAGTTACTGTCCTGACATAACATGATTTTTCATTTATACAATGTTTTATCAGTGATCTGTAAGAAAGTGGTCTGAGATTTTCTAAACACGCATCCAAGTTTGCCACTCGCAGCTTTGTGAAGTGTTTTGACTTAGACTGGCATTACGAATCCTTATACAAATATACAGTATATTAATTTATGATAGTTCGTACTCTTGAGTTACTTACTGCATCATCCCTGTGTTTAATTTCATACTGAATAGTTGCGTACTATTCTATACTATTGCGTATAACATACTATTATAACATCTTAGGGTTGGAAACTCCCCAAGAGTCCTGACACAAAATTGCAGGGAAGGATCCTTTTTCACACTGTACAGCAAACCCAGCTCTGGTGATTGTATGTTTCCGGACTCATCAAAAGTGTTTTGAAATGATAAAGGATATCCTTGTCGCTGCAGGAGCCTGTGAATACAAAAAGTGCTAAAGGTTGTGAATTGAGAGGACATTGAGCGACTACATTCCTTTTAGTTTGAGCCAGGACATTGTTCTTGATTCATGAAAACAAAAAAGATCTCAGACAGGCAGACAAGTTCCTAGTAAGTTTTGTGAGTTACAGTGCAATGTGCTTCATTAGTGGTGTAGATAACATATAGTCATGGAAAACTAGGCCTTCTGGAATATTCCGGACAGCTGCAGAAATGATCTGACTAAACATCTCTCACTATTCCTGCTTTTGTCGGGAACCTCATCACTGTCGACACTGAATAATAAACATTGGTCACATATCCAAACAATCCAACTGTTCACTGCAGTATTTGTAAACATCTTTGAGCACAGAAGTGTGGGAATATGACTGCTGACACTGACTGCTAAAGCTTGGGCATTATTATAATAGGACTATTGTGTAGTTTTGTTTTCATGCAGTGAATGTAGGACAAAATATAGACTGACACTGGAACTAAAAAGAAAGAGTCGTTGAGTCAGATGGAAACCCTTAATTGAATTTTAAATGTCTGGAATTCTTTGATTGGGGTGAAATTCCTTCTGACCCAGGGGTAGAGCTTGACGCAGATATTTAAATGAGGTGTTTACACAGGAAGTCAGAATGCAATCTGCTTTTTCTCTCTATTACCTCTGTCTAATTCTTTGTGTCGTTATAACATTATCCTCTCTATGTTCCTTATCTGCATAAGAGGATATCAGTAGCTATGCTTCCATCTAAGTTGCATATTTAATTTATGCAATTTTTTTTTTATGTTGCATAAGCAATTTGCGAATAAAGCAGCGTTTCCATCCCATGTGTTTAACACTCTGTCTACACTGGAGCGTCGGGTTGTTGCCATCCCTGGTGATGGGCCTGAATTTTTAAACTATCCTGATTAAAAATAAATGGAGTCGAAGAGTCGATTCCATCGACTCCAACGGCTGGAGTCGAGAATCCACTCCAAAAAACTCGAAATCGAACACCCCTTGGTAATGGCGACATGCAGCAGCGGTTGTGTAGTGTGCTGGTTTTAATGTTTCTTGTTTTGTTTTATGGTCACTACTGATTTTCTTCAACTACACTGAAGGTAAACAGAAGCAAAAATGACTCACCTTAATTCGACGAACTTCTTTCTCCTTTTTATGCTTGTATGCCACATTTTGAGTGGACTTTGTGAGTACCGGGAGCCTCTCCTGTATAGCCGTGAGTTCCTCCTGCTACTACGCAACTCCGGTGTGGGTTTCGTGGACCCCTCGGCAGCTTTCCCCACGGAGATCATCCAGCAGGATCCTTCTGAGGGGAATTGGAACTGGGCATCCAAGCCAACGGGTGTGAGGAAAAGGGGGAGACGTGGCGGCATGCGCCAGAGGCTTAAGAGACAGGGCCACTGTTGGATACCCCTTCCCACAGTCATCCTGGCTCATGTTCAATCACTCCGTAACAAAGTTGACAAGCTTCGGGCAAATGTCAAGTTCCTGACGGAATACAATAGCGCTTGTCTTCTTGCTTTAACGGAAACGTGATTCAAAGAACAAGACTCTCATTCAGATCTGGAAATTGATGGATTCGGGGTACCTTTTCACCTTGACAGAGACTCCACAGTGATCGGTAAATCACTCGGTGGAGGCTTGTGTCTCTGTGTCAACAAAAACTGGTATAAAATGGTGGTTGTTAGGGAGACATTGGGAGACTCTTGTCTGTATCCCTCCTAGAGGTCTGCAGGGGCCTTAAAATGAAACCCGAACCCGACCCGTACCCGAGACCATGTGGCCTGACCCTACCCGGCCCGAACTATACCGTCAGATTTTAAGCCCGAACCCAACCCGAACCAGAAATGGCTTACTATCTAATTTCTTGTCCTAGCAAGTACTGTTGCAATAGGCTGGATTTTATGTAAGCATAGAGGCAACATTTGTAACAGTAATGAAACAGTAAACATACACAGTTTTAACAAGGCACAGCAGCCCCTTAGTACACTAGAGCAGAAGGGAAAAAAAGCCTTGCCTTAACGTTTATTTGCTGAAACTTCACTTGGTGCAGAGCAATCTGGAATAATATGAAACAATGCAACAGTCCCCTCTATGCAGCCTGAACTTGTTTAGAATGTTGAATCTTTGTGACAACTGTGCTAAAAACAATCAAAACGCAGCACAAAGAATGAAAGAGAGCGCAGGTGTCTCAACATGCATTTTTGAAAATTTGAAGTTCTTTTTAACTTGACATGGTGTTTAAAATATGCCGGTCCTGCATGAGACACTGATATAAAAGCGAGACATGGTGCAAGTCTCAAAAACTTTCGTCCAGCATGTGTTTAAACAATGGGAAAACTGAACAGACGTGCGCAAAAACACATTCGGTGTGAATGGTCCCTCACACGTCCGTTCCAAATAATAAACCATGGGTCTTCAAATCTGTCAAAAACACAGTTATACAGAGAAATATTAGTTTTAACAAAGGGGATGTGACACAGGGAATTACAGAAACAAGTAAAAAAAAACTTAAGCTTGCTAAGCGTAAGGACAAAGTTGAGTATATGCTCAGTACTGGTAATTTACACCCTGCATGGGAAGATGTAAAATCAATGATGGAGATACAGTCTAAGAAATTTCCTTTGATGGCAAGCTTGACCTTGACCTTTCTAATGAACTGAACATTTTTATAATCATTTTAATGATTTCAGTGAGGAACTGTCAGTTTTCAAAAATGCTGTTCTTGAACAGAATATTGTACATTCTAAAAGAAAAGTCCTGGTCCTGATGGTATTGGAGGTCGTATTCTTAAAAATTGTGCTGAACAGTTGGCAGATATATTCTGTTTTATCTTTGTGTTGTCACTCTATCTCCATAGGGTTCCTTGTCTTTGGAAAGATTCCATCATTGTACCTGTGCCAAAAAATTATGTTCCAAAGTCACTCAATGACTACAGGCCTGTAGCACTTACCTCCCTTGTTATGAAATCATTTGTGAAGATTGTGAAGGATGCTCTTCTAAATACAGTGCAGGCAAATTTGGACCTGTTCCAGTTTGCCTACAGGTCAGGCAGGGGTGTTGACGATGCGATGGGCACCCTTTTAAACATGATTCAATCACACCTTGAGGGTACAAAGACTTTTGTACGATTACTTTTAATTTTTTAATTTTAATTTTAACTGTATCCAGACTCATATTTGAGCAGAAAGGCTAGGCAGTATCCACAGCATTGATACTGGCATGATATTTTGGCTGATGGATTTTTTAACTGGAAGGTCGCAGCGTGTGAATGTAAATGATGTCTTATCAGATGTTATTTTCTCCTTCACGGGATCGCCCCAGGGGTGTGTCCTCTCGCCTCTTTTATTTGTGCTATACACTAATGAGTGCTAAAGCCAATATGTGAGGCATCATATCATTAAGTTTTCCGATGATTCGGTGATCGTGTCTCTTCTCAGTAGTGATGACCCTGATCATGGCCCTGTAGTGGAGGAATTCACAGATTGGTGTAAGTCGTCCTTTTTGGACATTAATGTATCGAAAACTAAAGATATGACAATAGATTTGAGGAGAAACCCAACAGTCATATCCCATGTAGTGTTTAATGATCAGGCTTATGAGTTTGTGCAGCAGTACAAATATCTTGGCACTGTCATTGATGACAAGTTGACCGAGTATCAGGTTGATGCTGTGTGTAGAAAAGCCCATCAATATATGTACATTTATCGAAAGTTTCAAAGTTTTAATGTTGATAATACTTTTATGAAAATGTTTTATTCCTGTTTTATTGAATCTGTCCTTATGTTTTCTTTTGTCAGCTGGTACAGTTTACTTAACATTAAAAATAGAAACAGATTTCAGGGTAATCTTTAAAGTGTGCAGCAAAATTGCAGGCATGACCTTGAATGATTTAACTCATTGTACAAGGTCAGGGTTTTTACAGAAGGCCCAGTCAATTTTGGCTGATTCTAGCCACCCCCTGTCCAAGGAGTTTAAGTTGCTTCTGTCTGGCCGCAAATACAATCTGCCAACATGTGGGACAAATAGACTTAAGGACTCATTTGTTCCAGCTTAAATAATTCAATGTGATTTTTTTGTTTATGTTGTACCTATTGTCCAATTATTAATGTTTGTCTGATGGTTGTGTGTTTACTGCTGACTGTACAACAAATTGCCCCTCGGGGACGAAAGAGATATCTTTGACCTTGACCTTGGATGCATCTGTTGTGACGTTGAGTTGGGCCGACTGTGGACGGATGCCCCATTCTATTGTTGACGTGCTGCAGAGCTACTTCAGCCACTTTCTTATCCCATCCAAAATAAAATGGTTTTTACTCACCAAAAATCATACTGTTTGTTAGAATCTCTTTTGCCAAGAATTTTTTTCCCTTACATACCTAAATAAATTCTGACCATTACATTAAAGCCAGCTCATTATGTTTCTGGTCTCTGGTTTATTAAACTTAATCATATTTTGTTTCTAACCACATGTATGCTGTTTTAGCAACAGTAACATAATATGAATAATATACAAACTGTATATATTTCAGTCATGACCACTTCTGTCAAATGAATAATTGACTTAAATACTTGAATGAATACTTTATTCACTTATAGACTGTTGGAAATGGCAGTATGGTTTTGTGCTGGGCAAACTCTCTGCCCATCCATGCAGCCATGCATGAACCGATCAATGAGTGCAGCAAATAAAACCCACCAGGGGTAATAGAACAGATCCTGTAGAATTATTACAACATTGTACAATTTAAAAATTTGAATGCGATATCCAAAAATTGCATAATAATACATGGATGGAAACCCAGCTAGTGTGGGATGTATTTTGTTATCAGTTTTTTTTTTTTTTTAATTATTATTTCTATGGCGTACCTAAATTTTATTTTTAGATAAACTTATGTTTGGGAGAAATGCCCTGTTCAGCCTCTTTTAGAGAAACTCATGATCTTGAGCACATGAGTTGAAAAAGCAGTGAGCAACTACAGTGGGGTTCAACAGAAAAATGGGATTTGAAATCTAATTAAAACTTAAAAATAAACTTTTTATGAGTTTAATATTGAAAAATAAAGAAACATTATAACATAAAATTTAAGGTCACTAATGAAATAAACATATTTGTGACATTAACCATGCTAACTCCTTTATAAAAAAAAAGGTCAGATTTCCTAGCTTCCATTGAAGCACTCAAGATGCTCTTTAAAACACACTCAAATGGATTCAAACTTTTGAACCCTACTGTATTCGTTGTGCTCTGCAAATATGTGTGCAAAGCTTATCCTCAATAGTGCATGTTTAAAACTGTGTGATTTCATGTGTTTTTATGTATTTGCTGTTGCCAAGCCTTGGTATGTTAAATACAGTATACATGATATAGATATTAAATGCAATATAAGTGATTTGTTGAGACAGTGGTTGCTGAGTAAACAACAAGTCTGGGTTCACAGCCTGATCTGGCAACCCAAGGCACTGTAGGTGCATCCCAAACCACACACTTCTGCACTATTCCATGTCATTTTGTAGTGTAAGTAGTGCGAGAAGTATGTTTACGCTGAAAATGGAACAAAAAGAAGTGTACTTTAAGTGCCTGGATGATGCACTTTTTCAACCATCAAAACGGAGTGTGGAATGTTGGACACTTCATGCACTCAGTGTATGCGGCTTGCCGTACATAGAGGAAGGGGCCGAGTTACCTGGCTGCGTTGCTGGTCTGACAAAACTGTTGTAAATATTGAAGAATGTAGCAGCTAGTGAAACTTCTGTGAAGACTGCGCCTTGCATATTTAAGTTGAATGCTTTACCATCACCCCACGCTATGTGAATATGTACGTTGTTTGAGATACAAGTTTTGAACTGAGGTCCACTAATGTGCTAAAGTTAGTGGCAACACATCACGTGCACTTCAAACGTCACTTCCATCAGCTTTTAAAGGGCGAATGCTTCCGTGTAGTAACAAACCGTTAAGTGTTCCATTTCGGATGATACTACACTGAAAATTCATACACTACATGGTTTAGTGCATAGTAAATTTTGTAAGGACATAGTGTATAGTGTGTCATTTGGGACACAGCTTATGTCTATGTCTCAGTCCCAGACTGCTCCATCCTCTGGACATCATAAAATATGCTTCACTGGGATTAAGGTCAGTGAATCATCCAGCAATGGATGTGGCCATTTACACGTATCAAAACCGTTCCTCTAGATTGCATTTACTTCGCAATTGTATGAGCTGGCTTCTAGCAGGCAATCAAATAATACAGTGGTGTGAAAAAGTGTTTGCCCCCTTCCTGATTTCTTATTTTTTTGCATGTTTGTCACACTTAAATGTTTCAGATCATCAAACAAGTTTAAATATTAGTCAAAGATAACACAAGTAAACACAAAATGCAGTTTTTAAATGAAGGTTGTTATTATTAAGGGAAAACAAAATCCAAACCTACATGGCCCTGTGTGAAAAAGTGTTTGCCCCACCTTTTAAAACATAACTTAACTGTGGTTTATCACACCTGAGTTCAATTTCTCTAGCCACACCCAGGCCTGATTACTGCCACACCTGTTCTCAATCAAGAAATCACTTAAATAGGACCTGCCTGACAAAGTGAAGTAGACCAAAAGATCTTCAAATGCTAGACATCATGCCGAGATCCAAAGAAATTCAGGAACAAATGAGAAAGAAAGTAATTGAGATCTATCAGTCTGGAAAAGGTTATAAAGCCATTTCTAAAGCTTTGGGACTCCAGAGAACCACAGTGAGAGCCATTATCCACAAATGGCGAAAACATGGAACAGTGGTGAACCTTCCCAGGAGTGGCCGGCCGACCAAAATTACCCCAAGAGCGCAGCGACGACTCATCCAAGAGGTCACAAAAGACCCCACAACAACATCCAAAGAACTGCAGGCCTCACTTGCCTCAGTTAAGGTCAGTGTTCATGACTCCACCATAAGAAAGAGACTGGGCAAAAATGGCCTGCATGGCAGAGTTCCAAGACCAAAACCACTGCTGAGCAAAAAGAACATTAAGGCTCATCTCATTTTTGCCAGAAAACATCTTGATGATCCCCAAGACTTTTGGGAAAATACTCTGTGGACTGACGAGACAAAAGTTGAACTTTTTGGAAGGTGTGTGTCCCATTACATCTGGCGTAAAAGTAACACCGTATTTCAGAAAAAGAACATCATACCAACAGTAAAATATGGTGGTGGTAGTATGATGGTCTGGGGCTGTTTTGCTGCTTCAGGACCTGGAAGACTTGCTGTGATAAATGGAACCATGAATTCTGCTGTCTACCAAAAAATCCTGAAGGAGAATGTCCGGCCAGCTGTTCGTGACCTCAAGCTGAAGCGAACTTGGGTTCTGCAGCAGGACAATGATCCAAAACACACCAGCAAGTCCACCTCTGAATGGCTGAAGAAAAACAAAATGAAGACTTTGGAGTGGCCTAGTCAAAGTCCTGACCTGAATCCTATTGAGATGCTGTGGCATGACCTTAAAAAGGCAGTTCATGCTTGAAAACCCTCCAATGTGGCTGAATTACAACAATTCTGCAAAGATGAGTGGGCCAAAATTCCTCCACAGAGCTGTAAAAGACTCATCGCAAGTTATCGCAAACGCTTGATTGCAGTTGTTGCTGCTAAGGGTGGCCCAACCAGTTATTAGGTTTAGGGGGCAATCACTTTTTCACACAGGGCCAAGTAGGTTTGGATTTTGTTTTCCCTTAATAATAACAACCTTCATTTTAAAACTGCATTTTGTGTTTACTTGTGTTATCTTTGACTAATATTTAAACTTGTTTGATGATCTGAAACATTTAAGTGTGACAAACATGCAAAAAAATAAGAAATCAGGAAGGGGGCAAACACTTTTTCACACCACTGTATGTGTATCTGATGTGATGGTAATCATTTGTTGATGTATATGTTTACTCTACAGGTAGTGGCCTTACTACTCTAAAATGTGTTTTTCTACCTGTGCGATAGAAACAAGAAGGTGCTGGTGACTGAGATAATGCTGAAGTGCAATAAATATCTTGATCCTGACCAAACTCCCCAGAAGATCTGCTTATCCTGGCCCCATGCCCCCACTCCACTGTTTTCACTCTCTGCTGGCCATCTCTACTGAAACATGCAAAACAGGCAGATCAAAGCTGCTCCTCCTGGAGGCCATAAGATGGAGATTTGCTCTCGCAAAACAAAAACCCTTTTAACTGCTGTTTTGCTCCAGTGGTGTTATGATCTTTGTAACTCAATGATCAAAGTACCAAACCTTTTTGGGACATCAAGTCCAGTGGTAGCTCAGCTTTGCGTCTGTCTCGTCACACGTCACTGGTGTGAAGCACTCAACCTCTCCATCAACGGTGTGTGTATTTTTAGAAGGAATGTTAGTTTGAGAACATTCTGTTGGCATATCCATCTGCACAATGGTCCAGTGCCCACCCTCTCATTTTTCACCCCTTCTCCTTCCCTTTGATTCACCATGTCCCATTCTAATGTGCACCAGCTGTGAAACCCATGTCTGTTCTGTGCATGCTATATTCCTATGTTATTTTCCTTAGAGATTTCTATATATTTACAGGTTAGTGCTGTATGCCTGAGGTGGTAAAATGGCAGAGTGTATAATTTAGATTTTACCCTCTAAGCACACAGATGGCTTTTACACATGTTACACACCATTGTTTGCACTGGTCAATCAAAATACCCAAAGGTATGTTATGAGTGCAAACCAAGGCTTTCTTTCCACTGAAAGACAGCCATGAATGTGATGACTATCATTGGTCAAGTTAGTATTATGCAGCTTTCAAGTCAGTATTTATGAGCTGAGCACACATAAAGGTGTTATTACTAGTGGGCAACTCTTTTGAATTTTTTGAATGATCTTTTTGGGGAGAATTTTCTTTAAGAAGTCGGGGGCATGTCAATTATATGTGCATTGCATAGCAACATGCAAAGCTTGATGCTTTGGCTTTTTTGGGACTATTTTATTGGCAGAGAAAAGTTACACAAACTAACTGGCCACATTAAAATGAAGGTTCGCTATCTGTCACTCACTCGACGTTGTGTCAATGTAGTGACACTAGGGGTCACTCTTGGGAGCCCCAAACACCTCTGATCTTTTTTTAAAAGGCCAATGAGAATTGGTGAGTGGAATTTGCATGCCACTCCCCTGGACATACGGGTATAAAAGGAGCTGGTATGCAACCACTCATTCAGATTTTCTCTTCGGAATCGAGCGATTCTATTCATTGAGCTGAATTCATCCACCGAGTTCATTCACCTCTCTTTGCTGGATCTTACGGCACATTTCAGCGGCTTCTTCCCCTCTGCATCTGTGGTTTGCAGAGAACGCCCCTGGGTGCTTCGGCAGAACATTTAAAAGAGTATATTCTAAAAGAGTATATTTTCTTTCTGAAAGAGCGGCACACGGTTTGTGTGTTATTCCTGGTTGCGTTCGTTATCTCTCCTCTTCCGATGGCCACGATCGCTGTCTTACGTGTCTGTGCGCTGCCCATGCGGAGACATCGTTCGTGGATGGATCATGTTCTCATTGCGAGAACATGACCATGGCCCAGCCCCGGCATAGAGCCCAGCGCAGGAAGCAGACGCCACCCGTCTCACGGCCAGCCGCTAAGAACCCGAGGAAGGCTTCGAAGTGCCCCTGAGATGGGCGACCCAGGGGCAAGGAGACCTGCTACACTGGAGCTGGTAAGCAGACCACTCCCTCCCCCAGTGGAGGGCCGGGAGCAGAATCTTTTGTTTTGTTTTCATTTAATTGCGCCACATGCCCAAGAGGCTGCGGTACCCAAAAGTTCAGTAAAAGAGCAGTTTCCTTGTTCCCTGGGTCACATGTCTGGTGTGCACGGCCGTCGTCACGACCACCATCCATCGTCTCATCTTTACAGGTATGGTGCTCCAGCGGTGGTCCTCCCGCCCCTGTGCGCCCAGCTGTGGCACAAACACCCCCACATGAGGTTGGGTCCGGTGGACTACGGGGACGAGACTCCTCCTCCCCCCCTTCGGCCAATCTTATGGTGGGTGGCAGGAGCCAGGTAAGTGCTTCAATGTCCCTGGACTTAGCACGGCCATGGGGCTCGGATCCCCTCGACGTGTCACCTCGAGCTCCGCTCCGCTGCGAGGCCCCACCCGCCGGTACGTCTGACGTGATCATTTCCTTGGTCCCCTCGCTCGGAGTTTGGGCGAGTGGCTCGCGCTTTCAACCCGACGTGATGGCTGGTCCGGACCGTCCTACTCGGCTAAACGATTCAGTTCACCAGGCGCCCGCCCAGGTTCAGTAGCATCCGCTTCACCTCGGTGAAGGGCGAGAACGCCGCTACCTTGCATGCAGAGATCGCTACCCTTCTGCGCAAGGCGCGATAGAGCCTGTCCCTCCAGCCGAGATGAAGAAAGGGTTCTACAGCCCTTACTTCATCATACCAAGGAAAGACGGTGGGTTGCGACCAATCCTGGACCTGCGAGTACTGAACCGGGCTTTGCACAGACTCCCATTCAAGATGCTGACGCAAAAGCTCATTCTAGCAAGCGTCTGGCATCAAGATTGGTTCACGGCGGTAGACCTGAAGGACGCGTACTTCCACGTCTCGGTCTTTCCTGGACACAGACCCTTCCTGCGGACCCTTTGCCTTCGAAGGCCAGGTGTACCAGTACAAGATCCTCCCCTTTGGCCTGTCCCTGTCCCCTCACGTCTTCATGAGGGTCGCAGAGGCAGCCCTTGCCCCGCTAAGGGAAGTGGGCATCCACATCCTCAACTATCTCAATGACTGGCTGATCCTAGCTCACTCTTGAGAGTTACTGTGCGCACACAGGGACCACGTGCTTCGGCACCTCAGCCGACTGGGGCTTCGGGTCAACTGGGAAAAGAGCAAACTCTCCCTGGTTCAGAGCATCTCTTTTCTCAGTTTGGAGTTGGACTCAGTCTCGATGACAGCGCGCCTCACGAATGAGAACAGCAGTTCCACTGAAACACTTTCAGAGGCTCCTAGGGCATATGGCATCCTCAGCAGCAGCCACAATGCTCGGGTTGATGCATATGAGACCACTTCAGCACTGGCTTCGGACTCGTGCCCCGAGATGGGCATGGCGCCACGGGACATATCGCATGACCATAACGCCGGTCTGTCGCCGCCTCTTCAGCCCTTGGACCGACCTTGCATTTCTACGGGCAGGGGTTCCCCTAGAGCAGGTCTCCAGGCGCGTCGTGGTTACAACAGACGCCTCCAAGACAGGCTGGGGCACTGTATGCAACGGGCACACAGCTTCTGGCTCCTGGACTGGCCCGCGGCTACGTTGGCACATAAACTGCCTAGAGATGTTGTCAGTACTGCTTGCCCTGCGGAGGTTTCAGCCGTTGATCCAGGGCAAGCATGTATTGGTCCAGACGGACAACACAGCGACGGTAGCATACATCAACTGCCAAGGCGGTCTACGCTCCCATTGCATGTCACAACTTGCGCCGTCTCCTCCTCTGGAGTCAGCAGCGCCCCAAGTCGCTACGAGACACTCACACACCGGGAGACCTCAACACCACAGCGGACGCGCTGTCACATCAGGTTACCCTCTGGGGAGAGTGGAGACTCCACCCTCAGGTGGTCCAGCTGATTTGGAGTCGATTCGGTCGAGCACAGGTAGACCTGTTTGCTTCCCGGGAATCCTCCCACTGCCCGCTTTGGTACGCCCTGACCGAGGCACCTCTCGGTATAGATGCGTTGGCACACAGCTGGCCCCCTGGACTATGCAAGTATGCGTTTCCCCCAATGAGCCTACTTGCACAGACCCTGTGCAAGGTCAGGGAGGATGAAGAGCAAGTCATCCTAGTTGCACCCTATTGGCCCACCCAGACATGGTTCTCGGATCTCACGCTCCTCGTGACAGCCACCCCTGGCGAATTCCTCTGAGGAAGGACCTTCTTTCTCAGGGACGGGGCACCATCTGGCACCCGCGACCAGACCTCTGGAATCTCCACGTCTGGCCCTTGGATGGGACATGGAGGACTTAAGTGGCCTACCGCCCGCATTGGTAGACACGATCACTCAGGCTAGGGCTCCCTCTACGAGGCACCTGTATGCCTTGAAGTGGTGTCTGTTCGCTAAGTGGTGTTCTTCCCGATGCGTAGATCCCCAGAGATGTGCAGTCGGATCGGTGCTTTCCTTCCTGCAGGAGAGGTTGGATGGGCGGCTGTGCCCCTCCACCTTGAAGGTGTATGTAGCCGCTATTTCGGCTCATCATGATGCGGTAGATGGTAAGTACTTGGGGAAGCATGACTTGATCATCAGGTTCCTGAGAGGCGCTAGGAGGTTGAACCTCTCTGGACCACGCCTCGTCCCCCCATGGGATCTCTCTGTAGTCCTTCAGGGTCTACGGGGAGCTCCCTTTGAGCCCTTGGTGTCAGCTGAACTTAAGGCACTCTCTTTGAAGACTGCCCTCCTGACTGTGCTCACTTCCATCAAGAGGGTAGGGGACCTGCAAGCGTTCTCTGTCAGCGAATCGTGCCTGGAGTTCGGTACGGGTTACTCTTACGTGATCCTGAGACCCCAACCGGGCTATGTGCCCAAGGTTCCCACGACCCCTTTTAGGGATCAGGTGGTGAACCTGCAAGCACTGCCCCAGGAGGAGGCAGACCCGGCCTTGGCGTTGCTGTGTCCGGTGCAAGCTTCCCCCTTGAGGGGAAGACATGTGCTCCTGACTCCCAGTAGTGTTCACAGACTGTGATCCCTGGATGACTTTCCTCCTTAGCCCTGTGGCAGTTGAGTTTGCTGAGAAACTCGCTGCTGGCTCAGTAAGTGTGCTAGTTAGGCCCTGTACTGAGGTAGGTGCTCTGCATGTGCTGGTTCCCCAAAGGCAACCCCATGTGATATGCCCCTCTGCCCCCAGCTGCCATGCTTTGTAGAAACTCTTCCCCCTTTGGGTAGGACCCACCATGGGACCTCTCCACATGACATAATTTCGACAAGGCTCGGTAAAGACCGTGTGACGTATTTCCACTCAAAATACCCCCCCTCCCTTTTTTGGGTGGGGTGTGGTCTCCATGGTGTTATCCCCTTGGGAGTAACACCCCCCCGACATAGACACTTAGGGCTCCCAGTCAGTTAACAAATTCCACTCTTTTTGGGGAGAAAAGAGAAGGAAAAAAGGCCTCAGCTGGACTAGCCTGTACACCTATTTGTTGGGCAGTCGACTTTGAACTGAAGAACTGTTCGACACTCATAAAGAATGTTGGGGGAGGTTACGTGGCGGCCTGGTGTGCTGGCTACGAGGCACACAGCAGTCTGCCCGTCACACACCGCCACTTCACGTAACACAGTTCAGTTAGTTGTGGCATTTTGTATAGGGACCCCTAGTGTCACTACATCAACACAACGTCGAGTGAGTGACAGACTGGGAACATCATGGTTACTTTTGTAACCTCCATTCCCTGATGGAGGGAACGAGACATTGTGTCCCTCTTGCCACAACACTGAACTACCTGCTGAAATGGCCGGGACCTTGTCTCGGCTCCTCAGCACAAAACCTGAATGAGTGGTTGCATACCAGCTCCTTTTATACCCGTATGTCCGGGGGAGTGGCATGCCAATTTCACTCGCCAATTCTCATTGGCCTTTTAAAAAAGATCAGAGGTGTTTGGGGCTCCCAAGAGTGACCCCTAATGTCACTACATTGACACAACATCTCGTTCCCTCCATCAGGGAACGGAGGTTCCGAAAGTAACCATGACATTATTAAAGATTGCAGCATCTTGTTTATAGAGCTGTTGTATAAAAGCACATTATCAAAGAGTATAATTAATCGGTAACACTTTATAATAACAGTACATGAATAATCATGAATTAATACCTGAATTAATAGTTACTTCTGCATAAATTAATGATGAGTTAAGGAATGGATTAATCAGGAACTAATGAAGAGTTAACATTAACTACAACATGAGTCATTTGAATTCATGCATTAATAACGGTCATCTTAATTACGTTATTACATGTTTGATAGTTAATGCATTAATTAATATTAGGAAATAAACTAAATCAAACAGCCCTTATAAGAAAGAATGTGAAGTACTTCAAACTTGAATTAAATGTGCATAATGTAGTCATAATATAAATAAATTATATTTTTTGATGTCTTCAGGTTCGCCACAAACATCACTGGATGACGCAGGATTATTCTGCTTAATTTACATGGATCATCCTTATCAAATGTTGAAAATATTAAAGGAATAGTTCTCCCATCTTTTACTCACCCTCACACCATTCCAGATGAGTATGACTGTTTCGTCTGCAGAACACAAATGAAGATTTTTAGAAGAATATCTCAGCTCTGTAGGCCCATACAATGCATGATTCAAGTGAACGGGGACCAAATTTTTGAAGTTCCAAATAGCACATAAAACAGCAAAAAAATTATCTGTATGACTCCAGTGGTTTAATACATGTCTTCGTAAGTGATGCTATTGGTTTTGGGTGAGAATAAACCAAAATGTAACTCATTTTTCACTGTACATCTCTAGGCACAATCATGATTTCAAGCTCAGTTACACTTGATTGTGCTTGATGCATGCACAGAGTGCTAGATGATGCAAGGGAATGTAATCAAGTTTGAAATCATGATGGCCAAGGAAATTTATTGTGAAAAAAGAGTAATATTTTGGCCTGATATCACCGCAAACTGATTGGACAACTTTAGAAGACATGGTTTAAACAACTGAAGTCATTTGGATTGCATTTATGCTGCATGTATGTGCTTTTTGGAGCTTAAAAATATTGGTCACCATTTTATGGACCTACAGAGCTGAAATATTCTTCTAAAAATCTTTGTTTGGGTTCTGCAGAAGTAAAAAGAGTCACACACATCTGGAATGGCATGAGGGTGAGTAAATGATGAGAGAATTTTCAATTTTGGGTGAACTTTTCCTTTAATGATTGCCACCAATAATTATTTTTAATATTAATAATTGATCTCAACCCGTTCTGTGTGATTTTCCATTCCTTTCCCTTCATACTAACCCTACCACTGTGGGTCCTACCACTCAGTTCACTCGTCATCCATACACATTCCATGTCCGCATCTCAGCTTTTACCTTATGTCAAACCAAATGATGCTAAACAATATGTGATTTATCTGGGATGAATTCTAGTGTAGTACATGTGTAGTTGATAGTAAGTTTATAATGATATGCCCCACCAAGTCAAATCATGACATGATGCTGCATTAACAAGTCATCAGTTTGATGACAGTTCATGATTAGTTAACAATGAGTTAAGAATGATGCACCCCACCAAGTAAAGACATGACATGATGATACATTAACAAGTCATGGATTCATGGTTAGTTAATAATGAGTTAGTAATTATACACATGCACTAAGGTGATCCTTACCCTTTTGTACCAGTGAAATAAAGACCAAGATTTTTAAAGATCTGCTTATTTGAAAATACAAATCCACCAGCATATATGACATTAAAAACACAAAATATAAAGGGAAAAAGTCTTCCAATCTTGTTTTAAATGAATGAAATCTCATTTGAAACATACACAGACTCAAAATAAAATACAAGACATACAAGACACTTTTAAATTATTTATAAGGTGTGTTTCGTCTCTCTCTATATCTCCTTATGTCAAAGCAGCAGCCATATCACCCTGTAACTCTAGACTGGTTACCCACCGAAGCCAAGCATAGTTGAGCCTGGTCAGGACCTGGATGGGAGACCTCCTAGGGAAAACTAAAGTTGCTTCTGGAAGAGGTGTTAGTGAGGCCAGCAGGGGGTTCTCACCCTGCGGTCTGTGTGGGTCGTAACGCCCCAGTATAATGACGGGGACACTATACTGTAAAAAGGCACCATCGTTCGGATGAGATGTTAAACCGAGGTCCTGACTCTCTGTGGTCATTAAAAATCCCAGGGCACTTCTCGTAAAGAGTAGGGGTGTAACCCCGGTGTCCTGGCCAAATTCCCCCATTGGCCCTTATCCATCATGGCCTCCTAATAATCCCCATCCATTAATTGGCTGTATCAGTCCACTCTCTCCTCTCCACCAACAGCTGGTGTGCAGTGAGGGTTCTAGTGCACTATGGCTACTGTCGCATCATCCAGATAGATGCTGCACACTGGTGGTTGTTGAGGAGAGTCCCCTGTTCACTGTGTAAAGTGCTTTGAGTGTAGTATCAGAAAAAGCACTATATAAATTCAACATTCATTCATTCATTCATTCAAATCGGAAATGCTAAAAATGCTAATGTTAGCACTTAATACGTTCAATTCAAATAATACAGTTAATTCAAATACTGCACATAACATCGTCAAAATTAATATTATGACACTTTGACTCCAATCCTTAATTCAGTCCAACAAAACAACCAATAATTTTAGATTAATAATGTCACCATTAACATAGGAAATAGTTGCAAGCAGCCAGCCAACACCAAGAGAGCACTGCTTATAAGTGCCCCATCAGAAACTAACTCTCCACATACTGTAGTTCTGGGCAGAAATGTAGCAAACTCTCTGCACTTGAAATGGATGAAGTTCACACACAATAAATGATTGAATGTTTACATGCACAAATGTCCACAGAAAAATGAACAAATAACTATTATTAACAACGATGTTGATGATGACCCAGTCATTATCATAATTGTGAATCTTGATTTTGAGTACTGATGAAACTCAGAAAGTAACCAGGAAAAATATTGAGAACAATAGCCTATATACTGTAACAAAAAAAAAATGAATATTGATCCAGCATCATAAAGACAGTTTCCTTTATGGTCCGGATGAAGAGCGAATTGAGTGGTAGGTTGAGTATGAAATAAAAGGGATGGAGAATAAAGTAAAATGGGTTGAGATCAAATTATTTTTGATTTTGTGTTTTCTAAGTTTTTTATGTCCATTAAAAAAATGGCGGAATTATACAACGTCATTTTGTGGTGAAACGGCAGACAGCTAAATGTATAAAATATTTTAATAATGATAATATTAAATATTAATGTTTAATTCAAGGTTGAAATACTTAAAATTCTTTCTTATAAAGGCTGTTTGATTTAGTTTATTCCCTAATGTTATTTAATGCATTAACTATCAAACATGTACTAACATGTAATTAAGGTGGCTGTTATTATAGCATGAATTCATATGAGTCATGTTGTAGTTAATGTTAGCTCTTCATTAGTTCCTGATCAGTCCATTCCTTAACTCATCATTAATTTATGCGGAAGTAACTATTATTTCAGGTATTAATTCATGATTATTCATGTACTGTTATTATAAAGTGTTACCAATTAATCAATATCATACTCTCATTCTTGCTGTTGTACTGAATATCAGCACTGTGTTATCGATAGGGCTGGGTATTAGTACAGATTTAAATTTTCTATTCACAAACTCTCAATTTGATTTGATTTGATTCCAATTTTGATTCTATTCCGATTCATTTGAGCATATTTCAGTTATAATGTCCATTTTGCTTGAATATGAAAACAATTCTCTCTTAGCTAATGCTGTTAATTCTTCAGGGCACCTTCTAACTTGGTCCAGAATTTTGCCATTCGATCTTGGGATTTAAGAATCGATATCAATTGATATCAAATCGATACCCAACCCTAGTTATCCACCAAATCAAAGCCGTTGCTGATGTTCAGTGCAAAAGAATGCTTGCTTGTGTGATATTGCTTAATTATACTCATTGAGATCTGTCAGTCTTCAATATCTCCAATATGACAAGAAACATAGCACTGACAGTAAGGTCAAGAGCCAAAATTGTGGGGCCTGGGTAGCTCAGCGAGTAAAGGCGCTGACTACCACCCCTGGAGTCGCGAGTTCGAATCCAGGGCGTGCTGAGTGACTCAGCCAGGTCTCCCAAGCAACCAAATTGGCCCTGTTGCTAGGGAGGATAGAGTCACATGGGGTAACGTCCTCGTGGTCACTATAACATGGTTCTCGCTCTCGGTGGGGCGCATGATGAGCTGTGCGTGGATGCCGCGGAGAATAGCGTGAGCCTGCACACACGCTATGTCTCCGTGGTAATTTACTCAACAAGCCACGTGATAAGATGCGCGGAATGATGGTCTCAGACGCAGAGGCATCTGAGATCCATCCTCCGCCACCCAGATTGAGGCGAGTCACTATGCCACCACGAGGATTTAGAGCGCACTGTGAATTGGGCATTCCAAATTGGGGAGAAAAGGGGAGGGAAAAAAAAGAGCCAAAATTGTGCTTTGAACAAAGAGGGGCCTGAGTTAGATGGGAGATGTGATGGATAATTCCCTCCTAGGCCTAAAAAACCTGTGCTGTAGGCCTAATCAGACCATGGGATTTTAGGCAGAATGGTATGTTTCCCTTTTGCTTTTACAATGACTCATCAGCTGGATGAAATTAATATATGCCAGACAGGGGGGCCCACATAAACGCATGGCCATGTCACAGTCACAACCTCCCTTTTGCATTTTTGAGTAGAGAGCCCTCATTCCTGATGGAGGAACAATATCCAAAGCTCAGCTTACAGTGTGCCTGAAAAAAGAAATTCAATTTGATATTATATCTTCTTTATTCAGTAACTCTTAAAGGACAGAATAGGTTGGGGGGTGCACAATAAAGCATGTATAGATACACGTGGAGGTTTCCATTCAAATTAGTTGTAATTTTTGGTTATTTATAAGTTGCATGCTAAAAATGCAGGATACTTAGCTACTTTTGAATGGCCATCAATGGAGAAAAAGCTTTTGCCATTGCCATATAATAGTGTAGTTGCAGTGTCTGCCAGCAGGGGCTTACTGCTAAAGCTAACCAGCCAAATCCAGTACAGATCAGACATTTTACTCTTTTATCACAACAAACCAGCCTTTAATCAGCATAAATCCATAATTTAATGTAACTCTAGTAGGGATCAAATCAAACCAATAACTGTCTCAACATAACAGCATTTGATATGCACATGTTGATGTTACTACACATTGACTGAAACAATCAGATCCTTATAAAAACTAATTTTTAAATCTGCTCACTTATAATCCTCCTGCTGTCTGGGCTGGAAATGCACTCTGTATCCTGAAAGGTCATGACCTGGCTGTAGTGTGCTGAATGCAGACCGATAGCCTGAAGCTATTACTAGACCACAAACTGTCTTCAAACTGAACTGACAGGCTGTCATTAGCCTAAATATATAAAAGTTGTGGGTTTCAGTCATGTTTATGAACTTCCACATTACCTAGCGCTGTGAAAGCATTAAAAACCCTGAATCAATCATGGTAAAAATGAACACTCTCTTCCCTAATTTTATGTGGGTGGTTGTTACAAAACAGAAGATGGGTCTTGGGAGATAAAAAAAAATAAATGCCTGTATGGTGCATTTAAACAGTGGCTGGCCTTATCATATTCTCAGTTTCTTATATGGACCAATGAGTATGTTTACAATATAAGGGGTTCATACCAAAGATATACAATATCAGACATGGACAGTTCAGACCCCTCCATAATCTGTTTTTGTAAAGGTTTTTAAACTTTTAAGCTTGTTTCACACACATTCTCACACCTGCTTGAGGTGGGAAGTACACAGGCACTTGATTGTTTTGACGCACTTGTAGGCTGTTATTCTCATGTTGTGAGGTAAGAGAATGTTTTTCCTGGTGCACAGCCACATCTCTCCCACTAATGTTCTCAGCACTCCTTCAGTATGAATGTTCTTTACACAGTACACTCCTACTTCATCCCGCCACATGGCCTGTATGGACAGTCAGATATGGCCAGGTGAGTGTGCATGTAAAGGGTCCGTACACATACATTGTCACATCAGGTGTAAAACTGTACTTTACCTTTTTCTCTCACCCGATTGGCATATGGCACCACAAGAACACACACAGTCCCAAGCCCTTCAGACTGCCCTGAGCTCTGACATTACAGATAACAGATAGGGTCAGATGTACTTGCTTGTTTTGATTGTTGTTTTAGTGCCTAAAACAACCAGGCACTAAAAACTTCTACTAAAATATAATAAAATATTTTTATTTATATGCTATTATTTCTTCAGAATACATGCCTACTTGGCATGCTTTATGGCTGTTAATGGAGAAGACTGCATTTGGGTACAGAGGGTGTAGTTACGGTATCTACCAGCAGGGGCTAACTGGACCATGCTAAACAGCCAAATATTAGACCCACCTGGTCAGATCCCCCTCTACATTCAAGATTAAAAATGGACTAAAATCACTGTTATCAAATCTATTTTTGTATGTACTGTAGGACAGCACCTTTATTTTTCTTTCTATTTATTAGTGTTTATTGGTGCTGTCTCCTGTGCAACATCAAATGACATGCTGTTGAGGTCTGGGGAAAAATGATAAAGTGCCTCGTACATCAGAGAGGTTACAGAACAAGAGAGCATTGGGGAAAATGGAAGCTGAGGGCTCATCTATCTTGCTAATGGCACATTCACTCTCAGACTATGAGTTTAACACTGTCAGCACTTTAGTTCACATGTTCAGAAATTGGTACAGGATTCCTCATAGCCAGATGGATAATATTCCTCTAAATCTGATTAGAAAGTCTTATTGACTGTATGGTCACACTTGTGGACTGAATAATTTTGATTGGACCATGCCTCCAGTACACAATGTATTCAGTCAAACCTTCAGTCATGCCGGGACCTGATGTTTGAAATGTGATCTGTGATTATGCTGGATAGAAGAGTGGCCATGTTTACTTTGGTGTAATGTGAAACTAATGAGTGCTGCTTAACAAGGCAAGCTTACATGCTGTTTTTTAGACACCTCAGACTATTGTTTCTTTTGTACTAGCAGATCTGAGACTTTTCGAGATTTCTTTCTTGAATCTCAAGAGCTCAATCAAATCTCTGTTTCAAGTGCTCAAACCATAGGGGTTCTTGTACTTGTCTGCAGTTAGTATTCTGTATTTTGGGAGAACACGAAATGTTATCCGTTTCCACACATGTGTATTTAACCACCTGGAGAGTAAGAGGCATGTGTGCCCTAAACAAACATGTACTAACTCTTGCAATGTTATGTTTAAAAGAGCAGTACTCTCTGTTCTCTGCAGGAATAACCATCAGCTGTTTGTGTGTGTGTGTGTTTGTGTTTGATTGACTGTACATATGTAGCCGGTGGGCTGCAAAGAACCACACAGGACACAAAACTGTTTTTGGAGGGTTTTATCTGATGGCTGTTAAAAAATAAACAAAAAACAGCGGTCAATGGGGCCGTATACAAAAAGCCCCAAAACAAAACAAAAATTACAAAGATTTTAATACAAAAATTAAATACGGAAACGAAGTATGGTTCAACGAAATATGGTAGAGGCCAGTCCTGCATGTGCAAAAACATGGCCAAACTCCACACATGTAATCCATATGCATCCCAAAGAATTATCAACCAATGAAAAAAATCGGGAGCTCTCTTGCACAATGCATATTCTCACATCTTCAACACGAAAGTGTGCCGGAAAGAGGGTGTCACAAAACTCCGGTCCCAAAGGGACCATGTCCTACTTATGACCAGAACCAAATTACAAGTGGAAAAATCCACTTGGCTACACATACTTAACTACATTTGTTTGTACATACTTTGTACATACTTGTTTGGTGAAAAATTTGCCAAAGTTTGACAAAACTGCCCTTTAGGATCATTCAGAGACGTCCTCAATTGGAAAATCAGTTAATAGAAATTTTTACTACACCTGCTCTTTTTTTACGTGACTTGTGCATATCGCATTTGCATTTTATGAGACTATTGGTTAGGTTTCAGTTAAAGGTTTATGATAGGTAGGTACGTTTTGTTAAAACATGATAGAGCATTAACTTTAAAAACTGAAAAACACGATATGCTCAGGAAACTGCAGTCACGTAATTTATAGAGATCATGCTCGTTTATTTCATTTTATTTTTTTATTAAAAAAATAAATTAAAAAATGTAAAAAACTCTTCTTTTATGGTTAGGGTTGGGTTAGTCTATAGTAATTATAATTAGCTCAATTTAAAAACAATAGAAGTTTAGAGTATCTGCCTAGATAAGTGAATCACATTACCACTACATTCTAAAAGAACATGTAGCTCCCCAGTAAAACAATATATAATGGCACCCCCTCATCTGCAATAGTTGTTCACTTCATTAAACATCGGGTACCATCTTGTAGGGCTCATGATCAAGGCTTAGTGCCTACAGCTCTTTCAAAGGAATAAAACAATGCCGTAGACTCAATTTCAAGGCCTAAATAACAAGCAGATGTTTTTGGAGCCAGGCTTCTCCATTACACCCGTAACACACTCACTGGCAGCCTGCTATGTTTTTATCCCTCGCTCCAGCTTCCAAGGCCTTGTTCCCATCTTCTTTACTATCTGGCCGACATTACAGCCCTTTGTGCTGGCCTTGGTCTAGATAAACTCTCTTCATCAGGACTATGACAAGGGCTGTATCACTGAATCAACAATAAGCTATTCTTGATTGGGCTAAAGAAGTCCACATGTCTCTAAGAAGGTATCTGACAGTGCGGGAAGTCAGGCATTATGTAACATTGCTTATGAATGTCTGAAGATATGTTATCCCTGTTTGTCTGGAGGATTCTTTGTACGGCTTCTCAAATGATCCATCCTTGCACAATTATCTGTCCTCAGTGAAAACCCATTGCCTATTGTTTTCCATGATGAATGAGTGACATTTATGGGTGGCTGTGTTTATTCCACAAAAGGCAGACCCATTTCTCTTCTGATATCTGTTGGAGTCCTTGGACTCTGCAACTCCTTTCATTCTGGTGTTCATTTTGTTTTTCTTTTAAGTTTAGTGCTTTTAAGCTGCTGTGGATTTACTTGAAGCATTGGACTTGGACTATAGATGACTACTCACAAATCCTCTCTGGGGTTTCTTTGTAGGACGGGTTTCCTGATAATGTTTACTGTAAAACTGCAGACAAACATGTACATTTACATTTACATGTACATTTTTTCAAAAACTTTAATTGCAAAAATGTTGTCATGTTCATGTAATTTCATGAGACCAGGCTGGCAAAAACAGTGCAAGATTTTGTGTGGACAATGCAAGATCTTGCATGAACATGAACCAAACTTCCAGCAATATCTCCAAAAGTTTGTCTCCTCAACACAAAAATAGTGTGTAAATACTGTACTGAAAAACATGGAAACTGCAAATAATCTTACTGAGACAATGGCACAGCAATTCCTATGGGGACCAAATAGAAAGAATGAGATATCAAAAGAAACAAACAGTTTGACATCTTGTTTTATTCTTTCTTTATAATTGTGTCTTTTTCTCAAACCCATTTCTCTCTCTCTCTCTCTTTTCTCTCTCTCTCTCTGTACCTTTATTTTTGTCATCACTTAAACCAGCCGTTATCTAACATGATGGTGGTACTTTAATGCCTTCTTGCAGATATTCTCTTGCATTCACACGGTCTTGTTCACGGTTCTGTTTGCGCCCTTCTTTTTCCTCACACGGCAATCAGAAAAAATGATACTCAGTTACTTTTTTCTGTGATTATCAGCACTGCTCCACATTATTAACTTCCCAATGGTGTTTATTTTCTTTTCATCTCCTGCACAAGGTGAGGAAATACCACTTCTCCTTCCAGCAAGCCATGAGACATCAATCTTAGATTGCAAGTTATGTCTCACTGTCTTGCAGAAGTCTCCACTATGCACATTCAAAGCATTGCAAGTTCCACTTAATATCACATGGATGCATTTAGACACAATTACTAATCATCATGACTTTGAGTCAAAATAGAGGTATAACACACAAGATCTGTGCTTCAGTGTGGAGAAGATGCAAAAACCACATGCTGTTTTGATATTAAAGTTGCAAGTAAGTTTTTGTTCATGTAATATTGGACTTACACTGACACCTAAGGGCCTGGATGCAGCATCATTCAAACAGAATAGTTTTCAGTTACAGATGTCATTGAAGAAAATCACTCACTATTCACAGTCAGCCATGATTAATTTAGTCCACGTGTGAAAGTGTCCAATAACAGGCTGATCATGTGATCCTAACATCGCAGCCCCCATGAAAGGACCTTCCCCATGTAGAATAAAACAGCTTTTATAAGGTTACTGCTATGACTGGGGTCTTCATCTCAAGTGAGTCATCATGATTATATACATATGTTTGAAAATTGCAATTAATTTCTTTAGGAAAACTTTTTAGTGAGGAAACTATTAATTTATAATAATATTAATTAAAATATTAATAGATAATAGTGCACCTTGAAAGGTATAACACCCTGCCTACACCGAACGTGTCCACTGATGTGACGCGACACAGCGGCTTGAGGCCGTCTATACTGGAAGTGTCGAAGTAAACATCCTACTTTATCATAACTTTATCACATTACCTACTTTATATATTTTACTCATTATATGATTATTATTATAATTTTTGTTGCTAAAACTACATATACATAAGATACATATGATTAGAAATAAAAAATTATTTAAATTTGTAGACTAGAGAACAGAAACATGAGCTGGCTTTAATGAAACAAATCAGAACTCGATGTTGTGTCGATGTAGTGACACTAGGGGTCGCCCTTGGGAGTCCCAAACACCTCAGATCTTTGAGAAAAGGCCAATGAGAATTGGCGAGTGGAATTTGCATGCCACTCCCCGGACATACGGGTATAAAAGGAGCTGGCTTGCAACTACTCATTCAGATTTTTTCTTCGGAGCCGAGCGGCTGTGTGTCAGCAAGCTGTCTTCCACTACCAGTCCATTCACCTCCCAAGAAGCATTTGCTGTTGGATATATGGCGCATTCCAGCGGCTTTTTTCTCCTTCTGCACAGATCTGTGCAGATTACGCCCCTAGGCTCTTCGACAGCACTAAGAGAGTTTATATTCCTGCAAAGAGTATATTTTCTCTATTAGAGCAAACACATTGACTTAGACTTAGACTTTCCGTCTTTGTGTGATTCCTGGATGCGGTCACTATCTCTCCGCTTCCGATGACCACGGGTGCTGCCTCACGTGTCTGGGTCATAACCACACTGAGGCAGCATTCGTGGATGGTTCATGTTCTCATTGCGAGAATATGACCATGGCAACGTTGCGCTCACGGCTTTCCTTCTTCAGGGGGAAAGCCACTCTAGCCGCCCCCGCACCGTGCCTTCTATCTCCGGGTACGAGGCCGGCCCGGCTGGTGCTGGAGGCGATTTGGGGCGTGGCTCCACCGGGTATATCTGGCTGGGTGACACCCAATACCTTCGCGAGATATTACAATCTCCAGGTTGAGCCAGTTTCGTCCCGTGTTCTGTCAGGTACGAACAGATAAATTCGGGAATACGGACAGCTGGCACGGGTGTATTGCTTGCGTATAGTGCCTTTTCTCCTCCAAAGAGACGAAGATGTGCACTTCTTTTCCCATGCGAGTTCACGAACCCGTGAACCCTGGTTGTCCTTCCTCCCTAACCCTGTGGCTCACGAATTCAGCTGAGGAATTCACAGCTGGAACCAGTATGTGTGCTAATATGCCCTTACTGAGGTAGGCGCTCCACAGGTGCTGATTACTCCGGTAACCTCCTGTGATGTATTTTCCGCAGTACAGTCTCCCTGTCGGCAGACCTGCATCTCCCTTCGACAGAGCCCTCTCTGTCCCGGTCACCGTGTTTGTAGAGCTCCTCCCCTTTCAGGCAGGACCTACCACCGCGCCTCTTCCATGTGTGGCTCTGAGACCACATGACATGCTTGCCACATGTTACCTCCCCTCCGGGCAGGATGTGGTCCCCGAGGGGTCTTTTCCCCCTGAAAGAATAGGATAGGAAAAGAACACCTTCCCCGGCGCATATATTGAGCGTTAAAATGGCCCCAGCCGAATAACTGAATTCTCTGTGGAGAGAAAACATAGAGAAAAAAGGCAGTGGCTGGCACGGCCTGCTCCCATACTAGATACGTCTCTTCCCCCCCAGGGATGTGGAGAACTATACAATGTTTTTTGGGGCATTGGGGAGGCTATGTGCAGACCGGTGCACCTGCTACTACGCATGCAGCAGCTTGCTTGCACCTGCAGTCCGAGTAACACGGTTCAGCTAGTTGTGGCGTTTCGTATAGGGACCCTTAGTGTCACTACATCGACACAATGTCGTGTGTCCCCCCACCACATCGCTGTACTACCAGCTGAAATGGCCGGGACCCTGTCTCGGCTCCTCAGCACAAAACCTGAACGAGTGGTTGCGAGCCACCTCATTTTATACCCATACTGTATGTCTGGGGGAGTGGCATGCAAATTCCACTCGCCAATTCTCATTGGCCTTTTCTCAAAGATCTGAGGTG
This sequence comes from Myxocyprinus asiaticus, assembly GCF_019703515.2. Lineage (NCBI taxonomy): Eukaryota > Metazoa > Chordata > Actinopteri > Cypriniformes > Catostomidae > Myxocyprinus > Myxocyprinus asiaticus. The sequence continues at coordinate 29,109,584 of NC_059348.1, forward strand.
TTTGGGGTTCCCAAGGGCAACCCCTAGTGTCACTACATCGACACAACGTCTTGTTCTCTCCATCAGGGAACGGAGGTTACAACAGTAACCGAGAAGTTATTAATAAATAACCGTTGTTTATTTGTTGTAAAAAATCTATAAATAAAAAAATTAATTAATTTAAAATACATACAATGAGCCACAAAATAATAATTTAGCAAAAATGTAAGTATTGTTTCTGTGAGACCAGGTTGGTCATTGCACATCATAAGTGACTGATTTGGAACACTCTACATAGACAGCATCTCTGTCCCACACAAATAGTGCTTGGCATGAGAGACTTGACTTCTACTGAGTTTCAATAAAGTTTGATATTAGCTTTTTGCTAACTTATTAAGCTAATGGGATTGTCTAACAAGCATAAAATGAAGGACACACAAATATTAGGTAAAATAATACATTTTCAACATAACTTGTTCTTTTCATTGTTATATTGTGCTTTTTATATTTATAATCAACATTTCACATCATTCAACCTCTTATATGTATCTGTTTACTGAGCTCGGCACAATACATTTTATAAGTTGCTTTTCTATCAAAGACACATGTAATGCTACTTTGAAATTTAGCTAAAACGAGGTATCTTTGAAGGCAATATAATTTAGATGCCTTCCTTTTGGAACAGCCTTCTTGTCTGGAGTGTGCCTATGATGATTTAAAATGCTGCCTCCAATGTTTTGGAACAAAGCAGGTACCCTGTCTACTGCAGAGTCTAAACTGAAAGCGAAAGTGTTTCTTTATGTGGCTGATTAGTCACAGCTGTAATATAAGATCCAATTTCACAGGCATCTAAAGTTGTGAACAACCTCATCCTCATTATATACTGTTTAAAATGCTGAACAATGAAAATTGCAAAGGGTTTGGAGGCAGAATTGATCTCCCTCTGTAGGAAAATATTTGTTTGTGCTCATCAGAGTCATTAAACATTCATTGCCTCCTTCTGTCTAATTGTTTTCTCTGCTTTGCTAAAGAAAAAGATTCATGTTAACTGCACAATAATTATTAAATGATGGACATGCAGGGTCTTTTTTAGCAACATAACTCTCTCCTTTTCTCTCTCTCTCTCTCTCTGTCTCCCTCATGTAAACTCATGATTATTTATATCTTCTAATAGAGCCAGCTGATACTGCCAGAGGACATGACCGCCAACACAGATAGCTGCCCATATACTGCTTCAGACCAACACACTACCTGCACACTCATTATTCATGACACTGCAATGATGAAAATGTTCTGGTAAAATAATGGAGTGAGACTCAGACATACACCTTGTTTACAGTATTGCCATCTTTGATTTTTGTACAGAAATGAAAACGAGTCTGTGAGGGATAGACTTCCAACTCTTCAAATGGCATACAATATATTAAGCTATCAAAAAGCTCCTAGACCATAATTTTCCACTGCTCATGTTGTCTGGAGTTTTTTTTTTTTTTTTTCTACATACATTTCTTGGAATTATATTTTTCAAATGTTTCATCAGTGGAACAATCTAAAAACACTTTAAGAAACTGTACAACCCATTGAAGAGACTGTATGTCTATCCCTCACTGTCATTGTCATTTCCATCATAAATCCAAGATGGCGCTGCTGTGAATGTTTATTGTTGCCATTTTCGCTCTCTCTCTCTCTCTCTCTCTCTCTCTCTCTCTCGTGCGCATGTGTGAGTGTGAGCATTTGCTGAGTGAGTGTGGAGAACTGTGGTGAGTTTTGAGCATTTGATTGAGTGTGAGTGTAATTTCGTAGCTGCTGTGCCTAGAAATAGTATTTTCACCCTCAACTTTTTTCTATTTTCTTCTTTTCTTTTTCTTGTTTCTCTTGTTTTTGTTTCTAGGAATAGTTTCTTTTTCATTTTATGTGTTGATCCAGGCCGTGTGCTACCTATATTTGGGGAGGCATGACGGCCCCGGATTCGAAGGTTTTGAGTACACTCACATGACGTCATGCAGTGAAAGTTGCGTCTGCGGTGAGTGTAGAGGATTGTTGTTTGGCTATAGGAGAAGCTGTGGGCCATGAGTGCATTTTGTCAGCTTCAAAAATGAATAATGCTAATGTCATATTTCTAAGTAATATAGACAAAGCAAATGAGCTAGTTGAGCGAGGGATCATCATTGATGGTTTGTTTACGCCTGTTCTTCCTTTATCAATTCCATCCAAAAAAGTGACATTATCTAATGTTCCACCATTTATCAGTGACCAGTTATTAACACAATCTCTTTCCCGTTACGGCAAGTTGGTGTCTCCGATTAAAAAAAAAAATACAGATTGGTAGCGGATCTCCTTTGTTAAAACACAGTTTCTTTTAGGAGATTTGCCTACATGATTGTGAAAGACGATGCTGAGCTAGACCTTATGTTCAAATTTAACAGGGAAAATGAAATGTTTCGGTTGCAATAAAATGGGACATCTAGTGCGTGATTGCCCTGATAAAAGAAAAAAACAGCAATGGAGCATATTATAAATGATGCAACTGTTCCACCCGCGACAAATCAACCTATGTTAAACAGTACAGAGCCAGATGCGATTGTGGCAGAGCGAACTGAGCCGATTACATCAGAGCTGCAAGGGGTAAATCAGATTTATTCTGAGATAATTGAAAAAAAGGGGTCAAAAAGGCAGATGATGCGGAGTCCACTGGGTCTTTTGATAATGGACTTACCTTGTCAGATCGAAAAATCAATTGTTCGGACAGTAACGCCTTAAACAAGGTGTCAGAGATCTCCCAAAGTGAGGGAGAAAAACAGTCTTTGGTAGTGCAAATATGTGAGAATGATAGCATTGACATAGAAGCAGAACATACACTGTTTAAAGTAACCTTAAAATGAAAGAAAGGTGACTATAATTGTGAGTTGAGACCTATAAAGAAAACAGATGTAGTTGAATGTGAGGACCAGGTTGACACAGAGAGTGACAGTGAATCAGATTCTAGCCTCTCTCTTTCACAGAGTGAATGCGTGAGTCGCAATTATAAAGTGGAAGATATAAAACTGTTTCTCAAAGCAACAAAAAACAGAAGAGGGGTACGAGTGAGCGAATATTTTCCTGACCTTAAACAATTCATTGAAAAGTCAAGATGTCTGATGGCTGAAGTTCCCTATCTGTCACTCACTTGATGTTGTGTCGATGTAGTGACACTAGGGGTCACTCTTGGGAGGCCGAGACACCTCTGGTGTTTGATAAAAGGCTAATGAAAATTGGCGAGTGGTATTTGCATGTCACTCCCCCGGACATACGGGTATAAAAGAAGCTGGTATGCAACCACTCATTCAGATTTTCTCTTTGGAGCCGAACGGTCATGCTCATTGAGCTGAATTCATTCACCTCTGCTGGATCTGATGGCGCATTTCAGCGGCTTCTCCCTCCTTTGCACTGGCGCACTGCAGAGAACGCCCCTGGGCGCTTCGGCAGAAAACAAGAGAGTATATTTTCTGAAAGAGCTTTTTTCCTCTAAAAGAGTATATATTTCTCTAAAAGAGTGGCACACACGGAATGTCTTTTTAAATATGTGTCTTTTTAAAGATGCCTTTCCAATTGTGTGTTATTCCTGGTTGCGGTCGTTATCTCTCAACTTCGGATGGTCATGATTGCTGTCTTGCGTGTCTGGGCGCAACCCGTTTGTGGATGGTTTGTGTTCTCATTGCGAGAACTTGACCATGGCAACGTTGCGGTCGCGGCTTGCTTTCGTAAGTCCTTCTACCTACGGGTCTGAGGCCAACGTGACTAGCACTGGGGGCGATTTGGGGACCCCAATGGGATCGCCTCTGCCGGGTATCCCCCCGCGGACCTCCCATTCCCCAGCACGCTCGTCTGCCCCAGTCGGGCTTCCGGATGAGTTCGCCGGCTCATCTCACGGAGAGTCTGACTTCTTGTTCGGAACCTGTGAAGATGATGAGCTCTCGAGCACAGCATAGGAGAGCAGGCTTGTTTAGTCGGATGCAGAAGCCTCAGCTGGGCTTCCCCCCTCGGGGACGATTGCCCAGTCACAGGCCAATGCCGAAATGATGGACATGCTTTCCCGGGTGGCCGTGAGCGTCGGGTTAGAGTGGAACCCTCCGCTCTCCCCTGAACCCTCGCGGCTTGACGATTGGTTCCAGGGCTCGCGGCGCCATTCAAAGCAGCCACGCCCCGCTCCAGTGCCATTCTTCCCGGAAGTGCACGAGGAGCTGACGAAATCGTGGGAGGATCCTTTTACTGCCCGGCCCCGATTCCGCAGTTCCCCCGCTCTCACTACCCTCAATGGCGGGGCGGCCAGGGGCTATACGGTGATTCCCCCGGTGGATAAGGTGCTCGCGGTGCACCTGTGCCCGCAGTGTGCGTCCACCTGGCATGGACGCCCTAAGCTCCCGTCCAAGCCCAGTAGGCATTGAAAGAACTGCACGAGGGTAGTTCCGCCCCAGATTTGATGCAGGAACTGTGCTCAGCGACCGACCTCGCTCTCCGAGTGACGAAGGTCACGGCGCAGTCTCTCGGGCGGACGATGGCCACACTAGTGGTCCAGGAGTGCCACCTTTGGCTCAACCTTGTCGAGATGGGTGAGGCTGACAAGACACAGTTTCTTGCTGCCCCCATTTCCCAGGCTGGCCTATTCGGTGACACCGTTGAGGACTTTGCCCAGCAGTTCTCGGCGGTGAAGCAGCAGATGGAGGCGATCCGGCACATCCTGCCCCGGCGCGGCTCAAGATCCCGCACCCCGTCAGCTCGTCGCCATGGGCATCCCCCTGCGGTGACTGCATCGGCTCTGCCGCAGCCCGCCCCTTCGGCCCGGCCCCGCCGTGGAGCCCACCGCAGGAAACAGACGCCACCCGTCTCACAGTCGGTGCCTAAGAACCCACGGAGGTTGTCAAAGCACCCCTGAGACGGGCGACCCAGGGACGAAGGAACCCACTCACCTGGAGCTGATAAGAAGACCACTCCATCCCCCGGTGGAGGGCCAGGTGGAAAATCTTTTATTACCTTTTTTTTTTTATTATTTCGCCGCATGCCCAAGTGGCTGCGGTACCCAACAGTTCAGCAAAAGAGCGGTTTCCTTCCTCCCTGGGTCACATACCCGGTGTGCATGGTCGTCATCACGACTACCGTCCAGGGGTTTTTTCTTGCAGGATTGGCGCTCCAGCGGTGGTCTTTCTGCCCCTGAGCACCCAGCTGTGGCACACAGCCACCCCCGATGTGGCAGTCTCCATGGGTTATGAGGACAGGCCTCTTCCTCCCCCGTCCCAGGCTGTTCCGGGGGTGGTCACAAGGAGCCAGATAAGTGCTTCGATGTCCCTTGACTCAGCACGGCCACGACGTGGTGTGGCACCTTGAGCTTCTCCCCACCGCAAGGCCCCACGTGCCGGTACATCTGACGACATTGTCTTCTTGGTCCCCCTTGCGTGGAACTTGGACGCATGGCTTGTGCTTTCCAATCCGTCGCGATAGCTGATCCAGACCGTCCGACTCGGCTATGCGATTCAGTTCGCCAGGCACCCGCCCAGGTTCAGCGGTATTCACTTCACCTTGGTCAAGAACGAAAACGCTGCTACCTTGCGTGCGGAGATCGCTACCCTCCTACGGAAGGGCGCGATAGAACCTGTCCCTCAGAGCTGAGATGAAGAAGGGGTTTTACAGCCCCTACTTCATCGTACCGAAAAAAGGCGGTGGGTTGCGGCCAATCTTGGACCTGCGAGTACTGAACCAGGCCTTACACAAACTCCCATTCAAGATGCTGATGCAAAAACGCATTCTGGCGAGCGTCTGGCATCAAGGTTCGTGGTGGTAGACCTGAAGGATGCGTACTTCCACGTCTCGATCCTTCCTTGACACAGACCCTTCCTGCGGTTTGCATTCGAGGATTCAAGCACGTGTTAGTTCGGACAGACAACACAGCAATGGTAGCATATGTCAACTGCCAAGGTGGTCTGCGCTCTCGTTGTCACAACTCGCCCGCCATCTCCTCCTCTGGAGTCAGCAGCACTTCAAGTCGCTGCGAGCCACTCACATCCCGGGCAACCTCAACACTACAGCAGATGCGCTGTCACGGCAGGTTACCCTTAGGGGAGAGTGGAGACTCCACCCTCAGGTGGTCCAGCTGATTTGGAGTCGATTCAGACGGGCACAGGTGGACCTGTTCGCCTCCCAAGAATCCTCCCACTGCCTGCTCTGGTACGCCCGCACCGAGGCTCCCCTCAGCATAGACGTGCTGGCACACAGCTGGCCCCCTGGCCTATGCAAATATGCATTTCCCCCAGTGAGCCTATTTGCCCAGACGCAGTTTCCCTGTTGGCAAACTGCGTCTTCCTTGGGCAGACCCTGTGCAAGGTCAGGGAGGACGAGGAGCAGGTCATCCTGGTAGCACCCTACTGGCCCATCCAGACGTGGTTCTCAGACAGCCCCCCCCCCCCCCCGGTGAATTCCCCTGAGGAAGGACCTTCTTTCTCAGGGACGGGGCACCATCTGGCACCCGCGCCCAGACCTCTGGAATCTGCATGTCTGGCCCCTGGACGGGACGCAGAAGACCTAAGAGGTCTACCGCCTGCGGTGGTAGACACAATCACTCAGGCTAGGGCCCCCTCTACGAGGTGCCTGTATGCCTTTAAGTGGCGTCTGTTCGCTAAGTGGTGTTCTTCCCGATGGGAAGACCTCCAGAGATGCGCAGTCGGATCAGTGCTTTCCTTCCTGCAGGAGAGGTTGGAAGGGAGGCTGTCCCCTTCCACCTTGAAGGTGTACGTTGCCACCATAGCAGCACTCCACGACACAGTCGACGGTAAGTCCTTAGGGAAGCACGACCTGATCATCAGGTTCCTAAGAGGCACCAGGAGGCTGAATCCCTCCAGACCACGCCTCATTCCCTCATGGGACCTCTCTGTAGTTCTTCAGTGTCTACAGAGAGCCCCCTTTGAGCCTTTGCAGTCAGCCGAGCTTAAGGCACTCTCCTTGAAGACTGCCCTCCTGACTGCGCTTACTTTCATCAAGAGGGTAGGAGACCTGCAAGCATTCTCTGTCAGTGAAATGTGCCTGGAGTTCGGTCCGGGTTACTCTCACGTGATCCTGAGACCCCGACCGGGCTATGTGCCCAAGGTTCCCACCACCCCTTTTAGGGACCAGGTGGTGAATCTGCAAGCGCTGCCTCAGGAGGAGGTAGACCTAGCCCTGTCATTGCTGTGTCCGGTGCGTGCTTTACACATCTATTTGGATCGCACGCAGAGCTTTAGAATCTCTGAGCAGTTCTTTGTCTGCTTTGGTGCACAGCGGAAAGGAAGTGCTGTCTCCAAGCAGAGGATCGTCCACTGGCTCTAACTATTGTAGGGCTTTACTGGCTGTTTAGATCAGTGTTACTATCAGAAATAATTAATAATTATTTCTGTAGTTATTAATCAATATTTAAATTAATTAATTGTATCTAACTCATTAAAACCTCATATGGGACTCCAATAAACGTAGTGTGCTACGTTTAGGAGCAAGTTTGGTTATTAGCAATAATTAATAATTATCAAAGATAATTATTAATTATTAAAATCAATAGAACATTGATGAGAATCAATGTTAGCTTTTTTTAATCCTTTAAAATCAACACTTATCAAAGATAATCGTTAATTGTTAACATCGATGAAACATTAATTACAATTAACACTAGCTTATTGATCATTCAAATTCAATCAAAGATAATTATCAATTATCAAAAATCAATAGAATATTAATAAGGATTAACATTGACGGGGCACCACCCTGAAATCAGGGACTAATAACCGAATATTAAAACAGTCTCAGTATTAGATTGTTTTCTTAGGAAAATCGACATCCGAAGAATATCGATTTTTGGGGAAAAAACAATGAATGAAGGTTTGAATCCGAGCACTGACATCCCGTCAGCATGACACAGGTGTATGCAAAACAAACCAAAACACTTCTCTTTGTAATATAAACAAAAGTTTATTTATGCAGTAATATCAATTAATAATTAATACAATGCAGTCAATAAACTTCCGACTTACAACCACAAACTAAACAGTGATATGATTAGATATGGAAATAAAAAGAATCCTATAACACATAAGGTGTGTGTGTGTATCAGTGTGTGTGTGTGTGTGTGTGTCAGTGTGGTTAGTGAGAGAGAGAGAGAGAGAGAGAGAGAGAGAGAGAGAGAGAGAGAGAGAGAGAGAGAGAGAGATTATTAAGTGACAGCCCAAAAGCTGATTTCGCGATAGCTGGAGATAAAGCAGCCGTGTTCATCACTCAGAGACGCGGTTTTACGAGCAGGGCTCGTAAAAGTCCTGTGTTATTTGACTCTAATGGATGAACTCAGTTGCTGTCTCACCCGTGATGGCGAAAATGCACAACAATCCAATTTGGTTGGACCGCAATACAGCAAAACAAAATCGTGATAATTAATACCCCGAGTATTAATAATGAGCTGACATGGCGGTCCGTAAACTGTACAAGCAAAAAACCTTGAAACACAAGAATAACACACTATAATATTCTATCTCTGCCCAGATGTAACCTCTTACTTGAATCGCATGAGGACACAGGTAGAATGTGTTTTCCGCCGTCCTTTAACTTTGACCCGGTTCCTTGAGGCTCGTGTGATGACGAGAGCCGTTTCCTCGCGCTGTCGGTGGCCGGTACGGCTGTTGGTTCTCGGCGGGCTGGCGGAGAACTCAGAAATGTCGACTTGATTGAAGATGGAAGATAAATCTTTAATCTCTTCACTTCTGTAGGCCAACGGATGAAGATGCGAATTGCTCGGCGGTCTCCTTCGGATCCGTTAGAGTGTTCGGTTGAACACAGAGTAATCTCAACTTGTCCAGCGAGATGGAGATTGTATGGCTACAGTTTCAAGTCGGACATTACTTCCTTAAGCCACGAGGTTGCACCGGAGAGCAGCAAAAAGCTACGTCCGTATTCGGTGAACGAAGTCGCGGGAAGCCACTTTGGAAGCATTTCAGAATTATTTGAAGTCCTGATGATGTCATGTTTGAGGGACGTTCTGTTGTGTGCCTCATCCAATAGGAGTTGAGTGCTCGATCCTTTAGTGAGCAAGGCTTCATGGATTTGTAGTCTGTTTTGGACTCCCTTTGTTTGATTTTGGCGCGATTTTTATCAGTAAGATTTACGACTTAGAAGGAGGGGGCTTGAGGAATGTTTTTGACTGTTAGGCCTGCCTTTGTCTTCTATCTGAATACATGAGGCCCAACACTATCCTCTGCTTGGAGACAGCACTTCCTTTCCGCTGTGCAAGAGACGTGAGAAAAGAGTAATGTTATACGAAATATTTAATCAGAAAAAAAATAGATATTGTTTTCCTTCAAGAAACTCACAGTGATTTAAAGAACGCTGCAGACAGGGCAAGAGAATGGGACGGCATCTCTATTTTAAGTCACTACACTGCTGTCAGTGGAGGTGTTGCTGTTTTATTTTCTAAAAGCTTCAAACCAATTTCTTATGATGTTGAAGAGATTAAAAAGGGCAGACTTTTGAAGGTTAGAGCTTTATTTGAAAATCATGTTTTTGTTTTTATTTGTGTATATGTCCCTACCTCAGGAGTTGAAAGAATGCTATTTTAAATACTCTCAATTTAACCCTGCAGAACTGTAATAGTGAAGAATTTTTGTTTCTGGGAGGGGATTTTAATTGTACAGAACAAAATTTTGATAGGAATCACATGGAGCCCCATGAACCATCCTGTAAGAGACTTATCCAAGTCATTAAAACACATGAGCTGTGTGATGTTTGGAGACAAGTTAATGGTAATTGTAAAGAGGAGGCGAGAAGCAGCTTTTCCTGGTTCAGGTAAGCGTTTATTTTCCTCACTGCAGCAAATACAGTCCTTCAAGGCTTTTACACTGTTCAATAACTCAGTCTAAAAAAATCCACAAGCTACTTCACAAAATAACTCAACTTTGCAACAATAAACTCTTGGCTTCACAATCAGTGCCCAGGCTCTCTCTCTCGTCTACTTACGGTCTGGCTCTATTTATGCCGCTCTCCCCATGCTCACTGAAATTAGAGACAGGTGTTAGACATAATTTAACTCAGGTGTAAGCGCCCTTACCGCTTTCTCTCTCCGGAGAGATGCTTGACCACGCCCCCGCTGCCACAGTAATCTAAGACAATATACTTGGTCTCATACCCGTGACAATGTTCTTTCTTTAGCTAGGCTGGATAGATTTTATGGTTTTAAACATCAATGTGGTATTTTTAGCAAATGTTTTATTGTCCAAGTTAGTTTTTCTGATCATAATATGGTGTGCTGTTAAACCAAATAGTGCTTACTGGCATTTTAACTGTTCTTTGTTAAATGATAAAAATTTTAAAGACACTTTTAAGTATTTTTGGGAAAACTTTAGAGCTACAAAGAACACTTTCCAATCTTTGAGACGGTGGTGGGATTTTGGTAAAGTACAAGTTAAACAGTTTTGTCAACAGCATACTCAAAATATCACTGTACAGTTATTGGAATCTATGAAAAACTTGGAGACATCAATAGTTAAACTTCAAGAGTTAGCCGAATTAACTGGGGAGAATAATGTTTTGGAAGCTCTTTCAATGAAAAAACTCAACTTGGTGATCTTTTAGGGGTTAAGGTGCAAGGAGCTCTAGTTCGGTCCCGTTTTCAGAATATTGACCAAATGGATGCTCCAACTAAAAGATTAATTCACGCACTATGCTCCGAATCTGGCATGTTACTATCTGACCCCATTGACATTAGAAAGAGAGCAGTTTGTTTCTATGAAAAGCTGTACAGCTGTGAATGTGTTGCAGAGCCTGACATTGACAATGTTTTGTTTTTAAACTTGACACAGGTGTCTGAGAAGGCCAACACGAAACTCAGTAAGGCCTTGAGCCTAGATGAGTTGTATAAGGCCCTTCAGGGCATGGAATCTGGGAAGGCTTCTGGCATCGATGGTCTCCCAGTAGACTTTTATAAGTCTTTCTGGACAGTGTTGGGGGAGGATTTGCTCGCGGTGCTCGATGAAAGCTTGGCTGAAGGGCAGCTGCTATTGAGCTGCCGTAGAGCAGTTCTTACACTCTTCCCGAAAAAAGGAGACCTGACAGAGATCAAGAACTGGCGCCCTGTGTCGCTTCTTTGTACGGATTACAAACTGCTCTCTAAAACTTTGGCAAATAGACTGATAGAAGTAATGGAGCAAGTCATTCATCCAGACCAGAGCTATTGCATACCTGGTAGGTCCATTTTTGATAATATTTCTTTAGTGCGGGATATTCTAGAGGTCTCCAAGTTGTTTAATTTAAATTGTGCCTTGTTTTCTCTGGATCAAGAGAAAGCGTTTGATCGAATTGAACATAATTACCTCTGGGAAAACTCTAACAGCTTTTGGATTCTGCCAAGATTTTGTGGAAATTATTAGAATACTGTACACTGATGTTGAGAGTGTGCTGAAAGTGAACGGTGGCTTATGCACTCCTTTCAAGGTTGGCAGAGGTGTCAGACAAGGATGTTTGTTTTTGGGAATGCTTTATTCAATAGCCATAGAACCATTTTTGAAGCAGATAAGGGTAAAGCTGAATGGGTTACATATACCTGGTTTTAATTGTAACATTAATTTATCAGCGTACGCTGATGATGGTATGGTAATGGTCAATAGTCAAAAAGATATAGAGATTTTGATGAAATTACCATTGTACAGAAAAATTGGGATGGGATTGTTGAAAAAGTTAAAGGACGATTAGCTAAATGAAATGGCTGGCCCCAAACATGTCTTATAAAAGGCGTACTTTAGTTATTAATAATTTAATTGCATCCTCTCTCTGGCATAAGCTGGCATGTATAGATCCACCTTTAAAACTGATGACTGAAATTCAAGCCTTACTGGTGGACTTTTTTTGGGATAAATTACACTGGATAACTAAGAGCATTTTATTTTTGACTAAAGAAGAAGGTGGACAGGGACTGTTACATTTGCAAAGCAGAACAGCAGCTTTCCGTCTGCAATTTATACAAAGACTTCATTCAGGGTCAAGTGACTTTAGTTGGAGAGCGGCTGCATGTGCCATTTTACAGAGCCTGGGAGGCCTACAGATGGATAAATCTCTCTTCTTTTTAGACCCCCTAAAACTGGACACTTCCAAAATGGCAATTTTTTATCACAATCTTTTTAAAGTATGGAGTCTTTTTAATCAACAAAGGACACCGTGCAAGAAATCACTCTTCTAGTTTTTAAGCGAACCCATAATACATGGAACCCGTTTGGATATTTCTGCAGTTGAACACAATTTTTCTGGACTAAACAATATACTTTACAAATCCAAGATCACCACCTTGAATCTTCTGTTAAATGTGGCTGGACCTAATTTTATGTATAGTGAACAAGTAGCTTCTCATTTGGGAATTTTTTCAACCTGTATAGTTGCTCAACTGTTAGCAAAGTGGCAGTCCGCTCTTACAGATGAAGAGAGACAATTATTAGCAAACTATTGTGCAGGAGTAAAAGCTCCTAACACTGAGGACCCTTGTCTGGCTATATACTTGTCTCCCAAACTAGATGATTGTATGGGTATGTTTTTAAAAACTGGGAAGTCTTTGTGTTTAGATTTCTTTTCAGTTACGGAGAAAATCTTGTACAAAGTTTGTGTTTTGGTTTTTAATAAGAACATTTTAGATAACAAAGTGGATACACTATGGTGTTCTTTCTTAAAACTGGATGATAATGTTAAGCCTGAATGGAGAATTTTGTATAAGCCACCGTTAACGAAGAGAGTAGGAGACATACAGTGGAGGGTTCTCCATGGAGCATTAGCTGCTAATGCTTTTATTTTGGTTTTAAATCCTGAGGTGAGCTCTGAATGTCCTTTTTGTTTTAAAAGAGAAACTGTTTTTCATGCTTTTATGGAGTGTTCCAGACTAAAGCACTTATTTATTGTATTAAGAAATTTATTTGATGTTTTTAATGAAACATTTTCCACAGAAATGTTTGTTTTGGGTGCTAAATATGTTCAGAAAAGACGAATGGATTGTCAATTATTGAATTTTATCTTAGGTCAAGCTAAATTAGCTATCTACTCAAGTAGGAAAAATAGGATTGAACAAAAGACTGGGCAGAAAGTTACTGCCTTGTTTTCAACTCTTGTAAAGTCTAGAGTGTTGATTGATTTTAATTTTTATAAATCTATGGATGATCTTATTTCTTTTGAACTAAAATGGTGTAGCAAAGGTGCATTGTGTTCTGTGTTTGAAGATGAATTGTTTTTCACACATTTTTTGTAATCTTATCTTTACTTTTCTCTATGAGATGATTTATACTTTGTAAACTGTGTTTTTTGTTTAAATTTTTGTAATAAAGATAATTTAAAATTCAATTCTCTCTCTCTCTCTCTCTCACGCACCCACCCACGCACGCACGCACGCACGCACGCACGCACACACACTTATACTGTATTTTTACTAAATGTTGCACTGACCTTTGTTACTAGATATAATTGGCAACAATTTTGAGGCTCTTTCAAGGACAGCAGTGAGATAATTCATAAAGCACAGCACATTCTATCTGACCTGTACATAAAACTCTCTGTCGAATAATTTTGGGATCTGTTTTAGCCTTCATAGAATGGTCACTGACAGAAAAAAGAAATATCAAATGCGAATGTGTGTGTGTGTGTGTGTGTGTGCGCGCATGCACATGAATCATATAACTAACATAAAACATACTTTTCTGGTTGTGAGAGGCTGGTGTTAACATTACCTCAGTTTACTTTGCTAGTTTAATTTCCTGTTTGAACTGTGCAGTGTTTATAGAGTGCAGGTGCTGATATTTTTATTATTACACAGCTCATTCTCTCTGTCCCAATATGATAACAGTCCAAAACAGAAGTGATCAAACCACACATAATAGCTCTTCTCTTCTCTTCTCTTCTCTTCTCTTCTCTTCTCTTCTCTTCTCTTCTCTTCTCTTCCCTTGCCTTGCCTTGCCTTGCCTTGCCTTTTCCTTTTGCTTTTCCTTTTCTTTCCTTTAGGGGTATTTGAATATATACTGTATATTATTATGTCTCTGAATAATACTTTCAACTTACATTTGTATTCTTACTTTGATTAGGATGTTTTGTTTGGATTTCCATCAAGGGATAGTTTGCCCAGATAAAATAATAATAATAATAATAATAATAATAATAATAATACATTTTATTTATCAGCACCTTTCATAGCACTCAAGGACACCTTACAGCATGAAAGCAACAATTAAGCAAGTTAAGATACAAAAGGAACAAAACATACAATTGGTTCAAGATAAGATCAATAAAACAAATACAAAAGTAACCTAAAACACAAGTATATTAATTATGTAATGAATAAGCTAATTTGAACAAATACATTTTTAACTGAGATTTAAACTGTGAGATAGAATCCAACTTATGAATATGGAGTGGCAATGAAATCCAAAGTTTTGGTGCAGAGCGACTAAAAGCTCTAGTTTAAATGTCGGAACAATCAATAAATCAGCAGTTGGGGATCTTATGGAACGCGATGGAATGTATGGTTGGAGAAGGTCTGAAAGATAAAGGGGGACCAAATTATGAGTAGCTTTAAAAGTTAGCAATAAAATGTTATAGTGGACATGATATTGAACAGGTAGCCAATGAAGTTGAAAAAGAATGGGTGTGATGTGTTCAGTGGTCTTTGTGTGAGTGACAATCCTTGCAGCTGAATTTTGAATTATTTGAAGAGGCTGAAGTAATTTGTCAGGTATACCAAATAGGAGAGAGTTACAATAGTCAATACGGGCAATACTACGTAAATGAAAAAAAAAAAGCAGTATGTGAGACATTATTAATATGAGAACCAAAGGAAAGTAAACCATCAAATATGACACTAAGTCTTTTTATTTGGGAGGAAGTGTTAACTGGACAGTCATCTATGATGAGAGTGAAGGGTGAAGTTTTGGATAAAGTTGACTTAGAACCAATAAGAAGAACTTTAATTTATTACTGCTGAGCATTAAAAAATTATTAGTCATCCAGGTTTTAATCCTTCAGACATTTGGTAAATTCAGGAGGGGGAAGGGAGGTACTGGGTTTTGTAGAAATATATAATTGAGTATCATCAGCGTAAAAATGGAAATGAATTATGTGATGATAGAAAATATTACCAAGAGGGAGCATGTAAATAATGAATAGGAGTGGCCCTAACACAGACCCCTGTGGAACACCCTGAATAACTGGGACTGGTTCTGATCGAACATTCTTAATCTGAAAATTTTTTTTCTATTGTTTAAATAAGATGAAAATCAAAGAAGAGCAGTGTTCGTTACCCCAATGCTAGCCAAACTATCCAATAATAATGAATGGCTGATAGTGTCAAAGGCAGCACTGAAGTCAAGGAGAACAAGGATGGACAGAAAGCCAGAGTCAGCTGCAAGGAGAAGGTCATTCATAATTTTGACAAGAGCTGTTTCAGTACTATGTTTTGAGTGAAAACCAGACTGAAAAGGCTCATAATGATTATTACTCTGTAAATGTGCTTCAAGTTGAGTAGCTACTGTTCGTTCAAGAATTTTCAAAATAAAGGGAAGATTGGAAATGAGATGGTAATTATTTAGATCAGTAGGATCTACATCAGATTTTTTTAAGGATAGGAGTAATTGATGCCATTTTTAATGACGAAGCAACAGTAGCAGTAGATAAAGAAGTGATTATTATAGCTGTAATAATGGGGGTTATTGAGTGAATGCAGGCTTTAACCAAAATAGTAGGCAAAGGGTCAAGTGAACAAGTGGAAGATTTAGACTTTATAATAAGTTTAGTAATATATTCTATTGATGGAGGTTCAAAGGTAGATAGTTGTGGGCAACCATATTTGCCTATTCCAAACTAGGTAATCGCTAGACATCGAAGCAGAGCAAGCCAATTGTTGATGGATATTAGCAATTTTAGACCTAAAGAATCCCGCAAAGGCTGAAACTAGGGGAAATTAAGTGAGAAGAAACAACTTCTGGAGGCTTCAGGAATTTGATAACAGTCCTAAACAAAATCTGTGTGTTACTCTGTTGAGAACTAATAATGTTTGTGTAAAAAGATGATTTAGCAAAATTAAGTGCAGTCTTGTATGAGATCAAATGATCAGAGTACATCTGTATGGTGATGGGGCGTGGTCGTGCATCTGTCTGGGGGAGAGATGGAGTGGTGTGGCTTGTCAAACTGGTTGACATGATTTCTAACAGCTGTTTCTCATTGCAGTGATACTGGAGAGACGCCTTAAAACAGCAGAGCATGCCAGAGAAGGGAGAGAGAGAACAAGTGTGCAGTGTTGCCAAACTGCTGACATTGTGTCTACTGAAGCTTTGTGTTGCATTGTGTGTTTGTAAAAAGTTTGCTTATTTTCTGAGAGTGAATTATTGAACTGAGTAAAAGAACCTGAAAAGAGTGCATCTGCTGCACATTCAGAGGAATAAAACGTTACCTAAAGCATGTCACTGCTCCCCATCTCCTCCTTCCCATACCCAAACTTGAAGTTATTGTTACAATCTGTTTGTGTACAGCAAGTCCAGTTCTTTTATACAATCACTCCAATCGACGACCTACAGCTTTTTGGTGCCAGAGTTTAGATGTATACCATGGAGAAGAATGAACAAATAAACTGTACGGGTTTTCATAGTAGCCAGAGTGTCAAATATATGAGCGAGACAATCATTATAATAATTTACCAATTCTGATGTGGAGGAAGTAACTAACAGAGTGATTGATCATTCTATCAAGATCATTAAGATTGACGTTTTTAATATTGCGGAATGATATACAACAATTTGGTTTAACTTTTGATAAGGGAACAGAAACTTGTGGTCTGAAATGGGAAGTTCAAAAGAAGTAAAATTAAAAGGCGAAACATCAGAACAGCAAACTAAATCTAAAATATTACCTTTATTATGTGTTAAAAAATTAACAAACTGACTAAGGTCAAAACTATCCAAAACAGAATTAAAATCCTTATATTGAGAATTATCCTGTTTGGGTTTAACTATTCTTTTCTGTTTTGCATTTGAATTTGTTATATTTTAGGCAGAGCATGTTATAAACCATGCAAAAGTCACTCAGCTTCTCTTTTCCACACGCACTAACTCATAAACAGGGGTTTTCCATTCATTTATATTTTTCTTTACTGTTTTTTTTTTTTTTTTTTACTGTAATATTGAACTAATTCTATTTTCTATCCCCTAACCCTACCCCCACCACTACCCCTAAACTTCACCCTGATTGAAACCAGGCCATCATGAGAACAATTCATTTTATGCAGTACAATCTTATATTAATAATTTCTCAGAAAAACTCCCCTTTAATTGCAAAGGTCCATCAGAAAAGACAGTTCATTTGTTTGCAAGTACTACATACACAGATACTGGAAATTACATATTTTACAGTAACTATGAACAGTTCTAAAGAGACACCTCCTCCTCATTGTCCCAAAGTCTTCTTGGATAGTGATACACAAGTCTTATAATGTGTATATAAAAAAGAGCAGTTGTCAACTTGTGGGTCAGAGTACAGTCTACATGATTTGCACTTAATTCAGAATGTCCTCACTTAGATGACTGAGTTATACTGTAAGAGGTTCTCTAAGTTTCCAGAATGACTGCCATCTATAATTACACAATAAATCTTCACAACCATAACAATATTAATATTAAACACATGAGTCTGATAAATGAATTTTGGCTAAATTAATTTGTAATAGGTATTGCATTATTTAAGAAGAGGAAATACATCCATAGTGCTTTGGATTGGATAAATGGGGATTTTAGACACTCAGACCATACAGCATTCGGTCCTGTTGACTCAGGAGTAACAGGGGAGTGCTGAGCCTTGTAGATAGAAGATGAATGGACCTGCAGGAAGGATTTAGGCCTGGTTGTAGCCAAAGTAGATTAAATTGGACAGTTGTGTAGATATAAAAAAGAACTCACTCTAAAAGATACTTTTTAAACCTTCTGATCACTACTGGTAGTCTCATTCATAGGCATCTCAACCAAACATGTTTTAAAGAATTAACTGCTGCTGTTGCAAAATAGTGAATTTGTAAGACAATATACAGTCAGAAGAGAACAGAAGGAAAGAAGTACTGCAGCGACATTTCAATGATGCTTTATCCAAAAGGGATACAAAAGGCCACCTAAAGCTCTATGAAGTGAATCTAATTTTACACTACATGCAGTTATATTATTCCAAGCCAAATATAACATATGCTTTTCATAATTTTTCTGTGACAACAAATAGATACATTGCAATATATAGCCTACTGCCAGGTCAGAAATTAAGGGGGGCTAATTAAGTGCCACCAAAAATTCCCCTGAAATTCAAAATGTGGGGGCAAAAAATACCGTCGTAGTGAATACTTCCGTTTTGTTTTTTTTGTTTTTTTTTGGGTAGCATCTGATATAGTTCCTAATATTCTAATATTTTACTATAGTTATGCATATTATGTGTTGATGATTGAATTCTTTGGGTAAGAGGTAATAAATTCTCAATCTTGAGAATTGTACTAATGTATTGATTAAATGTATGTATTTGACATAAACGGATGAGACACTAAATGGTTAGAAAAATATGCCATTTTAAAGAAAAATTTGCAAATATTGCCCATTAATGTAAAAGTTAATTTCAGACATTGACACACTGTTTAAAAGTTGTTTTTAAGGGTTATATTATGTTTTTCTCAATCACTTTGGCTCAATTCTCAAATTAGAATTATTTTTTTCAAAACATTAAGTTCAAATCTCTGAACAATTAGTTTCTTGTTCACACCAGATTTGAATTTCTTATTCAAGCAAATTGCACGTGCTTTGGCACGTGTGCAAAAGAGTAAGTACAATTGTCTACAATTTGCACAATAACTAAATGCACATGGCTTGCTGATCAAAACTGATGAGTTGATTCTCAGTGAAATTGTCATACTTTTCACAACTTCTAAACATTCTTTCATTGTGTGAGCCATCACATGCAAAATGATCCATTCAGTTATCAAAATCTGTCAGACATATTCCATAAATATCTATGACATGGAATGTTTGTGATGTCTACTAAATCTCTGGCCAGACCAACAAGAGCAACAGGATGCCCACCAAGAGGATGGGAACTTGTAGTGTTACGTACTGCGAGGTACAATTTATTGTTTTTTACAAAACTACCACAGGTTTTTTCATTGTTGCATTTGTTTTATTACTATTATTTTTTTTTTTCAAATTATTATTTTTTTGTTGCATGGATGTCATTTTGTGGCAATTTTCTCTTTACTGTATATATGACTTTACATGTAAGAAAAGTGTAAAAATTGACATGCAAATGTGAATTTTGTTTATATGTAACACATTACTACAAAAATAAATTTACTGTAAACATACAAATGTGCATATCCTTTTTCTGTGTACTACAGTATTGTACAGTACTGACTTTTCCCAGTAAACATTTACTTACTGTTGAAATCGCTATCTAAAAAGCTCAGTGTGATACACAATAGCATTCAACTAGACAAAACTGGCATTCTTGTATAGTACAGTAAGCAGGTAGTGTCAACAAAAAAGTAGAACAAAAATTAAATTTGTATATTACAAACATTTCCAGGGTTGACTGCCATGGTGAAAAAACATCTAAACATTTTGAAAAAAATCTTTTTATTTTGGTGCCACTGGCCAATTTACTGACACAGTAACTAGGTTTTGAAGCATGAATTAAATGTTTTACTAAATTTTGCAGACATGCAGTAGAGTTGTGATGTCCCATAAAACAGTTGACAATTGCACTTACAGTTTAGAGAATGTTAAGACTGTTTCAAAAAATGATACAAAGCGATTGAGAAAAACTGTAAATTGAATAAGATCCTTAAATGGATAGTTCACCCAAAATGAAAATGTAATTATTTACTCACCCTCATGTTTTTCCAAACAATTACAACTTTATTTATCTCCATGGAGCACAAAATGAGAAATGTTGGAGACTGTCAGCCTCAATTTTTTTCCATACAATGAAAGGGAATGGTGACTGAGACTGTATGTCCCTAACATTTTGCCAAACATTCCCCTTTGCATTTCATGGAAAAAAGAAAGTCTTTTTTTTTAGGGTTTGGAACAATATGAGGGTGAGTAAATGTTGACTGAACATTCATTTTGGGGTGAACAAACTCTTTATTTTAACAACTGCATGTTACCACTTTTTAAACTGTATGAAATGCAAGACTCTTTGCTGAACGCAAAGAAATCATTTGATGAATGTCTGATTATAATCCTCCGGCCAAGACTTGATACTTGCTACATGCTTTCACAATAATTTTTCCCAATACAATATCCATATAAGCCCTTTCCTACAATAGTTTAATGTGTGTCATATGTTTATGTATCCTCAGTAAGTGATCATGCATATAATCACTATCTCTTTTTGTGGTGAGTCAACCTCTGTTCCCACAGCAATTACAAAGCTTTCATGCGCTGCAGCTAGCTTTACTATGGAAACCACATTGAGGATATACCAAAGAATTGAAAGCAATTAAAACAAAGAATAAGTCTAAATAGCGGGGTAAAGGGAGAGAAAGAAAAAGAAAGAAAAAGATTAAATTAGCCTCTTCAGACAGCTTGTGCTTATTCTGACTGCTAGCTTTTATGTCTGATCCTGTTTTGGCACACATCATGGCTAATATTCCTATCATTCTATTTCATCTAAGTCAGCCAAACAACAGGTCTGTAACATCTTTCATTGTGACATCACAGCATGCAGGACTAATGAAAAGTAACGAAAATAAATGTATTGTATTGAGCATTTCGGTATACCTTGAAATTACACTATAAAATAAATTATACTGGTTATATCTATGAATGTGTGATCTGCTTGTGTGGATGTGGTTAGAGTGTTTTACGCATTTCTGGATGATTTTGTTGAGAGACCATAATTCCTCTGTCTAATTCCAATTGCTTACATTCATTTTGTAGTAGATGTTTTTCTTCATGACGGTTTACATTTTGGTAATGATTCCACCACATGAGTACACCTAAAGGCCTTCAGTGTAATTTGCAAGTTCTGTGGACAGAAATTTTGTTTTTGTTTTTTTTTTGGGGGGGGGGGGGTATTTTCTCCCCTTTTCTCCACAATTTGGTATACCCAATTCCCAATGCTTTCTAGGTCCTCGTGGTGGCGTAGTGACTCGCCTCAATCCGGGTGGCGGAGGACGAATCTTAGTTGCCTCCACGCATCTTATCACATGGCTTGTTGAGCGCGTTACCGTGGAGACCTAGTGCGTGTGGAGGCTCACGCTATTCTCCTCGGCATCCACGCACAACTCACCACGTGCCTCACCGAGAGCGAGAACCACATTATAGCGACCACGAGGAGGTTAACCCAACATGACCCTAGCAACTGGGACAACTGGTTGCTTAGGAAGCCTGACTGGAGTCACACAGCACACCCTGGATTTGAACTTGTGACTCCAGGTTTGGTAGTCAGCGTCTTTGCTTGCTGAGCTACCCAGGCACCAGAAATGCCTTGTTGATGAGAGAGGTCAACAGAGAATGGCCAGACTGGTTCAAACTGACAAAGTCTACGGTCAATCAAATAACCTCTCTGTACAATTGTATTGAGAAGAATCGCATCTCAGAATGCTATTCTGAGATGTGGGTTGGCACTGTTTTGGCGGCATATGGGGGACCTACTATTAGGCAGGTGGTTTTAATGTTGTGGCTGATCGGTGTATATAAGTAGAGGGGTCTTAAAGGTAAAAAGGTTGGGAACCACTGGTTTGGCACATATTTTTATAAAAAAACAATAAAAAAAAACAGCATATACAGATGCAGAATTGCTTCTTTGTGTAGTTTATGTCATATAAAATATATTTACATTGTATAACTTTCATGAATAACAAATTAAGCATTATTATATTATGGACGATTAAAACTGAAAATACATTAATGTAGTTATGAATGTCATGAAAGTTTGATTTGAAAGATTTAAATGTTGAAGAACTAGATACTAATCTGTTAAGAATTAGGCTTACCTACAGTATATGTTTGTTAATGGCAAATGGAAGTATATAGTGTCATCAATATATTATTAGTTTATTAGTAGCTTAAGGAGATCCGTCAGGACTGATGTAATTTGGTGCTGCCTGTAAGGTTAATTTAAGAAATAATAATAATAATAAAAAACAAAATAATAAAAAAAAAAAAAATGTAAAAACTCAAGGGGTTGGGACCACCATAAGACTGGAATAAATTTGGGCACTGACTGCAACGAAAAACTGCAATTTGTAGAATAACCCATAATTACAAAGAACCTCATTAGTGTTCCATTCCTGAGCATTATGGACAGGCATTAAATGTTTCCAGCAGCAACATAGGCTGCAGGTGCTGTGCAATCAAATGTGCATGACTATACTGCTGTTCCAACCAAACATAGATTCTTTGGTAATGCAGTGGAGCCTGCTATAACTGCCAAGCCAGCATGCCCAGTGGGATAGAAAACTGTATTTCAAAATCATAAAAGACAAACTAGGCAGAATACAAAAGGAGTCAAGAGCAGCAAAACACTGTGTCTTTCTTATTTCAGACAAAGTAAGCCAAGCAATTCCTTAGACATGCAACTTGTCCATTCTGGTTTCTCCCAGTAATGACCCCACCATCATACTTTGAGCTAGGGAAGGATCTGCCCTCTATGGTTCCATCACCCTTTTAAAAGGTCTGTCATTTCTCCTGGTTTGCATATCTCCCGCTTGCATACATAGCCAGAGTTCTTTTTGTTCTGCATTGCAGGAGGCTTGGTATTAAAAGCCCTCAGTGCAAGCATGCCATGCACCATCTGAGCAATCAGGGCTAATGATAACAAGCAGGCTAAGAGGTGGCACTCCTGAGGTACCTCAAAGAGAAGCAGTCCACATGTGACATCTGAATGTTGCCAATTAGCAGCAAGATCATAATGATCGGTTTAGCTTCCTCATAATAACAGGAGGGAGAGTCTGAAAGATAAATGTTCTGAAACAGGTGTCTGTCTTATGGGCTTGGGAACTGTCATGTCTGTATGAGTGAACATGGTTTGACAGGAGAGAAACTGACTGTTCATTTGAGTAGATTTGGAGGTGATAGATTTTAGTGTGCTCTGATATTTGTGAGAATAGGGTGGGATTCGAAGAGGCAGATGAAATCAGAGCTGAACAGAGAGATAGAAAGACTGAGGGATGAAAGATTCCCAATCAATGAATCTGCTAATCTGATAAAATCTATCTTCACATTGTGTGCAAAGTAGTAACATGCAGTATATATACATACATACATATATACATATATATATATATATATATATATATATATATATATATATATATATATATATATATATACACACACACACACACACACACACACACACACACACACAGTATATTTGAATAAAACCAATTAATTTAGATGTTACCACATGAAGAACATCCTGTATTTTAAGTTATCTGACAAAATGTTTTTACAGTGTAGAGCTGAATTAAGCTAAATTCTAGGGTAATGCATTATTGTAGACTGTAAAAAGTGGTGGCCTGCAAGTGTTACCTTGGCTTAAGGAGCTATTTCTACCTCACATAACATAAAAAATTAGCTTTTTTTAAAAATATAACCCTATTATACTGTATAACCCCATACATATTAACCCTAGAATGCATATGCAACCTTACCCCCCTTAAATGCAAATGTAGGTTGAAAAAGAACCATGTGTGCTTATGCTAGATGCTTATTCTTTATTAAAATCTTTATTTTTTTTCAAGGAAAATGAACTCTAATGATAATTGTACTAATATTTTACATATTTAAATGGTTGATATATATTTTATTACATTCTGAAGAGTTCCACATGGTGACAGAGTAATAAAGGCTATATAACAGAAATATGAGCAATTTCAATATGTGGTGTGGAGTATAAATACAATGCATTAGGAGTATTTGTATCCCTAAAAATGTAGTTCTGAACTTGTAAAATGACAACCTTATGTACTCTATTTTGCAGTAGGACACTACATTTCTATATTACATGTATTTGTTGCTTGGAGTGGTGAGGCTTACTGATTAAAGAAATGTTGCAGGTTTAAACACACTTAGAAGTGGTCCAGGAGCTATTAATATTGTGCTCTTATTGTGAACTAGAAATGTAACCTTAGGTTGCTACATGGGGACTGTGCCTGTAATGGGTATAATGCATGCACTTTGTAAAAAAGCATAGGCTGAATGACAACTTTCAATACTTGTGTCACGTTTAAATGTGTTTTTGTTCATGTTTTGTGTTCATGTCTTTTATTTTGGAAGTTAGTTCCTGTTTTATTGTCATGTGATTTCCTGTTCCCTCATGTGATCTTGTCATGTGTTTCCCCTGTTCATGTGTCTTGTTTTCATTGGTTCATTGTTTAAGTATCTTGTTAACAGTCTTGTCTTTTCATTGGTTTATGTTTATTAGTCTTGTTATCTTGTTTACAGTTCTGTCTGTTGATTGGTTGTCATTGTCATGTGTTTGCCCATGTCCTTGTATTTAAGCCCTCATGTTTGCCATAGTCCTTAACAGGTATTGTTTGGTGTAATGTTGTTCCAGTCCAGTCCAGTCCAGTCCAGTCCAGTTTTGGTTTCACAATTTGGATTTCACATTCTGGAATATATTTCATGTTGTAAATAAACTGCACTTGGGTTCTCACTTCATCATTGTCTTCATCAGCCTGTCATTGTCATTGCAAGCAATGTTACAACTTGCATATGCCACATAAATATGAGCATGATAATTACATAACAAATAGAAACTGAAAACAATCAATGTATTACAAGGGTTATACTCATATTAAATGCAATACCATGGTAAACACATATGGGTCAAAAGAGATCTACATACAGTACAGTACTGTATGCATTCTAAGGGTTATGATACAAACTCTTACATTTAAAAAAAAAAAAAAAAGTCAGTTCACATGGTCAAAGAAAAATTATTCAAATAATACCTGGAGTGGCAGATCAAAAGAACACTTCATGTAAAAGTTATAGTCAAAAGTAGATGAGCATGCAATTTTTGGCTCACATATGCATAGGGTTAAATCATAATTTTGACTTTTATGTTACTATATGAACTTTTTAGGTTATCTGATAAAACTTTTTGTTTTTTTTCAGGAATGCTTCGCCCCAAACCATTTTGAGATCTTTTAAAATCTTATGTGACTGCATGCAACAGTGCAATCAAGACAGAGACAGAGATAGATAGAAAGCACTGAGCCAAGGGCAGAGTCCTCTGGCTCTTTAGCCTGTTTGAGAGCACAGATTTGGTAGCAATTCTTTGCAGAGAAAGACTCATCACACACACGTGGCTTGAGACCTGCAGGGGATTTGACATTTTCACTAGAAGAAAATGAGCAACATCTAAAAAAAGATTTGAAACTGTGACCCATCACATTTAGCTCATTGCATGAGGCAGTGTATTTAAAATCCTGCTTAGGGGGAACTCATGTCTGTTAATGATCAATTGAAAATGTACCCAGCCACTGAATGTAATTTAGTGTGTCAGAGTGCATGACTCATATGCTTGTAAATTGAAATCGTTGTTATTAATAGTGAATGGATTTCATAAACAGTGGATGGTAGGCTAGATGTTCTCAATATATCATCATCATAAGCAATAAATCCTTTTATCTGTAATGGTGGTAACAGCAGGCCTTTATTTTGATGTTGGTCGAGTCTGATGTGCAACATTTATCACTGCATGTTCACTATGTACGTCACTTTTCATATCCCGGATTTTGCACCTTGACAATATATGCAGCATGCATGCTTCCTATTTCCTGCCCATCTTTATGATGGATGTATGTTGAAGGATCGTTCATTTTTGCAGTCATAAAAGGGGCGAAATCTTCTCGCACAACGATATCATAACCTCATTGACGTAGACAGTGATAATAAATAATGAATTTTGTCCCTCATCACGTGGAGAAAGCGTCTGAATAATTTAACCCCTACGTTACTACACGAGTGTATTTTCCTCTCTGTGCGTGCGTGCCCGAGGACGAAGCGTGCAATGCAGCATCAGTGATGTAGCATCCCTCCCTACCACGACCTTAATCCGTAGAATGATGGTTTCTTTGCTTCTGGCTCTTGAAAAATCATCGTTAGTGTACATGTGCATTTTATGATACGCAAACGGAAATGCCTCCTGCTTGGGTACCACCTGCCTTTGGAGTACGCCACCGTATTACTCAGCTCTGAAACGTATCCCAGCACATCAGCATCGGCACATCTGGACAGCGGGCACCCTTGAAGGTAAGAGATGACCGAAGCCAGATACTGGGGCAGCCAAAGTGCAGCCTACACCTTGAATATTTCAGCAGGAGTTAGGGGCAGTTCACACCGAACGCGCTCGTGCGCGCGTTTTTTCAATTGTTTCAAAGGTAAACATGTACTTGACGGACGTCTTTGACCCCTTATGCGACGTCTTGCTATTTATTTATTTATTTTTTTCCAGAATTGCGCGTTTTTAAACGCCGTGCCAAGTTAAAAAGAACTTCAGATTTCAAAAATGCGTCGCGAGACACCTGCGTTCTGTTCTGTTTATTGCGTTGTGACTTTTAACGCGTTCGATTTAAACGGCCGCAGAACCTTACACGAACTAATGATTGTTGTTATCAGCCACAAAGAAACAATGTAAAGGCGCAAGATTATTTTAATAGGCCAGCAATAAAAAAAATAAAAAAATAAAAATAGGCTACTTGGTCTTTTTAAAAGAACAGCCTGTGTTATGCTGTTTAACTTATTTTTTATTTATTTATTTATTTATTTATTTATTTTAACTGATTCAGATTCTCAATGTTGGATGAAAAAGTGATTTTCAGGACAATCTCTGCCATTCCACATTGACGCTTGAAAAAGAAACACGATCGAATTTTTATATAAACCGGCTCGTTTTCACGGGAGGGGCAGAACGAGATGGCTATCAAATGAGTGTGTACATTTCAACAACAAGCCCCTCTATTCCCATTTCCTCAACAGATGGAAAAATGGCGTATTTAAATGATTTATGACTGGGTTTTTAGATATGCAATGCCATATTTTGATCACATCGCCTGTAAATATATCTGTTGCAAAGCGCAGACGTATAGTGGGAGCTGTAGGCATTGAATCGGGGTTAATCTCCAGTGACATGATGGCAGTTACTCATGGATGCAGCTTTGTTTATAATCGGGCGTAGAAAATGCAGCGGTGAGTCCTGCTATTGCCGTCTTATTTTCTACTAGCGCTGACCATGGTGCTGAAATATACACATCCTTATTTGTGTATTGTGAAGTTGTTGTTACTATAATATTAGGCTAACATTTAAAAATAGTTGTCTGTATATACTTGATCGAAAGAAAAGTAGGTTATAATATGCTACTGAACCTTTTGTTTCTCTTCCTTTGTAGGAATTAGTTGTAGTAACCTCCTTAGGAGTGGTCTGATATTTGGTAATTGTGCATCTGACTGATCTTTAAACAGTTCATTAGACTGCATCTCTGTAAAACAAGGTCTTAATTAAACAATGATTATTTATTGTTGGTTGCTACCATGTCTTCAAACTGCATAGATAAATATAACCATTGCAATTAACTGAATTAAAATACATGCAAATGAAACAGAACAGAAAATTGAATGCAGGCAGATTAATTGGTGGGGAATTAAAGTGCTTGTTAAAACATGTCTCAATAAATTTAAATGGATGCACCTGTGAATGCATCAGTTCAAAGTTGTAGGCAACTGAAAAGGTGCATGCCTGCAATTTGCCTTTTGAACTCTGACTCATGAGTTGTACATGAGTGTGACTCACTTGTTTTCTCAATGGGCTGCTCTCTACATGCTCCCCCTCGCCACCATTGTGATGTCACTCATTCTGTTTGAGCACACACTGTAATACAATTAAAGACCTTCCGTCAGTTAGGACTACCTACAGCACTGCGTGGTTAATGGTAGTGAGACGCAACACAATCTGGGCAACTGAGGAGAAATTACTCATAAAATCCTGCCTGTGGTGATCTGTGTCATAATATAATCTCATTAGGCAGACCCAACATGAAAAATGACTGTCTGAATATAGAGTCTTTAAAACACAGTATTTGTAGAGTAAATTGCGTGACAACATGCAGTATGTTACAATTTATGAACCATTTTCTATTGCCAAGCAGTATTAAGTCATTAAGTTAATTATATGTAAGGCTGATAATATAAGGAGAATAGGGTGGTTAGCACTGTCGACTCACAGCAAGAAGGTCCAGGGTTCAAGTCCCGGTTTAACTGGGCCTTTCTGTGTGGAGTTTGCATGTTCTCCCAGTGTTCGCGTGGGTTTCCTCCAGGTGCTCCGGTTTCCCCCACAAGTCCAAAAACATGCAGGTTAAGTGAATTGGAGACTCTAAATTGCCCCATAGGTGTGAGTGAGAGTCCCCCAGCCACTAGGGGTTTTATCAGGAAGGGCATCTGGCATAAAACCTGTGCCAAGTCAAATATTCAGATCACAGATGGTCTGCTGTGGCGACCCCTAACGGGAGCAGCCGAAAGAAGAAGAAGAAGAGGGTACCTTATTGTTAGTTAATGACAGCTGACCATGCATAGCCATTGTCATTGTTGCCTGAAAATCATATTGTTGCTGTTACTAACAGATAGCTATATCATGCTGCAAAACCCCCCAAACTGAGTGCTGTAGTGAAATACTTTATTTGGTTTTCATTTGATCTTTGTGTCCTGAGACTTACATAGAGATGTGAATCCTACTGGAGAATGAGCAATAAATCTGATGGGCTGAAATGGTGTTAGCCTTTGTGCCAGGCAGATTCACTCCACTTTATATAACAGTGCAGCACCCAGAGGAGGAGGGGAGAAGAGAGAAGGACAGGAGAGCAGTAAGGAATTGCACTAAAGCCCTGGGCAAGGATCCTGCTGTGTGTGGTTGCAGACAAGTTTTATCAAAAGTGAAGGCTCTGCTTTCAAAGAACTTTAAACAGGTCACAAAAGTGTGACAACTGCATGGCAAAGTTATGTGAACATGATACAGACACGTCTTACTTGCCTGAGGCATGAGATGTTGCGATCATTGCAAATTTAATGTCAATCCACATTTTAATCTGTGAATTAGTGGGTCTGGTGGGTCGCAAGTCTGTTCTTGGATAACATGGAACAGGAAAAAACAACGATAAATGCTAAACTAGGTGTACATTAGGAAAATATAGGATTGCAAAATAAATAGGTTTATCAGTTTTTTAAAGGGAGGAGAAAATGTTTCCTGTGTCTTTTGTTGTTGATGTCAAAGGCCATGTGTCTGGTCAAACTCTACACATTTTGATGCAAATGTATTTGTCACTTGGGAGGGAAGCTCACCAAATGAGGCAGATGCCAACATGGACAAATTATGCAAGGTAAAAGAAAATTCAACCCAGGCTACGTTAAAGGGATAGTTCACCCAATAATGAAACATCTCTCATCATTTACTCACCCTCATGCCATCCCAGATGTGCATGACATTTTTTCTTCTGTTGAACACAAACAAAGATTTTTAGAGGAATATCTCAGCTCTGTAGGTCCATAAAATGCAAGTGAATGGTGTCCAGAACTCTAAAGGTCTAAATATCACATAAAGGCAGTATAAAAGTAATCCATACAACTACAGTGGTTTAATCAATGTCTTCTGAAGCGATCCAATCGGTTTTAGGTGAGAACAAACCAAAATATAACTCCCCTTTTCGCTGTTCATCTTGCCATTGCAGTCTCTAGGCACAATCAAGATTTGAAGCTCGATTACACTTCCTAGTGCTTGACGTATGTGCAGAGCGCCAGATGGTGCTATAGGAAGTGTAAGTGAGCTTAAAATCACAATCGCCAAGGAGACTACTGATGTCAAGATTTATCAATGTCATCTGAAACGATCCAAACATTTTTTGATGAGAACAGACCAAGATATAACTCCTTTTTCACACTGTAAAAAAAAATAGTGTGAGTTTACAGTAAATTCCTGGCCACTATTTGCATGACTTTCACAGTATAATTAACAGAAGTATTTTGACAATTTATTAAAATTAAAAGACAACTGTATACTGTGACTTCACAGTGAACAGGACCAAGAAATGACTGTCATTTAGCAGTGCTGTGCTGTAGAATAACAATGATCTTCTGTATTTTTTTTTATCTACAGTGTTTGTTAATTGTCACCATCATTGAGATTTGTATGCTGAGTGTTGATTTCTGTGCTTGCCTGTTTGACAACTTATGATAAAAAGTTAATGAGCGATAAAACCAACCATATTATAGCCTAGCTTTGCAAACATC
The DNA here is from genome assembly GCF_019703515.2 of Myxocyprinus asiaticus. Taxonomy (NCBI): domain Eukaryota; kingdom Metazoa; phylum Chordata; class Actinopteri; order Cypriniformes; family Catostomidae; genus Myxocyprinus; species Myxocyprinus asiaticus. The sequence continues at coordinate 29,139,871 of NC_059348.1, forward strand.
CTTTTCTCATTGTTCCTTTAAAATTGTTCTATTTCTTTACTTCCAATGCATCATATAGTGTTGGCTTTACATTGTGGTCTGACATAAAGTCCACCAATAATTGACTTATTTTCATCATACATACACAGTACAATAAATTGTGTTCTTAAATACAACTGCAACAACTGGGAGAAAATTTATTAGAAATTAACAAGTTAAGGTCCCATCCAAAAGGAACACTAAACACGCTAATGGTGACTTGTGTTGTGACGGAAAATGACCTTGCCTGCATTGATTTTATTGTAAAGTACTGATACAATATTTTATTGTAAGAAATTACGATCTTGAAAAATCCTGCCAATTTTTTACAGTGCACCTTGATATCAGAAGTCTTCTTGGCGATCGTGATTTTAAGCTCACTTACACTTCCTATAGCACCAACATAAGTCAAGCACTAGGAAGTGTTATCGAGCTTGAAATCTTGATTGTGCCTAGAGACTGCAATGGCAAGTTGAACAGTGAAAAGGAGTTATATTTTGGTTTGTTCTTACCTAAAACCGATTGGATCGCTTCAGAAGACATTGATTAAACCACCGGAATCAAATGGATTACTTTTATGTTGCCTTTTTGTGATATTTGGACCTTCAGAGTTCTGGCCACCATTCACTTGCATTGTGAGGACCTACAGAGCTAAGATATACCTCTGAAAATCTTCTTTTGTGTATTGCAGAAATAAAACTGTCATGTACATCTGGGATGTAGTGTGATTAAATGATGGGAGAATTTAAATTTTTTGGGAAAACTATTCCTTTAAATAAGGGTTCACTTGCAGCAAGAATAAATATGGTTTGTGCCAAGCACAATTTGTCTTGTGCAGTGAATTATTGGCTTGATAAATATATTAAATCAATAATAATAATACATTTCAGTGTTTGATATTAAGGACATTTTTGTTTGCTTGTGTACGATAAGCAATTTTGGTTTGCCACTTGCAGTTAAACCAACTGAGAATTTATTATTTGTAATATGACAGGAGAGTATTCTATAACCTTACTTAAACATTACAAAAATATACATAAATCAGTTACATTTAAGATAATGTTTAATTCTGGTGCCGAGGGCTGTTGCTAAGAAGGCAATTATGACTATCCTCATCCTGATATTTTAAATCAGCAAAAAAAATGTGTTTTGAGGACAGCCTGTTGAACAGTCTGTTCTCTCTTTTACCAGAGGCTCAGCCTCCCTCTGCCAGGGTTTATGTTGGCAGTGTTGTGAAATTAAAGAAAGTCTTATACAGTCTGAGTACCTCCATATTACTGGAGCAGTGCACGCAGTTCTACTTACCATTTCTAAACACCATCTGCTGTGGCTGTAGCTCTGGTGTATTTTTCGACATCTTACAGTCTCTCATTAAAATAAAAAGCAACAAAACTGTGGGATAGAAGATCTCTATCTCTTATTCTGTCACCACACAAGGAGAAATCATGCAGGTGAGAAGGCTTTTATTGACTTCAGTACCCTTTTATATAGGGAGATTATAGGGTAGAATTATGCAGTGTGAACTGTGGGCAACTAATTGGGATATCTGTTTCTCATTTGGAATTGTGGGTGCAAATGCCACAACGAAAAAAAAAGCCTTATTTTCTACTTTCTATCAATGTGTGTTTACTTGCATGAAGGTATTTCATGTCTTAGAAATTTACATTAAAACTAGAAAAGCAAAGTTGCCTGAAAAAACTGCCTGAATTTTAAAGATAGATAGATAGATGGATGGATGGATGGATGGATGGATGGATGGATGATTACGTTTTTGTTCCTGTTGGCCGTTCAAGGCTTCACATGCACAGCCAGATACAAATAATGAGTAAACAGATCAATAATCACCATAGACATTGAGGTGGACAATTTTCGGATTAATGGTTGACTGATATGTGTCAATCATTTTCAATGATTGATTCTTAAATTATTAAATTTGGTCACCCCAGTCTTGAACATGTGAGTACATTGATGACATCAATTTGATATGAGCACCCCTGTTTGCTTCAAGTATGCAGACAGGTCTGTATCAGATACTGCAGTTTATTTATAGCAGATGCACACTGGCAACAGTTCAATCAATCAGACCTCCTTAACAAAAGACATAAAATATTCCCACTCTCTTTACGCACATGGATCTCACAGTGGAAATCAATCCCTCTCACATTACCTGCAGATGTAAAATCGGCCATCACAATTATACTGTTGATTCGGACTCCTACATGACAGCCATGGCTGGTTTAGGTTAACTTGATGTCAAACTCAGGGTCCATCTGTTTGCTCTCGTTTTGTTTAAATTGTGTTATGAACAATCGGCACTGACTGGCTCTTTAATGAAATAAAATAATTGGTTTAAACTCTGTATATCCTTTTTGATCATAATCCAGATATAAGGTGATGCTGTCATGTTTATGTGTTTTGTTCTTGTTTTCATGTGTTTTATTTTCAAGTTTAGTTCCTGTTCCTGTCATGTGATTTCCTGTTCCCTCATGTGATCTTGTCATGTGTTTCCCCTGTTCATGTGTCTTGTTTTCATTGGTTCATTGTTTGATTATTTTGTTATTAGTCTTGTTTTTTCATTGGTTTAAGTTCATTTAGTCTTGTTATCTTGTTTATAGTTTAGTCTTGTGATTGGTTGTCTTGTTTACCTGTTACCCATGTCCTTGTATTGAAGCCCTCATGTTTGCCATTGTCTAGTGTCAAGTATTGTTAATGTAACATAGTCCATAGTCCATAGTCCTGTCAAGTTAAGTTTAGTTAAGTCGTTCATGTTTATGTTTTGTTTTGTTCACATTTATAGTTAGGGTTACTAGTTATCACGTTTGGAAATAAACTGCACTCGGGTTTGTCACTTCATCGTCATCGTCTTCATCACTGTCTTTGCCAGCATTGTTACAGATATTTTGTGTAAATGGTGTAGTGTTGACTGAAGTGGTGGGCATACTATGAATTAATCAAGACCCCACCCAAATGTGTGGTGGGAAAAAGTTAATGTCATATACACTGTATAAAGTTCCACTGCACTGCATTAAATGCTTAAGGAAAATATTTTTGCATCAGAAACCTTGAAAAGCCAAAATGTTGCTATGGTTATCACTACATCAGCCATTGTGAGTTTTGGGATAGTACACACATGGACGTTCCTAACCTAACTTGCTAGGCATAAACCATATTTTTCCCCTGTACATATCCACCAAACACCTCGGGAAGAGGAATTTTTTAAAGAGATATAACACCTGTTTCCTAATGACCCTCCTAACAACTTAAACTCTTTATTATAAATATATATATATATATATATATATATATATATATATATATATATATATATATATACTCAAAATAATTTATAGGGGTTACACTCTCCCCCTTCTATTGGTCTTCATGTCCCCATGATACCTACCCTCAGGCAGTCCCTGAGTCTCTTTACTGACCATATCACGAACTGTTCTGCCCCTACCACCAGATACAGGTTTTTCACTCCACTGAGTTCCGGATCTAATCTGAATGATCAAACCATGATGTTCTACTGTAATGGGGTGGGCCATGGATCTCCCTGGTTCATCTTATCTTAGCCTAAGAACGGGCTTCACTTTTCACCTAAGCCTACGTGGACTGAAAGTTAGAGCTTCCTTGTCAAAACCATTTGAAGAAGGATTTTCTCCCCATTAAATTTCTGATTCCCCATGCTCAGACTGAATTATCTCCACCTGCTCCGCTTCTCCTTCCTCAGTGACAGGGTTTAAGTCCCCCCCCGCTGGGTAAATCCTCCCCCTCTCTACTACAGTGCACAAACTCGTTCAAATCTGACCGACTACCCACAGGACGCTCACCATCCCTCCTATTCTCGAGGTAGAAATAATACCCCTATCTGTCACTCACTCGACGTTGTGTCGATGTAGTGACACTAGGGGTCGCCCTTGGGAGCCCAAAACACCTCTGATGTTTGAGAAAAGGCCAATGAAAATTGGCGAATGGAATTTGCATGCCACTCCCCCGGACATACGGGTATAAAAGGAGCTGGTGTGCAACCACTCAGCCAAGCAGTGTTGATGTATTCCACTGCCAATCCATTCGCCTCTGTAGAAAGCAAGCGACCTCCACGGCTGTTGGATTTCACGGCGCATCACAGTGGTTTCTCCCCATCTCGCACAGATAAGTTCTGAGAACGCCCCTGGGCACTTCGACAGTGTGCACTGAGCGCTAAAAGAGTATATTTCTCCCTAAAAGTGTATATATTCCCTAAATATATTCATCGAACTATCGCAGCAGTTTTCGACGGTAAAGCAGCAGACCGAGGCCATTCAGCACATCTTGCCCCAGCGTGGTTCAAGATCGCGCACCCCGTCTGCCCATCTCCGCGGCAACATCGGCTCCACTGTGGCCTGAGCCAATGGCTCGGCCCTGGCATAAAGCTCCCCGCAAGAAGTTGACGCCCCGTCTCACGGTCTGCGACCAAGAACCCTAGGATGGCTTCTCTGCACCCCTGAGATGGACGACACAGAGGTGAGGAGACTTGCACCATATTTGGAGGTGGTAGACAGACCACTCCATCCCCCGGCTGAGGGCCGGAGGGAGAATCCTTGGTTCCCTTTTTTGAGTTCGCCACGTGCCCGAAGGGCTGCGGTACCCACATAAAAAAAAGAGCGCTTTCCTCACTTTTCCTCATAACGTTGTTATGACAGCCATGCATCGAGCATTCACAGCCAGGGCGTTGAAGGTGTAGGTTTCCAGCCTCCACGCAACCAGCCGCGACACACACCCACGCTCAGGCGGTTGTCGCTGGCTACGAGGATGCTCAGTCTCCTCCTCCATCACTGACCAGTACTACGTTGGGTATGTGGAGAAAGTTAAGTGCCTTAACGTCTCTCCCTATACAGCGAGATTGGGACACAAGGCCCCCCGACATTGCACTCCCCGCCCCACTCCGCTGCGAGACCCATTCCGCGGGTACGTCAACAGCAGTCGTCCCTTTGGTGCCCCTTGCCCAGAGTTTAGAGGTGTGGTTAACGCTCTCCAACCCGTTGCAATGGCTGGCCAGGACGATCCAACTCGGCTACGCGATTCAGTTCACCAGGCACCCGCCCAGGTTCGGTGCTGAGTCAGTGCGCTCAGTCGGTGCTGAATTGCCTGAGGGAATTCAGGGGGAGAACAGCGGTCCCACTGAAACAATTTCAGAGGCTCCTGGGGCATATGGCATCCTCGGCGGTGGTCACGCCCCTTTGGTTTGATGCATATGAGACCGCTTCAGCACTGGCTTCAGACTCGAGTCCCGAGATAGGCATGACGCCGCGGCACGCATCGCATGGCTATCACGCCGATCTGCCGCCGCTTGTTCAGCCCTTGGACGGACATGGCATTTCTATGGGAAGGGGTTCACCTAGAGCTGGTCTCCAGGTGAGTCGTCGTCATGACAGACACCTCCAAGTCGGGCTGGTGTGCCGTTTGCAATGGGCACACAGCCGCAAGTTCCTGGACAAGCCCTCATCTGCATTGGCACATCAACTGCCTCGAGTTGCTTTTGGTTTTGCTAGCCCTGTGGAGGCTTCAGCCATTGATCCAGGGCAAGCATGTGTTGGTCCGGACGGACAACACAGTGATGGTAGCATACATAAACCGCCAAGGCGATTTACGCTCACCCCGCATGTTGCAACTCACCCGCCGTCTCCTCTGGAGCCAGCAGCGGCTCAAGCCGTTGCGGGCCACTCACATCCCCGGCGAACTCAATCACACAGCAGATGCCCTGTCACAGCAAGAGATGCTCAGGGGAGAGTGGAGGCTCCACCCCCAGGTGGTCTTGCTGATTTAGAGTTGAGTCAGCGAGGCACAGGTAGACCTGTTTGCCTCCCGGGAATCCTCCCATTGCCCGCTGTGGTATTCCCTGACAGAGGCCTTTCTCGGCATGGATGCACTGGCACACAGCTGACCCAAAGGTCTGCGCAAATATGTGTTTCCCCCAGTGAGCCTACATGCACAGACATTGTGCAAGGTCAGGGAGGATGAGGAACAGGTTCTGTTGGTAGTGCCCTACTGGCCCACCCAGGCTTGGTTCTCGGAACTTACACTCCTCGTGACAGCCCCACCCTGGCAAATTCCCCTGTGGAAGTACCTTCTTTCTCAGTGATGAGTCCACGATCTGGCACCCATGACCAGACCTCTGGAACCTCCATGTCTGGCCCTTGGACAGGACATGGAAGATCTGAGTGGCCTAATACCCACGGTGGTAGACACTATCACTCAGGCCAGGGCCCCCTCTACCAGGTGACTGTACACCTTGAAGTGGTGCCTGTTCATGAATTGGTGTTCTTCCCAAGGAAAAGACCCACAGAGTTGTGCAGTCGGGTCGGTGCTTTCCTTCCTGCAGGAGAGGTTGGAAGGGTGGTTGTCCCCCTCCACCTTGAAGGTGTATGTAGCCATTATTGCGGCACACCACGATGCAGTGGACGGTAAGTATTTAGGGAAGCACGACCTGATCATCAGGTTCCTTAGAGGTTGAATCCTCCTAAGCCGCACCTCGATCCCTCATGGGACATCTCTGCATGGTATAGGTTAATGCCACTACGAGCGCACTCTTCCAGGAGCGTAGCCTCCTCCTGGGCCTTGGCCAATGGCGCCTCTCTAACAGACATATATAGGGCAGCGGGCTGGGCAACACCCAATATCTTCGCGAGATTTTATAATCTTCGGGTTGAGCAAGTTTCGTCCCGTGTGTTGGTAGGTACAAACAGGTAAGGGTGCGGGCAGCTGGCCGGGTGTACCACTGGCACTCAAGCGCCTTTCCCCTTCCGAGGGGAAGACGTGCGGTCTTTCAGCCACGTGAGTTCCCGGGATCGGTGAACCCTGGATTCCTCCCTCAGCACCTGCGGCAAGCAAATTCGGTGGAGGAATTCAACGCCAGGTCTAGTACTTGTGTCAGTATGCCCTGTTCAGATCAGACCCTGTACTGGGATAGGTGCTCCATATGCGTTGGTTCCCTGTCGGTAACCGAATATGACGTAATCTTCCATGGTACGGTCTCTCTAATGGTAGACCTGTGTCTCCCCTTGGGCAGAGTCCCTTCTGCCACCGGTCACCATGTTTGTAGATCTCCGTCCCCTCCGGGTAGGACCTACCATGGGGACTTCCTCCACATGCAATACTGCTGATAAAGAATCGGTAAGCCCATGTGACGTATTTCCACATGATTACCTCCCCTTTGGGCAGGGGGTGGCCTCTGCGGTGTCTTTTTCCAAGGACACCTACACCGACACGTATACATTTTGGCCCCAGCTGGAATCAAGCAAGTTCTTTCTCTGGGAGAAGAAAGAAGAGAAAAGGCCAAACCAGCTGGTGTAGCCTGTTCCCATTGTGGGCACGTCTGACCCCCCCCCTCCTTTTATGCTTTCGGGGGGTGAGGGTCCATATGACGTGCACGGGGTGTTGGGAAGTTTACGATGGGGCCGGTGCACTTGTTTCTTGGCATGCAGCGGCCTGCCTGCACCTGCACCGCCGATGGGGATTACAATGATTACTATTGTAATCCCCATTCCCTGATGGAGGGAACGAGACGTTGTGTCCCTCCTGCCACAACACTGAACTACCCGCTGTGATCGCCGGGACTCTGCCTCGGCTCCTCAGCATAAACCTGAATGAGTGGTTGTACACCAGCTCCTTTTATACCTGTATGTCCATGGGAGTGGCATGCACATTCCACTCGCTAATTTTCATTGGCCTTTTCTCAAACATCAGAGGTGTTTGGGGCTCCCAAGGGTGACCCCTAGTGTCACTACATCGACACAACGTCTCGTTCCCTCCATCAGTGAACGAGGGTTACAACAGTAACCCAGAAGATTCTTCAATTATATCACCCCTTTCACCAGGTTGAACCTCCAACTCATCTCTCCACCCTCCTTGCTGTCTCCTCGCAAAGTGCTCAGACCACATAACCAGCTTGTGAGGTGCTCTTGGGGTCTCTTCAAAGTTCAAAAGCGTGACAAACTCACCAATTGGTAATAAATTATCTCTATGTAAGTTTCGCTCCCTGCCTGTTCCACTTTCTGGTTTCAACTGATACACAGGCAAATTAGGAAGCTAATGTTTACCCTGAAAGCCCAAGTTTTTGATAAGCACCCAGTCTCCAAAGCAGCTTAACAGAAGATCATGCATTAACAGAAAATGAAACTGTAATATCTATAATGTCTTAGAGTCATCATTGTGTAGTTTGATAAAATACGATTGTGCAACAGGAACAGGAATGTCCAGTGAACAGTGGTGAAATTGCCGTTGATTTAACTCCCTCGCTGCCAGAGGACCGACTGAGCTCACGGTGCTCAACATCTGGTGTTGTTCAGATCCGTGGTCCATGAAAATTTGATAAGTCTCGCTCCAATCGAGTTGATTAAAATGTATTGTTGATTCTTAGCACAGATGTGAACACCAACTGTCACAAGTTAAAGTCTCTCAAATACTCAGCAAACTCTTCCACTTCAAATGGTCTCTCACTCTCTTCACCAAGTCTTAATATACATCGCCACACTCAACACTCATTGCTAATAAAAGCATGGGTTGTACAATTATGTCAACATGCGTTAAATAACAAGCACAGGTGTTGCATGGCCTAAAACACCATTAAAACCTCAATCTCTCTTTACAGCGATCTTTTCTCTCCTCATTCAGTCTCTCTCCCCATCTTTCCCACTCAGGCTCTCTCACACTCCTCCTCTCAAAAATCACCTTTTTAAAGAGTGCAGGGACGTGTCTCCCATGTTCCCCACGGCTGCTACGCCCTTGACGTGAACACATGAAGAACAATTATTTGTCCAAAATGAAAGATTTGTTCTCACATGACATTTACTGATTCAGGTGTAGTTGTGTAATGTTACTGTTACTGTGTATATTGTTTTAAGGTCAACATATGCAAAATCCTTAAAGAAGTAGGTGAACATATGGCGTATGCTTATGCCCTTGGCTGCACTACTGCTCTTTGCCAGTATTAGATTTTTACAGTTTCCTGTTAATTCTGATGTAAGTGTAACATGTAAAATAGTTGAGACAACAAAACTAGCAGATGGTTTTAGTTGAGAACTGAATGCAGTTCTGTATTATCTGCACACATACACAATGCAAAGATACTTATATACCCAACCTTCAGTTTTGTTTTTACAGGTCTCTTGAACATTACATGACCGTGGCAACATTTTATCAAAAATGAAATTATGTGCTTCATTACACGTTTGGCTGCATTTTCCCAGTGAATTGTCCAGTGGGGGGCTCCAAAAGCCAGTGAAATGATGTCGTAATCAGACTAGGTTTTTAAGATGAATATAAGATGGATGTTTTAATGAGTAAAATGTACCTCCTTAGCCTAAAACTTTAACCTAAACCTAGCCAATAGTGATCTGAAATAAAATGAGAGTTACACAAAAGACATCCTTACCCTTAAACCAATGCCTGAACATAACCAATAGTGTCCAAAAACAACATGAGAAGTGAAAAACTCATTTTCTAAAGCAACTGGTTTCGAACCACGGGCTTCCAAGTCCAACCCTCTATGAGTTGAGCTACCGCAGAAGCTAATCACTTAGAAATAAGTGTCTAAGTATAGGTGAATCTGTAATGCAAGCATTAAAATTTATTGTTTTTCAAATGATGCCTTAGAGTAAAAGTGTTTCAATATCATATCATAGCAGTTTGTGAATAGTAGTTCGAAAAATATGTGTTTATAAAGTCATTATCAGCTGTTGTAATCGTGATTTGTGTGAAAATGAATAAAACGCACAGTTGTTGTAGCAACTCTAGTGTTCATTTCACCAGGAAACTGCAGCAAAATGTGGAACATGGCACATAAATGTCAGTTTGCAAAAATGTAGTTATAGTAACGTTCATTCTATGAGACCAGGTTGCGATTTTAAGAATAAACAATATATAATTTCTTGGTTGGTTGCTCACAGAACCAGTTTCAACCAAAACAGTTGAAGTTGGAGTTAATCCAAAACATAAACAAGACTTCCTTGAAAGAAGGAAAAGGAGGCCTAACAGCATAAAAAAAGTTTTTTCTTAAACACATATCTAAAAAATAATAGTAAGTTAAGCATCTCAGGAATGTTAGAAACCTCATATTATCTCTTTACCAGTGACTTGCAATCTATATGTTGAATGTGTTTTTTGTTTTGTTTTTTTGTTTTTTGGCAGTGGCTATTTTCACTTAGTGTAAATAGCAACAAAAAGCATCTCCTTGCATTAAGTGCAAATAGTGTTAGATGCTATTTGCAACCCGGTGCAAATTGTGACAGATACTATTTCCACCCCTAATTCAATACTAACATACAGTATAGGGGTATCACTGTACAATGTTTATTGTATTTATTTAGTTCCACAGACACCCTACAGCAACCCCTAAACCTAACTCTAACATTAAAAAAACTTAACCATGGTATTACTACAGTAACGTCATGGTTACTGGTGTAACCTCTGTTCCCTGATGGAGGGAACGAGACGTTGGTGTCGATGTAGTGACACTAGGGGTCACTCTTGGGAGCCCGAGACACCTCTGGTCTTTGATAAAAGGCCAATAAAAATTGGCAAGTGGTATTTGCATGCCACTCCCCCGAACATACGGGTATAAAAGGAGCAGGTATGCAACCACTCATTCAGGTTTTATGCTGAGGAGCCGATATAAGGTCCGGCCATTTCAGCGGGTAGTTCAGCGTTGTGGCAGGAGGGACCAACGTCTCGTTCCCTCCATCAGGGAACGGAGGTTACACCAGTAACCATGACGTTCCCTATCTGTCACTCACTCGATGTTGGTGTTGATGTAGTGACACTAGGGGTCCCTATACAAAACGCCACAAGGCTGAACTGTGTTACGTGAACTGGCGGTGTGTGGTGGGCAGACTTGCTGTGTGCCTCATAGCCAGCACACCAGGTCGACACGTAACCTCCCCCAACACAGTTATGAGTGTCGAACGGCCCTTTTTGGGGACAAGTCGACTACCCAAAGATAGAGACGGGCTTAACCCAGTTGTGGCCTCTTTTCCCCTTCTCTTTTTCCACTCCCTAAAAAAAGAAGGGGGATTATCCGACTGGGCCGGGTCACCCCTCTCTAGTCGGGGGGTGTCCCTCCCAAGGGGAGGACACCGCGGAGACCACACCTCACCCCAGAGAGGGGATATTTAAGTGGAAAAATACGTCACATAGTCTTTCCAACCATGTGGAGAGCCTTCAAGGTAGATCCTGCCCAATGGGGGAGGAGGTACTACAACATGGAGACTGGGGCAGAGGGGCTCTGCCCAAGGAAGACGCAGTTTGCCAGCAGGGAAACAAATTAGCGGAAGATATAGATCGAATGGGGTTAGCCTTACAGGGAACCGCCACATGCGGAGCACCTACCCCAGAACCGGGCTCTTAGTTAGCGCGTGTACTGGGCCGGCAGTGAGTCTCTCCGAAAACTCGACTGCCACAGGGCTCAGAGGAAGTCAACCAGGGAACAACTTTTGTGAACACTACTGGGAATTAACAGCGCACATCTTCAGCTCAAAAGGAGGTGGAAGGTGCTATGTGCAAGTGATACACCCAGCCGGCTATCCCGGGCTTATCCGCTTAGGTTGCGTGCCACTACCTGGGACAAAACCGGTTCCACCCGGAGGTTGTAGAACCTTGCAAAGGTGTTGGGTGTTTCCCAGCCCGCTGCTCTACAAATGTCTGTTAGAGAGGCACCTCTGGCCAGGGCCCAAGAAGCTGCTACACCACGGGTAGAATGGGCTCGTAGCCCTACCGGGGGCGGCATGTCTTGGGCAAGATATGCCATAGATATGGCATCAACAAGCCAGTGGGCGATCCTCTGCTTGGAGACAGCGCTTCTTTTCCGCTGTGCACCAAAGCAGACAAGGAGCTGCTCAGAGAGTCTAAAGCTCTGCGTGCGATCAAAATAGATGTGCAAAGCGTGCACCGGACACAGCAACGCCAGGGCTGGGTCTGCCTCCTCCTGGGGCAGCGCTTGCAGGTTCACCACCTGGTCCCTAAAAGGAGTGGTGGGAACCTTGGGCACATAGCCCGGTCGGGGTCTCAGGATCACGTGAGAATAGCCCGGACCGAACACCAGGCACGTCTCGCTGACAGAGAACGCTTGCAGGTCACCTACCCTCTTGATGGAAGCGAGCGCAGTCAGGAGGGCAGTCTTCAGGGAGAGTGCCTTAAGCTCGACTGACTGCAAAGGCTCAAAGGGGGCTCTCTGTAGGCCCTGAAGAACTACGGAGAGATCCCATGAGGGAACGAGGGGCGGTCTGGAGGGATTCAGCCTCCTAGCGCCTCTTAGGAACCTGATGATCAGGTCGTGCTTCCCTAAGGACTTACCGTCAACTGCGTCGTGGTGTGCTGCTATGGCAGCAACGTACACCTTCAAGGTGGAAGGGGACAGCCTCCCTTCCAACCTCTCCTGCAGGAAGGAAAGCACTGATCTGACTGCGCATCTCTGGGGGTCTTCGTGTCGAGAAGAACACCACTTAGTGAACAGACGCCACTTCAAGGCATACAGGCACCTCGTAGAGGGGACCCTAGCCTGAGTGATTGTGTCTACCACCACGGGTGGTAGGCCACCTAGGTCTTCTGCGTCCCGTCCAGGGATCAGACATGGAGATTCCAGAGGTCTGGGCGCGGGTGCCAGAGGGTGCCCCATCCCTGAGAAAGAAGGTCCTTCCTCAGGGGAATTTGCCAGGGGGGAGCTGTCGCGAGGAGCGTGAGGTACGAGAACCATATCTGGGTGGGCCAGTAGGGTGCTACCAGGACGACCTGCTCCTCATCCTCCCTGACCTTGCACAGAGTCTGTGCAAGTAGGCTCACTGGGGGAAATGCGTATTTGCGAATGCCAGGGGGCCAGTTGTGTGCCAGCGCGTCTATGCCGAGGGGAGCCTCGGTGAGGGCGTACCAGAGCGGGCAGTGGGAGGATTCTTGAGAGGTGAACAGGTCCACCTGTGCCTGACCGAATCGACTCCAAATCAGCTGGACCACCTGGGGGTGGAGTCTCCACTCTCCCCTGCGGGAAACCTGCCGTGACAGCGCATCCGCTGTAGCTTTGAGGTTTCCCGGGATATGAGTGGCTTGCAGCGACTTGAGGTGCTGCTGACTCTGGAGGAGGAGACGGCGGGCGAGTTGTGACATACAGCGGGAGCGCAGACCGCCTTGGTGGTTGACATATGCTACCACTGCCATGCTGTCTGTCCAAACTAGCACGTGCTTGCCCTGGATCAACGGCCGGAACCTCCGCAGGGCGAGCAGAATTGCCAGTAACTCGAGGCAGTTGATTTGCCAACGCAGCCACGGACCCGTCCAGAGGCCGGTGGCTGCGTGCCCATTGCAAACAGCACCCCAGCCCATTTTGGAGGCATCTGTCGTGACCATGACGCGCCTGGAGACCAGTTCTAGGGGAACACCTGCTCGTAGAAACGAGAGGTCGGTCCAAGGGCTGAAAAGACGGTGACAGACCGACGTAATGGCCACGCGGTGTGTCCCGTGGTGCCATGCCTGTCTTGGGACTCGAGTCTGGAGCCAGTGCTGAAGCGGCCTCATATGCATCAACCCGAGTGGGGTGGCCACCGCCGAGGATGCCATATGCCCCAGGAGCCTCTGAAAAAGTTTCAGTGGAACCACTGTTTTCTGTTTGAACGCCTTCAAACAGGTCAGCACCGACTGGGTGCGCTCGTTCGTAAGGCGTGCCATCAGGGAGACTGAGTCCAACTCCAAACCGAGAAAAGAGATGCTCTGAACTGGGAGGAGTTTGCTCTTTTCCCAGTTGACCCAAAGCCCTAGTCGGCTGAGGTGCGAGAGCACCAGGTCCCTGTGTGCGCATAACACGTCTCGAGAGTGAGCTAAGATTAGCCAGTCGTTGAGATAGTTGAGAATGCGAATGCCCACCTCCCTTAACGGGGCAAGGGCAGCCTCTGCGATCTTTGTAAAGACGCGAGGAGACAGGGACAGGCTGAAAGGGAGGACTTTGTACTGATACGCCCGACCCTCGAATGCGAACCGCAGGAAGGGTCTGTGTCGAGGAAGGATCGAGACGTGAAAGTACGCGTCCTTCAGGTCTACCGCCGCAAACCAATCTTGATGCTGGACGCTCGCTAAAATACGTCTTTGCGTCAGCATCTTGAACGGGAGTCTGTGTAAAGCCCGGTTCAGTACTCGCAGGTCCAAGATTGGCCGCAACCCACTGCCTTTCTTTGGTACGATGAAGTAGGGGCTGTAAAACCCTTTCTTCATCTCGGCTGGAGGGACAGGTTCTATCGTGCCCTTCTGTAGGAGGGTAGCGATTTCCACGCGCAAGGTAACAGTATTTTCACCCTTGACGAAGGTGAAGTGAATACCGCTGAACCTGGGCGGGCGCCTGGCGAACTGAATCGCGTAGCCGAGTCGGACGGTCTGGATCAACCACCGCGATGGATTGGGAAGCGCAAGCCATGCGTCCAAATTCCGTGCGAGGGGGACCAAGGGGACAACATCGTCGGACGTACCGGCAGGTGGGGCCTCGCGGCGGGGCGGAGCGCAAGGTGCCACAGCACGTCGTGCCGTGCTGAGTCTAGGGACATCGAAGCACTTATCTGGCTCCTTGTGACCACCCCAGGAACAGCCTTGGATGGGGGAGGAAGAGGCCTGTCCTCACGACCCGTGGAGGCTGTCACATCGGGGGTCGATTTGTGCCACAGCTGTGAGCTCAGGGGCAGAAAGGGCACCGCTGGAGCGCCAATCCTGCAAGATAAAGCCCGTGGATGGTAGTCGTGGTGACGACCGTACACACCGGGTATGTGACCCAGGGAGGAAGGAAGCCGCTCTTTTGTTGAACTGTTGGGTACTGCAGCCACTTGGGCATGCAGCGAAATCAAACAAAAAGGCAACAAAAGATTTTCCACCCGGCCCTCCACCGGGGGATGGAGTGGTCTTTCTACAGCTCCAGGTGAGTGGGTTCCCTCGTCCCTGGGTTGCCCGTCTCAGGGGCACTTCGAAGACCTCCATGGGTTCTTCGGTGCCGGCTGTGAGACGGATAGTGTCAGCTTCCTGTGGTGGGCTCCACGCCGCGGCCAGGCCGGAGGGGTGGACTGCGGCGGAGCCGGTGCAGTCACCGCAGGGAGACGCCCTTGGCAACGAGCAGATGGGGTGCGCCGGGGCAGGATGTGCCGGATTGCCTCTGTCTGCTGCTTTACCGTCGAGAACTGCTGGGCAAAGTCCTCAACGGTGTCGCCGAATAGGCCCACCTGGGAAATGGGGGCAGCAAGGAACCGTGTCTTGTCGGCCTCGCCCATCTCGACCAGGTTGAGCCACAGGTGGCGCTCCTGGACCACTAGTGTGGCCATCGTCCGCCCGAGAGACCGCGCTGTGACCTTCGTCGCCCGGAGGGCGAGGTCGGTCGCCGAGCACAGTTCCTGCATCAAATCTGGGGCGGAACTACCCTCGTGCATTTCTTTCAGTGCCTTGGCTTGGTGGACCTGCAGGAGAGCCATGGCGTGCAGGGCAGAGGTGGCTTGTCCAGCAGCGCTGTAGGCCTTGGCCGTCAGGGACGACGTGAGCCTACAGGACTTGGAGGGGAGCTTAGGGCGTCCACACCAGGTGGCGGCGCTCTGCGGACATAAGTGCACCGCGAGCCCTTATCCACCGGGGGAATCGCCGTATATAGCCCCTGGCCACCCCGCCATCGAGGGTAGTGAGAGCGGGGGAACTGTGGAGTCGGGGTCGGGCAGTAAAAGGTGCCTCCCACGACTTCGTCAGCTCCTCATGCACTTCCGGGAAGAATGGCACTGGAGCGGGGCGCGGCTGGTCTGAGCGGCGCCGCGAGCCCAGAAACCAATCATCAAGACGCGAGGGTTCAGGGGAGAGCGGAGGGTTCCACTCTAGCCCGACGCTCATGGCCGCCCGGGAAAGCATGTCCGTCATTTCGGCATCGGCCTGTAACTGGTCGACCGTCCCCGAAGGGGGAAGCCCAGCTGAGGCTTCTGCGTCCGACTGGACAAGCCCGCTCTCCGATGCTGCGCTCGAGAGCTCATCATCTTCGCGGGCCTCGAACAAGAAGCCAGACTCGCCGTGCGATGAGCTGGCGAACTCATCTGGAAGCCCGATTGGGGCAGACAAGCATGCTGGGGAATGGGAGGTCCGCGGGGGATACCCGGCGGAGGCGATCCCATTGAGATCCCCAAATCGCCCCCAGCGCCATCCGCGCTGACCTCAAACCCGTAGGTAGGAGGACCAAGGCGGGGAGCCGCTGGGGTGGCTTGCTTCCTTACGAAAGCAAGCCGCGACCGCAACGTTGCCATGGTCATGTTCTCGCAGTGAGAACATGAACCATTCATAAACGCTGCCTCCGTGTGGGTCGCGCCCAGACACGAAAGACAGCGATCATGACCATCCGAAGTTGAGAGAAAACGACCGCAACCAGGAATAACACACGAACGGAAAGGCATCTTTAGAAAGACGCGATTTTAAAAAGACGTTCCGTGTGTGCGCTCTTTTAGAGAAATATACTCTTTTAGAGGGGAAAAACGCTCTTTTAGAAAATATACTCTCTAGTTTTTCTGCCGAAGCGCCCAGGGGCATTCTCTGCAGTGCACCAGTGCAGAGGAGGGAGAAGCCACTGAAATGCGCCGTCAGATCCAGCAGAGGTGAATGAACAGTGCTATTCAGCTCAATGAGCATGACCGTTCGGCTCCGAAGAGAAAATCTGAATGAGTGGTTGCATACCAGCTCCTTTTATACCCGTATGTTCGGGGGAGTGGCATACAAATACCACTCGCCAATTTTCACTGGCCTTTTATCAAAGACCAGAGGTGTCTCGGGCTCCCAAGAGTGACCCCTAGTGTCACTACATCGACACCAACGTCGAGTGAGTGACAGATAGGGAACCAGTGGTGTAGCTGGGGCCATACACACGTATACACCGTATGCTTATGTTTTTCCCAGGGCTGTTTGCATGTAACGACTTCTAAGGATCAATATTTACATATACCCTCTGTATACCCACTTGTTTTGCTGCTTCAGAAGTCCATCATCTACTGTCATTAGTTTCCCTTTAACTGTATTGGATGCTGTTTTGTGAAACAGGAGATTCTTTGTTGTAATTGGTGCATTATAACTTGAATTCTGCCATTCTCCACCCCTGACAACTGTTGTCGCCACCATCATCGACTGAGGGAATTTATGACAGTGAGTGGAGAGAGAGAGAGTCACCTTCACGCTGAAGCAGTATCAGGTAAAATTAATTAACAAAATATGCCAAACGTCTTGTAAAGTAAGGAATCGTCCCGTAATTAAGGGAAAAAATTGTGTTCCGTATGAAATCCATACGCAATGCCATTTGTCCTGTATTTTAGCATCACACACCCAAAATGCTGAGAATGTTTCACAAATAGAGAAATTGACCTGAAACGTGAGTTGTGTGAGATATCGGCTGCGCGTGTTTTCTGTAAGAAGCAAGATAATTTTGTCAAAATCATATAGTATTCGAGTGCATGTTAATTGTTTCCCACCATTGGGCTTTAAAAACACCAGTAAACACACCTATTCATGACATGCCATTAAATTGTTTTGCATATGTCAGAGCTCTTTCTGATAGAGAGAGAGAGAGAGAGAGAGAGAGAGAGAGAGAGAGAGGTAAGAAAAACTGCATTACTGTATTAATTCAAAATAAAAGTACAGTAGTACAGGTGTAGTTAAAACACTTAACATGATTTTCTTACATTTCCCTTATGATAAACATTATTTACTGCCAAAACATCAACACTAATCCAAGGAGAAATACACTATTTTCATGTTAAGCCTTTTCTCTCCCTTTCTCTCTTCTTCCTGGTCGTTGTATTAAAGTTTTTTTCATTTTAAGTTTAGTAGGGGATGTTCGCACTGAACGCGTTTTTGCGTCGTCCGAGCTGTTTTTCAATGTAAAGCAGTGTCTTGTGCAGGAACGCCTGTAAATAGAGGTCATTCCTACAATTCTGTGTCATTTAAGTCCCCATTACAAGTGTGTGTGGTATTTATATTGTTTAATTTCACCCAATTACAATTTTGATAGGCTTGTTAAAAAGAATAAAGCCTTTTTATACTGTTACACACTTCTGTGGGTTTAAAAGTTACATTTTAAATAACTGAAATAATTTTCTATTGCACTATGTCATTTTCTCATATCCCAAAAACTGCACGTCAAAAATCTTTGACAAAAATAAATGCTAAATCATTGGATTTCTACTTTTTTCCCCACATGCATTTAAGAGTTTAGTGTTACATTCTGCAAAATTACTTTGAGTTATCTGAAGTTTATAACTTTTATTTATGTTTTCCTTTATTTTGTGGTGTTAGTCATATGTGGTCAAGCATAACATGTCCACCCTGTAATGGGAAGATATATGGGAAATTAATATAAATTACAATTTCAATATACAGTATTTATGTTAACAGAAATAAAATTGTAAAGATTAGTTTACAAAAATGTTTCCTAGATATCAATCACAGACCATGTAGTGGCTAATTTATTCACTGAATGTCCACCCTGATGTTTCCCATTTAACTGAATGGACATCCGAATTTCTTTTTTAGTAATTTAGCTTGACCAGTATGACTAGTACCCCCATAGTATCATCATGGTATTTAGCAATAAAATCATAGTAACCACAGAATTAAACATGATTACTATATAAACACCATATTACTGGAACACCATGGTTAATTGCATTAAAGAGCCCATATTATGCAAATTTACAGGTTCATAATTTTATTTTGGGGGTCTACTAGAATAGGTTTACATGCTTTAATGTTCAAAAAACACATTGTTTTTCTCATACTGTACATTTATTTTCCCCATTCTTCATACTCCGGCTGAAATGCTCTGATTTACCTCCTGTCTCTTTAAAGCCCCCCTTTCAGAACAGCCCAGTGTGCTCTGGTTGGTCAGCTGGCCCTATCTGTTGTGACTGGTCAACCGTGTAGAGCGTGTGTCGGAAATGTAATGCCCCAAACCACAACTGAGTTTCAGCTCATGAAGCTTCGTGTAAGCATTATTGTAACTATGGTAACAGTGGTGTCGGTTTTTGCCATACCAGCTGTAGTCCGATAATAAAAGTTTGGAAGAACAAGCTGATTGACCCTAACCATCTTCGCAAGCACGACTTGAGCAGGATGTTTCACAGTGGTAAGTTTTAATTTTGTAGCTTTCTTACAAGTACACTGTTGATTACTGTGAATCTAACAAAGCTTCAAGTAAAAGACGCGTAGTGCATCTAAGTTAGTCATCTTTTGCTGGAATGGGTGTAACCGAACTTTTTTCGCCCGAGCTATGAACAGAGAACAGAGGCTTACTCCCTCATTACCGGGTGTATTAGAGAGTTAGTGAGCAAGTTATCTGTGGACTAATTATGGAGGCCATAACATTACAGCTTGTAATTATATAATTATATATGACTCTTGAGATCGACCATTTTGCTACACAGTTTAGTAAAAGCCGGCCCACAGCTAAATAGTAAGCCCTTACCAAAACAATAACATTACATAGCAGGTTAATCGAGCACTACTGTGGATTACAGACATAAAATGTAAAATGTTATTTGTAAAAATAAATCCATCTCCACACTTGATCACTATTCATGATAGTAAGAATGACAAACAGTCTGCATAATTCTACACAACTGTAGGCATGAGTGGACTGGGAAGAGAAATTGGCCCGGGATTTTACATAGAAACTGGCCCAAAAGTTGTTGGGGGGGTATGCCCTTCGGCATATCGCGGCGCAGTTTTGTGGCCCATACTGCATAACGCGGTGGCTCATTTCAGCTTATAGTGGCCCATTCGGCCATTTTGCGGCCGGCCCACTGGCCAGTTCTCCCGATGGCCAGTCCGCCCCTGATCGGCCCCAAAGTGCGTCGGCCCACCGGGAAAATGCCCGGTATGCCAGATTACCAATCCAGCCCTGACTGTAGGTAAAAGTGGGCCCGCAGCTGATTAGCAAAATTATTTCAACACAATAACATTAGCTAACTAGGTTAGCAGAGGCCTACAGCTGTGCACTGGGTGTACACCGTAGCTACAACACAAATAATCAAGCATACTTACAGGTTGTGATTCTGAAGCGCCAGATTATCCCAACAAAGTGGGAACTGCACCATCTTTCAGGAGTAACCATCTTGAAAAATCAGCATTGGTTGTGGTTGTACTGCTAAATAATTAAAATAAATTTTAACCACTGATTCTTCAATTCATCTGCCTTTTTGGAAGTCAAAACAAAGAGGTTTTGCTTTTGCAGTGAAGAAAACAGTGTCTTCTCGACATGGTGACAACACTAACCCAACTCATCTGGGCCTCAGCTAAAACTAAGTTTGTTTGAGGGTGGGCCAAAGTAGCCCTTAGGCGGGTATTATGCAAATGTGTTACATAGTGACATAGATACTTTATGGATGAAATGGCTGGCTACAAACTAGCCGTTTCTTGTAGTTCTTGAGCAGTGTTGTCTGTGGGAGAGAATAACTCCCTTTTGCGTGGACTTTGTGCTTTGTAACTTTGCAGACCTTTTACATGCACAAAGAGCTATGTTACACAATAAAGGAAAGGTAAAATCCCAAAAAGCATAATAGGGCCTCTTTAAAACTATGGCTTCTGCCAAAAAACATGGTTACTACAATATAACTACAGCAAAACCTTGGTTAATTTTACTTGGATCAAACATTTCTCTCAACACCCCGACCTTCACCGTAACCAAATCACTGTGAGGAAATCAAAATGTATATTCATTTATATTTATTATTATTAGTATAGGAAATATTAAGAGTGCAGACAGGAGGCAAATTAGATCCCTGGTCGTCCGCACAAAAAAAGCACATTCACATCATTGTTAAACCCCACGCCAGTATAGTGAAACTAGGTGTGCATTTTGTCTTCAATTTCTTTGTTTCCACATGTCTATTTGAGTGCAAATAGTAACACTGTGTGGCAGGTGCTATTTACACCTAGTGCAAATAGTCATTTTTTTTTTATTTTTTTTTTTAATGTTTGCTTGGTTTAAGCTTTTTATTGTATTTTTTTATTTTTTACCTTGCTATATAGGCAGAACTGTGAACCTGTATGTTGATTCTTTATGGCTTAATCTTGCCTGTTTGAGTTATACCCATGCACTGTGTTGCACCATTGGCCACTGTTTATACATGTGTCATAAGGTTGTAGGAAAGGAACTCATATTGGTTTGAACACATACTCCCTCGAGCACTCTAGAGGGATAAACTGCATCAATGTATTGTGACAGGTTCAGATCTGATGCTGAGTCAAATTTTGATTTCAGGAGCTGGAAATTGCTGACACTGCAGGCATTTGAGGGCTGGCATATGAACTTTGCAGCTTTACTTTACTGTTACATTTACAGAAAAACAGAGAGGACATGGTTTCTCTAGTAATCTCAATGCAAACGCAATGCATTGTTCTGTGATTTATCATTTGTGAGTTTTTCAGTAGGCCTATTAGTTTCTTTTGAAAACACTTTAGAAATTACTGTTGCTGCATGTACCCATCTCACATTGCCAATCAATAAATGTGATTATTCAAATCAAAGCAATAAGCTACAAGAGCTTATTGAATTTACAATTGTACAATACATGCACTATAGTGAATTTACAATTGTTAAGGGGAATTAGTAAGCACAATGTGATGTAAAAGTTTTATGAAATGGTTGCAAGTTGCAACAGCAATCTGATAAAGATTCCAATGTTCAATGAACAGTTAGATTTATTATTAGCAAATAGTGGAATAAACAATTTCTCCACCAAGTAATAAGTCTAATGTTGTCATTTTTTTTTCTTCTTTCTTTTCTGTATGCTGTTTAATGTTGCAAACAAATTGGTGCATTACTATAGAATGTGTGGTGACTGGTGTGTTTTTATAGTAATTTCACTACGCAGCTCATTCAATCAGAATTTAGCAACAGAACTATCCATTTTAGAAAATTCCTTTTAACTTGCAGTAAAATTGTGTGCTGGTCCTCATTAAAAATTCTGTGTGGTATTGTGTTTGGCTCTGACATCTTCAGTTAATGGGAACATGCACAGACATAAGAGACATGGTTATTTTTTGGGTGAGACTTCTTTTTCACTGGCTGTTTACTCAGACTGTTATAATGGGAGAGGACTCTCCCATTTGTGTGCCAGTTGTGTGGTTTAAACCTATAGAAGTCATTATTGGGCTCGGCAGCTATGTGCCTGAGCCACTTTGCCCAGTGAGGGTAATACTTCTCAATGATCTGTTACTGTTCTGCTGCACACAGTTAGACAGACAGAGAGAGAGAGAGAGAGAGAGAGAGAGAGAGAGAGAGAGAGAGAGAGAGAGAGAGAAAGTGAGTATGGTTACAGTGGAGCAGTGTCAGAAATGGCAAAAAAGGGGCAATATTTGGCAGGCATTTTTTTAACCTTTATGACAGCATTTACCCTCCTAACTATATTAAAACAAAACTAGTTGTCCATTTATGTCAAAAATGTAAATTGAAGGAATTTAAATTCATATTTCAGTGTCACTTGAAACTGAAATATATTCTTAAACTGAACAGTTGTGGCTGTTAATTATGATATCAATATCAATCAAATGCAAAAGTATGTAAATAATGATATTAAAAGATATTACAGCACAATACAACAATGCTCTGCTAGAATTCCTTTAAAAACTGGCTAGTCCCTGTGTTAAATTTTAAACCTCTATGCCAGCTAACATCATGGTAGGTTTTGGTGTGCTGTTTCAAGTTTTGGTGTTGTTGGGGGAATTTTCAGAACTGATTTTAGTTTTTGTCATTAAAACCCACTCCATATTAGTTATTTACACATACACACACACACACACGCACGCACGCACGCACGCACACACACACACACACACACACACACACGCACACATATATGTGGAATATGGGGCTAGTTGTGAAATAGAGAAGTTCTTCATCTTAGTTCTTTAATTCTTTACATCCAAAGTAAATTTTCACCACCATATTTTTTGTCATAGATGTAGGGTAAATAGGCAAACATAATCAAACCACACTGGAATACATTAAGACAATGGTCAATTTTATAAAGGCTGATTTGTACCAAAAGGTTTAATGTGTTCTTAGGACAAAGGTATTCTTCTTGAAAGTCAGGTCAGGAGATGTTGTCACATATGTTTTAAATGTCATAAGGTATTCATTTGAAATATCTGGGGCATTTTTGTCACTTTCAGTGGCATTTATGTCCTGAGCCCTGATTCATTTCTGACCCTGCAGCAGAGAGACGGTCAGAATTGTTTAAAGTGACAGGATTGATGAGTTCAAAGAAGCGAGGGAAGGAACTGGGTTAGTGGTGAGAAGAGGAGGGGAAACAGCTATAAAAATACTGGTAAGTGTTAAAAATCATGTGCCAAGTGAAAGAGGTTTGAGAGAAATAGTGAGAGAGTAGATTATAGCAGAAAGGCTGTTAGATAAGGAAATGAAGCCCAAAGAGAACAGGCTGGGGTTTGTATTCGTCTGTTCCTATTTGGCTGCAGACCAGGGCTAATCTCCAGTTCATTCCTATCAAGATGCCCTCAAGATGACAAATCAACAAACTCTTACAAAAAGCCATTAAAATTAGTTCCACCTCCCAAAGCTTTATATATACTATATACAGTATACACTCTCTCTCTCTCTCTCTCTCTCTCTCTCTCATATATATATATATACAGTTGAAGTCAGAAGTTTACATACACTTAGGTTGAAGTCATTCAAACTAATTTTTTAACCACTCCACAGATTTAATATTAGCAAACTATAGTTTTGGCAAGTCGTTTAGGACATCTACTTTGTGCATGACACAAGTAATTTTTCCAACAATTGTTTACAGACAGATTGTTGCACTTTTAATTGACTATATCACAATTCCAGTGGGTCAGAAGTTTACATGTACTAAGTTAACTGTGCCTTTAAGCAGCTTGGAAAATTCCAGAAAATTATGTCAATCCTTTAGACAATTAGCCAATTAGCTTCTGATAGGAGGTGTACTGAATTGGAGGTGTACCTGTGGATGTATTTTAAGGCCTACCTTCAAACTCAGTGCCTCTTTGCTTGACATCATGGGAAAATCAAATAAAATCAGCCAAGACCTAAAAAACTAAAACTGTGGACCTCCACAATTCCACAAGTCTTGGGAGCAATTTCCAAATGCCTGAAGGTACCACGTTCATCTGTACAAACAATAGTATGCAAATATAAACACCATGGGACCACGTAGACATCATACCGCTCAGGAAGGAGACACGTTCTGTCTCCTAGAGATGAACGTAAAAGTGCCACTGAAAGTGACAAAAATACCCCCAAATTTAAAATGTGGGGGTTAGAAATTCCACCTTAATAAATTCGGTAACACTTTACAATAAGGTTCCATTTTGTTAACATTGGTTAACAACATTAGTTTACATGAACAATCAATAAACAATACCTTTATAGCATTCATTAATCTTAATGTTAATTTTGACATATAGTAATACGTTTTTTAAATCAAAAGTTGTATTTGATAACATTAGTTAATACAATATGAACTAACATGAACTAACAATGGACAATTGTATTTTTGTAAACTAACATCAACAAAGATTAATAAATGCTGTAAAAAAAATTATAGTTAATTGTTTATTCATGATACCTATGCATTAACTAATGTTAATGAATGGAACCTTGTTGTAAAGTGTTAACGAATTCATTAAGGGGGGATTTTTAACCCCTACATTTAAAATGTTGGGGGTATTTTTTGTCACTTTCAGTGGCATTCATGCCCTGAGCCCCTGTTCATTTCTGACACTAAACTAGAGTCACTTAATGGGGTTTGAGGCATCTTAAATGAATCCTAAGGTGAATGACAAGAATGATTATTTATCACACTGTTGGTGTCATCTCATTTTGTTCACAGTATTGCTTTGTGTTCACCCTCACTGGTCATGTGGAACCCTCTGGTAATGATGCTCCAGTGAAGGGCAGCGAGATTAGGACATCTCAGCTGCTTTCCGTGTGATTGCTAGACCATCACCCAAAGCTCCACCTTTCTTCAGGCTCTCCATTCTCATCACAGTCTCTTCCCTACTGCCCCATCTCTGGAAGCCCTTTGACTGACCACCAGGCTCCAGGATGAGTGGGCTAATCGGCAAACTGGACCCTCGGCGGATTCAGTGGGGGACCACCTGGTATGCCTTCCAGTCCCGTGTCTTGCGCACGAAGCCGGTGGAGTCCATGCTGGAGAGCACAGGTGGCACTGGGGCTCATGGAACCAAACTCGCTCGAGTACTGTCCACTGTGGACCTTGTGTCTCTGGGAGTGGGAAGCTGTGTAGGTACGGGGATGTATGTGGTATCTGGACTAGTGGCTAAGGAAATGGCAGGTCCTGGTGTCATTGTGTCTTTCATCATTGCTGCCGTGGCCTCCATCCTGTCAGGTGAGTGCAGCCCTGACTTCCTTTTACAGTCAATGTGACACAAAAAAGGAAAATACACAGAAAAACAATCTGTCATGTTCCAGTAAACCTGCCTCCAGTCAAGTGTCACTATTGGAGATTATCTACTTAGTGTTAGTGTTGCGTTCAAGAAAAGCTAGATGTAGCGCAACAGAATGGAACAGAATGTAGGCGTCTTGAGATATGTTTTAAAAAGTTGACAGGACATAAAAAAAGCAGTGCTCATGCACAAGGCATTAAAAAAACACAGAGATGCGGTGCAGCAGTCAAAGATGTCTGTTTAGCTCGAACAATGCAGGGTTTATCTTGCTGTGTATGGATCTTTTTGCTACCTCAGTGTGTAAGCTACATTGTTAAATGTCATATCTGCCCTGCCCTTTTTTGGTGTTCCCTTTTGTTTTGCTTTGTTATTGCTTTTGTTAAAAACTGCAAAACATACCTAAAAACAGTGCAGAATGGGTCATGTGTGAACAGCCCCTAATGGCGCTGTGGATAACATTTGTGTCAGTATAGTGAGAGCTTTAACTGAGTTAAAGTGTATAGCTTTATACATCCTTTCTTATAGTAATGAGTCTGACCTACAGTGAACATGCTCATTAGATTTACAGGTTGGAGCTGTGAACAGCATGCAGCACCCAAAATAGAATTAGAGGAAAATCCATTAAAATGTCCCTGTGGACACCAGCATAAAAGGCCTAAAATGAAGGGGGAAAAGTAAATGAAAGGGATATTTTTCCCTGTAAGCTGTTAAACTTTCCACCCATGGAAACAGAAGCAGTGTTCAGACGAAACAGTCTTTTGCTATTGTCATTCTAAGTCATTGACGTAGTCATTAGAAATGGGCAGTTGCTTAAATATACGGGATCCAGAACAACATTTTTAATGCTTGAGCTCTGTAGCAGCCAATAATGTAATAAAAGTTGATAATGTAATAACTGCCAATAGCATAATACATTTTCCATTCTTAATGTAATAAAAGTCAATAATGTAATAACTTATTACATTATGGGCAAAAAGTTATTATGTTACTGGTTCAGAAATGTTATTTATTTTATTATTTGTAAGTTATTACATTATCGACTTTTATTACATTAAGAATGGAAAATGTATTATGCTATTGGCAGTTATTACATTATTAACTTTTATTACATTAAGAATGGAAAATGTATTACATTATTGGCAGTTATTACATTAACGGTAGTTATTACATTATTGGCTGCTACAAGCTCCATTGGGTCCAATGAGTGGGCTATAAAATTATAAGATATAAGATTTTTACAGGCCTTGGTGGACCTCTCTTGTCAGGACATAACAAACACCTCATGAGAGTTGAAAGACCCAATTGCATTTTTGTTTTAAATTATTATTGTTTATTTAATTGAAAACAACATTAGGACAATAATTCTGCAGACTGAGGTTCAAATTTACACAAGCTATACCATTATGCACTATTTAACAATACTAGACAAAGAACTAATGTTTAAAAGAGACACACCTGGACACAGTCAGGGTGCGGTACAGAACAAAGACATGACAGGGACATGACACTAGAAAATAAAAGACAGACAAAAACAAAACCAAAAGATTCCTAAGTCCCTGACACAGTGCCTGGGACAATGTCCTTGGTTGTCTGATCCCTCCTGACAATGGCATTTGAAATATATGTCATCTATGGAACAGATGATTCAGATTTGTACAGGTTGGTGGGTATGTGTTTGGAGATAAAAAATAAAATAAAAAGATAAATAATAATAATTATAAAATAAAATAAAAAAACATATCACATGATTAAAATCACATAAAATGTTTACAATTATTATATTATATTATATTATATTATATTATATTATATTATATTATATTATATAAGAGAGTAAATAGTGCTTTGAGTGTAGAAACTGATCATGCTCTTCCATTCCCTGTTTAGTGGGGATATAAGGATGCAACCTGTAAAGAGGGATTTTCCTCCTGTTATCTAGGCCTCTGGGGTTCTCTGGGTGTGACATTAGAGAATTGATCTGACACTAAAGGCAAAATAAAATCAATAATCCCATCTCGGCAACTTGTTGCAAACTTGCATGCTTGTATTGAGTTCCCTGTCTGTCACTCACTCAACGTTGTGTCAATGTAGTGACACTAGGGGTCACTCTTGGAAGCCCCAAACACCTCTGCTTTTTGAAAAAAGGCCAATGGGAATTGGCGAGTGGAATTTGCATGCCACTCCCCCAGACATACGGGTATAAAAGGAGCTGGTATGCAACCACTCATTCAGATTTTCTCTTTGGAGCTGAGCGGTTCTATCCATTGAGCTGAATTAATCCGCCGAGTTCATTCACCTCATCTACTGGATTTACGGCTCATTTTAGCACATTTTAGAACGCCCCTGAGCGCTTCGGCAGAACAACAAAAAGAGTATATTCTAAAAAAGAGTATATTTTCAATTCTAAAAGAGCGGCACACACGGAATGTCTTTTTAAAGATATCTTTCCGTTTGTGTGTTATTCCTGGTTGCGGTCGTTATCTCTCCGCTTCTGATGGCCACGATCGTTGTCTTATGTGTCTGGGCGCTGCCCATGCGGTAACTTCGTTCGTGGATGGGTCTTGTCCTCATTGCGAGAACATGACCATGGCAACGTTGCGGTCGCGGCTTTCCTTCTTCCGGGGGAAAGCCACTCTAGCCACCCCCCCGCGCCGTGCCATCTACCTCCGGGTATGAGGCCGGTCCAGCTGGCGCTGGAGGCGATTTGGGGCGCGGCTCCGCCAGGTAAATCCCCACGGACCTCCCATTCCCCAGCACGCTCGTTTGTCCCCGGCCAGTTCCGAGAGGAGACCAGCTCACCCCAGGGCCAGCTTAGTGTCCCTTTCAGAGCTCCGGAGCGGGATGAGTGCTCGATCCCCGCCTCAGTCCTTCTACCTACGGGTATGAGGCCACGTCGGTTAGGACTAGGGGTGATTTGGGGACACCAATGGGACCACCTCCGCCGGGTAACCCCCCACAGACCTCCCATTCCTCAGCACGCTCGCTTGCCCTGGTTGGGCACTCGGATGAGACTGCCGGCTCATCTCAGGGTGAGTTCGACCTCTTATTCAGGGCCCAGGAAGACGATGAGCTATCGAGCGCAGCATCAGAGAGCAGGCTCGTCCACTCTGACGTGGAGTCTTCGGCTGGGCTTCCCCCTTCGGGTGTGGTCGCCCAGTTTCAGGCCGACACGGAAATGACGGACATGCTTTCCCGGGCAGCCACGAGTGTCAGGCTAGAGTGGAACCCTCCACTCTCCACTGAACCCTCGCGGCTCGATGATTGGTTCCTAGGTCCAGAGCGCCGCTCACGGCCGCGCCCCGCCCCGGTTCCTTTCTTCCTGGAAGTGCATGAGGAGCTGACAAGATCATGGGGGGCACCTTTTACTACCCGGTCCCGATCTTTCAGCTCCCCCGCTCTCACTACCCACGATAAGGCTCGAGGTGAATCTTTTGTTTCATTTTTCACCGCATGCCCAAGAGGCTGCAGTACCCAAAACTTAAACAAAAGAGTGGTTTCCTTGTTCTCTGGGTCACATGTCAGGTGTGAATGGCTGTCGTCACGACCGCCGTCCACCTTCCCATTTTGGCAGGTTTGGCGCTCCAGTGGTGGACCCCCCCACCCCTGCGCACCCAGCTGTGGCACAAACATGTCCACACCGGGTTGGTTACGACGGCCTGCGGGAAGATGTTCCTCCTCCCCCCTCCTCAACCAATCTTATTGTGGGCGTCAGGAGCCAGGTAAGTGCTTCGATGTCTCTGGACTCAGCACGGCCACGGGGTTCGAGCCCCCTTGACGTGGCGCCTTAGGCTCCGCCCCATTGCGAGGCCCCACCTGCTGGTACGTCCGACGTGATTATCCCCTTGGTCCCCATCACCCGGAGCTTGGATGCGTGGCTCGCGCTTTCCAACTCGTCACGATGGCTGATCCGGCCCGTCCGACTTGGCTATGCGATTTACCTCGGTGAAGGGCGAGAACGCCGCTACCTTGCATGCGGAGATCGCTACCCTTCGTTTTACAGCCCCTACTTCATCGTACCGAAGAAAGGCGGTGGTTGAGGCTAGTTGAAGACCTGTGAGTACTGAACTGGGCCTTGCACAGACTCCCGTTCAAGATGCTGATGCAAAAATGCATTTTAGCGAGCATCCGGCATCAAGATTGGTTTGCGGCGGTAGACCTGAAGGACGTATACTTCCACATCTCGGTCTTACCTCGACACAGACCCATGCTGCGGTTTGCTTTCGAGGGCCGGGCGTACCAGTACAGGGTCCTCCCCTTCGGCCTGTCCTTGTCCCCTCGCATCTTCACGAAGGTCGCAGAGGCAGCCCTTGCCCCACTAAGGGAATTGGGCATCCGCATCCTCAATTATATCGACAACTGGCTAATCCTAGCTCACTCTCAGGATGTATTGTGTGCGCACAGGGACCTGGTGCTCACGCACCTCAGCCGACTGGGGCTTCGGGTCAACTGGGAAAAGAGCAAGCTCTCCCTGGTTCAGAGCATCTCTTTTCTCGGCTTGGAGTTGGACTCAGTCTTGATGAAGGCGCACTTCACGAATGACCGTGCACAGTCGGTGCTGAACTGCTTGAAGGCGTTCAGACAGAAGACAGTGGTTCCACTGAAACTTTTTCAGAGGCTGCTGGGGCATATGACATCCTCAGCGGTGGCCACACCGCTCGGGTTGATGCATATGAGAACGCTTCAGCACTGGCTTCAGACTCAAGTCCCGAGATGGGCATGGTGCCACGGGACACATCGCGTGGTCATCATGCTGATCTGTCGCTGCCTCTTCAGCCCTTGGACCGACCTTGCATTTCTAAGGGCAGGGGTTCCCCTAGAGCAGGTCTCCAGGCACACAGCCACCGGCTCCTGGACTGGCCCACGTCTGCGTTGGTACATCAACTGCTTCGAGTTGTTGGAAGTACTGCTCGCCCTGCGGAGGTTCCGGCCATTGATCCACAGCAAGCATGTGTTGGTCCGGACGGACAACATGGCGACGGTAGCGTACATCAACCATCAAGGTGGTCTATGCTCCTGTTGCATGTCACAACTCGTCCGCAGTCTCCTCTTCTGGATTCACCAGCGCCTCAAGTCGCTACGAGCCACTCACATCCCGGGCGACCTCAACACCGCAGCAGACACGCTGTCATGACAGGTTACGCTCAGGGGAGGGTGGAGACTCCACCTCCAGGTGGTCCAGCTGATTTGGAGTCGATTTGGTCAAGCACAGGTAGACCTGTTTGCTTCCCGGGAATCCTCTCACTGCCCACTTTTGGTACGCCCTGACTGAGACACCCCTCGGTATAGACACGCTGGCACACAGCTGGCCCCCGGGATTATGCAAATACGTGTTTACCCCAGTGAGCCTACTTGCACAGACCCTGTGCAAGGTCAGGGAGGACGGGGAGCAGTTCGTCCTAGTAGCACCCTACTGGCCCACCCAGATGAGGTTCTCAGACCTCACGGTCCTTGCGACAGCCCCCTACTGGCAAATTCTCCTGAGGAAGGACCTTCTTTCTCAGGGACGGGGCACCATCTGGCACCTGCGACCAGACCTCTGGAATTTCCATGTCCATGACGTGGAAGACCTAAGTGGCCAACCACCCGCAGTGGTAGACACGATCACTCAGGCTAGGGCTCCCTCTACGAGGTGCCTGTATGCCTTGAAATGGCGTCTGTTCGCTAAGTGGTGATCTTCCCGACACAAAGACCCCCAGAGATGCGCAGTCGGATTGGTGCTTTCCTTCCTGCAGGAGAGGCTGGAGGGGCGGCTGTCCCCCTCCACCTTGAAGGTGTATGTAGCCACCATTTCGGCACATCACGATGCAGTGGATGTATTTGGGGAAGCACGACTTGATCATCAGATTCCTGAGAGGTGCTAGGAGGTTGAATCCCTCCAGACCACACATCATCCCCTCGTGGGACCTCTCTGTAGTCCTTTGGGGTCTACGGGGAGCTCCCTTTGAGCCCCTGGAGTCAGTTGGGCTTAAGACACTCTCTTTGAAGACTGTCCTCGACTGCGTTCACTTCCATCAAGAGGTTTGGGGACCTGCAGGCGTTCTCTGTCAGCTAATCGTGCCTGGTGTTCAGTCCGGGTTACTCTCACGTGATCCTGAGACCCCGACTGGGCTATATGCCCAAGGTTCCCATGACCCCTTTTAGGGATCAGGTGATGAACCTGCAAGCGCTGCCCCAGGAGGAGGCAGACCCAGCCTTGGCGTTGCTGTGTCTGGTGCGTGCTTTACGCATCTATTTGGATCGCAAGCAGAGCTTTAGAAGCTCCGAGCAGCTCTTTGTCTGCTTTGGTGGACAGTGGAAAGGAAGCGCTGTCTCCAAACAGAGGATCACCCACTGGGTCATTGACACCATCGTGAGGGCATATCACGCTCAGGACATGCCGCCCCCCGTGGGGCTTTGAGCACACTCTACTTGGAGTGTAGCGGCCTCCTGGGCCCTGACCAAGTGGCACCTCTTTGGCAGACATCTGCAGAGCAGCGGACTGGGCAACACCCAACACCTTTGCGAGGTTCTATAATCTCCAGGTTGAGCCGGTTTCGTCCCGTGTGTTGTCAGGTATGAGCAGGTAAGTTCCGGGATATCTGGCTGGGTGTACCGCTTGCGCATAGTGCCTTTCCCCTCCCATGAGGTGAAGACGTGTGCTTTTGACTCCCAGTCGTGTTCACAAGCTGTGATCCCTGGATGACTTTCCTCCTTTGCCCTGTGGCAGACGAGTTTGCGGAGAAACTCGCTGCCGGCCCAGTACATGTGTTAATTAGGCCCTGTACTGAGGTAGGTGCTCCACATGTGCTGGTTCCCTGTAGGTGACCCCATGTGATATCTTCCGCTAAATAATTTCCCTGTTGGTAAATTGCATCTTCCTTGGGCAGAGGCCCCTCTGCCCCCGGTCACCATGTTTGTAGAGAAACTCCTCCCCCCTCGGGAAGGACCAACCATGGGACTTCTCCATACGACATACTTCCGACAAGACTCGGTATGACCATGTGACGTATTTCCACTCAAAATACCCCCCCCCCCCCCCTTTCTCTGGGTGGGGTGTGGTCTCTGCAGTGTCTTCCCCTTGGGAGTGACACCCCCCCGACGTAGACATTTATGGCACTCAGTCGGTGAACAAATTCCACTCTTTTTGGGGAGAATAAAGAGGAATAGAGGCCACGGCTGGGCTAGCCTGTCCCTATTTTTTGGGCAGTTGGCTTGTTCCCAAAGGACCGTTTGACGCCCATAAGAGTGTTGGGGGAGGTTACGTAACAGCCTGGTGCGCTGGCTTCGAGGCACACAGCGGTCTGCCCATCTCGCACCGCCAGTCCACGTAACACAGTTGAGCTAGTTGTGGCGTTTTGTATAGGGACCCCTAGTGTCACTATTTTGACACAACGTTGAGTGAGTGAGTGACAGATAGGGAACATCCTGGTTACTTTCATAACCTCCGTTCCCTGATGGAGGGAACGAGACATTGTGTCCCTCTTGCCACAACACTGAACTACCCACTGAAATGGCTGGGACCTTGTCTCGGCTCCTCAGCACAAAACCTGAATGAGTGGTTGCATACCAGCTCCTTTTATACCCGTATGTCCGGGGGAGTGGCATGCAAATTCCACTCGCCAATTCCCATTAGCCTTTTTTCAAAAAGCAGAGGTGTTTGGGGCTCCCAAGAGTGACCCCTAGTGTCACTACATTGACACAATGTCTCATTCCCTCCATCAGGGAACGGAGGTTATGAAAGTAACCAGGACGTTATTATCCATGACTTGAGGCATATATAAACTACACTTTGTTACAGTTATGACTGGCATCTCTCCACAGGTGTGTGCTATGCTGAGTTTGGTGTGCGTGTACCTAAAACCACAGGTTCAGCCTATACTTACAGCTATGTGACGGTGGGAGAATTTGTGGCTTTTTTCATTGGCTGGAATCTGATTTTGGAGTATCTCATTGGCACAGCAGCAGGGGCCAGTGCGCTCAGCAGCATGTTTGACTCGCTGGCCAATCACACCATCAGTGGCTTCATGATCAACCACATAGGAACACTCAATGGCCTGGGTGAGTGAAATCAACATTAAACCCTATTATACATTTTTAATACATAATCACCAAAACCCAAACCCTGGGACTCCTGGGACCAAGATTATTCCTAACACTGCAACAAGAAAAGCTTTCAAACTGTTGTTTAATTCACAAGAAAAGACTCAACAGCCTATTATTATTAAAAGCAGTCTATTTTTCAGTGAAGTTTAGGGATTGAGGTCATGTCACTTTTTTTGAGGGAAGAGTGTAGAATTGACACTAGCCTTGACACACACTCACAGCAATTGCAACAAAAGTTGAGCTTAATTTACCACTTAACTTATCACTAGTTATTTTTTTAAGCACTGTGGAAAATACTCCAGCAGTCAATAGTTTGACACTGTCAACAATGAGATGAATGTGAGGAAAGCTTGTTTAAACAGAGCAGCCTCATTTACAGCTTCTCTTGCACAGTGAAAGAGCTACTCCAGTTCCATTATTGAAGTAAAAAAAAAAAAAAGAAAAAAGGCACTTGGGTTGGGCATTTGGTATTAAAATTAGGACAGAATTATTTTGGAGTGAAGCAAATTAGATCTTGACATATTCTTGCTTTACAAAATTTTATGATGATTATGCAATTGCTTCTTAATTCTTTAATTGAATGGGTGAGGAGATGGAACCGCCAGAGATTTATGAGCCAACAAGCACAGCAGAATTGTCAGTGTGCAGTTCTATAATAGTCTGTTAGAGCAGCATGACCTACAACTTTGTTGAGGTCTCACAAAAGACAAACAGTACAAGCAGACCTTCAAAATACAGATGGAGGAATGAAATAGGTGTATTTGGCAATCTAGAAAGAAAAATATGTGCTCTCTCCCAAGCGTGTCAATATCCAGTTAGAAGAAATACTGTATATTGCATATACTGTAGGCTGTTGTATCTGCCCCAAACAAAACATGTTATATCTTTGCCATAAATACATAATCTTACTCTGCCATGAGCAGTTGTATCTCTTATTTCCATTTTACCAGCCCCCCTTCCTCTTAGAGTCCAACATGACCTTTCCATCCGTATGTCTCTCTCTCCACAATTGAAGTAGCCACATCATGCTTGATATTCAATTCCGTCTAGGGCCTGGTTAGTATGCAGAGTATTTTAAGAAGTGCATGGTTTATTCATGACAGCATTGAGGGTTCAAATTAGGACTGTCTATTATGATGCTGTGAAAGCAGGTGTCTAAGCTCACTGTTGTCATACAGAAGACAGAAAGACACGAGAGTGTAAGGTGTCAATCTCTCATGCTTACTGTATAGAATAATATTATCACGTTTATGTGTTTTGTTCTTGTTTTCATGTCTTATTTTTAAGTTTAGTTCCTGTTCCTGTTCAGGTCATGTGGTTTCAAGTCATGTGATTTCCTGTTTCCTCATGTGTTCCTGGTCATCTGATATCCTGTTCCCCTCTATGTTCATATGTCATTGGTTCATGGTTCATTGTCTTATTATTAGTTCAGTCTTGTTGTTGGTTGTCTTGTTTACTTGTTACCCATGTATGTGTATTTAAGCCGTCATGTTTGCCATTGTCTCTTGTCAGGTATTGTTAATGTAACATTGTTGGTGTAACGTCATTTCAAGTCATTTCAAGTCATGTTCATGTTAATGTTTTGTTCACGTTTGGATTTACTGTTTTTGGATTGCATGTTTGTATTAAACTGCACTTGGGTTCTTCACATCATCATTGTCTGCCTGACATTGCTGCCAGCATCGTTACAAATATGCACTCTGTTCTATCAGGTTTAACACCAGAATCATTGTTCTGGTTAGATTGTAAAGTAACTAATCTTTTGAAAAACATAGACTACTGTATATGGCCAAAAGTATGTAGACAACCCCTTCTAATTAATAGGTTTGGATATTCCAGTAATCTTAGTGCTATGCTATTTAATGATATTCCAGAGAATTGCTTTCAAATAGTGCTTCCAAATTTGTGGCAAGGGCCTTTCTCTGATCCAGCATGACAATGCCCCCTGTGAACAAAGTGAGGTCCATAAAGCTATGGTTTACTCAGTCAGTTGTGGAAAACCTGACTGGCCTGCACAAAACTCAGACCTGAACCCCATTAAACACCTTTGGGATGAATTGGAATGCCTACTGCAAGCCAGTCCCCATCATTCATCATCAGTGTTTGACCTCACTGATGCTCTTGTGTCTTAATAGGAGCAAATCTCTGCAACCATTTTCCAAAATCTAGTGGAGAGCCTTTCCAGAAGAGAGGAAATTATTGCAAAGGGAGGGTTTAATGCAGATGATTTTGAAATGAAATGTTCAACAAACACATATGGGTGTGGTGATCGGGTGTCCACATAATTTTGGCCATGTAGTGTAATTATGTTTTGAATCCATTTGATATCCATGTAAATGACTGCTTCATCCTCTCACAGGTAAAGGTGAGGAGTCGTATCCTGACATCTTGGCTCTCATCATAGCCATCCTGGTCACAGTGATAGTTGCCCTTGGTGTGAAGAATTCAGTGGGCTTCAACAACGTGCTGAATATCATTAACCTGGTGGTGTGGGTGTTTATGATGATTGCAGGCCTGTTCTACGTTAGTGGGAGCAACTGGGACGAGGGACGATTCCTGCCTTATGGCTGGTCTGGGGTAAAGTGTATTTCAATCATTAAGTGAACATGCAATCTTTATGGGCTTTTCACACTTGAAATTGTTAATCCAGGATCATTTTTAACCCTGTGTTAACATAAACCTGATTTATCATTGTAAAAAAGGTTAAGGATGGGAAAGGAGGAGGCGGGAACCAGACGAACCATCAAAATAATGTTTAATGAAAACAAAAAGATCCAAAAAATAAACACGCACACTATGGCTGCATGTGGCTCTCTCTCTCTCGAACTGCCACGTTTCACTGCACTTATCCCTCTCCTGATTAGCCCAATTGGGGGCCGGGCATGCATAGTCACGGCCTGGACCCACCCTCCTCCTCGTCACAATCATATTCTGTGTTTTAGTTCTGTTCATACTTTACTTTGGTTTAATAATTCACACTGCTTGCACTGCATTTAAGGGTTAGCGTCGCTTTGGGGCAGGGCTTCAGAACCAAGGATTAAAAGCAGTGCTTAAAATTACAAGTAAAAAATGTTGCTTAACCTATGATTAAAAGTGGCCTTAACTTGGGTTAAAAAAGATGTTAAGACCCTGAGTTTGGTGTTGTGTGAAAAGCTCTTTAGTTAAGTTAGAACATGTTTGAAAAGCTACCAGTGACTGATGCACCAGCAGATCACTGTAAGGTTTTTGTTAAAGGGATAGTTCAACCAACAATGAAAATTCTCTCATGATTTACTCACCCTCCTGGCATCCCAGATGTGTATGACTTTCTTTCTTCTGCAGAACATAGATGATGATTATGTCAAGATTATGAATATTGCATCTCTGTAGGTCCATACAATGCAAGTGAATGGGTAACAAAATATTGAAGCACCAAACTTTACATAAAGGGAGCATAAAAGTAATCCATAATTCATAGGTTAAATGCATGTGTTCAGACACAATATGATAGGTGTGGGTGAGAAACAGATCAATATTTAAGTAATTTTTTATCATAAATTCTGCTCCCTGCCCAGTAAGGGCGATATGCATGAAGAATGTGAATCACCAAAAACAGAAAAAGGAGAAAGTGAGGGAAAAAGGACTTAAATATGAATCTGTTTCTCATTCACAATCATATCATTTGGCACCCATTCACTTGCATTGTATGGACCTACAGAGCTGAAATATTCTTCTAAAAATCTTAATTTGTGTTCTGCAGATGAAAGAAAGTCGTACACATCTGGGATGGCATGAGGGTGAGTAAATGATGAGAGAATTTTCATTTTTGGGTGAACTAACCCTTAATGCATTTTAAGTTCACAGTAAAAAGGAAAAGTTAGCATCATCCTCAAGTCTAAATCTCACAATTCATGGGCACTTATTAGATTAGCAAATAAATTTTGCTTTGACTCTTAGTACAAACATTGAGGAGGAAATTACATTGCATTGTATCTATAATCAGACACTCTGCTCAACAGGTCATGCAGGGTGCAGCCACTTGCTTCTATGCCTTTATAGGATTTGACATCATAGCCACAACCGGGGAGGAAGCCAAGAGTCCAAACACCTCCATCCCATACGCCATCACTGCCTCTCTGGTCACCTGCCTCACTGCCTATGTCTCTGTGAGTACAGGCCTAATGTGAATTGTTAACCACTATTATTACACTTGTAGCCAAGTGGAGAAATTTCAAGTAATTTAACTCTAGTCATATATTGGACGTGGCCCCTTTAAGAACTCCTCGTGTTGCGCATGCGTGCTGGTTAAAATGTGAGAACATACATTGTGCAGGAGAGCTCCCGGTTTTGTTAATCGGTTGATCATTCTTTGGGATGCATATGGATTGCATGTGTGAAGTTTGACCACGTACTATGCACACATGTAAGAACTGGCCTCTACTGTATTTCATTACCGTATTTTGTTGTACCTT
Organism: Myxocyprinus asiaticus; assembly: GCF_019703515.2. NCBI lineage: Eukaryota > Metazoa > Chordata > Actinopteri > Cypriniformes > Catostomidae > Myxocyprinus > Myxocyprinus asiaticus. Next base: position 29,177,880 of record NC_059348.1, read on the forward strand.
ATTAAAAATTTTGTAATACATTTTTTTTAAATATATAATAAGGCCCCATCGACTGTTTTTTTTTTTTTTTTTTTTTTTAAATAGCTTTCAGATATAACAATATTTTTGTGTCTAGTGTGGTTATTTGCAGCCCACCGGCTACACACTAGTTTTGGGGTTCTGTTATCTATAAATAATACATTGCTATATATGTAATACAATATCCCAAAATTATGAAGAACTCACCATGATTGTTTTAATTCCTTTAATTCCTGTAAGAGTCTTTGGGTGTGGTTAAAGATTTTGAATTAATAGCTTTTGTTACTGTGTCAATGTTTATTTCTGTGATGTTCACTTCAAGATGTACATGTAATATCACTTGAGTCTTTAGATCATTTGGATCGACCAAGGTTGACTATATAATGCTACTCATGTGATTGAGACATGTGTCTGAGTAATGTGATAAAGTTCTCAATGTTTAGTATTGATTATGATATTCACAAGCAGTTTATGCTTAATAAACCTTTCCATATAAAAACTAAAAAACTAAATAAAAAAAATAAAAAAGCCACCTGTAGACACACCCACTCAAATTTTTAAAACAAGATTAGCAAAATTGTCTTATTTGCTTTTTTAGCTCAATTGACAGCATTTGTGGCATAATGTTGTTGATTACCACAAAAATGAACTTCGACTTGTCACTTCTTTTCTTTAAAAAAGCAAAAATCTGGGTTACAGGCACTTACAATGGAAGTGAATGGGGCCAATCTGTAAACATTAAAATGCTCACTGTTTCAAAAGTATAGCCACAAGACATTATGCTTGCTAACATGATTTTAGTGTCATAAAAGCTCTTACTAACCTTTTCTATGTAGAATTATATGCAATTTTACAACTTTGTTGCCATGACGTCACAACAATAAAAACCACGTTTTAAACAACATTACAGCTCAAATAATACACAAATTTTAACAGAAGAATTATTGTAAGTGCTTTAAAAAATTCTAAGCTTTACATTTCTGCCTTTAAATACATTTCTGCCATTCACATCCATTGTATGTGCCTCACTGTAACCTTGATTTTTTCTTTTTATTTATTTTTTTATTTATTTTTTTTTTTTAAGAAAAGGAGGAATGGGTCTAAATTAATTTTAGTGGTAATCAAAATTATGTCACAAATGCTGTCGACTGAGCTAAACTTGTATTAAACCTGGAATATTCCTTTAAGGCTAAAGTGGGTCATTTCAGCACCACTGGTGTCACAAAATGGAATTGCAAAAATACTAGATTTCGGAAAACCCCCCCATCTTCCATTGGCACTGAAACAGATAGTCCTACCCTGAAATCACACCATTGGTTAAACCGGTTGGCTTACTTGTAGCTGATTCTACATATTAAAGTGTTATATGAGAAAGAATTTTAACATCTAAAAAAATTACACATATCAGCTTTAATATAGTCTTAGTGTTCACAGAGATTAATAAATCATTGATAATTCTCCATGAATTTATTTATTTTTTTTAATTTCTCCTCTTTATCACCTTGCAATACTGTCTGTCTGTAGGAGGTTGCTATGGGTGCTAACTCACCAACATGACATCTGTCTGCATTTCAACACAGTTTTCTATATATTCTTTGTATTAATTTCTTTATTTTTTTGTTTTCTTAAGTTTGATCATCTTCATATCCTCCACACACTCAGCTCTTTCTCACCTCTGTTTTGGTTTTGATGAAACAGAATTGTCTTTACCAAAATGGCTCTTTATTTTCACAGCTACAGAACTGTCTGATTAGGAGCAAACCTGCTAATTAGCAGAAATAACCCCTCCATATCTCAGTTTGCTTTGGTATTGGATAGACTAATTTTAGTCCAGTCACTTCAGTTCTCTGTGTGTGCATGTACTGTATACTGTATTTGTGTTTGCGTAGAGATTTTTAAAGAATGAAGATGTTGAATTTTGTAATATATTTATAAACACACACATCGGCTCTGTCTCTCTCACAGGTCAGTGTGATCCTCACCCTTATGGTCCCCTACACTGAAATTGATTCAGATGCTCCACTGATGGAAATGTTTTCTCTACATGGCTTCCAAACCGCCAAATACATAGTGGCCATCGGCTCCATTGCCGGACTTACAGTCAGTTTGTTGGGCTCTCTCTTCCCAATGCCAAGAATCATCTATGCCATGGCAGAAGATGGTTTGCTCTTCAGGTAATGAAAAAATAATCACCCACAAAGAAGAGTTCCACAAGATCATGTAATGATCCATAATGGTCTGTAATAAGTATATTTCCATTATACAGTGGGGTCCAAAAGTCCATATTGAAAATCTGTGATTAAAAACCTTATGATGTAAATTGAATAAGACATACTTAATATTCTGCACTAGATTCTGCACAGTGACCAGCTTTCCTTGCTTTCTTTTCCAGTGTTCCAATTTGGAACATTCTCAAATCATGCTGCTGGGACAACATGGATCATTAGGTTTTGTGGAGTCCATGCCAGCATGTGTGCATGCTGTCAATAAAGCATTAAGGAAACATTCCAAATACTAAGTAATTCTGATTTTCACTCAAATAGTCTGGCTGACAAAACATTTTGTAATGTAAATTTTGTATTGCATGGAAAAAGAAGCAGTTTCTCAAGTGGTTTCAGATTTTGGACCCCACTATCTTTCAAATGATTAAACATGCCATTTAAAAATCATTCTCTGCTGGAAAACTAAGCTCCTGCCATCATACAGTCACAAAAGAACTACAATTTAGTGCTCTGACATTTTAAATCAAAGCCCAAATATTGCATCTGTCATAGAAACTTAACATTTAGTCCAGTTTGGATGATAGATATCAGATTAGACCAGATGTGCTGTCAATTTACTGATCATTTCACATGAAGATGTCCTATGCACAATCTGATGACAGCTGTATGTTGCAGGTTCCTGGCCAATGTGAGCACATACACAGAGACTCCAGCAGTGGCCTGTGTGGTGTCAGGGTTCCTCTCAGCTCTGCTGGCTCTGCTGGTCAGTCTGAGGGATCTCATCGAGATGATGTCCATCGGCACCCTGCTAGCCTACACACTAGTATCAGTGTGTGTGCTACTGCTGCGTTACCAACCTGAAGGAGACATCCATGGCTTTATCAATTTCCTTTCAGAGCAGAATGGCAAGCATAAAGAGGGTGTGTTGGCTGAATGCGAGAAGGAAGCCTGCTCACCGGTCAGTGAGGCCGATGATTTTGGAGGACCTCCAACCAACACCTGTGGAGCAAAGAACCTCCCATCACTGGGCGACAGCGAGATGCTGATCGGTAAGCCTGACAAGTCCACCTACTCAGCCAGTCACCCCAACTATGGTACTGTGGACATGTCCTCGGGCATTGAATCGGATGAGACGGATAGCGTGTACCTGTTAAAGCTAAAGAAGCTGCTGGGGCCTCGCTACTACACCATGCGCATTCGGCTTGGCCTACCGGGCAAGATGGACAGGCCCACTGTGGCCACCGGACGTATCGTCACCCGCTGCGTCATCCTGCTCTTCATCCTCATCTTCTGCTTCTGCTCCCTCATCATCTTTGGGTCAGGTCAGATCACAGAGGGTCAATGGTGGGCCGTGCTACTGCTGGTGGTGCTAATGCTGGTCATCACTCTCTTGATCTTTATCATCATTCAACAGCCTGAGAACCCAAAGCGCCTGCCTTACATGGCACCCTGTGTACCCTTTGTCCCAGCCTCCGCTATGCTAGTAAACATTTACCTCATGCTCAAGCTCTCCAGCATCACATGGATCCGTTTTGGTGTATGGTGCTTTGTGGGTGAGTTTTTGATTTATAATAAATAGATAAGTGGCAAAGTTACAAAGTATATGAAAGGACTGTCAACCAATGTTTATTGCTGATTCTTCAGTCTGCAATGCATTGCATGAATTAAAGAAACAGTTCACCCATTTACCATATCATGGTTGATGTTACTTTTTCAGTGGAACACAAGGAGAAATCTGAGGAATTTTGATGCAGCTGTTTTGCATACAATGACTGTGAACAAATCATTATTTTGAGCTGGTTCTTTTCAAAGAGCCAGTTGATCCAGTTCACAAAACGAACTGAACGATTCCTTTACGAATCGGACTGATCCGGTTCTCAAGTTCAATGACTCAATGATCTGATCGCATCGACTTGTATGTTAACAGCTCATCGGAGGGGGAAATTATCATTGCAAAACAACTTACATTTCGGACTGTTACTCAAACAAAACCATTGTAGGCGTCAGTTGTATGGCTTCAGAAGAGTATAGCACACAAGTCGTATAGACTACTTTTACGGTGTTTTGTTTATTTATTTATTTTGGACCTTGACAAAAGTGGTTACTATGAACTGTTGTTGTATGGAAAAGAGGTGTGTGAAGAACCTTTAAATTTCTCCTTTTTGTTCCATGGGAAAAAAATAGAATCATATGGTTTTGGAACAACATGAGGGTGAGTAAATAATAACAGAAACTTCATAATGGGGTAAAATATTCCTTTAAACCTTTGATGGTGGAGAGACAAACTCAAATAAAAAACACTTGCATACAATAGGTCTGCATAAAACCTTTATAAAACGATATCCCTTACTTATTCTGTGAATTACATTTGTGCATTACATTATGCATGTGTGCACTGTGTGTGTTGTGTCTGTGTGTGTTTGTATCTGCAGGTGTTCTGATCTACTTCGGCTACAGCATTTGGAACAGCACCCTAGAGATTACGGCCCGTGAGGAAGAGGCCCATGCAAGCACATACCAGCGCTATGACATGGGCGTGGATGACAATTTAGCAGTGGATGATGAGCTGTACCCTTCAGGAGACGGGGGGCAGTACCAAAGCTGGGGCTTCAATGAGCGAAGAGGTGGGCACCAGAAACAGCAATGCCAGGAGCAGAGGGAGCCTAAGCCTGATGGCCTGGACAGTGTGGACAACCACAAGACCTCCTCTTCCTCCTCACATAGCAGGGCCAAAAGCAAAGCTGCTAAAGCTGCTCCAGGTTTTGAGGCACTGGTGGTCGACGACGATTTGGATGATCCTTTGGAATGAGAATGTAATTTGAATGTACTTGTCTGCCAACAACTGCAGAACCCTTGGGCTAGGTTGTTATCTCTCTGCAATGAATATTTACTCTGCCCTTTTTCACTATTGATAGGATAGTAAGATTGGTCAGGATGTGGTTATGTTTTTTTTAAAATACATTATGAATAATTTTTTTATCACATAACACCTAAAAAAAAAAAAAAAAAACTATCCCTATTTAGCCTTTTTATTTAATGTTTTGGTCCCGGGTTCTTATTGTATCCATGTTAAGCTCCTCATACTCTCCAACATATTCTCATGATAATTTGTAATAATTTGTACAAGATGGTGAAATCTTTAGATACCATACGACTTGTCTTGTATGAAAAGATATGACTTTTATTTCCATAGAGACCAACCAATCAACAAAGAGTCAATATCGATTTAAAATCGATACAATGGTGACATAAAATTTTAGCTAGCCTTCTACTTAACACTATTTTAAGAAAGGAAACATCTGTGCACAAATTTGGTCACTCATTCCATATTTAGGCTTATTTATGCAATACAAATGACTGATGTTAAAAACCTGTATTACACTTCCCTCGTCTCATTCCAAACCTGAGATTTTCTTTCTTTTTCTGTGTATACGTCGTTAGGTTTAGGGTCTTGTTAAAGGATTAGACTTTATGGTTAGATTAAAGTTAGGTTAGGGGTTAAACTTTGGAAAAATTTGAATAATACCATCCATTGGTTCATTTCCCATTTGTTCCTCTATGGGAGTTAAACTTGTAAAGTCAGCTTGTAAAAAAATTTATGATTTTGCCATCTCGTACTATTATTATGACTTGTCATGAGAGCTTTTTGGACTCACCAAGCACTTAAATACATACAACTTATTGTTTCAATTGAAAGCAGCAGTTTCCCCTCAAAACTGCATTAAATAGCATGATATTTATTGCCCTCTGGTGAGTAGTTTACTGCAGCCCAGTTAGTTATCACAGTTTCACACCTTTCCCCAAAATGACCCATGGAACCTGCATCACTTCCTTTACTTAAGCTGATATCTATTAGCCCCAACACTGTTTTTATGTGGAGTCATTATAAAACCAGCAGAAACATTGCCATGGGAAGCCCTTGCTGCAGTAGTTCACCTTAAAACATTTAAAGCAATTTGCACAGACTTTTGTTATTTGAGTAACTTACTGTAGATGCTACTCTTGCTTTTCTTAATCAATTTTAAAATTGCATTAAAAAGGCTAGTTTTGAGATACAAAGATAGTTGACAGATGATATATGACAGCCAATGTGGCCCCACAGTTTTGATTGACATGAGCAGAGAATCAAAGGCTTCTTTCTCCTCCACTCTAATATCTAGCCCAAGTGAGGTTTGGACTGTAGGTTGTCACAAATAGTAGATGGACTTTGCTTGCAATAGTGCCTTCATTTGTCTGTGTGTGCTTTAAATATGACCATCAAGATGTCCATGCTTGTTTGTTTTTCATTTTTTCATGTTTTTCATCAGAATGTTTTTTGTAATGTTTTTGACATAAGGAGGCATATCCATGGTTGTTACCTGGTGACGGTTAGTGTGCCTGTCAACCGTCATATTTCACTATCGACCAACCATTCATCCTTTGTGTTGGTGACACAGATTCATCCTTGCAAGCAGGCAGCTCTGTGTAAATAACAACGGTGTGACCACAATACGATTTTTGTCTCTTGTCCGGCCAGTGTCCCTTAAAAACAGAAAAAAGAAAAGACAGTAAGGAGTGCAATTTGCATGTAGAGGGAAGTGTGTTGTGACTTTCTATGTGGCTGTGCTCTTCTGCTATTCTCTCCAAGATAATTTGCGTGCCGTTCAACCGATTTGTCCAGTCCAACTCTGTGCTATAGCTCTGCCTGCCAAAAAAGGGGGAAAAAAGAAACAAGAAAAAGAAAACCAAGCCAGGCCTCAAATCCATACTTCCTTATTTACACAACCCAGTTCTACATCATGGGAGACCCTATGTGTTAAAAATGCAGTGAGAGTACATCATGCCATGATGCTTTTAACTTTTCTCCTCTCTAATATGTGTGAAAATGATTTTGAAACTCTGAAAAAAAAAGAAAAAAAAAGAAAGAAAAAAGAGGATAGAGTTGCCATAAATTACGTGCAAGCTGAGTTCTACAAGATCTTTGCATATATTTTCCAACCAGCACAGTATATAGAGCTTTATTTGGGGCCTGGATTGGTTTTAACTTTGTTGCTGTGGCATTTTGCTGAAAGTGTAGCATGTTCAGACATACAGGGCCCAGAGTCAAACTATGTTTTTGAGTATTTGCATGTGTGGTGATCTTTGAAAGGCTTGATGTAACTCTCAAATGTAGCATTCTGAGAAATTAGGGTAGCAGCCTGCCTGTATCCTCCCTCCAACCCCTCCTCTTTCCGAGTGGCCTCTGTTTACAAAGCAAGCCAAAGTCTGCAACCTTTGTTTACTGTATATGACAAAAGACAGCATTTTACTTCCGTAGAGTAGAGCACCATGTAACAGTGTGGAGATATATGACAAAGAAATCAAAGAGAAGTATTTTTTTACGGGGGGGGGGGTTCAGCGAAACTTCTAAAGAAAAGTGGTGAATGTTTATATTTTTAATGACCTCTTTTTAGACAGATAAAACTGGAGACTTTGGGATTTTGATGCGGTAGTTTTGATTTAAAGGGATAGTATACCCAAAATAAAAATTCTGTCATCACTTATTCACTTTAATGTCTTTCAAAAACCCTGTTGACCTTTTTTCCTCCTTGCATCACAAATGGAGATGTTAGGCCAAATGTTAGCCTTAGTCACCATTCACTTTCATTGCATGGAAAAATTATGCCATGAAAGTAAATAGAGACTGAGACGGCATTGAAGAAATACAGTCACATGAGTGTGAATAAATTATGACAGAATTTTCATTCTTGGGTGAACTATCCCTTTAAATGAATGTTAGAACATGCCTAGATCTAATGCTTAGGCTGAAAACTACAGAGATATTTGATTATAAACCTGTCAGAAAAAAAACCCAATCTAAAATGTTTCCACTATTGCTGTTAAAGTCAGCTACTATTTGTTATTTATTTGTCTCTGAGAAAAGGTACAGTGTTTGTACTTTGTGAGCTTTCTACCCTGCTATCATAGCTTGTTCGTTATTTGTTCAGGAAATTTGGAGATTGGCTTCCCTTGCAAATCTGAAACGTGTTTCTGCTGTATATTTAGGTATGAAGTGGATGTATTCTGGTTTTTATTTTTTATTTTTTATTTTTTTTTAAGAATCTATTTATTGTTTCTTCTACTTGTGGTTTTGCTCTCCTGTTGCACTGTGTAATGAGATGTATTGCTTTAATGCAACAATGAAAATCATTTATTGCATATCAGATAAGCATGACTCTTGATTTACCTTTCGCTTAAAGGCAGTATCAAATGACCCAAAATCAGAAGGTCAAAAATATCCTCACATAGGTGGCTTGCGTAAACAGGCTCGCTCTGTTTCCTGTGGGGTGGAGTGGTGAGCCTAGAATAACACAGATCTGAGTGTAGCACTTGAGCGCAAGGGAAACATACTGGTCATACTGGGAGGGGCGCCACTAGCTATGCAAAGGAATGAGATAAACACACAACAGATCGATGTTCCATTGTCATTGCTATAGTGGTGGTCTGTGTCGGTGTAGTACAATATGGTTTTGAGATATCAAAGCATGTTGTTATGATAAATACATACAGTTCAGACCTGTCTGTCTGTATGTTGTAGACATCGACACAAGCTCTCCTGAAGCACGCTCCATCTGTGGGAGGGTCTTCAAAATGTTTTTCCTATGAGGCACTCATAGGACATCATTTGTGTTCATTTGTCATCAACCTAAATCAAATTCAAATGTGATGTCCTTAATGTACATAATTCTTCTGATGCAAAATACCCTGGTGCTATTATAAACAGACATCCTGGATGTGAGGAAGACAGTTTATGCATTGGTAGTGTGTGGCAGATGATTATATTTTGCATAGATGCTTAAAGATACCTTTATATAGAAATACATAAAAAAAAATTATGCACTTTTATGCTTATGCAAACATATCGAACAAACATAACCAAATTCTTGTTCGTTGTTACTTGCTTCTATCAGTTTCTTAAAAACTCCTACACTTAATACTTATGTTAAAGGGATAGTTCACCCAAAAACAAAAATTCTGTCATCATTTACTCAGCCTCATGTTGTTTCAAACCTGTATGTCTTCTGTGGAACACAAAAGGAGATGTTAGGCAGAATGTTAGTCTCAGACACCATTCATTGTCATGAAAAAAAAAATGCAATGAAAGTGAATGGTGACTGAAGCTATTCAGTCCATCGGTGACTGAAGTATTCTTCCCATCTCCTTCGTTGTTCCTTGGAAGTAAGAAAGTAATTTGCATTTGGAATGAGGGTGAGTGAATGATTTTTTATGTTTTTGTTTTTGTTTTGTTTTTTTGTTTTTAGTAAATTTTCATTTTAGTGAATTTTCATTTTCATGAACTATCCCTTTAATGGATTTCGCTTACAGAAATGCAAAAGGTGTTATTACTGTAACACTGTCACTGGGTACCAACACAAAGAATTCACAAAAATTTTCTAGAAACTCTCTGGAAACAGATTTTTCTGTTCGTATCAAGGTCGGTCTCATACTGTGAGATTTTTATCAGAATATTTTGTACTAGAATATTAGGTACCATACACAAAATTCTGTTTTTTTAATTTTTTTTTATTTTTATGCACAGTAGTACCAGTTTTCCAAGTAAAACACAGCCAGCAGCCAGGCTACAACTAGTGAGTCATGGTTCCTGTATTTCCACATAGTATGATTATTCTCTTAAGCAGCACTTTGAATAGTGATCAAGGTTGTCATGTGTTTCTTCAAAATGCTGACTTGCACTATCCTAAAGAACATTCCAAAGAACTCTCCAGTGAACATTTAGAGGGCTGAATTAACAGCACTTCTCCTTCCAGTCTCCTATTTCCTGCTTGTTCAGGTCAGTTCTGCTCTGTCTGTCTCTCCCTCTCCATTTATGACATAATTTAAGCCATATTTGGGAAAGAAAATTACTGTAATGTAGATACTGTAAGCTATTTTTCATTTTACTTACTGTTTTCCTAACTACCTCTAAACAACATTAAAAAGCAATGTTTAAGATTTAATCATTACGCTACATGGCCAAAAGTATGTGGACACACCCTTTGTAAGCTGAGAAATTCTTCAAAAAATCTTCGTTTGTGTTCTGCAGAAGAAAGAAAGTCATACACATCTGGGATGGCATGAGGGTGAGTAAATGATGACCGAATTTTCAGTTTTGCGTGAACAGGAGCATAAAAATAAACACATAGCCATGCAATCTTCTTAGACAGAAAGACATGACTGGCCTGCAAAGTCCAGATCTGAATGCCCAACATCAGTGACTGAAGTCTCTGATGCTTGTGTCTGAATGGATGTAAACCCCAGCAGCCCTGTTTAAACATCCAGTGAAAAGCTTTCTTATCTCCCAATAAATGCCAATGGTTTTGATATTAATTATTCAATAAGCAGAGTTGGGTGTGGTATTTGGGTGTCTATACTTTTGGCCATATGGTGTTTTTCTAAAGAACCCTTCTCAGGATAATGTCATATTGCTGTTGTTTGTACTGTTTTGTTTCAACCTTGTTGAGCCACAAAAACAAAACAAAAAAATCACATGTTGCTTTTATCTTCAGATGTTTTACTATACAGTATGTCCCTAAATTATGCCTTAAGTGAGAGGAAGCATTCACTGAATGGATCCTATCAAGAGAACAAAGGAGACCAGCTACAACTGGAGCATAAATCATCTTTTATGACCAATTACAACTGTTAACCTTCAATCAGTCCTGTCTGCTAGTCATTGAGTTGCCCAACAGTCGTAATGGGACCAGCTTCTCATTGAAGTAAGAAAAATCGAAATCGTGCCTGATTCGCATGTGCTCTCGAGGGTTTAAAGCGAGAATGAATGAAATTGAATGATGATGCAGTGTACTGTGCAGCTGCTGAGACTCACTGAGTCACAATGTGTTATACAGCATACAATCCTTTGGAGTGCAACTCTCCTTTAGTGACAGAATTTTAGAGTTCAGTCTCCCAGTGCATAGGCTTTTATATATAAAAATGAGACATTACTTCAAAACTACCATCATAAACACTTTCAGTATTACAGCTGAAGAGGAGGCACTTTCACATGGACAACACTGTTTATTACAACAAACATACAAACTGCATACAAGTATTACAATAAATAACAGTCAATTACTGTTTTGATCCAATTTTGGTTGAATATCATTTGGGCAGTTGGAGTAAAAACAATGAGCAAGACATTATCTTCACTGTGTCTGCTTGACATAAACTGTTCTAAAATTAATCAAAATGAAAAGACATTTGTACTTCTTACATACCTTTTCAAATAGATTAAAAAAAACAGGAAAGATTCAGAATAGAAACAACATTGGCAAATACTGTTAGTATTCATATAAAAATATGAAATACATGATTTTAAAACATGATTTCTCACTACAAAAACAATACTTAAAAAAGGCACATTGTACTGCGCAGAATCAGTGACCACATAGAAAATAAATCCTTCAGTACAGGTCCCTTGATAACAGCAGGCACTTCACCAGCGACTGTCCCTTGTTATGTAACATCTGGGTCAGCTAACCCTGCTGTCGAGTTAAAGGGATACAGTTCAGTGATAAAAAACAGATGGAGAGAGAGCAGAAATCTGATGGGCTGGGTTAAGTTGCTAATGGTCTGCTGAGCTGTAGTACACAAGAGTAATCCCCAAGCTCACACGTGAGCACTTTTGGCATGGTTAGTGGAGGCAGTTGAGGCAGTGCCAGGATGGGTGGGGCCCTGTTTGGAGTAGTAGAATCGACTGTTGTCAGTGTATGATTCAGGGGTGTCAACTGAACAGCAGGTGATCATACAGCCTCCCAGCAAACAGAGCGCAGTGCCCACCCAGCCAGAATACAGGGAGAAACCAAAGGACATCAGGCCTCTCTCATGATGGGCCCCAATGGGAAACCACACAGTGGAGATGATGCCACAAAAAGCTGATGAAGCAAGGACACACAATTAATATGAAATGCTTTTTTTTTAAATATATGTTGCATTAAAACTCTAATATAAGTGCTGGCGATATAAATAGCAATACATTTCAAAAGTTTAAACAGCAATACAGAGCGATGCATTTACTGGCTCTTATTGTCAATTACAGTTCATCATATCGAGGCCAAAGGAACTGAGTATTAGATATGAACAAATTCAAGGGTAAAATGGTAAAAACATAATCGCTCTAAGAGAAACAATCACATTATAGAGGTTACATGGTTATTCATATTCAACGAGCAATAAAATGTTTCCTATTTTCTATAATAAGACCTTTCTTTAACACATTCCATGCGTACCAGTCAGCAGTATTAGGATTCCTCCGAGCACGGATCGTTTGTTCTTGGCACTTTCCGGTTCACTGCCGAGGTTAATACAGGACATGGACATGAGCACGAGAGAGACAGCAGGCAATCCTAAAATCGATGCGGTGACCATTAGCGCTCGAGATGTCTGGATGTAAGCTGGAAAGAATGAGGAAAGGGGGAACAGTATGATTTGAACTCGGGTTTCACGATAATTCAGTGCATATGTTTTTATTTAATTAATTACATTTATAATATACATTTACACTTTTAATTGCATTTTATATTTTTCTCAGTCAGACGTCTACTCTGAGGTTCACATCGAATATCTGTTAATCACATATAAATACACTTCTTTGTATTCATGATGTTAAGGTGTTCACCAGTGAGCAATGGACTAGCAACAAAGCTGAAAAAAGATGAAGACCACAACCAAGTGTGATAATTTACGAAACTGTAGGCTCACAAAATGTTAAAATTAACAATAATTGCAATAATAATAAATTACTTTTTCTTTTTCTTTTTATCCTTTTTATTTTTAATAATAACTATTGCAAGCTTATCAGTTTACCCACCTGGTAAATCGAGAATTTGAGTCAGTGTGATGCAGTGATACAGCGCAGTTGATATCACACAGTCTGCCCACAGACCTTTGGCCTCAAGTTCATCCATCTTCTTACAGGTGTTCATGTTATATTTACAAGTCACTACCCAGTCATTAGTGGCAGTGGCGATAATAAGCCCGATCCAACCAAGGAAACTCATCACAAACCCCATGAACTGCATGCAAGTATTTGCCATGATGTACAATGGTTGCAAAATTGTCCAAAAAGATATCCAAAAGAAAAAAATAATACTCGTTTGAGATGAACAGATAATCTGAAACCTGACGGGTTACTTGGATTTATGTGTGGTAGTTTCCAAATATGTTAATCCATTGCGCAAAAATCATGGTGAGTTGTAAATCCTTACGGTGTACAGCGTTCCACATTCAGCGAATATGTGTGAACTGTTAGCAGTGCTTTTATAGGGGAACATACAAAAAAAAAAAAAAAAAAAAAAAAGAACTTTCAGCCAATCACATGAGAAGGGATGCATCCCAAGGTTACTCCTAATCTCTTATTCCTCGCTCTCCTCGTTTTCCTCTTGTGCACAGTCTATAATATAATAGTAAAGTAGGCCTTTAAGTATATAATCTGTAAAAAAATAAATAAAAAAGAAATAAAAAATAAAAAAAAATCTTCAAGCCTTTGCGAAAACTAACCGAACAACTAATTTAAGAGTTAGATTATACTTAGTGAAGTAGCTTGATAACGGTGCAGCGTCTCTAAACGGCCATATTGCTAGATTTGTAATGTATGGCTGCCCTCTGCCGGTTTCTTTGTTAAATGGATACAGTGTAGACAGTGTACTGTATATATATATATATATATATATATATATATATATATATATATATATATATATATATATACATATATATAACATGTATAAGCAGACATTTTATTTTCAAAGAGACTCTCGATAAATAATGTTCACAAATCATTTCAAATAGCTAGAATAGGTACTTGATAATACCCAACGCATACTAAGAAATTAGTCATTCTCAAAGGGATAGTTCACCCCAAAATTAAAATTCTCTCATCATCATTTACTCACCCTCATGCCATTCCAGATGTACAGTACTGTGCAAAAGTCTTAGGCACATCAGATGTTTCACAAAAGCATTTGCCTTAAGATGGTTCTTTATATCTTCAGCTTTAGTGTGTCAATAGGAAATATAAATGTTAGACTCCCAAACACTACTTTTGCAAATAGAAATGATTAGAATAGAAGAACAGGGAGCCCTGCAACAGATGTCATGGCCCCCACAAAGCCCCCCACTGAACATCGGGTCTGTCTGAGATTACATGAAGAGACAGAAGCAATTGAGACAGCCTAAATAGATAAAAGAACTGTGGCGAATTCTCCAAGAAGCTTGGAACATCCTATCTGCCAACAACCAAGAAAAACTTGTCCAGGTGTACCTAGGAGAATTGGTGCTGTTTTAAATGCAAAGGTGGTCACACCGAATATTGTTTTAGCTTTTTTATGTTTACTGGACTTTGTATGACATTAACTGATAAATGAAAACTATTTATGTGATTATTTTTTGAAGATATCCTCACTATGCAACATTTTTCACAAGTGCCTAAAACTTTTGCACAGTACTGTATATGACTTTCTGTCTTCGGCAGAACACAAACAAAGATTTTTAGAAGAATATCTCAGCTCTGTTGGTCCATTCAATGCAAGTGAATGGTAGGCAGAAATTTTAAGCTCCAAAACTGACATAAAGGCAGCATAAAAGTAATCCATACGACTCCAGTGGTTTAATCCATGTCTTCAGAATATATATGAGAGGTGTGGGTGAGGAACAGATCAACATTTAGGTCTATTTTTACTATAAATTCTCCTCCCTGCCCAATAGGTGGTAAAATGCACGAAGAATGCGAATCGCCAAAAACAAAAGAAGAATGTGAAAGTGGAATTGTGGGTGCTTTCCATGCCAAATGCATAAATGTAAATGTAAGAAACCAGCACAGTGCACAGTCATACAACAGCATGCATAAGGACTCATTTTCCCCCCCAAAAATTTATAAATTGGGACATGTAAACAGGATTGTGGGTGATTGAAGGATGCACTTGATGCATCCTCCAAAATATGTTGAACGAAGGCTAAGAAACGAGGCTGCCTAAGTGTCCTCACAATTGAGACGGCCTTTGATGGTGCTTGATGATGTGGCAGACGAGATATCCAGCCTTACTAGTCTACAGTCTTCCGATTGAGAAGCACCGTGTACCCATGAGGAGACCCTCTCCATGTAGAATAAACTAACTTCAATAAGGTTAGTGAAATGACAGAGTCTTCATCTCATGTGAGTGCTTATGATTTTTTATTTATTATTATTTTATTTTTTTACATATGTTTCAAAATTACAGTTCATTTCTTAAGGAGCACACCTTTTTTAATTACTTTAAAAATTACTGAATGCACCTTAAGTTTGAGGTCTAAGAGCTTTATTTTATTATTATTATTATTATTATTATTATTATTATTATTATTATTATTATTATTATTATTTTAAGACAAGAGACATGATGCAGGTCTTTGAAGTGTCTGTTTGGTCTTTTCCTAACACTAAATATAATTACACATTGGGGTTGTAGGACAAATTGTTTCTTTAATGTGACATTTGGAGCCGAACAGAACATCCTCTTGGGGCTCTTCTTTGAAAAGGATGTGACATGACATGACATGATGATCAATAACCAAACATTCCACATAATTATCATCCAACATTAGTAAATGCATTATCATATCTTCAGTCAAGGTATCACTACATAAAGTGAGAAACTACATTTATCCACTAGGGGGACTCCTTTGACTTCCAACACAATTGTTTATGTTGGACACTAATTCCTATTCTGAGCATGTTTTAATCTGATCTTCAGTGTATGCTTCATTCCTCTCAGTTCAACCTCATTGTTGCAGAAACATACCATGTAACCTGAATAACAACAGGAGTTTAACATTCTTTTTAAAAAGCTTTCCACTCTCCTTCTAATCAGGACTGAATTAAGTGGATAACACCTAGTATATACTACATTCATGGCTGAGTTCAATAAATATGCAGGTCCTCTTTTGTTTACCTCTTATTAGACCCCTGCTTGTGAATGTAATAAGCTATCAGAACAGCCTTGTTCTTCTATGTCTATCATTCAGCAGATACTCTAGGGGCTAGAAATCACCACACAAAGATCTCGGGCAATTCATCATTTGCTCCAGGAGCATGGCAGCATTGGAATGTGAGAATTAAGCTAATGAAATGGGTCATGACATTGGTCCGACAGTGCAAGATGATCAAAATGTATCACAGAACTGAGCCATGGTGTGTAAGCAAATTGCTGGGAGGAGTGAATATCTTTAAATCACCTGAGGAAGAGGCAAGTGATAAAATCATTGAGGCTTTTACTTCTATCATTCAATTACATCTCTCATATCAGGTCTTATACATGGACAGCAAGGCTGTGAGCAGCTGAGAGATGTCAGTAACAGCAGGTTGTGAATATTCTTCTGACAGGTATTAGGACCCTTCTTCACTTGCAGTTTTGTACCATGAACGCTTTTGTTATTGACTAGACACTGAAGGTGGGTTTTATCTCTTAATGTTACCTGATGCAAATCTCAATGACAGAGCTTACCATCTTCATCAAGAGTATGCAAGTGTGATTTTCAATGCACTTGAAAACGTCAACCATAAAGTGTCAATATCCAAAGCAACATCACCAGTCATTGAATAGATTTATTTGATAATCAGCATCACTCATAGCTTGGATCTACTGTATGCTACCAGTAATTCATTGTATATTACAGGCAGAACACATTAGTTTAGGCTCTATTCAAACGAAATGGCGTTCAGACACTTAGAGTGCCTCTATAAATAAATGTGTAATTTCATGCTCTGCCTCTCATTAGATCCAATGATATTCTCTCATGTGACTGATGGTGCAATAGCATTTGTTTATTGTGTCTGACCTCTTTCCTCCCAGCTGAAGGTTATTTAGCTCTCTTACTTAAAATCTGTGTTTGGCACACACACATAGCTACAGTATATGGACTCCTCTTTGTACTGTTCATCACTAGTGAAGTCTTTCAGCCCAGCGAGACTTCCTTATTCTGCATTATCTGACTTTTGGTTGGCTACAACAGAGACTGTATAAGGGGGAGGAGAAGGACCACTGGTAGGAAACTGAATGGGTAAGACTGTAATAGTCATTATGGGTGTAAGAATATATGTCAGTTAAAAGAGCAAACTGCCTTTTTGAAAAATACTTTGCATCTTTGTGTACTCTAGAATGTGCATTCACATTACACTGCAAAAAGTGGTAACCTGTAATTGTTAATCAAAATGTAACTAATTTGTTTTATCATAAACTCTCCTCCCTGCCCAGTAGGGGATGATAGAAGAAGGAGAATGTCAATGTGAAAGTGAAGTGGAGATTGACTGAGAAGGGAGGAGAATTTATATATAAAAAAAGGTCTTACATATTGATCTATTTCTCACCCACACCTATCATACCACTTCTGAAAACATGGATTTAACAACTGGAGTCATATGGATTACTTTTATGATTCCTTTATGTGGATTTTGGGGCTTCAAAGAATTGTCGCCCATTCACTTGCATTGTGAGGTCCTACAGAGCTGAAAATTCTTTTTTGTGTTCTGCAGAAGAGAGAAAGTCACACATATCTGGGATACCAGGAGGGTGAATAAATCATGAGAGAATTTTAATTTTGGGGTGAACTATCCCTTTAAGAAACTACTGTATTTCTACTTGATCAAACCCTTTAAATTAGTTTTGTTTGTATAATCGAATGTATTCAAGTTTATTTATTTATTTATTTTGCGTGATTTGAGCTAAAGAAGAAAATATTTGATATCAATGTTGTTAGATTTTACGTATACATTATTGAAACATTTTGACCAACAGGTTTCGACATTTTGGTCTTTTCCCATGTATGTGGTAACATCTAAAAATAACTGGTTTGATTCAAGTCAAAATTTTATTCAACATGTCTGAACCAACCTGAACATTAGGTTACACAAACAAAATTTTAACACATTTTAAGGGTTATATCTGGTAAAAATAGCTGCTTAAGGTAACAAATGCAGGTTAATACTTTATTCAGTGTTCTACTAAACAGCTGCTTGGGCGTGTAACCAAAATGGCCACCAAATGAACCTGCCATAAAGAGACATTTTCAGAATGCCCATGGTTCCAAAGATTGCTCATTGCTCTTGCACACTGTACTGCATGTCACAACTTTCTTCCAAATGTTGACTGCTTTACTTTACAGTCTAGTCTATGTCAAAACTAGGGCTGGGTAAAAATATTGAGTTTCTGATGCCACGTGATCTCAATATTGATTGTTCAATCCCAAGAATCGACATCGATATAGGCAACCCTTTACAATACGAGTAATGTATGTCTAAAGACAAGATCCACACAATCCATTTCTCATTGAATAATGTCTCTTTTAATATCCTTTCTTTTCTTTACAGTCAGATGTTGATCAAAAACAACTAAAAAGAAACATTTAATTCTAATCACACATAGCATGGGTGTGGTAAAGAAGCCATTCGACCTTTTCAGTGCCTGTTCCAAAAATGAATGTAAATACTTGTAAATAGTACAAATTCTGCATATAAACAATAAACATGTAACAAAAATATATATGTGCCATTTAATATATGCAATTTCAAGACATAATATTTACTGATGGAATACATGGATTTGTACATTTTTAAAAAGCTAAATGTGACCAAAATTATGAAAAACTAATGATAAAATAATAGTAATGTACCAAAAAAAGGTCCCCTTTATAATTTACAGCATAAGCCGAGAGATAATTTCTTTCATATGTGAACAAAATGGACATTATTACTGAAATACACTCATGTGATTTGTAATCAAATTAAATCGAGAGCTTGTGAATCGAAATTGAATAAGGAAATCTGTATCCCAGCCCTAATCAAAACAGAAGACCACAATACTATCTTCAAATGCCGCCTTCCACCATTCTCACTTTACCTTTAGTTTTTCGTTTACTTTCAAAACCTACACGGGATTATTCTAGAAATAATTTGGAGAGTTGCTGATTTTCCCACAGTCACATTCACAACACACTGTAGGCAGGGGGCAGAACTGGAGGGAGCAGTTCCCAAACACATCATGATCAATTCAAAAGACTAGTGCCTCCCACCAGCCTGCGGTGAGGCATCTGTGCCCTAATGAACAGTAACTACAATTCATTGCTATAGGGGGGCATAGTAGGCGTTTAGGGACAGCCCCCCAGGACACACTCTGTAGCTTCCTCTGTTGAGTCTATGTGTGTACTCATCTGTGTGTTCATCATTCTCACTGAGCCTCAGATTTACTGCGGCTGAGCCTCCAGTGCATATTATGCAGTGATTTGTCTCGCTCAGCACACGAGACAACAAACCGCTGTGGATCTGTAATGGATAACTAAACAGTTATTCTTCTGCATGGGGCCTTCTGTATATCCTGCTCTGCATTACTTTCACAGGTCTGATTGTACTGCTGTCCCAGTGGGGTGTTAGTAACTGTGTGGATAAGCAAATTTCATTTGTAAAAAAAAAAAACAATTAGATCCAGGGTTTTATTTGCAATTCATTTTCCTCATGTCTTACTCTGCTGTGACATTGTCCAATTACTAATCTGAGAAGATCCTACAAAGCAGTTACATCGCGGTTGGATTCTCTGTTCACCGAACAATTGCATCAGGTTTGCAGTGACATCTTTTTAGTATCAGGTTTGTATCCATAGTGGGTGAAATATTTTGCTGTCAACAACTGAGACAGTAATCCTTGTTTTGGTAACTTGTATGAAGCTGAGGGTAATACCAAAGCCTCTGGCACATAATGAAAGCATGATGTGACTTCATTTTGTCATAGTCAAACCTAAAACCATTACCCGCTTGTCAACACTAAAGTTATTCTCGGATCAAAGAAATAAAGTTACATCTTCCCTTAAGAATATCAAACAGTCTGGAAAATGTTTCACACTGCTCTGATATCGTTGTTACTCTTAGGAGAAATTCTACTTGGCTAATTTGAGTTGTTTAGATATGTAAAAATATGATCCATCAATGTTTACTATTAATAACGCAGTGCAAAGTTGTTTTGAAAACAGGACTTAATATCAGTATTCCTGAGCTTGCTGTATAAGGCGGACGGAAACACTGAGGTAAGAATAATTTTCAGTGCTATCTTCACACATTGCTTTGTATTGTACTGCTTTGTATTATTAACTAACTTGTTTTGCTTTAGTTGCCTGAAAACATGACCAACAGTTGTTTCAGTTGCAATGCAAGTGTATACTTTAACAAATACAAGTACAGTAAAAGCACAAAACAAAATTAATAAATTTACTTTATCATTCCACTTATTTCATATGGTGTCACGGGGAGAAGAAGTTGACAATCAGCAGCCAGTCGGAAGGCTATGATGGGTGGAATGCCATGTGTTCTCATTGTTTTTTGATACCCTCTATCCAGGTTTTTCTTGGTCATCCTCTGGCCTTGTATCGAGCCTTTCTGCTGTTACAGTATATACTTTGGTGGGCCAGTTGATCCGTGCCCATACAGCTGAGGTGTCCAAACCATCTGATCTGTTGTTGCAGTATATTGTGGTGGACTGGTGGAGTTCCTACCATTTCCCTTATCTTCTCATTTCTAATCATGTCACATCTGGTCTTGTTGACGGTTCGTCTTAGGCATCGCATTTTCATGTTATGATCTCATACTAAAGAATGCATGTCTGACATTGATATGTCTAGGTTGGTATGAAGATGGATTTAATGATCTTAGAATGGGATGTGTGGGTGCTTCATGAGTTGTGCAAGCTGGTAGCTGACATTGTTTGCCTTTTGCATCCTTGTCCCTGTGTTAAATTTTCCATCTTCAGTGAAGACGCTTCCAAGATACTTGAACTCGGCCATTTGAAGCTGTCTGCCATTGATGTTGATATTGAGAGCACCAGGTGTTCTGCTCACTTTCATCGTCTCGGTCTTGCTGGTGTTAATCTTCATATCATACTCTGCACATGTTGTATTTAGGCTCGCATTCGTGTTCTTGCAACTTCTCTTCTTCCTTGATAATGCTCTGAATGTCTGCGTATATTATCTCATTTAGGGCTTCTGGTCTGGGATTCGCTTCTTTTGTGATCTTGTCCATATACACAATGAGGAGCAGAGGTGATAATGACCACCCCTGTCTCACCCCGGATGTTACTGGGAACCAGTCTGTGAGGCTGTTGGGGGTACGGACACTGCTCATGATGTTGGTGTAGAAAGCTCTGATGTTGTCTAGTAGTTGTCCTTTCACTCCATATTTCTCTAATACTTGCCATAGTTTGTCTCTGTTGACTCTGTCAAATGCTTTTTCTTGATCTACAAAGATGTTTACACCTTTTCTCTTATGTTAAAATTAAACAAGATATAGATTTTCTTCTTGAAATGGTACATTCTGTCATAAATAGAGAATTAATTAACTGTGTTGAGATGCATGGTTTACTGCATGGTTATTAATAAACTGCACAATTTTCAAACTTGGGCAAATGCTCTCTAAAAATAAAAAAATAATCATAAAATAATTAGAAATAGAATGTAGAAATTTCTACATTACTTTTTGAGCTAATCCAAAAGCCTTTTTTCTGTTTATGTGTCCAGATCAGATTAAATGTGAAATAGTGGGAAGCTACTTTGAAACTATAGCTAATTCCTTAGTAATTAGCTTCACTACAAGTTACAAACCAAAAGTATCTCTCTCTCTAAATATAAGTAATAGCGAACATGTTCCCCTCAGTGTCTTCATGTTTATGTGGTAACACTTGACTCATTACATATGGGTTACCAAAATTATTTTAAAAAGACCTCCAGCAATATCAAACCTGCCGAAGTTAATAATTTGTAATGAACAGAAGAGATATCCCAAGGAATACACAGGTTGAGCACATACGTCTGTAAGCTGACTATGATACTCTACCAGACACTGTAGCCATGATTTAGAGAGCTGTTATGTTCATAAATTAATTTCAGCAAAGAACACACATGTTTCTCTGAAGGTGCATTTCATGATTATGTTTACAATAAAAACATAATCATTCACATTTTAGACACATGTTAATGTTTTGATTAGTAATTAATTAGTAGTTATTTTAAATTAGCCATAGTTAGTTGATAGTTCTCAATGAGGAAAATCATTGTTGATTACCTAACAGTGAACTACCTCAGTCATCAGTTCACTATTACTTGCTGATCGGTTAATCATGTTTCCATATTAGTTAATAGTAGTAACTAAAGTGTTAATGTAGTACTACTCATTAATTCTGCATTAATTCCTGCATAGTTACCTATTAATGATGAACCATTATTATAAAGTGTTACCACACATAAAGTGTACATTTAATTTTATATTCCTTTTTCAACAATTTAATCACATTTAAGCCTTTTAAAAATGTGGGGTGACAAATTACAGTAATTTTTAAAAGTATGTAATTAAATAAAAACAAATGTAATTTCCATTAATGTCATAAACTTACATTAGAAATAAAACAAACTGTCACTGTTTGAAATTACATGTCAGCTACATATTTTAACACAAATTATTAACAAGTTGGAATGTAAAAATAAAGCAGAATTACATGTATAACAATTTAATGCTTAAAAATGTCATAGCTCTCTGAATGTGATCTGCAAGGTTCAATATACCTCCATGGGTGTTTGGAAATTAACATTTACAGTGACAGCAAACACATCACAAGCATTTTCACGTAGCAGAGGGGTGGTGTAGACTCACACTATCACCTCTTGGTGAAAAATACTCTGTGCTCCCATACATAATCCAATTGAATTAATTCTCAGTAGCTTTAATACAAACAAGAAGTTAGATGACAAAAGCTGGAAGAGCAGAGCATTGAAAAGGGACAGGGCTACCCTGCCATACTTTACTTATGCATTTAAAAACCAGGAAATGTGAAAAGAGTACATGACTGTGTCTCGGTTCAAAGGCTGCGTGCTCCGGAGGTCACATTTGTCGTGCGATGGAAGAAAGGTGCCTCAGGTTGTTCCTTTGTGTTGTCTCGTGGAGTACACAGCCTTACAGGCTCCATATGGTTAGGATTAGGGTGGGAGTGTGGTTAGGGTATCTGCTGCCTGCCAGGAACAAACAGAGGCACCTTTGTACAATGGGCCATTTGTTGGCCACATACGTCACAGAGGCAGTCTTATTTCAGAAAAGCAATTAGGACCAAATGCATCCTTCAAATGCGACCTTCTTTCACGGAAATTCGGAGGATGCAAGTGGTGTATCCTTCGTTGGCACTCACAACCCACAATTCTCTGCTTCATTGGAAATGTACATAATTTCTCTGAAAAAATGATGCAGATTTACCAGAAAATATGATGTTCAAATGCAAGTAATGTTAATTCCCAAGCTGAAGTACCTCAGTTGATGAATGTTAAATATATAACATGAGAAATTCTGATAATATTTTACGTAAAATAAAGTATTATAAAGTAAATATTAAAGCAGAGCTGCAAAAAAAAAAAAAAAAAAAAGAAAGAAAATAAATAACAATAATAATTCTCTCTCTGCATCGTTGTATTATAACTCTCCTAAAGTTTTCCTCAGAGATTCCCTTTCTTACTCAGAGCGTTCATGCAGGTTGAGAGTGATGCGTGCTGTCATAGCAACCATAATACATTCTCTTTCCATTTGTCCTACGAAGGCTATCTCGTTTAAACGAAGCTACTTGGAAGTTTGAGGACCCTCATACCGCTGCCTACAAAGGATGTGTCCTACCTAGCACCAGCCTCCCAAAACGAGACACCACTCATGACAACTTGCGCCTTGCTTACATGTAGTTGAATACTCCAAACTGTGTGAGATGCGGGTTAATTTATCTTGCTAGAAAAAAAGGTTTCTTGAATTTCCCCTTTGTGACTAATAAGGCATTTCTATTTATCTACTGAGATGTTTCAATAAATTGAATCTATTTTGTGAATGAGCCAGCCCCATTAATGGGGTTACTAAACTGTAGGATTTACATCGTGAGTTTGACGTTATAAATCAAAGCCTGGGTATTGTTAGTGAGCGTTTGACCGTCCTTGGCAATGCAATCCCCTGACGCAGCACTGAGGAATTACTTCCCTCCATCTCTTCACTATCCCTCACCACTGTCAGAAGCTTAAATCTACACCTCTCAGGCCCCGCACAAATGCAGGAAGTCATTAAGCTGCCGCTATCAACAGCCTAATCACCAAAGAATTGTGAGAGTGCGGTTCAGTGTGGACAATGCCAAGCATAATAAACACTTGGAAAAAGCCCCTGCATGTTAAGAATTCACACTGAAACAACCCTGCTGAGGTATGCAAACATTGTTTACTCCAAAGATAGGGTGACATCAAAGGGAAAATTGAAATGTATTCACGTTCTTTAAGGTGCTTATTTTAGGCATGCTTGTAACCTGTGCGCCTATTTGGCTGCTTTCCTAGAGGCATCCTGCACACTGAATATCCTGTATAATAATCCATTTCCATTCCAAGACAGTTGCACGACTTGCCAACACCCCTCTTGTCCTTCATTAATACAAGACATAAAAGCAGAGTCCAACTTTCCAACACATTAGGGCATCTGTTCAACATGTCTCTTAAAGTTTGGGATGTTTTACACTGCAAAGTCACAGAGGTCATATAATTAGCTGCTAGGTTCCTCAGTTTGATTTACATTTAAGCCATTCAGCAGACACTTTTATAGAGAGCAGTTTACAAAAAGTCTGCTATGAATATTTTAAGTTTAACTCTTGAAACTTGTAAAGACAAACCTCATAAAGATACATCATAGTGCAAAAACAAGTCAGGTTTTTTTGTTTCTTAGTTTACTTGCTCTTATCAGTTCAGTGTTTGATGATGTGTCTGATTCACTGCCATCAGTTAAAGCAGGCTATGATGTCAGACTTGGCAGTGGCTGGTCTCTGTGGGGAAGTGTTTCACCAGCCTGATTCAAGTCATTAGCAGTTTCTTTTGGATGAGTAGGCAGTTCGGATAATTTAATGATTCAATCCAGGATGTGATGGTGTTTAAAGACGTAACAGACTAATTGAACATCCTGGGGCTGTGAAGTACATGGAAACATTGGACTGGTGAAATTATAGGGACTTGTTTAATGCACTCCCTGATCTTGAGCTTTGGGGAGTAAGTCCTGTTTGCAAAATTCTTGTCCTTGTCTCTGGGCATATAGGAAGTGTGGTGATAGGCTCTTGTGATGTTTATGTGTTAAATAAACAACTTAACACAGATCTGACACTGTGTTTATGAGCCCTACCTCCAGTCCAATCCAGTCATATAATGTTGACGCTGTAAAATATATGATTAATTCCTCTTTTGGAACAAAATCCATTATTAAAATTACTTTGGTAATTTGGTGAATTTGTTCTTTGTGATGTTTTTTGGCAGGTGTTCAATTTAAAAGAGAGTATTCATTTTGGCTGTGGGACATTCTACTCATTAAAGTACTCCCCTATCATCGACTCCCCTATTCCTGAAATTCTTGAACAAAAATAATAGTAAAAGTCTGTTTAATATTGCTGTTTTTTCATTAACGAAGCAGCAGTTCTTGGGACAACTCCAGGTTCCAAGTCCATGAAATTATGAAACAAAAATAATGGGTGAAATTAATCAGGTTGTTCCTAATTTGATTTCAGAAAGCATTAGTGGAAAAATTCTAGATGGAGTATTACGGAGGCACATATACTAGCCTTGTGATGTATTCGCTGCTTGATCATCACTAATGAGAAATGTAATCAGCTGTAGCAGTCTAACTTTATTAAATTTGCTGACCCAAATGGATGAGCTAGCTATGCTTGATTCATACAGTTTTTGGTAAAAGAATTAAAGTGGAGTAGTCCAATCAGTTCACAAAACTTTAAACAAACACAAAGGAACATCATTTCAAATGGGGTTTCAAAAGGGTGTTTTAGATTCACATTCACAATTTGAATATAATTATAGGCATACAGATCTAGAATAAGACAATTATCACACTGTTACAAAAGCATAGCCATAACATTTAAACATGTTTTAGCATAAGACTAGTTTGGAGTAGCTTTTCAACCTTGTCAGTGCAAATTTTATTCTTATGTCATTACCATGTAAACCTAGTATCTTGCGTGATAGATGCAAGGATACCTGGAAGAGGTTTTTTGAAGTTAACTCCACACACAGGAATTATGTTGGTAATTTATAATCTGACGTTCATCTACCTAGAACAGCGGGTGTGTCTCAGTCAGCTCCCTAGTTCACTAAGACATGCAATGCCCATGGAATTGGCAATTTCTAGGACTGTCCCGTAGTCACAATTGTTGTTCCAGTGCACATTAGAAATTCATAGAATGCTCACACCACTTTAATCATGATAAAAACATGATATACTGGTCACGACATATAGAGAATGTAATTAGACACCAAATATCCCTAACTCAAAAGGATGATTTAGACTTTACAAATCAAATAAAAACTTTTTTTCTCAGTTTAGTGATTTATAAAGCATTTTAACAAAATTATGAACTTCACATTTCTGCTTTTAATCCCCTCGGTACAATAGCCCCATAGACCTCCAATGTCTAAGGGACAAAATTATTTTCTGTGGTATTCCACAGTATACTGAATCAGATGTGTCCATAGAGCTTAAGCCACCATACTCTTTTAACAAGTCAACAGTTAGTTGATATGTGGTTTCTTTTTTTTCACAGGTCAACATATGTGTGAACCAGCCATGTGTGGAAAAAACAAACAACACATTCCTTTGGGATTCAGACATGGCTCCATGTGTTCTTTCATCCCTAGCACCAGTGAAAGCACATACAGTATATAAGGTAAACATTTTAAAATATCTCCAAAGTGGTGGGGAGATGCCTTGCAGATGGAAGCTTTCCATTTCCACTGTTATTCAGGACTGGAAAACTGATGCTTGCCAACAGCTCTCCAGTTTTCTTTATACTGCCAGCGAGACTACTTCAGCCTCTCTCCGAGACGAAGAAACCTGACACACCTGAAAAGCATTAAAAAAGCCAGCATTCATTATTTTAGTCTTTGCAGCCCTCTTATGCCACTCACTAGCCTCTCAGAAGTCTATGAAAAAGGCTTGTGTCAAGTTCAGTCAAAGAATAGTCTTGTTCTGCATTTGGTTTATAGTCCATACAGATGCACAATGCAACATAGAGCACATTTTTCTCTGAGTGGTTTATTTGAATGAAGCATCTCACCTTTCTTGCAGAGCCTAGTTTGTGAGATGAGGTATGAAAGATTGGGCGAGCAGAGCAGAAGGCTTGACTAGACCACGCGTCTCTTGTGCCAGTGTTCTGCATGAACGCTCTACCCGTTTTCAACACCTCCAGATCTGCAAAGGTCAGTGACTGCAAATCATCATATGAAGGGCAGGGGAATCAGGGTTGTTGCATGAAGGCGGTCTCCAAGTAATAATGCATGAACCACAAAAGGGATCAATGGATCTGCCCCTTTTAATCACTCAGGTCGGGTTAATGAAATGCTTGGCGGGCTAATCATCTCAAAAGCTACATATGCTCTGCTTCTCAATTTGATGAGATCACTGAGGAATGCCCTATTAGAGGGAATGAAGAGGGCTGCTGATAATAACAGTGGAATTCCAAGATTCTTGTGCCGCAGAACTTCTCTGTTTTCGTACACACTACCGCTGACCTCAGTTACTTCTGGATCTAAAGGGCAGGCTCTCAGATATGCATCAGAGTTGAAACAAAGAGCCATGTTTTAACTCCTAGTCTCTTGGTTTTATGACCTTAGCATTTGACCTTAAATTAGTGACCTACTAAATCATTCTTTGCCAAAAGCGTAAGATAATCATGTTTTGTCTGCTTGCATGTGTGTTAGACTAAAACAAGTCCCACTGACTCATTAACTCCAACTTCTGCATAATTGTAACCTTGAAACATGCAGAAACCAACTGCAAATCTCAGACTGGGACTTACATCTCCTGCACTGCTAACACAATCACCAAATGAAGACAGCCCTCAGCTACTGTACAGATGACTAAATAGCATCCCTGTTTTAATTCACTTCTCATTGATGGGTTAAAACAGGTTCCCCACTCAAAATTTGTCCTTGTGCTTTGGTACCTGTAAGAAAATCAATACAGCCTTTCCTCCTGCTCCCTGCTCTGTTAAGTAAAAAGTACATTTTAGCAGGTTATTTCAAATGATGGTGGCTATAAACTGTACATACACACATTCACATTTGCACACAAGCATATTTATAAATATATACACCAGGTAGTGAGGGCTCATTTCTGTGGATCTGATAACTAAATGTGAACCATGGTAAAAAATAAATCCAGCTCAGCAATACTAGCCTACCCAGTGGCAGTGTGAGATGCATGAATTTACATAGTGCATGTGGTGAAATATGCCTTGAAATATAGAATCTTAGCCCTCATTAAACTTTAATTCAATGAACACAACTTGTGTTTCAGGAAAAAGGAAAGCTGACAGTGAGACATTTTCCATGGCAAATCAAGGTCAGATCAGACTCAATTGAAAACTACAAATCTTCAGTGTTGTTCTGTTCAACTACTGTACAGTGGGGTCAAAAAGTCTTACAGCACTAATTAAATTGTTTCAGTCTTGAATTGTTCTAGCAATTATATTATCAGAATTACAAATTGAGTGACAATTTCTCAATATTTGGTATGTCCCCCTGGCCCTTTATGCTTTAATAATAACATGCACTCAGGGTTGGGGAGTAACGGAATACATGTAATGGGATTATGTATTTAAAATACTAAATGTTTTTCACTACAGTTACAATTTAAATAATTGGTAATTAGAATACAGTTACATTCAAAAAGTATTTTAATACTTAGTCCTTTCAAATAGAAAACATTTATACATATAAATGATGCGATCCAAAGTGCATTTGAACAGCGGTGAAACACTTTCTTATGATGTGTTACATTCATACGAGCAGACAGAGAAGTTTGAAGTAAGTTTGGAGCAGAAGAAATAGAAATAAACCTTCTATAAATTGTCAGCTTTACGCTAAGCTAAAATGCTATTTCTAGCCATTTTACATGCACGTTACCAGGCACGATCATATTTTTTTTTATCAAGAAAATTCACGTTGGATCATAATTTCTTCTTTTCTAGTAAGATCTTTGTATTCTAATCTAGTAAGACCTAATCGTATTCTTGATAATAATTTCTGTATTGTTTTCCTGTAAAAATATCTACAAATCCTTAAAACAAGATCAATATGATTTATCTTGTTTTAGAAACAACACTGCATAAGATATTTAGGTTTTTCAGAGAATGTACTTTTAACATGTGTATTTTGTCTTACTGTACTGGCAGAGTTTTTATAGTCAAAACAAGTGAAAAAATCTACCAATGCTGAAGAAGTAATCCAAAGTATTTAGAATACGTTACTGGCCTTGAGTAATCTAATGGAATATGTTACAAATTACATTTTACAGCATGTATTCTGTAATCTGTAGTAGAAAACATTTCAAAAGTAACCCTCCCAACCCTGCATGCACTTGACCTGGCATAGACTCCACAAGTATGTGCAAAACCCGATGATCCATGTCATCCCAGAATGATTTGAGAATGTTCTAAAGAGCACATTGTGTGCTTCTTTGGCAGCAAGAAAATCTGACATTTCGTCAAAGAAATTTACATGCTCAATGTCACAAATTTGCTAGAAAAGTCAACCAAATGTTCCCGATTTCACTGTGAGATCAGTCAGTAATCACAGCCATGCTGATATGAACCAACAGCACGATAGCAAGTGTGTTACTTATACAACAGTTCCACGAACAAGTAAATAAATAAGGAAGGAAAAACCAAGGAGCACACCAAAACACTCATGTGTGTGGAACTACTTTGTTCTGCCACAGATTTCAGATCTTGCTTAGAAAAAGCTGCAATTGCTAGATTGAATGATGCACCCAAGCATCAATTACTAATTTGAAAATGTCACTTTGTAACTAGCAACGATGGATTGGGCTGTTTCTAAGAAGTTATTAGAGTAACAAGGACATGTGTGTGTGTGTGTGTGTGTGTGTGTGTGTGTGTGTGTGCGTGTGTGTTTGTGTGTGTGTCTGTGTGTGTGTGTGTGTGTGTGTGTGTGTCTGTGAGAGAGAGAGAGAGAGAGAGCAGTTGACGTTTGTGATTACCTGCATCTGTTGCAACTTTCAGCAGCGATCGACAGTAATGCTTTTTTTTCTTACTAAAATTTTTCTTACTAAAACTTTTCAGTATCTATTTCCAGGTTTAAATTATATTTTAAACCCCAAACTGTGGTTTCAGAATTTTGGATCCACTGTACTGTAATCATGTATAGCACAAAAATATTGTTGAGTTGTGTTAAGCTTTCACAAACTTTCTTTACTCCATCTTAAGCAGTAACACAGTTGTGCTGTCACACTGCTTTACACTTTAATAATATGTTGTAAAGTAACTTGTTAGTTTTTATCAGAATCACATTTGCTCAGTATGATAAAACAGAGGGGTTACAGAATGTTTGACAAAATTAATTGAGGTTTCATATAGATACCCTCCTGCTGTGAACTGGCTGGCACTCTCTATTTATGTATTCTGACCCTAATTTGAAGAACAAATTACCTCATAGTTTTTACATTCTAGTCATCTCATTTGCAAGTTGGGGGAGGGCTAAGATTCACAATGTTCCCATTTTCACAGAGTCATTCGTTTGAATTGAAAGATAGTGCTAAGCTTTCCAAAAGCAGGAACGAATATCTTTTTTTTTTTTTATTTGGCACAGCAAGGAAAATCTACTCCCTTGCCTCCAGCAAATTCTCTTGAACATCAGATTTTAATAGAATTATCCTTTTAGATTCTTCTGTTTTGCACAGCACGTCCTAATGGTTCATCTCATCTAGCATGCTGCTGAACTGCTGTCTATGGTCACAAAGATTGTGCTGAAATTAGTCAAGTAAGATATGCTGAGACTGTTGATGTCACACAGTGATATCTGAAAGCAGCACTGTACTGTACAAGTTGTTCTATAGAATATTATGGCAGATTATGTACCGATGTGACACGCAGTTAGACGGAAACATGATGCTACATTTATCCATGATATAATTGCAACACTTCTCAGAGGTGCCTTTCAAAATTCAATTTCAAGGCTAAAATTCATTGATTGACTCAACTATTGCATCTCACACAGTGTAAATGCAGGGCTACCTAATGTTTGCAAATGTCAAAATAACAGTGTGAAGTCATGGAAGGGAAGACTGTGGAGGATTATCTGTATGGGCACTCACATGTGTTAAATATGGTGAGTGTAATCCCTCCAAGATAAATGTGTATTTTAATTGGTTTTCTGATTAAAGTGTAATCCATTTTTTTATATAATTTTTATACCAAGTTGAATGCAATGGACTATAGGGAGGGTCCGGTGATATAAGCCGACTGAATAGAAATCAGAAAGACATATATGAATATGCATTCAGACTGCGTGAGACTTGTTGAAGGTGAGTAAGAGACCGTGGCATGCCTCCACTGAAAATCAAGCAGAGCCATCTAAGTGTCAGGATAGGACAGTTGTGTAGGTGTCTTGTTAAATGTTGATTTACCCTTAAAATCACCTGCATATCTGAAATATACAGTGTATCCGGAAAGTATTCACAGTGCTTCACTTTTTCCACATTTTGTTATGTTACAGCTTTATTCCAAAATGGATTAAATTCATTATTTTCCTCAAAATTCTACAAACAATACCCCATAATGACAACGTGAAAGAAGTTTGTTTGAAATCTTTGCAAATTTATTAAAAATTAAAAAAAAAAAAATCACATGTACATAAGTATTCACAGCCTTTGCTCAATACTTTGTTGAAGCACCTTTGGCACCAATTACAGCCTCAAGTCTTTTTGAGTATGATGCTACAAGCTTGGCACACCTATTTTTGGGCAGTTTCTCCCATTCTTCTTTGCAGGACCTCTCAAGCTCCATCAGGTTAGATGGGGAGCGTCGGTGCACAGCCATTTTCAGATCTCTCCAGAGATGTTCAATCGGGTTCAAGTCTGGGCTCTGGCTGGGCCACTCAAGGACATTCACAGAGTTGTCCCGTAGCCACTCCTTTGTTATCTTGGCTGTGTGCTTAGGGTCGTTGTCCTGTTGGAAGATGAACCTTCACCCCAGTCTGAGGTCCAGAGGGCTCTGGAGCAGGTTTTCATCAAGGATGTCTCTGTACATTGCTGCATTCATCTTTCCCTCAATCCTGACTAGTCTCTCAGTTCCTGCAGCTGAAAAACATCCCCACAGCATGATGCTGCCACCACCATGCTTCACTGTAGGGATGGTATTGGCCAGGTGATGTGTGGTGCCTGGTTTCCTCCAGACATGACGCTTGCCATTCAGGCCAAAGAGTTCAATATTTGTTTCTCATGGTCTGAGAGTCCTTCAGGTGCCTTTTGGCAAACTCCAGGCGGGCTGTCATGTGCCTTTTACTGAGGAGTGGCTTCCGTCTGGCCACTCTACCATACAGGCCTGATTGGTGGAGTGCTGCAGAGATGGTTGTTCTTCTGGAAAGTTCTCCTCTCTCCACAGAGAAACGCTGGAGCTCTGTCAGAGTGACCATCGGGTTCTTGGTCACCTCCCTGACTAAGGCCCTTCTCCCCCGATCGCTCAGTTTGGCCGGGTGGCCAGCTCTAGAAAGAGTCCTGGTGGTTCCAAACTTCTTCCATTTACAGATGATGGAGGCCACTGTGCTCATTGGGACCTTCAATGCTGCAGAAATTTTTCTGTACCCTTCCCCAGATCTGTGCCTCGACACAATCCTGTCTCGGAGGTCTACAGACAATTCCTTGGACTTCATGGCTTGGTTTGTGCTCTGACATGCACTGTTAACTGTGGGACCTTATATAGACAGGTATGTGCCTTTGCAAATCATGTCCAATCAACTGAATTTACCACAGGTGGACTCCAATCAAGTTGTAGAAACATCTCAAGGATGATTAGTGGAAACAGGATGCACCTGAGCTCAATTGTGAGTGTCATGGCAAATGCTGTGAATACTTATGTACATGTGATTTTTTCATTTTTTATTTTTAATAAATTTGCAATGATTTCAAAGAAACTTCTTTCACGTTGTCATTATGGGGTATTTTTTTGTAGAATTTTGAGGAAAATAATGAATTTAATCCATTTTTGAATAAGGCTGTAACATAACAAAATGTGGAAAAAGTGAAGCGCTGTGAATACTTTCCGTATACACTGTATAAATGTGTATTTCTGTATGCACTGGAGCTGAAAAAACAAAACAATCAAGCAAGCGTCACTGGTTACATGTTAGTGTCTAGTTTCAGACAGACAGCATGGTACACACACCCATTAAGTGGAATTGAAAGCACTTTTAAGCAAATGGTTTTTGGTAATATCATTCAAGCAAAAAGATTTGTATGTATTTTAGAACAGGAAAAAAGATAAAATGTAAGTCTGTATATGACTGGTCTCTGTAATGGATTACATGGTATGGGCCTTAGGATTCTTTATGTGTTGCCTGTATAGCACATTTAAACTGTCAAAACTTACGCTACGCGAAGGACATGTTGCCCGAATTTTGACATGGTTCATGTGCTTTTTACTCAGTCAGTGGTCTCTAATCCTCAATTAGTCTTTGAGATCCAAGCTATTATTACCAGCAAATGGATATGAGAGTGCAACGTTTTCCAAAATGCACAAGTAATTGGTTAAAAACAGTTTCATGCCTTGCAGTACTACTAATATGTTTCTTGTCAGATAGGAAATGAAACAGTTGCTTGGAAGGAAAATGCACAGAAATTCTATTGGATCAGATTAGTATTGAAAATCTGATCTGCTAAGTCTGATTCTCTGCCATTATTAAACATATAAACAAACTATTTTCTTTAAATACACAAATTAAAGGGATAGTTCACGCAAAATGAAAATTCTCTCATAATTTACTCACCCTCATGCCATTCCAGATGTGTATGACTTTTTTTTTTCAGCAGAACACACACACACACACACACACACACACACAACACACACACACACACACAAAAAAAATTAGAAGAATATCTCAGGTCTGTAGGTCCATGCAATGCAAGTGAAAGGTGATCAGACCTTTGTTGCTCCATAAATCACAGAAAAGAAACATAAAAGTAATCCACATGACTCCAGTGTTTAAATCCATATCTTCATAAGCAATCGAAAAGGTGTGGGTAAGAAACAGAACAATATTTAAGTCCTTTTTAACTCTAAATCTCCACTTTAACTTTCACTTTCAGATGTGAAAGTGAAACTAAACAGGCACCACATGTGATTTTCAGATGTAAAAGTGAAAGTGCAGATTTAGAGTAATAAAAAAGGACTTAAATTTTGATCTGTTTCTCACCCAAATCTATTATATTACTTCTGAACACATGGATTTAACCACTGGAGTCTTATGGATTACTTTTATGTTTACTTTGTGTGATTTGTGGAGCTAAAAAAGTCTGATCACCATTCACTTGCATTGTGTGGACCTACAGAGCTGAGATATTTGTTATATCTTGTTTGTGTTTTACTTAAGAGAGACAGTCATCCACATCTGGGATGGCATGAGGCTGAGTAACTATTTGGGTGAACTATCCCTTTATCATTGCTCATGTTTTTGTATTGTGTTGTGTTCATGTGTAGTCTAAGATGAGGCAATGGCACTTATTTGCATTCTTATAGATCAGTAGACACCCAAGGGTGAGCTGACTGTTTGCAAATGGGCATTAGAGATAATTCCATAAAATCATCAGCCCTTAGTCCCTAATCATGTTAGGGAAGCACAAACTTGTAAAATGAGCAGTCTATTGAAGACTTATCTGTATAATTACACAAGGAGAAAAGTATATTTAATGAGTTTATTGCAACATATTAAGCATCCCTTCCTGGAGAAATGCCTATTGCATTTATCACCTATGCCTTTTGTAGGCTAATACAGAACTGAAATTAAATGCTGTAATAATTATTACTAAAACCTTATTTTAGATTTAAAAAAAAATCTATTACTTTGCATTTGATGTTTGTGCTCAAATAGAGTGACAATTTAATGTATTTAGATTACACGTAGCAAACAAAGGCCTCTGTAAATTAATTCTACTGAACAATACATTCTTGTTTCCATTCAGTTATTATTCTTTAATTAAGTGTCGTATGAATGGGGTTTTGTCCTAGTCTTAATTCACGAAACAAGTATTGCACCAGTCACCTCTTTATCTCTTTCTAAGATTTCGCTTAAATCATTAACTGTGAAAATATTTGCCTTGTCAGCCACAGGTATGCACCTGATGTCTTGATTAATGATTAATTAACAGAAGATTTGAGGATATATTAATAATGTTCCATAAGCAACATTTGCGCATGAATTATTTCCTTGATCATATTCTGATATTGTACCAAACCTGGCGTGGCCACAGCCAAGAGACAAGTCCTTCGCAATACAACGCAACTGTCCTCCGACCAGCTCAGTGATGCTATGAAGATCTCAAGTGGCACAGCACCTCCTCCCTCAACGGCGCGCGGACCACCTAGTCTTCAACACTTGGAGTAGACGGAATGGTTGCAGTAGCATCTTAACCGAGGCTTCTTTAGCGTGCGCGTAAAACCCATTAAGGACTTGACAAACTGGACAAGAATAGAGCGATGCCATCTTGTGACGAAACCTCAATCCAGTTGCGAAAGGAGCAGGATGAATTTAATGCTCACCAGATTGTTGGCATTCCTTCACGTCGGGCTCCACGTCGCTCTCCAAATGTTTATTTACCCTTGCCATCTGCATCCCCAGCCTTGTCACATCCTGGCGCGCATTGGACACACAGTGCGCTTGGGTGCGCTCCTGCCGACCCGTCAGCAGTCCAGGATACATGGCGCCCTCAACCGCGCCCTGATCCACCTTCGGCAAAGTGGGAACAACTTCTTGCCGTACAACCTGAGCTTGGAAGTGTTATCCCGAGAACCGCTAAATGGCGATCCGGAGTCCATGCTCAGGTGCGTGTGTCAGGATATCGTTGTTCAAGGAGTCTCCGCTGTGCTCGCGTTCCCACAGAGCCGCGAGGAGCTCATACAAGTGGAGTTTATGTCCTCGTTTTTGGAAATACCTTTCATCAGCATCATTGAACAGGGCGAACCTCTTAACACACAGGTGAGAATTAAACTCGTTTTTACGTGCTAAACTAGTAGATAATTTATTTGTATTTTATTTTATTTTATTTTATTTTTTAATTTTTTTTGAAAACTCTGTTTTCAGTTTCCCAACGTCATTCGTTTACCAAAGAATGCTGTTATGGTTATGGATGTCTCCATTTTTGATAGAGTTTAACGCTATTCATGTGTGGATTAGTGTCGTAAACGTGGCAAAATCAGTGGCTTTTTTATTTATTTTTTATTTTTTTACGAAAACGACTTAGCATGTAAGGGGCCGTTCACATCAAACACGTATCTGCGTGCCTCTTTTTGTTTCTCTGTGTAGGCTAAACATGCGCTAGACCTCTTTGACTGTTGCGTCGCTATTTTCAGTCTCGTGCAGGAGCGACGCGTTTTTAGACGCTGTGTCAACGTTTAAAAGAACTTACATTTTAAAAAAACGTTGCGTTGCGCAGCGTCTAGCTTTTTTTTTTTTTTTTCTTACCTTAACCATCTTTTTTTACCTGATCATATAACCCATAAAAATCACTTTTGTTGGTGTAACCTAATGTAGTCAGGCTGGTTCAGTCATAATCAAGGTTGGGAGGGTTACTTCTGAAATGTATTCCACTACAGATTACAGAATACATGCTGTAAAATGTAATTTGTAACGTATTCCGTTAGATTACTCAAGGTCAGTAACATATTCTAAATACTTTGGATTACTTCTTCAGCACTGGTAGATTTTTTCACTTGTTTTGACTATAAAAACTCTGCCAGTACAGTAAGACAAAATACACATGTTAAAAGTACATTCTCTGAAAAACCTAAATATCTTATGCAGTGCTGTTTCAAAAACAAGATAAATCAAATTGATCTTGTTTTAAGGATTTTTAGATATTTTTACAGGAAAACAATACAAAAATTATTATCAAGAATATGAGTTTTGGCCTAATATCAAAGGTCTTACTAGAAAAAAAGAAATTATGATCCAACGTGAATTTTCTTGATAAAAATATATGATCGTGCCTGGTAACGTGCATGTAAAATGGCTAGAAATAGCATTTTAGCTTAGCGTAAAGCTGACAATTTACACAAGATTTATTTCTATTTCTTCTGCTCCAAACTTACTTCAAACTAACTTCTCTGTCTGCTCGTATGAATGTAACACATCATAAGAAAGTGTTTCACCACTGTTCAAATGCACTTTGGATCGCATCATTTATATGTATAAATGTATTCTATCTGAAAGGACTAAATATTAAATGAAACAAATGACAATAAAATGCAAAGTAATCTCTTCAGTTATCAAAATACTTTTTGAATTGATTTTTTTATTTAAATTGTAACTGTAGTGGAATAGTTACTTATATTTTGTATTTTAAATACGTATTCTGTTACATGTATTCGGTTACTCCCCAACCCTGGTCATAATAAATAATATTTTAGACAGATAATTTAGGTGATAGCCTACTACATGAACCTTATGTAACTTACCTGACAAAACAGTGCGTAATGATGCAGAAAATGAGATGAGAGCTGGCAGCAAACAGTTCTGCCCACTGTACTTCCAAACAGATATACGGTTTGATTATATTAAAAGAGAGGGATACATAAACTGAGAGAGAGAGAGAGAGAGAGAGAGAGAGAGAGAGAGAGAGAGGCATGAAAAAGGAGAATTTTGATTCTCTAGAGTAGCTGTGTGTTTTATTTGCAGTGTTTTTGTTTCTTGGTTTTTAAATGAGGGGTCAGACACAGAGATCCTGGTGTATTCCAGTGGAACAATCCCAATGCTGTTTAGGGCTCAGGGTTAAGATGTGTGAACTCTCATTAGTATTCTAAGCAGCAAACGGAGAGGATGCCAGTCACACCAGTTGTATCAGTCTCCAGCAGTGCAGCCAGCTACAGCGGTTTCTCCTGGCAGGGAAGCCTCAAAAGATTTTCCTCCCATCATACTCTGCCAGCATATGGACACAAAGGAGCAAAGGCACCCCTGATTTTGAATAAAGAGGCTTGAACAATGGGTCAGCAGAGAGACTCCACTTTATAAGATGTTCCTTCATAACAGCAAGATTTATTCTACATCTTATAAAGTGTCAGTCAGTCAGGCTTTTGTATCTTTTACATTTACAGGCAGCTTGCACAAGCGATTTCATATATTGTGTTACTCTGAGCCAGAGCAGAAACATAATCAGGCCCATTTCTGTGATTAATGAAAATTATTCAAAATTTCTTTTGTGATTGCACCATTTTGACACAGCCCCCAGGAAGCGTGAAATCATTAGTGCGTCATTTTTAGCAATCATTAGAGATCATCTTTTTCTTGACAGAGCAATGCTTGGCTCATGGCATCAAGTTGTAGTCATTAAGTTTCCAAGTTACTTTAACAAATTAAAAGTAAAGAGTAAAGATTTAATGTTATAAATTTCCCTGGCCAGTGAGAGGACAAGTACAGTATGCTAATTTATTTTAGGCTGGAACCCCAGGATATTGCATAGACTTCATGCTGTCTGAATGCTTTTAGCTTCCAAAGTAATATTCTCTATCCTGGTGGATAGCTTCCGCTTTTGGCTTTTTAAATAAAAAAATAAAAAAATAGCCATCCACTGGTGTCCTTTGCTGAGCACTGCCCTAAAGTTGCAATATCCGCCTTAGTGGTTCAAATGAAACACAGTTTCTCACATTTCCGTGACTATATTCCCCCCAGCCAATCAAACATGGGGTAGATTACTTTATTGTAAATGCGTCTTAATTTATTTTGTTTGCTGACCAAATATTCCAGGCCTGTTTTGTCTGGAAAAATTCTTCTGCTCTTCAAAGCTTGAGTGCTCATTAACTTGTCTCCATTCTATTGAAGTACAAAAGGAAGATTAGCACATGAAAAACTCATTTTGTCCCTTTGAATGAAATTACATTCTAATCCAAAGGTCTTTCTGAATTATGCCTCATTGTTTGATTACCAATGGACAACTGCTGGGAGAGTTATTAAGCTTAATGAATCCTTAACTCAAGAGTGACTGCACAAATGTTGATTTTGAGTTCAATCAGGGGCCTTAACATCCTGAGTGGAACTCCAAAATGACACTTTTCATGTACACCTAAATGAAGACATTAATTTGTGCAAAAGGTATCATTATCTTGTGGATGACCTCCTCATTATAGTATAGCCTGGCCTTTTGCCATTGAAGTCTTAAATTGTAATCACAGAAAAGAATAACTTTTGTAAGAGTAACACATTATTGAAATCATATAGGCCTAGGAGTTAGAGGACCATGACAACAGTGATGAAATCTGACAGATTACAGGATTATATAGTATTTATTAGAGGTAGGCTGATATATTAGTTTACAATTAACTGGTGCTAATAGTTGCTTTTTGGAACTCTACGGCAATAGTTGCTGATAGCTTTTTATTTATTTATTCCTCCATGTTACTCCGTGGCCAGTGAAGGAGGATTCTACAGTTAGAATGGCTTGATTCTGTAGTTCAACAGCGGCCTCTAGAAGTGAAATAAAAACAATCACTGACACCTGGTGGGGATTTGCTGAGTCTTAATGTTTAATTATTGACAATATTAATCAATTTTCAATGCATATTTTGTAATTTTGTTTAAAAAAAAATTTGAGGGCATGAAAATAAAATGCAAGTATATGAAAACATGCCCTGTCAGCACATCTTGCCAAGTCTTCAACTTTATATATTGTGAATTATAATAAACTTTATTCTTCATTAAACCTCAAATGATCAAATATACAAAACCCTTCATCTGGCCAATAAATAGTCTATCAAAAGCTTAATTTGGTAAAAACTTAAACATAGCCAAGTCTCTGTCACGCGAAAATAAGATGTGTTTGAAGCATGTTTATTGTTGAAGTCCTGCGTTATGCAACAAATCTTTTTTTTTTTTTTTCTTTTTTTTTTCTGATTATTATTGGGATTTTGGTTGAATAAAATTGCATCTGTGATTGTATTCATTGTGGACTCTTGCAGCCTCTATGTCTGTGCCCATCATACTAAGGAAAGCCTAAGAAAATTTGTAAACACTATACATTTTAAAAACTATCGGCCGATTAATCGATTATCAGCCTTTTCCACCACCTTAGTTATCTTATCGGTAAAATCCTCTTTCTGTCAACCTCTAGTATACTAGAATACAGTATACAGTGAAAATTGGTAAGCTGGAATTGTTAACTCAAGGATTTCTTTTTACTTGATCTAACCCATAAAAATTACTTTAGTTGGTGGAACTTAATGTAGACAGGTTGATTTTGTCAGCTTAAATATTTTTTTTTACTTGAATCAATTAATTTAGATGTTACCACATGAAGCACATTTTTAGGTTACTGTAACGGGTAAGGATGGGCAAGGAGGAGGTGGGAACCGGCTGAGCAGTCATTGAAACTTTTAATGACATAAATCAACTTAAATCAACTTAAACACACAGACACACACACACACACACACACACACACACACACACAGCGGCCGTGTGTGTGTCTCTCTCTCTCTCTCTCTCTCTCTCTCGAACTGGCTCCTCCGGCTCGTCTTTATCCCCCTCCTGGCTAATTAGAACAATTCAGGGCCGGGCATGCGTCCTCACTGCCTGGCCATGCCCTCCTCCTCATCACACTCCTCCACCACCCGACTCAGGCTGGGGAATCCTCCGGCATGACGTACTCCCCTCCCTCCCCTCCCCTCCCCTCCCTTCCTGGAGGGGAGGTGTTGCCCTTCCGGCCGTCCTTCAACCGACAGGTCTTCCCCGCCGCTCTGGAGCCCTGGGAGAGATGAGGGGAGGGAGAGGGGAGAGGGAAAGAGTGAGGGGGAGAGACAGAGAGAGAGAGAGAGAGAAAGGAGATAGAGAGAAAAGCTCGCTTGCCGGTCCCCAGACACGCTGTCGCCTGGTCCTCAGCCACTCCGCCGCCTTCTGGCGGATGACAGCCGCTCCTCCCCTGATGGACGGCAGTGAGTCCGCTGATCCCTGGTGGACAGAACGGCTCTTCCCCTTCCTGGTGGATGGCAGCAGTTCCTCCATCACCTGGCGGACGGCAGCAGCGAGGACTCCACGACAGTGCATCCCTCCTCCTTCCTGGGTTTTGCCACCAATGTAACAGGTAAGGATGGGCAAGGAGTAGGCAGGAACCGGCTGAGCAGTCAACTAAACTTTTAATTACATAAATCAACTTAAATCAACTTAAACGCACAGAC
Source organism: Myxocyprinus asiaticus (assembly GCF_019703515.2). Taxonomy (NCBI): domain Eukaryota; kingdom Metazoa; phylum Chordata; class Actinopteri; order Cypriniformes; family Catostomidae; genus Myxocyprinus; species Myxocyprinus asiaticus. Next base: position 29,219,379 of record NC_059348.1, read on the forward strand.
ACTCACAGCAGCCCTGTGTGTCTTTCTCTCTCTCGAACTGGTGCATCTGGCTCGTCTTTATCCCCCTCCCAGCTGATTAGAACAATTCAGGGCCGGGCGTGTGTCCTTACGGCCCGACCACGCCCTCCTCCTCATCACAGTTACCTTTTTCTTTTTTTCTTTTTTTTTTAACGTTTTTTTTTTTTTTTTTGTGGATTTTTTCCACATTTTTCTCCCAATTTGGAATGCCCAATTCCCGATGTGCTTTTAAGTCCTCGTGGTCATGTAGTGTCATGTGTGTACAGGGAATACAGGAGTGGGCTGAGAACACAGCCCTGCGGGGCTCCAGTGTTGAGGGTCAGTGATGAGGAGATGTTGCTGCCCATTCTAACCACATGGCATCTGCTTGACAGGTAGTCATGGATCCAGCTGCACAGCGAGCTGTTTAAGCCCAGAGCCCGGAGTTTCACATAAAGCTTGGAGGGCACTATGGTGTTGAATGCTGAGCTGTAGTCTACAAACAGCATTCTCACATAAGTGTTCCTTTTTTCCAGGTGGGAGAGAGCAGTGTGTATTGTAGATGCAATGGCATCATCAGTGGATCCAGTGATGGAGGTAGCACAGAGCAGATGTAATCTCTGATTAGTCTCTCAAAGCATTTGCTGATGATGGGGGTCAGAGCAACAGGACGCCAGTCATTTAAGCAAGTGATTTTGGATTGCTTTGGTACAGGCACAATGGTGGACGTTTTAAAGCATGTGGGGACCACAGACAAGGAGAGGGAAAGGTTGAGAATGTCTGTAAAAACACCAGCCAGTTGGTTCGCGCACGCTCTGATGACGCGGCCTGGAATGCCGTCTGGACCAGCGGCTTTACAGATATTCACCCGTCGGAAGGATCGGGTTACATCCGCTACAGGGACGGAGAGTGAACTAACCTCTGTAGCTTCAGCCGTGAGGGTGGTGTTATTTCCCTTGAAATGAGCATAAAAAGTATTTAGCTCATCTGGGAGAGAGGCAGCGGTGTTCATGGCGAAGTTTTTATTCCCTTTAAAGTCCGTGATGATATTAATTCCCTGCCACATGCTTCTAGTGTTGGTGGTGTTAAACTGTCCTTCAATCTTGTCCCTGTACTGGCGTTTGGCTGCTCTGATAGTTTTGCGGAGTGCATAACTGGCTTGTTTATGCACCTCCACATTCCCGGAATTAAAAGCGGAGGTCCGCACATCAAGCGTGAACATCGCTATTTATCCATGGCATCTGGTTGGGGTAGATCCGTATTGTTTTGGTCAGAACAACATCCTCTACGCACTTTCTGATGAAACATGTTACACTATCAGCGTACACCTCGATGTCATCATCAAAGGCGGACCGGAGCATCTCCCAGTCCGTGTGATCAAAACAGTCTTGTAGCTTAGAATCTGATTGGTCCGACAAGCACTGGATCGTTCTGAGGGTGGGTGCTTCCTGTTTCAGTTTCTGCCTGTAAGCGGGCAGAAGCAGAATGGAAGAGTGGTCTGATTTGCCAAATGGTGGGTGGGGGAGGGATTTGTAGCCATCCCAGAAGGGAGAGTAGCAATGGTCCAAAACCCGGTCCCCTCGTGTTTTGAAACTGATGTGTTGGTGGTATTTTGGTGCAATTGATTTAAATTGGCTTTGTTAAAGTCCCCGGTCACAGTGACCGCGGCCTCAGGGTGTGCAGTTTCCTACTCACTTATACTCCCATACAGTTCCTTGAGTGCTCGGTCTGTGTCAGCTTGTGGCGGGATGTACACAGCAGTGATAATGACTGCTGTGAATTCCCTCGGTAGCCAGAATGGTCGACACAGAAGCATGAGAAATTCCAGATCAGGAGAGCAGAAAGACTTGATAGAATGTATGTTCCTCTGATCACACCAGGATTTGTTGACCATGAAACATGCACCACCACCTCTGCTTTTACCTGAGAGGTCTTTCGCTCTGTCCGCTTGGTGCATGGAGAACCCCGTGGGTTGATGGCTGAATCTGGAATCTCAGCAGACATCCAAGTTTCCGTAAGGCAGATAATGCAGCAGTCCCTCGTCTCTCGTTGGAAAGAGATCCACACTCTTAGCTCGCAGAGCTTGTTGTCCAGAGACTGAACATTTGCCAGTAGAATACTGGGTAGCGGGGGTCGATTTACGCAACGTCTTACTCTGTTGAGAACGCCGGCTCTATTTCCCCTTTTCCTTCTGCGTTTCCGCGGCTCGGCTGCCCAGACAAACGGCTCCACTGGCGTGTTTGTAAACAGTGGGTCGGCATTGAGGAATTTAAAGTCCGGTTTTCGGTGTGCTATTGCAGAACCAATGTCCAAAAGTGTTTGTCTGTCGTAGACAATAAGGCAGACAACATCCAAGACAAAAAAAACAGAATTGTGAACAAAACAAACAAAAAACTGCAGTGTTGTGTCGGAGCTCGCAACGCAGCAGCCATACTCGGCGCCATCTTGAGTTAGGGATGGGTGGATCGATTCTAAAGTATCGATACTTCCGATACTGATGTGGTATCAGGAATATTGATCCTCACATAAAAATATAGATTTTGAATTTTTTTTTAACTAGTGCTCTTATAATTTAGATAACATTGCATTTCGTGAGCTTCGAAGTGGAAAAAAAAGAATTATATTAGCGAATTGTTGCATGGCAATGGAACTATTTTTTCTTCCGCTCATCTTGACACGCAGAAATGCTAAAATACACCAGCAGACTGCGCTCACCCTTTCAGTCATAGCGTTCATTCAAAGAGGGACCAAGTAATGACAAACCTAGACATGACATGTATTATAATGGCCTTGTGTGATAATTTTTACAGGTTTATTTAAATTCAGAGTTGTTAAAACATTGATAATGATCTGTAATCCTCGTTAATGATACTCTTATGAAAACTACCCATGTATTTACTGTAGTAATATTATATATTGTAATAACCATGACTGCAGTAACCATGTTTTTCTTTTTCTTTTCTTTTTGGCAGTAACCAAGGCTTTGATACAATTAACCTTGGTTTTACTACAGCATTACTGTAGTATCCATATGGTAACTTGGTTTTAGTAATAGTAACCATATTATAATATCTATGGTTAATTTTGTGGTTTTATATGTGGCTTATACTTTTTAAAATTTTTAAAGGGTAACCAAAACAGCCTAATAATTTTCTGTTTAGGCCTATAAATATATAAAATTAAGTAATAATTTAAGTTACTAATTTTATCCAAAGAATTCATAAAAATTAAATTTATTAGAGGTATCGGTATTGGTATCGATATCGGCAATATTGGCCTAAAAGTACTTGGTATTGGATTGAAAAGAAAATAAGTGGTATCACGCATCCCTACTTGCTGTAGAGGCAGCATTTTGCTGACATATTGTTCTTTGTGACATCACAAAACACACAAATTCCAAATGAGCCATTTCAACATCCTGTTTTAAATAAATGCTCTTTTTTTCTATTGAGGAAGTTTTCAGTTCTAAAACTTAGAGTATGTTTTTATAGTACAATGACCTCTTATATGTAAAAAGATCAAGAAAAATTTGATTCCTCATGACATGACTCCTTTAAGGTAGAAATAGCAGGTAACAATAGCAGGTTACCATTTTCTACAGTGTAAAGTGACTGTTATTTTCATATGAGCTATATCTGAAAATCCATACTTCTCTACTATTTAGTATGTCAAAAGCAGTATTCCAGTGGAGTAGTACATCCAAATCCTCAGTTTTCACCAAACAATAAGTGAGAAACACCCGGATGACTAACAATTTCTGGCAAGATTCTGAAGTGAGGATCGACTGGACAATTTACAATACCATAATCCCTTGGGAGCTGAGGTGACATCACGTTCAAAACGCTGGAGTAACAAAGTTCTTTAACTGCCAGAAGGAGGCGGGAGCCGGGCAAACATCCAGCGTAAGACACATTATTATCAGCACTTTTCAGTGTAACAAAACATTCAACACCACTGCTTTTTAGCAGCACGAACACGCATTAATGGGGTGCTTTTCAGCTCCACACAGACGCACACAGCTTCCTTGCATCGCTCTCTCTCTGTGTCTCTCCCGACTGCATCTCTGCAATAACCAACAGTTAGGATGGACACTTCAGGTGTCCATCTTAATCTCATGCCGCACTGTCGTCGCTCGGCCCTGCCCCACTCGCCACATACCCCCATCACCCGACTCAGGCCGGGGAGCTCTCTGGCCTGTGCCTTACTCCCCCCCCCCATTTATGGAGAGGAGCCGCTGCCCTTTCGGCCGACCCAGTACCAGATGGTTTTCCCAGCCTCTGGGAAACAGGAACAGCTCTAGGGGAAGGAGAGGGGGAGGGAGGAGCGAGAGAAGGAGAGAGCGAGAGAGAGAAAAAAATTGTCTTCTCTTGAACACACCGCCCACCCGGTCCTCAGCCAGCTGGAACACCTCCGTCAGTGACGCCAGGCAATGGCACTGGACTCGCTCAGCCATCCATTTCGGTAGCCTGCTGACGAACCGCTCCAGTATCACCAGATCGTGTATCCTCGGTGCCGTAATTCGGACGGCTCTTTTCAACTGTAAGTGATATATATTCCAAGAAAGTAATTCCTTGTGCTTAAACAGGGCTTGTTTAACAAAACCAGAGTAGATTATTTTCACGGTTGTTGTAATTACGTCATATATTCGGGTCACGGGTCAATACCCATGTCCCCGGATGAAGCGTGTCCAGAATCTATTCATACTACTCACATGCATACCTAAAGCACATGCTGTTTTACCGGCCAAGAAGTGTTTCCTCCATCAAATACAATACATACTCTGACAGTACGCAATTTCGGACACAGGGATCCAGTATAAAACTGCACAGTGGATGTAAATCACACAACATCCCAAAAAAAAAAAAATGCCCAAAAAATACACATTTCTGAAAACACCAGGTATACAAGCACTTAATAGTCAAAGAGGTGGTCTATGCTCTATCTCCCTCTCTCAGTACATTTCCATGCATACATGTTCACAAGTCTCCACCTGTTCCCAGCTCGAACAATGCTGATTATCATTGTATTACTGCTGTGATTGTCTGCAGCCTGTATCACTCCATTATAGAGACTGAGGATGTAAATAAAGTGTGAAATACCTGGAGGAGATGGTCTGTAATCTCCCACATGTGCAAGGCTGAGATAAGAGCATATGGGCCACTGAAGTCTGTGACAAGGAGGTAGGAAGACAAGGGGTGTGCCAGCCAGGTGAGGGAGAATGTGCTTTGAGCAGTGCTCATGGGGTCAGGATGTCTCCGTGTTGCCAGGCACCTAGCTTTACAGCACCCTAGGACATTTAAACGTTTTAATACAGCTGGGTATGTGGTTTAATACCTTCTGGATTTGGGTTAATGCCCATATGCTATAAGCCGAGAATGCTCTGACCCATCAAAACTAATTGAACAAGTAAGCTGAGGGATGTTTTTGAAAGCTTTGGGTTGGTGTACGTTTGGTAATGACTCGTTTTTCTCTATTTTGATGCACCTGCAAAAAGATGAGAGCTTAATTAAATCTGAAAGGCCATTTCAAGTGGCACAGCTCAGATTTAAACTGTCCTGAGGTACTTTAAATGTATACCTTTTTTCCAACTACAATGTGTGTGTTTGAAATTCAGCCCTCTGTCTGACTAGGGTGAGTTTTAATGTTGTGGCTGATCTCTTAATATAATGTAATATGACACAAAGATTTCACCCCACTTCAATCTCACTTCTGAGTCAATATGGCCAACTGATGAATCACAACTGATGAATCACACTGGCACTTATTCATGTCACTACAGAAATTTTTCATTGTCTTTATTTTGCCAGTTGGCAGCACTACGGTGGGCACATATGTGACCAGGATGCATCTTGTGCCAGTTTTTTCACTCCAGAGTCCCTAATTCTCATTTTGTTATGGAATGATTATTGTTTTCACTGTCCTAATAGTGCACCCCAAACCTTTAATGTTTTCACGATAAAGCCATTACTCAATGAGAAGCATGTTTATCTTTTTATCTATTAGATCCTACAGACCTTTTACCTTTTTTAAATAAAATTTCCTTTGAAGAATACACTCAGTAGATTGGCATTAGCTGAAGCCTATCTAAATCTGAAATCTCATAGCTTCTCTGATTGCTTTGATGGCTGAGCTGGTGTAAAAACACATACACACACACACACACACACACACACACACACACACACACACATGTTGGTGCAGCTATCATTATGAGGAATCTCCATAGATATAATGATTTGTATACTGTATGAACTATAGATTATTTCCCCTAACCCTAACCCTACCCCTAAACCTAACCCTCACAAAAAACTTTCTGCATTTTTACATTTTCAATAAAAAATCGTTTAGTATGTTTTTTAAGCGATTTGAATTATGGGGACACTAGAAATGTCTTCATAAACCACATTTATAGCATAATACCCTTGTAATTACCTGTTTGTAACCTAAAAAAAAGTCCTCGTAAACCACTTAAACCTGCCCACACACACACACACACAGACAGACAGACAGACAGACAGAGAGAGAGAGAGAGAGAGAGAGAGAGAGAGAGACTTTTGACTTTTAAAACTCTTTTAATCAAACAACTAGATAAAGCATATCACCATTTAAACCATAACACTCCAGACTCATCTCTCACCACAAGAGCATATTTCACACTCCACCTCGCATAAAAAACCATGTTAATTTGTTAATTTACAATATGCATGTTCTACAGCAACCCGGTACTCTACTAAGGATTTAAACATTCCAACCAAATCAATATTTTTATTTTACATTTGTGGGATTTTAGGATAGCCAACTTTGCAACTTTCAAGCTCAGTGAATATTTTGTTTAACAATTCAAACAAAGGAGTTAATCTAAAACAATCACAAAAAAGATGAAAACAGTATCAAGAATATTACAAAAAGGACATACAGATAAAAACCATTCCATTGAATTTTGACACAAAACTATTTGTTGCCACAGCACAATGGAGCACTCTCCACTGGAGATCTCCAGATCTCTTGGGAATAGGGGGCTTATACAAACAGTTATTTCTGAAGAAATTGATAGATATTCTCTCCATTTAGTATCAGTACGTCTCTTCAATTGAGTATAAAACAAGGATTTCACACACATAAAATTTAACATCTTCTTTTCAACATTTTGAAACAATACATCTTTAAACCCCTTTAATAACAAATTATTATTTAAATCTTCATCCAATTAAAAAAAAATTATTTTTACTCTAAGATCCGGAAAAGTCAAAGACGTTTCACTATTCTCAATAAAATTGTTTACATAGGTCAAGAAAGATTGAGGAAAGGATTTTTTAAGATCCTCAATTAACCCTTCAACATATCTCTCTGATCTAAGCCCAACTTGATCAGCTATTGACCTAGTCGCATGCCATTGACCTTTTGTAAAATCAGTTAAGTCCTTTACAGTAGCTATTCCTGTCTTTAGAAACTTATCAATCACTGAACTTGAAATTGAAGAGTTTGTTTTAAAAAGAGGATTAAAGAACAATGGTTCTAAAACACCATAATGTTCACTGTCCTCTCTAAACTTCTTTAACAATTGCCAGGCTTGGAAGACAGACACATAAAAATTTAAAAGAGAACCACTTACTTTTGAAACAAAAGGTTTTTCAACCAAGAACAACTGCTTATCTAATCCAATTCCCCCAATATTTTGTAAAATAGACAAACTATATGCAATCCAGAGTATCTTATCTGAACAGTATATCAATTTTTGTAATGTTTGAAGTCTCATTGTCTTAACTCTTGCCTTCAAATGTATAAGTCCTTGTCCTCCTTCAATCACTGGGGGATATAAAACTCCAGGAGGAAGCCAATGGTAACCATCCCAAAAAAAATTAACAAAAGCTTTTTGAATTGTAATAAGTAGCTCTTCAGGAGGATCTAACACTGTAAATCTATGCCATAACATTGAGGCTGCCAAGTTATTAACAATTAAACATCTCCCTCTAAAAGAAACTTTGGAAGGATCCGCCACCACTTCTGTAGTCTCCCCGTAACTTTGTCAGCTAGGCCTTCCCAATTATTTTTCATATAAGAATCAGTTCCTAAATATATCCCAAGAATTTTAAAACCATTTTTAATCCATGTGCATTGTTGTGGAAGCCGAGGAGATTCCATATTTCGCCACTCACCTAGCAGCATGGATGTACACTCATCCCCATTAATTTTAGCAGATGTTGGTTTTTGAAAGATTTTCAAACTAGAAGTCAAATCAGTCATATCATCAGTGTTTCTAATAAAAACAGTTATATCATCTGCATATGCTGTCAGTTTTACAGGTGGAATTTCTGGAAACCTAGGAACATCAAGTCCATACAAACGTTTCCTTAAAGATAACAGTAAAGGTTCAATAGATATTTAATATAAAAGTCCTGAAAGAGGGCATCCTTGCCTTATGCCTCTCGTTACTGCAAAAGGCCTAGTCAGGCAACCATTCATTCTAAGCATACTAGATGTTTCACTATATAGCAGTTTAATACAAGAGACAAATTGTGGACCAAAGTCAAAGGCTTTCAAAGTCTTTAGTAAGTATAAATGGTTCACTCTGTCAAAAGCTTTTTCTTGATCTAGAGATAAGTGTTCAATATCAGTTTGATGTTTTTTGGCAACTGCAATAATGTACTTAACAAAAATAGGTTGTCGAAAATTGTCCTTTTGGGGATACAGTATGACTGATCCTCATGAATTATAGATGCCATACATTTCTTCAACCTATTGGTTATAGCTTTTGACAGTATTTTAAAATCAGTACACAGTAATGACATAGGATGCCAATTCTTTAAGTATCCAAGATCCCCTTTTTTGGGTATTAATGTCAGCACTAATCTTCGACAACTCAAGGGTAGGATACCTTGGTTAAAGGACTCTAGAAAAATGTTATACAAATCACATTCCAAAAGCTTTTGTAAAACTCAGCAGAAAGACCATCCGATCCAGGTGATTTGCCACTGTTCAACCCCTGCACAGCACTTGACAGCTCAGAAAAAGTCAGAAATCTCTCCAGCTCCATCTTCTCTTTCATAGACAGCTGTGGAAGATCTAGAAAAAGTTCTTCAACTGCTGCTTCATCACAATGTTCTGACTGGTAGAGTTTCTCATAAAAAGAAATAGCAGAAACTATAATTTCTCGTTGATTAGTAGTTTCGTTGCCATTAGAAAGTTTCAGTTTATGGAAAAATTTCTGCTCTCTTGACTTTTTCTCTAGTCCAAAAAAGAAGGCAGTTGGAGCATCCATATCATTATACTTTATATATCTTGTTCTCACAAGAGTTTCCTTTTCCTGTTTTTCCAATAAATCCTTCAAAAGGCATTCATTCGCTTTAATGATATCAGTTGATGATAATCTGCCTCCATCGTTATTGTAGCTTTGCTGAAGAATTTCTTTCTCCAATATCTTCATTTTCATTTTCAAGTTTTCAGTATTATGTGCAGTACATTGTTGGCAAAAAGTCTTTATCTGCACTTTTCCCAAATCCCACCACTGACTTAGATTAACTAGATCTCTCTTCCCTCCAAGACTTCCAAAAACAGTCAAAAGAGTGCACAAAGATGTGATCTTGAAGTAATCTATTATTAAAGTGCCAGTGTGACTGATAGGGTTTAGGTGACAGGACAGACATAGACATGGAAATATAATGATGATCTGACATTAATGTTGGTGAGATACAGCTACCAAAATAGCTTCCTATGTTACACTCCTCAACATAAAAACGATCCAGTCTTGCAGCAGAGACATTATTTGAATTCATTTTTAACCAAGTATACTGTATAACATGAGGGTAAGCATCCCTCCACAAATCTACCAGATTATGTCTATTAATTAAAGATTTAAAAACATCTGCTAAACCAGGATGAGGTTCCTCATGGTTCCTATCTGATTTATGATCTACAGTACAATTAAAATCACCACCTATTACAACAATCTTATCTTGAGAACATTTCAACAGTTCTTCAGAAAGTTTTTCAAAAAAATCACTACACTATATTAGGAGCATAAATGTTAAAAAAAGAAAAGCAGTTATTGTCTATCATTATATCAGCTCGCAACAAGCATCCAGGTATTATTTCTAAAAAAACTGGATCATCTTTTACACACTTTGAAAATAAAAACGCAATACCAGCACTCAGGTTTGTACCATGTCTAAGGTTAATGTTGCCCTCCCATTCATTTATCCACTCCGCTTGATTACAGGCATCAGTATGTGTCTCTTGTAACAAAATTACATCTGCTCTTTTAAGGTGCAAGTGCTTAAATAAAGTAGCTCTCTTTCGTACATCCCTACAACCATTTATATTTAAGGATCCAATGTTAAAGGATACCATCAGGATTAAAAAAGAGAAAAGATATAAAATCCAATACTGATGTAATTTATTGTGCATAATAACTCTTTAGGGGCTTTTCTTTACTCTTTTTCTGACAGCACTCACAAACTTCTTTAGTCGATAACGCTTAGGCTGATCCAGTTCTTCTAATGTTGCTCTCTTCATGGCCATTACAGAAGATTCAATAAAAAGCCTTAATTCAGGAAAGAACATTTCAATCTTTGGCTTTCTCAGATTTTTTGTAGCATTCAAAAAGTCATTTAGTTGTTCCACAGTATAATAACGAGACTTAGCAAATTTTCCAACAGTACTTTCCTGTGAATTAAATTCAGCCAAATCATCAGTAATTAATTCCGAACACTCACTATCTGAATCACTATCAATTGTCTTTTCAGTCAGCAAATCAGTATCAGTGTAAGACAAGTTACTACTTGATGTCTCATTCGAGGCATCACTGACTTTAGGCCCATCTTGTTCTCTGGGTTGCTCTAACTCACCAAAAGCCTCCACACTGTCATTCATTCCACTCTGTCTAGCATCAGACATTTTCACATCTGTCTCAGTGATCTCAACACTACAACCTGGATGCAACTGTTCTCCGACTTCAGTAAGCGCAGACTTTTCAGCTTTCGAATCAGCTGTTGCGCATTCATTAGTCACTTTAGCCGGATCATTATTCCCCGCAACATTCGGATTCTGCTCTGAATTAAATTCAAAACCATTCCTTGCATTTTGAGTCTCTTTAACCACAGGACAGGCTGTTTTAATGTGACCATGTTTTCCACAGACAAAGCATTTCATAGACTCAGTGCTGATAAAGATCGTATAATCTTTACCAAGCACTGTTAATTTAACAGACACCTCAAGCATTAATTTAATAGACTCGAGCGTTTGACAACATCACCTTTTTCGAGAGGTTAGATAAGGGTAAAACTGGAACAAAACATCCTGGACAGTCAAACCACACTCCACTAAATGATTAACCATTTCAACTTCTTTCAGGAATACAACCATTGCTTTATTCATTCTAGAAGCAGACATGATGTTTTGTGCACCTATTTCTCTGCTAATAGCAACCAAAACACTCTCAATGGATACTGATTCATCTGCCGGCGTGCACTTGCACGCATGCCGAGCAGACAAACAGGAAAAACCATCGGAATTTGAGCCCATTTCTATCAGCTATGCTGACAAAAATCAGCACTCTAACGCCCTATCTTCTAATCCAAAGCAATATTCAGAAGAAATAAACCAAGAAAAGAAGAAAAAAGTTTGAAACTCACTCAATACCACCACACACTCTTTCCACTCACACTCTCCCCACAGTCACCCCACACATGCGCACGAGAGAGAGAGAGAGAGAGAGAGAGAGAGAGAGAGAGAGAGAGAGAGAGAGAGTCTATTTTCTTGGTAAGGGGAGCCACAAACAGCATCTAAAGCATCTAATAATCTCGTTGTCCCTATAGATCTAACGGTGACCGTGCCTTTTCTCTGGAACAAGACTCCCTTTCCATGTGAGGTCAGCTTCATCATTAGCCATTTTTAAATCTTCTTTAAAAACATATTTATATTATGTAGCTTTTGAATAGATCATTGAATAGTTTGAAATAGATAGATACATGATGTTGTATTTTAAATGTTTTTATTTATTTTATTATGTTTTATATTTAACTTTAAATCAATCTGTTTTTAAATCACTATAATTGTTTTTGTTTTGTTTGATCTGTAAAGCACTTTGGGTCAACTTCTGTTGTTTTTAAATGTGCTCTATAAATAAAGGTTGACTTGACTTGACGTGACGTGACGTGACTAAAGGACGCACGAGTGATTTGCATAAGTGGGTATTATGGCACTATGGATAGTTCTCATGCAAAGTTCCCTCTGTGTGTCAAAGTCCCTCTATAATTCATTTCCCATCTCCTCTGCCTCTTCCATCTAATTCTTTTATTTCCATTACTTTTGTCTTATCTCTTTTACTCAACTCCCTTAGTAAGCATGTTTCAATTATCTTCCCCACTTTTTTGGAGGTGATAAAAAAAAAGACTTTGACTGGATAACAAAGCAGGAGATTTGATGAATGTTCTCATGGTGCATCATGTGTGAAGCATGCACAGGCAACTTTGGTATTATGCTTATTACTGACTGTGCATGCACTTTAAGTACCCTGCACTTCTGATCAGAGCAAAGACTCTCCCCCATCTGCACAAACATGTTTCGGCTTCAGTTAAGCTGTAATTGGGGAATTTTACTTTCTGTCTACAATATTTAACTCTAATGTTGATTCATAAAATACACACATGTACTCCTGTCTTTTGACACTAACAGTTAAAGGCATAGTTCACATAAAAATTTAAATTCTGTCGTCATTTAATCACCCTCATATTGTTCCAAACCCACATGACTTTCTTTCTTCTGTGGAACACAAAGGAGAGGTAAGACGGAACGGCAGCCTCATTCACCATTCATTTTCAATAATAATTTATGGTGGATTACCTTTGAGTCATTTACCCTAGATGACAGAATTTTCAGATTAAAGCAAATTATCTGTTAAAGGTGTGACTCCATTGGACTGACCAGATTTAGACATGTGAATGTGTTATTTCTGCTACAGCGTTTTACACGTTAGACTTTTTAACCTACAGTATTTGTGCAACTGTTGGTGAACAATCAAAAAAAATTTCTTGCTTAGAAAAAAAAAACTATTTTTTAAGTATTTATACTATAAACACATTAAGTCGTCAAAGCTTTTACTGTTTTTAATGCCAGATGCAAACCAATAAAATGATAAATTAACAGCCACAATGCTGTTTAATAAAGTGAAGCCCATCTGCTTTGATGCACCAGTAAAACTTCACTGTCTCACAGACTCACCTACAGATTCATTAATATCATTCTTAACTCATTCTGTTAGCTGAAAATTCATTTCGTAGTCTTATAATGTGCCTTAAGGTGGGTCAGGCTTTGAATGTTTTGTAGTTACAGTGCAATTAGGAGTTTGTTGCTGAAGATACTCTCAACAGTAACAGGGGATATGCAAAGACAGCCATGTGGAAGTGTTTATTCAGCTCTGTCAGTCTCACTTGCAGTCAGCTGTGTGCTGCTGATGATTGCAGACATTGTGCTGAATTACTATTGTGCCTCCCTGCACCTTCTAGCAAAGTTGCCCAACCCCCATAAATGCACATTGCTTAGCTATCAGAATTCTTGTTAACTTCCATTTTTTCTTTTCGTTTCCCTCTTGCCATTTCAAAAGAATCTGTAAACATGACCTGCATTGCCTTGACATATCCAATAACATTGTTTTTTCCCCGTATGGACGACTCAGATGACCGAGAGGGAACAGACGTCAACTAAATTTTTCTGTTTACAGCTTCACCTTTGAATCCAAAAACCCCATGAAACTTTGGAAAATCACTCATATTAATAATAAATCAGAGGGTTTAGATGCCCTGCAGGATAATGCAGGACATTGACAGGTAAAAATATGGCTTAAGAAATGGGTGTTTCGGGGCCTGGGTAGCTCAGCGAGTATTGACGCTGACTACCACCCCTGGAGTCACGAGTTCGAATCCAGGGTGTGCTGAGTGACTCCAGCCAGGTTTCCTAAGCAACCAAATTGGCCCGGTTGCTAGGGAGGGTAGAGTCACATGGGGTAACCTCCTCGTGGTCGCGATTAGTGGTTCTCGCTCTCAATGGGGCACGTGGAAAGTTGTGCGTGGATCGCGTAGAGTAGCATGAGCCTTCACATGCGGAGTCTCCGTGGTGTCATGCACAACGAGCCATGTGATAAGATGGTGCAGATTGACGGTCTCAGAAGCGGAGGCAACTGAGACTTGTCCTCTGCTACCCGGATTGAGGTGAGCAACCACGCCACCACAACGACCTACTAAGTAGTGGGAATTGGGCATTCCAAATTGGGAGATAAGGGGATAAAAAAAAAGGAAAGGAAAAAAAAGAAATGGGGGATTATTTTTCCACAGACAAGTGTTCCTTTTTATACCCATCCTGGCATGACAGGCTCCAATCATCAACATTCACAGTTGATGTCACAGTTTTAAATAAACATTAGTCGCAGCTACTGCGACATTAAGCTGGTACACGTAGTTTGATTTTGTGTAAAGATTACCTGAATAAACTGGTGATTTTCATAATCAAAATAAATGTTTTTGGCGATTTAGAAAAAACAATGCATTTAGAGACTGACTTCGTATTTATTTTGGATGCATACTGCAATGTGGATTTTTCTTTCATACCCTTAACTTTCCAACCTGGTCTCATAGAATCATGTTACTATGACTACTGTACATTTTGTGGCTCTGTGGCGCTATCCAAACATTGCTGTTTGTTTGGAAGGTTTGACCAGCCCAACATTAAAACATTACCTCAACAAATGGCTTGAGTTTGGACTATCTGTTTGTTTGACCATTGTCAGATGGGGGGAGTGTTCTGGGAAACCTGTTTGAAACCAGTCATATTTGTGCAATTCTATTGCTAATGGCAAAAAAAATAAAATAAATAAAAATAAAATAAAATTACACAGTTTAGCTTTAATTTTTGAAGACTGACTAAGACTTGCTAAAATAACACTAGCTATATCTCTACTTTATTTTATTCCAAATGATAAACCTTCTCCGGAAATCCTTCCAATTGGCCTGATCTTCCCTCAGAGCAGCATACATGTCAAATCACCAATATCCTAGAAAGCCTCGATCTTGTAGCTGGATTCTAGACCAACCCCACATTCTCCTCTCAGACATCCTGTTCTGGGGTTGTGCTGTGTTTGTACTCTGCCCAAAGCCATCAACCAGAGGCCTTCATCTCAGCTCAGCCTGATAAATTTACCCCCACCAACAGACTTTGTTTTTTGGCATCCCGAACTCCTGGGGGATTCAGGCCTGCTGTGTTCAGACATCGATTCCAAAACGTTATTCTTTCTGAGCAGAGACCATGTAAATGTCAACCAAAACTTGAAAAAAGGAAAATAGATCCAAGCATGAAATCATCATTATCTGCAAAGCACAGACCAATAGTCTTTAGATTAGGAGAATATCAATGGACTACAGAGAAGTGTTGCTGCTCTTTCCAAACTGAGGAATTGGAAAAGGAGCTTAAGAGTAGCAGTTGTAAACCTACAGCCATAAAGCTAGATTTCTCTGAAATGCAGTCTGTTGATAGTCATTCTTATGACAAAGATATGAAAGCGCAAGGAACAAATCCTTATTAAATCCTCTCACTTTATAACTGGCTTTTCAAAACACTTTACCTGCATGCATAGCCATTACCAAAAATAAAGTCTGTTTATTTTTTTATATATCATGATTTCTCAGTGACAGGTGTCTTCGGTCAGGCTGCAAAGGATTACCCTGAAGTTAATTAAAGTTCATTATTTGTTAAATATTAATAGATAATTAATCACTGCTCTTTCATAAATCTTGGGACAAATTATGTGTCATGCATCATATATCAGGATCCTTTTTCAAGACCATCGTGGTGCAGCCTACCTCAACCTTTTGCCGACCTGACTTTGAATCAGATAGCATATTTCACTGCATAAAGCACTGCATAAAGATTACTCTTTACTTGTGATGTCCTTTGTACATTTCAAATGCTATCAGTCAACATTCTGAGAGCAGCTTTGCATATAAAAACATCTAGATAAGTCAGTGCAGAGCAGAGCAGGCTGCACATGCTAGGCTGTATAGAAAGAGGATTTCAGGGTGTTTCAGGATGAGTGTGGAAGGCAGCTTTTGCTAGCTGCTGCTTTTCTTGCTAATTGAGCCAAAAGCAGTGTATGTATGCCTCACGGAAGAAATGCTAATAAACTTCTTAGCGATCAGAAAGTTTAATGCAGCTATTTACATTAAAGAGGATTTTTAACCTCTCCGCCGAGTGGGAGAGCAGTATTGAGAGCAGGATATTGGTTTGAACAGATTGCTCCTAAAAGTGCTATGAGCCCATATTTAAAGGGTTAAATGTTTACATGTTGTTTCAAACATGTATGACTTTCTTTCTTCTGTGGAACACAAAAGGATGTTTGGAAGAATGTTAGCCTCAGTCACCATTCTCTTTCATATTTTTTTCCATTTAATGAAAGCGAATGGTGACTGAGACTGAACATTAGGCCTAACGTCTCCTTTTGTGTTCCATGTAAGGAATAAAGCCATATGGGTTTGAAACAACATGAGGATGAAGAAATGATGTGTAATGAATTTTCATTTTTATTAAACTGTCCCTTTAATGGATGAGCTGTTTTGTTATCTTTCCTCTTTAGCTCACTGATTTCGGTAGAGATGTCCAAGGCCACTGGGAAGCCAGTTAATCTGTGTCTATTCCTCTCTGAGTCTGATGTCTCCTCTGGCCATCAGGGAACTAATAGCATTCAAACCCCAGTTACAGTTAAACAGAAAAGTTAATGTCAACATCTTATCAGGCTTACATGACAAAAGTCAATTAAGCAGGCACTCTTTGGATGTGCAGCAGGAACAAATAATTCAATTTTAAGATGTTTTTAGATAATTATTTAGATAACTCATCCAAAGGTGTCTAATTATTAATGAAGATAATAAGATGTGAATTTTAACTTCTGATATTTCATTTTAACTTTTAGTGTCTTTACTATTACATTTAGTAGAACTAAAAATAAAAGTACAATAAAATTATATTGTAACCTTTTTTTCCATTCATTGAGTTTAGTTTAAATACTTTCTTCTATCCCACTTTATAATGTGCAGAGACTTCACAGCCATTCATAGGCTGACCTCACAAAAAGTCTTAACACTGATTTTGTGGAACTTTCACAACATAGCTCTGTTTTCTTGTGCAGTTTTTTAGGCTCAAACAATAGCAAGTCTGAGTTGTGGTAGTGTAGTAGTGTGTTGATTTCAACATATAAATGAGGTGTTGAGCTCACAGGGACCTGCGTTTGAGTCCCACATGGGTTGATCACATTCCCCTTCTTTCTCACTCCAATTTCCTATCAGTGCTGTACTATCCTATTTAATAAAAATAGGACTAACTGTTTTACCAAACAATAATTATTTTTGCAATTCTGTTTGGTGCCATCTTACTGCGAATTTGGCAAAAGTAGGTCGAAAGTTCTGCTGCTGATATCGTTCTGTGCTTACTGAAATTCGAACCACTGCCACCAGTGGCCAAAGCCGGAAGTGTTGCTGAATGTATGGACACGTGTGAGCTCAGCCTAGTCTCATAGAATGACATCACTCTATAACTCACACAATGCTATCTTATGACATCGAAACACTTTTTTTTACTTAACGCATGATTTGAAAGACAATATATTTTAAGGCTTGCATTACATAACCAACTACATTTACAAGCTTATTCCAGCATGACTAAGTTGTACAGTAGCTTAACTGACAGAGCATTGGACTTTGCGTCACGTGGGTCTAAATGTGAGCTGAAAGTGCCATAGAAGTGCCACAAAATGACATGGTTGCTTCTGGTATTGGATTTTTTACATAACATTTGCTTTTTTGACACTTTCGTTAAGGTTTAGGTGTAGGGTTTGGGGTAGCGATGTCTGTTTTATTTAAAAATAGAAAAACAGATGAGGTTTTTAAAGATAATGATCTATCATCTCACATTTGCTTTTTATGACAATGTTGGTTAGGTTTAGGCTTAAGGTTTAGGTAGGTTTTGTTGTTTTAAAACTTTATTAACCTTAAAAACCTTATCTTTTTGGAAGAACATTTACAGTAACTTGCTTTTAGTGCCCCTCAGTGGACATTTCACATCAAAACTGCTGATACATGTCATGAACCACATTGTTTTATTTAGCAAAATATTACCACAGTCACTTAACTTTCATAAGATCAGGCTGTGTGAGCTCCAGTTTGTGAAATGTCCGCATGTGCATGAGTGGTGCCAAAATAGTTGTAAATTATGAAATACAGTCAACGGGAATGCATATCGTATTAACCATACAAACGTACCAAAACCTCAACCCTAAACCTAATCATCAGTGGAGTAAAAATGTAATCTAAGAGGGAAATGCAACCTCTGAATCATGCTTATCATGGATTATGTGAAAGCGATTACTTCCTGGTTTCCATGGGAACAAAACCTATGTCTCTGAGGCTGCTCCTGCAATTCGCTCTCAGCAGTGCAACAGGAAAAGGTAAAAGGATTTGAATTAATGCAAAAATGTCTGATGGATGATGGCACTTGCCAGTAATTTGGCAGAATAGGGTCAATTTCAGGATACCGGAACATTCGGTAGCAACATGCCGATTTCCTGTGTGATCATTTTGAAATTACACACTTCACCTTTTAAATTAAATCAAAGAGCATAGGACTGAACCTTGTATCAATCACCCAGACCAATGAGAGTCACTGAGAGTGCAATCCTGCTGTACCATCCTTATGCAAGGCAATAAACCCCACAGGACTGTCCCACCAATTAGTGTACTGTAACTTTGCATGAAAAGCCACTGCAAATTTTTATGCATAAAATAAATTTATTTTCAAGTTCAGTTTCTAATTCCCAAGCAGGCAGCCACATATATTTTCCTCGCCTGCATAGCGAGTTTGCATTTAATGAAGAAGTAATAGATGAATCTTTAGAATAGTAAACACATTTTCTGGAGTGCCCAAATAATGTCAAACTAATTATTAATAACCAACTAAATATTTGGTTTTTCATGTCTGACAGTTTTTACACCTTCATCAGGAATTATACCCCTGGCCCCCTGGTGCAAAGTTCCTCTGGATGTTTAAGAATTTGGACAGAATTATTTGGTAAATCACCTCATCCATAACCTCACATGTCCCCAAATGGCTTTCATTTTCAAATATTACTTTAGCATCCAGTGGGAGTCCACCGTGCTACTCATAAGGCCTAATGTGAGAGATCATTCCTATTATATAGTGTAAAATATATTTTGCTTTCAAAGCTCCAGACATCTCATTACGGTGCTGTTTTCTATCCTATGTGTTGTAAATTCATGAGCTCTCCTCTCACTCAAGAAACGGGACATTTTTGCAGCATGGCACTGCGGAACAAACAAATTTGGAAATGTTATCAAGAGTAATAACAGGTCAGAGTACAGACAGCTAACATTTAATTTCACAGGAACTCCATTCTACTTTGGACACAACTGAGCACAGCATTACACACGGGACAGTGATATAGTGATATGCGCAAAATGTAACCAACAGCAGGAAAAACAATCACAGTTTGGTGCAAAAACCCACACTGGCAGCTCCTAAAAGAGCTGAGATTTTGGTTCCTTGATTTAGGTTTCATCATTTTTACCACATAAAGTTCTGATTGCGGTGCAAAATATGCACAGTTAAGATAAGAAAATCAGAGTGCAGCTTTTGTCACAAATAATTTTTACAGTTCAGATCTCAGCGCAAAGAAATTAATTAAATGATCCAGTTTTTCTTTTCTTTGTTGTGTTCAATTATTACCGTAGCAGATCAGTGAATGCAAAGCAGAGAACCATGGACTTTATTGGTAACATTGATGGACGTCTCTCCACTTATCTGATCTCACTTAAGTGAGCCTCGGGTACAGACTCACAGTGCCACATATTTGCTAAGCTAAGCTTAAACCTAATGATGTGGCTAACTGAATACAGAGGGGATGCCACTCAATATATGGCAGGCTGAGAGAGTATTTAAGTATCACGTTCACACCACATGGACACATTATGAAGGATGATAGCTGTGCTGTTCATCACTTACACAAGCTCATCTACATGCTCTTTCTATTTTTTCCCCCTTTAAGTATGTAAAAAAACCAAAAACAATTCTGACTAATTTACGTGAGTAGTCTACATCCAAGAGCATGAATCACTTCTCAGGTCATAATGCCTCAAACAATTCATATGTCTACTGATACATTCCATAAATCACTTCATCCCCACATGATCCTCTTTAGATTTCTATCAGACCCCTAGAGAGGGCCTTCTTTTTATAGACATTTGGTTTTTGCGAGACTGTGTAGTGTTTTTAAATGATTAAAATGTGATAGTAAATATTTGCTGATTCCCACAGTGGTCTGTCTTAATTAGCTTACTGTCATTCCTAATAGAGAAGAAATTGTATTGATGTACCTTTCGCTCACATTTTTCTCTCTGCCACCTCATTTATTTCTACAAAACATTCACAGTCTGATCATTCACTAGAATAGCACTTTTCTTCACAGCATTAAAGCACTTAAGCACAGTATTGTGGCATTGTAAAGATTATCTTAAAGTTGATTATGGAGTTAAAATAACAACGGTGAATCAGCAGTCTGTTTTGTGCAAAATTAAATGGGAATGAAATGAAACGGACCAAAATTTCAAAATTACTTACTGTATGAATACAAAGTTGCCATACAAGCTCATCACCTATCGGAGCAGACATCGAGTTTAACAAGTCTGGTTGGGGAAGATAGACTCATTTCCAATTCCTCAGCTCAATTATGGTTTGTTTAGGCATCAGGTGCTGGTGCAATGTGAGAGTGACAGATAGATTTAGCACATCCTATCTCTACACCTGCACAATAATTGGATGGCAAAATTACTGCATGTGTTCGTTCGCAAAGCCTGTGTATTGCTATTTTAGCTATGAATAAAATGTTACTCCATGGCATTTGGAGCATTTATGAGCTGTCAGTTAAAAAATAATACACATTTATTTGGCCTTGGTTGTTAAAACATATTCTGAAAATTGCTTGCGGGGTGTGGAAAAGTCATAAAGGAAATGGACATATTTAGCAGAACCCTCACGGTTTTTTTTTAGGCAGACAGCAAATCAAACTATTCATGCTGCTCTGATTGTCTGACTGTCAGGCAGTGGATCCATTTAGACACGGGAAGTGTTCCTACAGGGTGCAGCTGTTGTTTGGGGGAGCAGGTGTTTTCAAATCGATTGAGCAATGAGAGGCCTCAAGGCTTAAAGTTCGCATTCACATATAGGGCATTTGTTTGTTTGTTTGCTTGTTTTTATTCACCTGGCAATGCTTGGATATACTGGTAAATAAACAATAAGCTTGTTCCAGTTCTCACTTCTTATCTGAGCTCCCATACGTACACAGCACAACCTGAGACCCCTTTGGTCCATTTCTCTTTTTTAAAAAACAACCTTTTTTCTATACTTTTGTTTCATCAGAGCATAACTACAACACTAAACAGAACCAAAAGCCCACACTTTTTGTCTTTTTTTTTTATCTTTCTTCATCAAATCTGTTTGGTTTGGCATTGTTGCATTGATTTGTCAGAGTGTGTGTACTAATTTGTGAACGGGTTGTGCTGTGGGTAATGGTGAAAATCACTGGGACACATGTCAGATCTACTATACTGGCAATAATGTTATTCATGTCACACAGGTTTTAGCTTTGCGTAAGGGCTTCACTTGAGCGCTGTGGCCCCATGCTGTGTGCTTACAGCCCCCCACCAGGTTCAAACACTCCCTCTGGCCCTCAGAACACCAAGCATCCCATAATTCTCTCACAGCACATTCATGCATGCCCCGTCAGTACCCATCAAAAACAACCAAGTGTTCTCATAGACATGACCAGGAGCCATTCCAGATCTATGAGAGAGCTTTCGGCCTGATTGCTTTGGTGTATATTTGTCATTCAAGTGATTCAGATGATGTCTCCATTTGGGCAGAGATTGTGTGAAAAGGAGTGTTGTATTGATATTCTTGAGTATGGGGTCAAAATAAGTTTAGAGTGAGTAAAATATGTCTTTCTTAGCATATGAGGCAGCTTGGGGAGATGCAAGTCCAGAGATTCCTGCATCTTTCTTTTCCTTATTCAAACTAAGAGTCATTAGGGAATGCAATATGTGTTTGTAGCCTGAGGCAATCTTTATACAACGGTAGGGTTTTGTTTTGATGAGGCTGTGAAAACAGTAATAGACCTAAGTCAGTGAGACGCCATATTGAATTTTACGTGAATGAAATCAAAAGATGTGTCCCATACAACGCACTATGCACTGTGCACTTACATTATGCAGTATGCACTCGACCATCTACTGTATGAATTTTCAAAGTAAAAGTATTGTCTCAAATGGAACACTAAAGGGGGTCACACACCGGACATGTCTAGCAGGTGACAAGGCGTGTTCTAAAATTCGAAACAATAGTTTTCTATGAAAGTACGCACACCAAGGGCGTCTGTCAGTGTCGCCCAGCTACGACTCTGGAGGCTTCTCAAATTTCTGCCACGCCACGGAGCACAGCTTGCATAGTTGTCCATTAAATTTGACTCAAATCATTATAAAAGTACATAGATTATTTACTCTAGACATCCCTGGATGATATATTGTGTATATGTTTCTTTCATATAGCCTCCACAATGTATTATCAGTTGCAAGTATGTATTTTTGTGGTTTGACAGCTTGAATGAAACCTTCAAGGCTAAATACAGAGAAATTGCATAATAAATGTTGCCATTAGTTTACACAGTTACACCAGATTAATACACTAACCTGCAAACTCATCAAGATCACTTTGTTCATTCTTGACGATGTACATAAACCTTTTTTAACTTTTGTGTGAATGGTGACTATTCACAACTTTGGACTTCCACCTGCACCGCATTGACCTGCAGTGTCCTAGCCACGATGCAGCGCTTCTCGTCCAGTGTGGGACCGGCTTAAGCCCCATTCACATTGTCAGCAATTTTGTAGTTGGATGCGACAGGAGACCATTGATTTTCAATGAGAGCTGGCGACTTTGGGCGACACGAGCGAAAATGACCATTGGTGACAGGATGTGGGCGTGTCAAGAGACGCAACAAAGTTGAGAAAATTTCAACTTTATACAAATGCAGAGCGATATCGCACAGCGACAGCCAATGAGAAAAGACAGTGAAGCTCACGTCATCTGTCTCCTGTGAGAGATACTGGAGCCGAATGCTGGAAGATGGAGTTGTTGTTGTTGTCATCGATTTCACTGTTCTATATCATATTTCTGTAACAACTTACATGGATATAATAAAACAATGATTCGTGGAAAACCATGTCAGAAATGTCAGCATTCTGAGTGAGTTTGATTGATACATTGAACGACTGATCTTTGTGTTGATATAATGCATTGAGTAGTGCTGCAGTTTATAACACTTTCCCATCCAGAATGCTCATTTTTAGCGGCAAGTAAACTAATTTCTTATCAAATTGGATAATGTACCAGACATTGTCGACATTGTTAGTGAGCTTAATTTATACATTAATAGACTGTTCGTCTTGTTCATGATAGGATGCATTGAGCACAGCTTTGGTTTATATAAAAGCACTCTCCCCTGCAGAATGTTCATTAGAGGCTAAACAAATGTCAAATGAGAAATATATATTTGTTTTGCTGGCAGTCTAGCTCATCTGTGATCATATTTTCTAAAGCTATGGCCAGTGGTGCAGCCAACCAATCACATTAGAGCGACAGCAGTAGGAACACCCACTAGCGACAAGAAATACAGTCTAACAACATCTAGTGACAAAATCACTGACAATGTGAACGGGTCCTGAAATTGTTTTTAACTACAAGGAAGCATTCACTGTTTTTCAGCTAATGGAAGTGACGTTTCAACATGGGGTGATGGTAAAGCTTTTAACTCAAATTTTTAAGGTGCTGTCTTCACAGAAGTTTCAGTAGTTACCACATTCACCATTAATTGTTTTTTCAGTCTAGCATCGTGACAAGGTAACCTCCCCTTCCGCTACCTATGGCAAGCCACAAGCGCTGAGTTCGTGAAGTGCCCAATTTTCCACACTTTGTTATTTCAGTTGAATAAATACATTATCCAGGCACTTGTTAGGGTGACCAGACATCTTTTTATCCCCAGACATGTCCTCTTTTTCAGACCTGAAAAAAGCATCCTGCCAGGATTTAAAAGTTTACTATAATTGTCTGGGATTTGGCTTTGTCTTCATATTGATTTGCTCTCTACAGTTAGGACCATCATACATTCTGTGTATTTGAAACTGTGTATAATTTTTCACCTATCAGTGTGCACTCTTTTAAAGTACTTTTTTTTACACACTCCACCTCTCGCTCACCCACCTGCTCTCTCTCTCTCTGTGTGCGCTGTATGTGTGTTCATGTGAGAGAGATCACAAGAGTTCTCTACCAGAAAATTCAATAACGCAAGTACACTTTTAAAAGTACATTCCCCAACTCTATGAATTATTCAGTAGAACATCTGTTTCATCAGACTCACGCTTACTATGCGTTGTCATATTTAACTGAAGATGTTGACTCTATCGAGACAACATCAAATATATTACATATCAGGAAAATGTATTATTAATTTATTATTAACTAATTTGACAGATAAAAATAGAGCTTGATGGAAACTGTACAACTCAGTCTGTCAGATATTTGTAGAGCCACCTCTGTATAGCTGGCACTTGCATCACTTTTTGTCTGAAAATACAATGAAGAAGAACACAGGTCAGGCTGATATTTTAATAACATCTGATCTTTTATGTTTTTAATAATGGCCATTATTAAATGTATTAATGTTACTATTCATTAAATGTATTAAAGGTAAAGTTTCAGAGGCTAACAAACATGTATATGTATGTTGTGTATGTTCTCTGGTCCAGAACCGATTCCATCTGCAGATGATGACACGTACGCCCCCCTCAGGACTGACGGAGCTGCTGTTAGCTGTGTTGCTGAAGAGGGGCTGGAAGGGCGGGGCGGCCACTCTTTGTCCAGGAAGTGGGAACACAGGAATGCTGGATGAACTGGAACAGAGGGGTCATCTGGGCCTGGATGGAGCACACTGGCACCTTTGGGAGACTCTCAACTTGTCCAGACTAGAAACTGGAGCCACAGAGGAGGGAGAGGAGAAAGTGAGGGAGCAGAAGGTGATGGAGCTCCTCTCTCAGCTCCTCAGCAGGACTCCTTCTGCTCCGGCCTCTTCAGTGGTTCTTTTTGGCTCTGACCCAGAATGTATGGCCACTGTGTTGCGTAGTGCCCAAGAGTTGAGCTTTGGGTTGCCCCCAATTCACTGGATAATGGGATACCCACTTAGTCTGGATTCTCTACACTCCATTGGCTCCCCCCTGGGTCTTCTGGCTTATGGCGAGGTGAATCGCAAGCCCCTAAACTTCTACATAAGGGATACTCTGCAGCTGATTGGCAGGGCTGTGTATGCTGCTACAATGGTGAGACCGGACCTGGCACTTATCCAGAATATGGTCAACTGCTTCGACAAGCCCAATAAACATGAGCTGCCCTCCTCTGGACAGTACCTTGCCCGGTAAGCATGCTTTTTGTGTAACATTTTCCAGTGTAAGGGGCCGTTCACACAGCTAAATAGAGCGCAGTGGGATTAAACAGAAGGGGTGTTTATAGGCATATTAAATGCCATACACCATTTCTAATAAAGGTACTTGAAGTGCTTGTCTGTGTGTAAATAGATTCATCTGATTGGTTCATTGTATTAAAATTGACATTGATGCTCTGCACTAATGCTGCAAGATGCTGAATAAACTGTGAGACGTGCCCTAACGGCCTTGTGCATGTTTACCTAGACCAAAAATGTAATAGTAATAAGTAGCAATGCCACAAATTTAAGTACATTTTTCAATAGCATGACAGTAGCTGAGCTATTTGTGAGATAGTGTAGCATTTCCAGTAATAAGCATTGTTTTCCAACAAGTAGTGGTGTAGCGTGACAAAAACTTGCATCGCTGTTGTTTATGTCTCATTGTCACTAAAACCCTTCATTTTGCAGAGGTAGGCTACTCCCCATTAACCATTTCCATTCCAACCGTTACTGATTATTGTCGAATTTGTATGTAGTCGTAAAGGGACCACAAAACTTCAAGCCCAGGTATTCACAGGGGAGCTGGAAATAGCAGAGGAATCGGATGTTAGATAAGGATACAACTATCCATGGCCTTATTTATTGAAATGTATGACTCTCAAAGATTCAAATATTATACACATCTGTGTGCAGGCTATGCAAACAGACAATCAAAGCACTGTATGTGTCCAAGACATCAAGCATCAATTTAAGGATAGAGTATGCAAACTTATAATGTTGGGAAAGACGTTTTGAGTATCACTGTATCACTGGTAATGGTATTTCTTATTTGAAATATTTTTCATATTATAGATATTTATCCCAAATTTTTGGTAATATAGTAAAACAGTGACTGATTTTTTAACGTAGCTTTGTTTCTTAGCAGCTTGTAGTGTAGCTTACTACTTCAGCAATATAAATTATCTTTATTTATTTACTTTTTATTTTGATATTCTTTGATAATTTCAGAAGTGTTGCTTGATTTTAACTTAACTGTTTTAATTATAAGTGGATTGAATCTTGGAAATTTAACTTAAAAGTGAATTCCCCAACACTTGTGAATGTACTGACAATATTAAAAACTGATTATATTTGTATTTCGTAATTACTAATTAATTTGCTAGCTGCAAATGCAGTGCAGTCATTTCAAGCTTTAAATTCACTTTTGGCCATTAGTGTGTAGACATATTTAGCACATTTTTACATTAAGGTTATTATTATAAGGTAGTAAATATTCTCAAGGGAAAATGGCTGAATTAGTATTCCAGTCACTTGTATTCATTTGCAGGAATATTATTTCTTGGCTGCAGCATGGTTGCATATCTTGAAGTTATAATTCATATGGAGTCACTGGAGAATTTAAAATGCGATTACATGACTATGGGGCATTTTAAATACATATATACCTCCTTAATCAAAACAATATCCCTGTGTGGATTTACATAAACCGTCAAGTTAGCAATTATACAATATATAATTGTATATTCGTATATTAAAAAAACGTATATCCTCAGAAGTGTGGAAATAATTTGTTTATGCCACTTGTCTGCCCCACTCTGTGGTGTGGACTTCCATAGAAAAGACAAATCACAAATGAGATCTCTTTCATATCTCAATTATTTCTCCTAGACAGCAATGACATTGAATGGAGAGCAAATTGAGACAAAGAAAAAATTATGCCATGAACGTGAATGGTGACTTATTCTGCCACACATGTCCTTTTGCATTCCACGAAAGAAAAACAATTTATTCGGGCCTCCTGCTTACATTTTTCTCCTAAGAAACAGACCTGTCTCCTCTCGAGCAGTGTTTCCCAACCCTTTTTCTGCCACGGCACACTTTTTACAACTAAAAAATTCTACGGCACACCACTATCCCACATAGGCTAACCATCGTCAATATGTTTTCTTTTCAAGAACACGTCCATGTTTTCTGTCCGTCTTTGTAGCGTATTTACTTGTAATGTTTGAAATTCGGCTATGCAAAAAATAAAATAAAAAAATCACATAGGTAGGCTATGCTGTGTGAGGTCACAGGTGGCAAGAGTGCTAAATGAGTAATGAAAAAACAACAAATTTGCTTCTTTTATAATTTGTAGATTTGTTCTTGCAATGCCACAACAAATTACAGGGATGCAAACTCATGAGGGGCGAAAAAGTTAAGACAAGCACTGGTTCACGAACATTTTTTCTGGGGATATTTTTTTTAAAGAATAATCTAAAAGCACCCATTCCAGCTATTTTAGTGATTCAAGTTTATTCAAGTTTACAATTGTGCAGAATTAGCTGCAAAATAAAGAGTATTTTGGTGAGGCTTGCTTCTGTATCACAAATGTGTTAAATTTTATTATCTGATTAGTTCAGTACCCCTTCTGGAAATGTCACTAGGTGGTGACAAATGAGTGTCTTATGTGCTATGAGTGAGTCAGTGAATCATTTTGAGTCGTTCATGACCGAAATCTACCAAGAGATTTTATAGTGTTTAAGCATTAAAAGAACAAAGCAGATCTATAGTCTTCCTTCAGTCTGAGCATTATTTTTCATCCAAAAAGACAACAATAATAGTCTAATAATAGTGAGTTTCAATAACGTCCTTACCTTCTCCTTTATTAAAACTTGCATGGCTACAAATTTACTGACTTCAGTAAATTAATTATAAACACAAAGCAGATCTATGGTATAATTTTCCTACAGAAGCCTATTTAAACTGCTGAGCATGGATTTTATCAGTAAAGACCACAATAATAGACAAATAATAATAATTTCAATAATGTTCTTTTGTCATTGTAAAGCACATTTCACATGAGTTGAGTCGAGGTGTCAACTCTCCGTTCAACGCCAGCGTCAAGCGCCGCATTGCCCTCCACATGAAAGAGTTGCAGAAAGCATCACAGAGGGGCGATTTTACGAGTTTGCCACATAAAAAAGTGGGAGGTGTGCACAATAAACATTGAAAACATGTATTTGGAAGAGAGAAAAAAAGCTTGCAGTTGCTTTGATAGCAGAAAGTAATAAAAGGACTCATTTATGGTTAGGTCTAAGCGTTTTCTTGGTGAATTTAAATTAGTTCAATAACTGGGGTCTCTGATATTCGTAAACGATAAGGTAATATTTAATTAAAAGACATTATGAGACATTCAATGTCTCTTCACAAATTTGGACAGTTTTTAAATATTTCTTGTTGCTTAGTACTCTCAAAGACATTATTGGTGAAGCAAAAACATTTGTGTGAAAAACACTTTGGTGTAAAGTGGCGTCACTTCATAGACTTCAATGTATGCTGCAGCGATGACGCGAGTCTGTGAAAGACCCTTAATGCGAATAAATATCACTCACTTTTGCACATTAATCATTGCTCTTCACAATCACAAAAGTGACTGATTATGGTTTAAAAACAGTGAATTTCTCCAAAAGGTGAGGAGTTTGGATCCCTGAATTTATTTATTTATTTATTTATTTATTTATTTATGCATTTAATTATTTTGTGGAATTTGTTCATTTTCCACGGCACACCTGACAATCTTTGGTTGGGAAATACTGCTCTAGAGTATCTCTAGTGTATCTATTTTTATTTCTCCTAAGGAATTTTAAGAGAAACATTCAGACAAAGTTGAGGGTTAAATAAGGTTTACTAAGAACTCAATTTAATCTCCTGAGTTATGACAGAGCAACCAATAAAATTTTCCTCTGGGCTGCACATGTCCTCTTTTTCACTCTCTGACTTCTAAAAACAAGACTGTATTCAAGCTGCCTAGTTCTTCCTCTGTCTTAAATGCCAGTGTCCAGTTCAATGTCAAGAGCTCACAAAGCCTCCTGTCCACTGCCTCTCAGACTGATGCATTGTTATCTTTGAGCCAGGAGAGATGGCTCTGGGAGGGTTGTGAAATTAGCTCTGTCCCAAAACATAGTAAGCTGCCTTGCTGTCTAGGCAGCTTTCTAATGGAAATGGAACCTCAGTAACTGATTTGGAACACTTTACTATGGGTCTGTTCCAAACCTAGTGAGCTTCCTCCGGAGGCAGCATTTTAAGACATCATAGGCGTGCTCCCGACATGAAGGCTGTTCCAAAAGTTAGGTATATTAATTATGCAGTCTCCTAAGATATCTTGTTTTTGCCAAATTGTAAGGTAGCATCGTATGTATCCTTCCCCAGGTAGGCAATCCCAGTATGTACCGTGATGAGCTCGGCGGAAAAATAAATCCAAGATGGCAGACGAAGCGAGAGAAATTAAGATTATAAATATGCTTAAAATCCATTCAACACTGCAAAGTATCGATAAATAACAGTTTAATATTATGCAAAAATTACTATTTTACCCAAAATGTGTATGTGCTGTGTGTATTTATGCTCATTGAGGATTGTGTCACCTGTATTGAA
Organism: Myxocyprinus asiaticus; assembly: GCF_019703515.2. NCBI lineage: Eukaryota > Metazoa > Chordata > Actinopteri > Cypriniformes > Catostomidae > Myxocyprinus > Myxocyprinus asiaticus. The sequence continues at coordinate 29,249,371 of NC_059348.1, forward strand.
ATCAGTTGTGAGTCGAGTGTTTTTTGTGTGCTGCGCATGAGGAACGCTATTTGAATGATGTTGAATGTTCCAAATCACTCTCTTATGGGGCATCATTTCAGGTAGGATGCTGCCATAGAAGACAGCTGCCTATGTAAGCAGGAGACAGCGAGGCAGCTCACTAAGTTTTGGAAAAGACCCGTAGAGCAGGCTGCAAATCACCATTCCAACAGTGCTTCTTACGTGAAGCACAAAGGACACTCGACAGTTGGTGTTAGCATATTGCTAAGCTAATGGAATGATACTTTAATAAGCGTACAAATACATGGCGCGCACAAATATTAGGGGAAAAAAGTCACATTTTTATCAACAATTTTTCTGAATTATCCACCTTTTTCCTGACTTCTCCATGGGCGGCGCCATTCCTCTCAGATGCTTCACACTTCTGCTTAGTTGTTGTTATCAGCTAGACTAACGTTATTGGTGATTGCGAGCAGCAGAGGCTCTGGATGAATATGTGCTGTTATAACAACTACAGGTGGCTTAAAAACTTTTAAAAACATTTTAAAAAAATAAATAAATAAAAAAAAATGTCACAACAATAAGCTCCCACAAAAGCTGCCAATGCTGAAACATTTCGAGTCAAACCAGATGTTATAAGTAGTACCTAGAGGTTGCATTTAGCGGATTCTCTGTCACTTGCCTATTTTTATTTTATTTTTTTATCCCTTCTCCACAATTTGGAAAGCCCAGTTCCCACTACTTACTAGGTCCTCGTGGTGGCACGATTACTCACCTCAATCCAGGTGGTGGAGGACAAGTCTCAGTTGCCTTCACTTCTGAGACAGTCAATCCGCGCATCTTTTCACGTGGCTTGCTGTGCATGACACCACGGAGACTCATAGCATGTGGAGGCTCATGCTACTCTCTGCCACGTGCCCCATTGAGAGCGAGAACCACTAATCACGACCACAAGGAGGTTACCCCATGTGACTCTACCCTCCCTAGCAACCAAGCCAATTTGGTTGTTTAGGAGACCTGGCTAGAGTCACTCAGCACACCCTGGATTCGAACTTGTGACTCAATACTCGCTGAGCTACCCAGGCCACCACTTGCCTATTTTTTAAAACATTGACAGATAATTCCAAATGATGTCCGTCATTTTGGAAGATAACAAAGATGAAAAACATTTAAACTAAGCTCCTTGTTATTTATTTATTTTTTTATTAATCGTCTTTACAAGGTCCATATCTTCTGTCGCACTGTGATTGTATGTGAATGAGGTAGAGACAGATTGTTGTTGGCAGAGTGCGTGAGAAGGCGGCACTTGTTAATGCAGAAATAATGCCATAAATCGGAAGATTTTTAAATGGAACCTATGATGACCATACACCCTCTTATCACAGAAATGTCCTCTTTTTCTAACCTTAATAAAGCATCCGGTCGGATTTCTAGATTCCCTAAATGTCCGGGATTTGGCTGTTTTCATACTGAAGTGCACAACAAGAAACGCAATGAAATCCAGCACATCATATTCGAGGATTCTCTCTCTCTCTGCATGCTGTATGTCTGTATCTCTCTCTCTTTCACATACATACAGGGCACATGCAGTGAGCGCTAGAGTCCAGTAACTTACCGTGCAAATGTGTGTGTGATTGTGTTCTCATCTATTTGGGATTGCCGTCGAAACCTAATGTCTATACGCAGACATTAGTGAGAAAGTGATTTACATTAAGTAAACACAGACTGTTCTTCCATTTTTTACAGTTGTTAGTGATATTATAATTCTTGGTAATGGGAATAAGTTGCAAAGCAGAAGTCTGTTGCATCCGCATTGGAAGAACATGCTAAGCATAATGGGTAATTTCACTGCCTGTGAAAAAGTTGGATAGCCCAAGTGCATTTATAATTGACATTTCTCTTGCTTTGTCCACCATCATGGATGGGATGATGCTTTAGGATTTGCCAAAAAGAAGGTAGAAGGTAGCATAATCAGGATGCCTACCTTGTTGAACAGTCTTCATGTCTGCAGTGTGCCTATGATCCCTTAAAATGCTACCTACATAGGCAGCTGAGCTCACTATACTATCACTAAACTGAGCCTATGTGTCTATTAGATTGGTTTTGTACACCCTGAGGGAAACAATTGGACCATGTCTCACTAAATGCAATAACCTGAGAGAAAGTAAAAGATATATAACTAGAAAACTAATTGAAGAGATGCCGCTGTGGTGGAGTTCACTCAGGTTGTGATCAAATCCCTATCCACAATACTGAAGAACTTATCACCGAGGACAGGAGGAAACCTTACTATCTGCTCTCTTCCACAAATTAGATTTTCTGTGGTGAAAAAAGTATAAAACTACCTTCAGATGTAAGATTAAAGTGCCGTTGTTGTTGTATAAGTCTTTGCTCAGATAAGTAAACTTTTCATGAAATTATAAAATATGAGACAGAGGAATCCTGAGATTTCCCACTGGACTGAATGCAGTGATGTAATCTTTAATATTCACCTCACAGTCTGAAATGCCCCTGGCTTCCATGTTAAGAAATTTATTTGCTCTGCAAAATGAGGGTATATCACAGGAGCACAGGTAATAGGACTGTGCATTGCATTCTTTGTTAAAATCTGAAAACATAAATTACCTCAAAACAATTATTGTTCCACAGAGGTGCTAATGCATTCTGAGAGTTTAATAGTATTCACAACAATAGCATATTTAGTAAGAGAATCAGCTTTTGTAATGGTCAACACATTATCCTGATTTTTAACTTTTGCTCTCACACGAAACCAAGTGTTCTCAAGGGGTCATGCTTCGAGCCATCAGAAGAAATTAATGATCTAGGCAATCAATTTACCCCTTTTATTTTCTCTGTTCTGCTCTGTTTTAATGGAAGTGTGCGGTTATGGTCGCACAGAGTGCATATCATTTATGGTCTCATTTAGCCACACATCACAAGCCTCTTACACTGGGGATTTTTCATCCTCCCTCTGTTACCCAGATATTGCCCACTAGCCCTTTGACTGTTCTACATCCTCAGCTGATTTATTGATGAAAATCGATCATCTAACTAATTCATGGCATATATTCAGCCATAAAAGCAGTGTAGCTAGGCAAGAGCAAGGAATGACAATTAAGTGATCTATGCAGAGCAGCCCAAGAATATAATATCCAGAGCTACATGGAGGGTTATTTATCTATGAACGATGCTTTACTTACTTATTTGTTTTTTTATATTCCAATGATACGGTAGTTAACACCACAATGGTAGCCTAATAGTGAAGGACATTGGCTGGTTTTGCTTTCAGGAGAGGCTAAATATTTAATTATTCAGCCTCTGGATGGGTGTCTGTGTCATAATCCTACCCTTCCATCCTTGTGACTTTGAAGAAAGTCTCTGAACTTTAAGATGCATCAAGACACAAGAGTGATCTATATATCCTTCTGTTCACTGATTCCTTTTTCTAGCTGTGAGAAAAAAAATATATTGTGTCAGAAATTGAGGTAAAACATTTCCAGGTACCTGTGAAAATCAGGTGATGTTGATTATGTAAGAAATTATTTACACCTTGGGTGTGCATATATTTTTCAATAATTTAGTGGTCAGGAGTCAATTATTCAGACTTTATGACCATTTTAAGGGCCCCTGTGAAATTAAGTGATGGTCCTGACTGCATGTGGGTGATTCTCAGATTGCAGGGATAGTTCTATCCCTGAGATGTACAGTATTTCTAGGAAAAGCTAATTTCAACTATTTTAAATGTCCATAGTCAGTTTGCAAAAAGTCAGATCTAGACTTTTTTTTATTGTGTTTCAGGATAATTATTTTAGTACATTATTTTTGTATTATGGTAGAAAATGCATGTTTTGATGCTGTCCCCAACCCTGTTTCAAATATAATGCCATATTTAAATGAAAGATTTCCTACAACATTTTGCCATTTTTAGTGTATTTTAACTAAACATTGCTTAAGCTAGCATATTATTAGCAAATTTTAAGTATACATCTGGACTTTGTTCTTTATTTCCTTTCATCCTGTCACTTAATGTATCTGTCATTACCAACACTGTATATAATGCGCTGAAATAAAGCTTTTACAACATTAAGTTGCCATGGTAAAAGAAAGTAAAGAAAATTGGCTTGTGATAGGCATGAAAATAAATTATTTTGATGACTTTTTACTTCTTTTCTATTTAATTTACTGTACTTTAAATGTAGCTATCCAGCTAGACTTGCTAGTCATCCATGAGACTATTTTTTTTTTTTTTTTTTTGTCTTCAGATGTCATCACAAGCACAGTCATCACCAGCACATCACAGCTTGTGATAGTGATTATGGGTCATGATGGTAATGACGACACCCAAAATTCCAGCAACCCATTTCTGCCTCTATTCTGAGAAATACCCATGTACGTGTGTCAAGAAATTTTATAGGTTTTTGTTTCTAAAATTCTCTTTTGTGTCAAACTACTTCTTGACGCCAAAGAAACAGCTCAAGCCACTGTTACTAGTTCAAAAGAATTCAGAAATAAAATTGCAAGGTGATATGCTACTGTAATGTGGTCAATAAAACTGGAAATACTTCATAGCCTTGCAATTATAAAAAATTAATCAACACCCTTGGTATGTGTGCTACACATTGCTTGTTACGTTCATTGCTTGCTACATTTGTTATTATTTATTTCTATTTCATAGTAAAATGTGCGTATACTCTTAAATGAAACTATTATATTACTGTACATATTATGAATTAAGCATCATTGACATTTATGCTTAAATTATAATAATGGAGGTTTTTAAAGATTACTCTATTCAGTTTTTTGGGGGGAAATTTGTCATAAAATTGAAATGCATAAATGTTAAAAATAGACTGAAATAGTTTTTTGAGTGTACGCAGAATATTTATACCTTACACTAGTTTAAAAGGCTCACCTCCTCTTGGTCCTATAGGATTCAGTTCCCTTGAGATTTAGACACTTCTATCATCTCATCACTGTCTATGCTTTTGCTGGAAGCATATTAATTCTCCTCACAATGCTCTTGTCCCTGCTGTGCACAGGTTTTTGTCAAACACTTCATTCACAGGGTTGTCAGGCCCAGTGCGAGTACAGCGCTCCCTCTCCAGGGTCCTTACCTCCCAACGTTTCCACATCTGGAGTCTACAGAGGGACCCTCTAGGCCAGCCCAGTTGGGTGACCGTGGCAAGCTGGCAGTCGGGCCAGCTGGAAGTGGAGGAACAGGGCCTGTGGCCAGGCATGACCAAGCACCGGGAGGAGGGCCCAGGGATCAGGCTAGGCGGCCGCTGGCAAGCAGGGCTTCCAGTGTCAGGCAGCAGATTGCGGGTGGTGACTTTGGTCGAGCACCCGTTTGTGTTCACACGGGAGGTGGATGATGAAGGCCAGTGTCTGGCAGGTCAGATGTGCCTTGACCCTCAAACCAACAGCTCTGAAGTCCTCAACCAGCTGTTCAGAGAGCTGGAACAAACCAACAGCAGCTCACTGCCAGCTGACATCCGTAAATGCTGCTATGGATATTGCATTGACCTGCTGGAGAAGTTAGCAGAGGACATGAACTTTGAGTTTGATCTTTACATTGTGGGTGATGGGAAGTATGGGGCTTGGAAAGGTGGTAGATGGACTGGGCTGGTGGGTGACCTTCTCAGTGGTATGGCTGATATGGCCGTCACCAGCTTTAGCATCAATTCAGCTCGTAGTAGAGTGATAGACTTCACAAGCCCCTTCTTCTCCACCAGTCTGGGGATCCTGGTGCGCAGCAAGGACACAGCTGCACCCATCGGGGCATTCATGTGGCCCCTCCACTGGTCCATGTGGGTGGGCATCTTTGTGGCATTGCATATCACAGCACTTTTCATCACCCTGTACGAGTGGAACAGTCCATTTGGCATGACGCCGCACGGACGCAACCGCATCAGGGTCTTCTCGTATTCGTCTGCTCTGAACCTCTGCTACGCAATTCTGTTTGGCCGAACTGTCGCCAGTAAAACTCCAAAGTGCTGGACAGGCCGGTTCCTCATGAACCTTTGGGCCATTTTTTGCCTCTTGGTTTTGTCCAGTTACACAGCCAACCTAGCAGCTGTCATGGTGGGGGAGAAGACCTTTGAAGAGGTGTCAGGGATTCACGATATCAAGGTAGAACACTGCATTTCCAAGTAAATTACTCTAGGGGTCATGTTTTTCTTAAAAAGGTGGGCAATATACCATCTGCAAAAATTATTTTCTGAAATAGTAGCTTATACTGTATGTAAACAGTCTTATAACAAGATACATTTATTTGAAAAAAAAAAAAATGATTATTAGACTTGTTTTTAGAGCATACAGTATATGCTGAATTAAGTTTATTTTTCTTAGCTCATTCGCCAAATTATTTTTTCTTGTTTTAAGCATAACCTTCACAAAATTTTGTCAGATTTAAGCTCAAAACAGGAGAAAATATTTTGCAGAAATAAAGAAAATGTATCATAATTCAACATCTAAATATCATATGCAGTTTTGCTACTCAAGTAAATCTAACTTGTTTTAAGGATGTTTAGATATTTTACTGAAAATAAATACAGAAATATTGATATAATCTGTTAAAAAAATATTTTTAAAAATCCAAGCAAAGCAAAATGACAATACCAACAGGGTAAGAAAAAAAACCTCAAAGTTTTTGGCAATTTTCTTTTTATAAGTAGAAATGTTTCTAAATTTTATTCGATTTCTCTTTAAAAAAAAAAAAAAAAAAACAAATATCTTATGTAATTTCTGTTCTCAAGTAAACTGATCTTGTTTTAAGAATGTTTATATATTTTTACTGGAAAACATGACAAAAATGCTCAGTAAGAAAGTCATTTTTTGCAGTGTTGACTGGAAGAAATGTGTGAATTGGTACAAATGTTTGTGTATTGTTTGTATCACAGTGATGTCAAATGCCATGTCACCACATGGTATGGAGGGCACAGTAAGCATTTACTTGAAATTTAGACTGAAAATGAGGAAGAGCTTGTTAATTATTATTAAATAATAATTATTAAATAACACCTTCATCAACCATACATTCAAATCTCATAGGCTTTATAGTCGCCAAAAAGGTATCAAATGTAAGGCTAAATTTGAAACAAATATGTGATTAAGGGTTTTGCTTCTGAATCTAAGCGAAAAGAGAGAAAAGAGATTTAAAAATAATACCAAGCAGATAAAATGGTATTTTAATAATTGATTATTTATTGATAAAGTTGTTTTAATGATCAAAATTTAAATCAATGTTTGTGTGTGTGTGTGTGTGTGTGTGTGTGTGTGTGTGTGTGTGTGTTGTTATCGAGTAATACAATCTATGTCTAAGTGTTTATCGGGTCTTTTCAAAAACTTTTTTTACACAATCAATCCCTGTTTCATTCGCCTTTTCAAGCTCCATCACCCATCTCTGGGGTTTCGCTTCGGCACAGTTCGAGAGAGTAGTGCTGAGGACTACGTGAAGAAGAGCTTCCCTGAGATGCACGAGTACATGAGGCGCTTCAACAAGCCCACCACTCCAGATGGAGTTTCTACACTCAAGTAAGTTAAACCCAGGAGAGAGACCGAAGAGATAACAAGCACTTGAACATACAGATGTTGGAAAGTCCAGGTAACAACAAAAAAATTTGGGAATAGGAGGTAGATCTAATGAAATGATTAAACTGAATTTCTAAGTGGCCTGTGAATACTTGCAATGCAGAGTATTTGTGGTATTTAAAAGGCTATCAACTTAAAACCACACACTGAAATATTTTGTAACATGATCAAATCGAATGGTATTGGGCACAGGCCCCAGCTCACAGAAAATAAATAAGAGTTTGATAGGAACTAGGCATCTTGAATAGAGCTAAAATGGAATAGTGCTCAGTAATTGTACAGTGCTGCAGGAGCTATACACAGGCTGACAAAACCAAGCTTTTGTCAGGCTGACAAAAAACCTGAAGGCAGAATTGTTTAATCTTGATCATACTAAATGGTACATACAAAAACCCAATACGATGGTAACATGTCAGTTCTCACCAACTTAAGAGCTGTTGACAATGTGGTGGAATTACTGGGGATTTTTGTATGGCCCTTTTTGAATCTATTTTCATTATATTTCATTCACCTTCTGCTTTCCGTGGGCAGTAATGGACCTTCTACAGAGTAGCACCATATTTAAGACGTGAATAAAAACGAGGCTGCGGGGGACAGACTTACGGTCTCTTCAATGGGTTGTTTTGTTGTTTAAATTGGTGTAGATCATTCAGCTGACGAAATATTGAAAGTATATCTTTCCAAAAAATGTTCAGTAGACAAAAAATGAAAGAAAATACGAGCTGAGAAAATTAGATGTAATCTAGGACCTTTATACAGCTTTGTACAGTGTATGCCATTGTACAGACTGTACTTCTATCCCTCGCAGCCTTGTTTTCATTCATTAAATAGCTGTCTATAGCACAACGTTAATTGCAGGCAATTATTTGTGAATAAGATGAAATATAATAAACTGTATTTACATAGAAACGTGGCGTGTTTGCACTGAAAAGAAAGACAATGACTTAATTTGAAGGAATAATTCACCCATGAATTATAATTCTCTAATCTTTTACTCACCTTTATGTCCTCCCAAACTCATATGACTTTCTTTTTTCTGCAGAACCCAAACACATTTTGAAAGATACTATGATGTGTTTTTGTCCATACAATGTAAGTCAAAGGGGTCCAAAACTTTCAAGCTCCAAAAAGGACATAAAGGCATCATAAACGTAATCCATATAACTTGAGTGGTTTATTCCACGATTGTTTTGTGTAAGAAACAGACCAAAATTGAAGTCCATATTCACTTTAAATTTTGTCGTCCTGTCCGATTAGAACACAGTGCAGAAGACATGAGGCATGAGGGTGAGTAAATAATTAGAGTTATCACTTTTGTGTAAACTATACCTTTAAAGATTCAGGGAGTAGCACTATTTCAACCAATTGTGTGCCTGTATTTAAACTTTATTAAGGGGAAATACCTCAACTGTGCCACAAGTGCCGCAACTGTTAGCATTACTTTTACTGTAGTGAATTTGTTCCTGAATCTCAGAATCTTTGATCCAGATAAGGGGGTCACAAAAACAGTCACAATACAAGGGCAACATGTCAGTTCTCAGAACCTCATGAGCTGTTGATTTTGCTGTGCAGTCTTTGTCCTCGTGCACAGTTAAAATCATCATTCTTTCAAGAGGAATTATGTGTATCAAATAGCTCCCTTTTTTCACACAAACAAAGTGCATGGGAAGAGTCGACAGCTACAAGTGTCTGCTCTCCAGTCTTTTTCTCTGTTTTCTCTGTTTACATTCATCCCTGAAAGAACAGAGACTGCTGCAGACTCCAAGCTTAGAAGTAAGCAGAGGCAGTCACTCTCAAGTCAAATCCTCTAAACTTGCTGAATGAAGTCAAAGGTTCTCTTCAGAGATGACAGATAGCACCTCAGCAAGCACACACTTATATGCTCACAAACACATACAAAGATACAGAGTCAAGCTCCAGTATTTTTCTTTGTACTGCCTTTCATGACTGACGCCACTTTTTCTCCCATGTCAAATTCCTCCCGCTCGACTCACAAGAGACACCTTACATGGTCAGCATTTTTACAGTGGAGATCGTAGCTATAGTTCTGAGTCCTTGGGGGCAGGCTTTTTTCGACCAGCATCCGGACAGATTTTATGTTCAAAAAACATTGCGTAACAGTCCTAGTTTCATCCTTCAAAATTTTCCTGAACTCTGCACTTTATCGTTTTTCTGTCTCACTCGAGGTAAGATGAGGTCAGTTGATGAGCAAGCATTGCCACTGAAGGAAAAGTTCACCCTAAAATTCATTAAGGCATTAATTTACTTACCCTCTTCTAAAGTCTTCTAAAGGCATAATAGGTTTTGGTGAAAAACAACCTGTGGTGAGCAGGGCAGAGCCGAGCAGCATCGCTCTGCCCAGACGCCACTCAGCTCCGCCCTGCTCACCACACAACCCAAAATTTAAGTTCTTGTGACAACTCACAACCAATGTGAACAAGCTTCTCTCATAGCAAAATGTGCTGAAATAGCACTACCTCATAAGTATTTAACATTAAAGCATGGCTCACACAAGGCTTTGAGGACCTGAAATTATTTCAGACATCGCAACAGACCAGTACATGGTGTCACGCGCAAGGCCTACTGGTTTTATTAAATAATAAATTACAAATATCAAATTATAATATATTCAAAATTTTAGAATATACAGTCTACTCAGTTTCCAGCAACAATAAAAACACAGCTTTGAAATATGTATTCTTTAATTGAGCCAAGAGATGAGTGTGAGACGTTTCGATCTTCTATTGGTCAGAAATCATCTAGTCATCCAGATTTGCAGTTCAGAGTTCACCAAACCTAAACCCCACAGCGCAGTGCAAAACTTCTTCACATGAGCTTGCATTTCTGGTCTCTCGCATTCTGATGCGTTTGAATGGGAGTAAATGGAGCTTGAGGCATAGTGTGACAACCCCTTAAGTCATTCTTTGACTCCTTTCTATGTAAATTTGGCTTATTATAGATTCTAGCACTCAGAATTGACCTACAAGATCTGGAATTGCTTGCTGCAATAAATTTTGGCCATGTTTGTGGCATTATCTGATTTGCATTAATGCTTTAGTAAATCGGGTGCTAAAACAACACAGACAGTGAATGCAAATAAACCACACAATCAGCAGCCCCATTTCATTCTTAGTGAATTTTCCTCAGATTTGGCAATTATTATTTTTATTATTATTCTTTTCAGGGTGATATAATTCATGCTGAGTTTTTGATTTGCTTTAATCAGCACTGTTATTACTTTCTATTGTGCTGTTTTTCAATCAATTGTCAATCAACCAGCACCCAATTTCAAGAGAATTGTAATTAGCCTAAGTCTGATTATCTTCTCCTGTGTGTTGAAGGACAGATCCCCCTCAGCTAGATGCCTTCATCATGGACAAGGCTCTGCTGGACTACGAGGTGTCCATAGATGCAGACTGCAAACTCCTGACTATAGGAAAACCATTTGCAATTGAAGGTAACGACCCCTGTCCATATTGCTTTCAATAATCATTTTGCAGCTGTCTTAACAGGATTGTGTCCGTGAAGATCCAGGCACCTTTGGTCATGTAACATTGAGTTACATTAGCTTACAAAAGCCTATAAAGTCCTTCTTTGAAAGGCCACAAAGTTGTGCTAATTATTCTACATATAAAGAATTAGAACTACACCCCACATTAAGCCTCATCAATGAATTTACCTCAAGGCTGTTGTAATTACCCCCAACTTAAACGAAGCCAAGTTTGACATAGGTAATTTCATAAGCGAAAGCTATTACAGAGTGTAGATGGGTTTCATGGCATTCACCCAGCCATGTCCACACGTCTCATCCGGATGTTGTATCCTGCTGTGTGCATAGGAATTTTCCCTTCAGTCTTTCCTAATTTTTTTATTTTTATTTATTTTTGAGACAGCTTTTTATTAGATGGCTGATCAAGACTGAGCCATCACGTTAACATCTGCTGCCCCCAAAATGGACAGCTCCATCAGGCTCTGCAAGCCCTGTGTGGTGCGTACTCATGGTATGCAGACGTACAGCTGGAGTCAGGCATCAGTTCAATTCACAAGCTTTACAAGCAAATATCCCTGTAAACATTATGATAATACATCCTTAAATAAATAGAACTCAATTCAGGAGAATGCTTCACTTCAGAGTGGGCTCTGTCCTTTTAACACAGCTGGAAAATCCCTTATTATGTTAAGCCGGGCGCACACTGCACGATTTCTTTCTGTCTTTTAGGATTTTTGCTTGTCAAGATTGCACACTGTGATCCCAGTGAGATCTTGGGTTAAAGCCAAGACAGACTGTGTGGCATCAACTGTGTTTTGTGTCAGACTGTGCGATGTGCATCGTCAATAAGACTTGGTCATGACTGACAGCATCAGCTGGCCATTTTAATCACAATTTTTTTTTTTATTGAAATGATACTGCACAAATCCATGCATGCCCTTGCATTAATAATGAGGGGGAAAAATCAGGGTGTCTGGAGCCAGTTGTGGCTGGGAAAAAGAGGTCATGGATTGTGATGTACCCAGTACCCTTGTCATATACAATGCCCCTGATACTGTTACTGTTGACAATAATAGTATTGCAGATACAGTTGTGGCCAAAAATATTGGCAACCTTGTTAAATATATATATATATATATATAAAGGCTGTGAAAAATATGGCTTTATTGTTTATCCTTTTAATCTTTAATTCAAAATATTCACAAAAATCTAACCTTTAATTGAAATAAACTAATTGAAATGGGGGGAAATTTCATAATTAAATAAATATTTTTCTCCAAAACATGTTTGCCACAATTATTGGCACCTCTAGAATTATTATGAGTAAAATATATATTTTTTCACAGCCTTCTTTGCTCATATTTACCAAGGGTGCTGGATACTAATTAACGATATATATATATATATATATATATATATATATATATATATATATATATATATATATATATATATATATAAAAGACACGTTTAGTGTCCATGCTGCCTTAACATTTTTGCTTTGTAACAACTAATCACTGAAAAAGTAATCTCTTAAGTTACTTTCTAAAAACACTTTCAAAATAATGTCTATTATTTCTTCCTTATTCATTGTCACACAAGTCAAGTCATGCACCACATGCTTCTCCTTTACAATGACTCGTTAGGGGGTGCACACCCTTCATCTGTCACAGAAATGCAAACAGACATACAAATGAACAACTGATAATTTTACATGTAGTCTACATGTACATAGAATTATTTTACAAATATGTGTAACCCAGGAAAAGTTAACTTTTAAGTGTACTGAACTTAAACGTATTTAAAAGTTAGTAATTGTAATCAGATTACAAGAATTACAAATTTAAATTGTTCCACATTGTTACATTTATTTTGTACTAAAAAACTAATTAGGTTACAGTAATTAATTACTTTGTGATTAGATAGCACCCAACAGTTCAACTAATTTAGTTCAAACTGAATGCTAAAGTTAAACGAAATGCATCTTATCATTGGAATACAATTTTATTACTGATTTCTCTCACCAATATTGTCAGCTGTATATTGGGCCATCCCATCTGAAAGGTAAAATTAGCTGCCATTTTCTAAGTTTGATAACTTCTAACAAGTTCAGTCCACAAAAACTTGAATAAGTGAGTTATTTCAAGTTCAATCCAGGTTAGTTATTGTAATGCAACATTTTAAGTTATGATAACAATAATGCAAAATACTTTTTTACAGTGCTGAATATGATGTTCAAGCTAGCATCATTTTAAACTGAACATCTCCTGCTCTCTACCTCTCACACATCTAGGTCATCAATTGCTGTGCTCCTACTTGTTCTTCACTAGACGACCATCATAAGAGCTGTCATTCTCCAAGACTGTGATCCAAAATTTCTGACACTGTCAGAACTTGGTAGGCTACAATGAATCGTAAAGGCAATCAGTCGGCTGTCAGTGAGCATATCACACTAAACGATCAAAGACTGCAGATTTTTCCCTAGGACTAAATAAATATTTCACAATTCCTGAAATTTGTCTTAGAAGGCAAAATCATGGCCAATATTGTACAGAGTGCACCAGACTTTAGTTTTATGACTGCCTAGATCTACTTCATCAAGGATATTCCACTAACCAGGCAGTGGTCCCAGAGTTTAAAAGTACACATTTGTTAGTTGTAGAGAGCTGTGTAAAATAGATTGGCAAAAAAAAAAGTATGAGAGTACAGAAGTTTATTAGGATGCAAGGGGTGTTGTGCCGTGTGCTGAAAGAAGGGGAGGGATTGCTTGCCAAGAGTGATGTGTGGGTTTGCTGTGAGGCAAGGGCTTTGATGAAATTTGTGGATTCGTATCTCTCCAGCTGCCTGGCTGTAGAGACAGCACAATGACAGACATGCTGTCTGCAGTGCACTGGCACAGAGTGCCAAAGATTCATGCTTGTTCATCCCAAGGCTCTTTGACATATCAATAATAGTGGTAACACTACGATCAACACAAACACAAGAATGTGGATGCACACTTTAACAAAACTCCACAGTGTGCTTTTGGCCTCACAAGCTTTTTGTGTACACCTTTGTATACCAATCGGGGCCCGCCAAGATTTGGAGTTGTTGTTTTAATATTCTCCTCCACTGACTGACCTCTGGATCTCCTTTTGCTTTCAGGTTATGGGATTGGGCTGCCCCAGAACTCTCCTCTTACCCGAAACATTTCTGAATATGTCAGCCGCTACAAGTCTGATGGCTACATGGACTTGCTCCACGACAAGTGGTATAAAGTGGTTCCCTGTGGAAAGAGGGTCTTTGCTGTGACAGAGGTGAGCCATCTAAAGAAACTGTTTTACATGAGTATCATGAGTGTGTAGCAGTCATGGCTGGTGCTTTTCAAGAGTGGGGAAGTACAAATGTAATTTATCAATGGCAAAATAGAGTTTGTACTCAGATCTACTTTTTTTATTATTATTTTGGTGTCTGTAATGTTGTTCTTAAAAGCTGCTACTCAAATTACTACTCTCACCTGCAAGGCAAAAGCAGTAACTGCACATTTTGTTAAAACTGAGTAATGACTGAAATCGGGTGTCTTTAACTATGATCTGCCCTATGACAGAAGGGTTTGGCTCAGTGATTTTTATAATTAATATTCAGCTGGACAATTTTTCTCAGTTTCAGTGTTGCAGTAGTTACTGTGTTGAGGCTTTGTAGGGCAATAATAAAAAAAGAGTGGAATTACTTAACAAAATAGTCTAGCCGGATTTTATAGCCCTTTTTCTTGATTATTGCGGCACAAAATTACTGAATTTGCTGCAGTTTTTTTTTTTTTTTTTTTTTTTATGTTATTGCAATGCCATTTGCAGCATTTTTGTTTTGTTTGTTTGTTGTGCACATATGTTGTTTTGCAGTGAAATCTCACAAATAATCATAGTGTACTTGTGTAATTTGTGTCTATGACAGTATAAGTGCAATTACCTAAATTTATTTTAGTGCATAATAACTGAATATGCAGTTAGCAGGCAAACAATAACAAATATACACTCTCACAGGTAAAATCTGTGATATGGCTAATATGAGTTCAAGACCTGTAATTCGTTTTTGTATTACAGTTTTCTGCCTCAGACAATGCAAGGAAACATTAGTATGGTTAAAATATTAGAACTACATTAAAAACCGTAAACTAAATACACAAATCTATGTCTACCGTGATTATTACATCTCTGGTTCATGATGTTTTTATCTAACCAAGATTATATCTGATAACGTCATGGTTACTTGTGTAACCTCTGTTCCCTGATGGAGGGAACGAGACGTTGTGTCGATGTAGTGACACTAAGGGTCACTCTTGGGAGCCCGAGACACCTCTGGTCTTTGATAAAAGGCCAATGAAAATTGGCGAGTGGTATTTGCATGCCACTCCCCCTGACATACGGGTATAAAAGGAGCTGGTATGCAACCACTCATTCAGGTTTTATGCTGAGGAGCCGATATAAGGTCCGGCCATTTCAGCGGGTAGTTCAGCGTTGTGGCAGGAGGGACACAACGTCTCATTCCCTCCAAGTAACCATGACATTCCCTGTCTGTCACTCACTTGACGTTGTGTCGATGTAGTGACACTAGGGGTCCCTATACGAAACGCCACAATTGGCTGAACTGTGTTATGTGAACTGGCGGTGTGTGGTGGGCAGACTACTGTGTGCCTCATAGCCAGCACACCAGGTCGACACGTAACCTCCCCCAACATATTTATGAGTGTCAAATGGCCCTTTTTGGGGACAAGTCGACTACCCAAAAGATAGAGACAGGCTTAACCCAGTCGTGGCCTCTTTTCCCCTTCTTTTTTTCCACTCCCTAAAAAAGAAGGGGGATTATCCAACTGGGCCGCCAGGTCTAGTCAGGGGGTGTCCCTCCCAAGGGGAAGACACTGCGGAGACCACACCTCGCCCAAAGTACGTCACATGGTCTTTCCAACCATGTGGGGAGTCTTCAAGGTAGATCCTGCCCAACGGGGGAGGAGTTACTACAAACATTGAGACTGGGGCAGAGGGCTCTGCCCAAGGAAAATGCAGTTTGCCAACAGGGAAACGAATTAGCAGAAGATATATAATCACATGGTGTTAGCCTTACAGGGAACCGCCACATGCGGAGCACCTACCCCAGAACAGGGCTCTTAGTTAGCGCGTGTACCGGGCCGGCAGCGAGTCTCTCCGAAAACTCGACTGCCACAGGGCTCGGAGGAAGTCAACCAGGGAACAAAGTTTGTGAACACTACTGGGAATTAATGGCGCACGTCTTCAGCTCCAAGGGAGGTGGAAAGCGCTATGTGCAAGCGATACACCCAGCCAGCTATCCCAGGCTTATCTGCTTGTGTTGCGTGCCACTACCTGGGACGAAACCGGTTCCACCCAGAGGTTGTAGAACCTTGCACAGGTGTTGGGTGTTGCCCAGCCAGCTGCTCTGCAAATGTCTGTTAGAGAGGCACCACTGGCCAGGGCCCAGGAGCCGCTACACTCCTGGTAGAATGGGCTTGTAGCCCTACTGGGGGCGGCATGTCCTAGGCGACATATGCCATAGTTATGGCATCAATGAGCCAGTGGGTGATCCTCTGCTTGGAGACAGCGCTTCCTTTCTGCTGTGCACCAAAGCAGACAAAGAGCTGCTCAGAGGTTCTAAAGCCCTGCGTGCGATACAAATAGATGCGTAAAGCGCGCACCGGACACAGCGACGACAGGGCTGGGTCTGCCTCCTCCTGGGGCAGCGCTTGCAGGTTCACCACCTGGTCCCTAAAGGGGTGGTGGGAACCTTGGGCACATAGCCCGGTCAGGGTCTCAGGATCATGTGAGAGTAACCTGGACCGAACTCCAGGCACGTTTCGCTGACAGAGAATGCTTGCAGGTCACCTACCCTCTTGATGGAAGTGAGCGCAGTCAGGATGGCAGTCTTCAAGGAGAGTGCCTTAAGCTCGGCTGACTGCAAAGGCTCAAAGGGGGCTCTCTGTAGACCCTGAAGAACTACAGAGAGGTTCTATGAGGGAACGAGGCACAGTCTGGAGGGATTCAGCCTCCTGGAGCCTCTTAGGAACCTGATGATCAGGTAGTGCTTCCCTAAGGACTTACTGTTGACTGCATCTTGGTGTGCTGCTATGGCGGCAACGTACACCTTCAAGGTGGAAGGGGACAGCCTCCCTTCCAACCTCTCCTGCAGGAAGGAAAGCACTGATCTGACTGTGCATCTCTGGGGGTCTTCCCAACGGGAAGAACACCACTTAGCGAACAGACGCCACTTAAAGGCATACAGGTGCCTCGTAGAGGGGGCCCTAGCCTGAGTGATCGTGTCTACCACCGCAGGGGCCAGACATGGAGATTCCAGAGGTCTGGGCGTGGGTGCCAGATGGTGCCCCGTCCCTGAGAAAGAAGGTTCTTCCTCAGGGGAATTCGCCAGGGGGGAGCTGTCGCGAGGAGCGTGAGGTCCGAGCACCATGTCTGAGTGGGCCAGTAGGGTGCTACCAGGATGACCTGCTCCTCGTCCTCCTTGACCTTGCACAGGGTCTTTGCAAGCAGGCTCACTGGGGGAAACGCATATTTGCGCATGCCAGGGGGCCAGCTGTGTGCCAGTGCGTCTATGCTGAGGGGAGCCTCGGTCAGGGCGTACCAGAGCGGGCAGTGGGGAGGATTCTTGGGAGGCGAACAGGTACACCTGTGCCTGTCGAATCGACTCCAAATCAGCTGGACCACCTGAGGGTGGAGTCTCCACTCTCCCCTGAGGGTAACCAGTCGTGACAGCGCGTCCGCTGTAGTGTTGAGGTTGCCCGGGATGTGAGTGGCTTGCAGCGACTTGAAGCGCTGCTGACTCCAGAGGAGGAGACGGCGGGTGAGTTGTAACATACAACGAGGACGCAGACCGCCTTGGCGGTTGACATATGCTACCGTCGTCATGTTGTCTGTCTGAACTAACACGTGCTTGCCCTGGATCAATGGCCGAAACCTCCGCATGGTGAGCAGAATTGCCAACAACTCGAGGCAGTTGATGTGCCAATGCAGTCGCGGACCCATCCAGAGGCCGGCGGCTGCGTGCCCATTGCAAACAGCGCCCCAGCCCGTTTTGGAGGCATCTGTCGTGACCACAACATGCCTGGAGACCAGTTCTAAAGGAACACCTGCTCATAGATATGATTGGTCGGTCCAAGGGCTGAAAAGACGGTGACAGACCGGCGTGATGGCCACGCAATGTGTCCCGTGGCGCCATGCCCATCTCGCGACTCGAGTCTGGAGCCAGTGCTGAAGCGGCCTCATATGCATCAACCCGAGCGGGGTGGCCACCGCCGAGGATGCCATATGCCCCAGGAGTCTCTGAAAAGTTTCAGTGGAACCGCTGTTCTCTGTTTGAACGCCTTCAAACAGGCCAGCACTAACTGGGCACGCTTGTTCGTAAGGCGCCGTCAAGGAGACTGAGTCCAACTCCAAACCGAGAAAAGAGATGCTCCGGGAGGAGCTTGCTCTTTTCCCAGTTGACCCGAAGCCCTAGTCAGCTGACTGGCTAATCCTAGAGTGAGCTAGGATTAGCCAGTCGTCGAGATAGTTGAGAATGCGAATGCCCACCTCCCTTAACGGGGCAAGGGCAGCCTCTGCGATCTTCATAAAGACGCGAGGAGACAGGGACAGGCCGAAAGGGAGGACTTTGTACTGATACGCCTGACCCTCGAACGCGAACCGCAGGAAGGGTCTGTGTCGAGGAAGGATCAAGACGTGGAAGTACGCATCCTTCGGACCAATCTTGATGCCGGACGCTCGCTAGAATGCGTTTTTGCATCAGCATCTTGAACGGGAGTCTGTGTAAAGCCTAGTTCCTTTTTCGGTACGATGAGATAGGGGCTGAAAATCCCCTTCATCTCGGCTGGAGGGACAGGTTCTATCGCACCCTCTCATAGGAGGGTAGCGATCTCCACGCAAGGTAGCAGCATTTTCGTCCTTCACCAAGGTGAAGTGGACACCACTGAATCTGGGCGGACGCCCGGCGAAGTGAATCGCGTAGCCGAGTCGTACGGTCCGGACCAGCCCTCGCGATGGATTGGAAAGTGCAAGCCATGTGTCCAAGTTCCGCGCAAGGGGGACCAAAGGGACAACGTCATCGGACGTACCGGCAGGTGGGGCCTCGTGGCGGGGCGAAGCTCGAGTTGCCACAACACGTCGTGGCCGTGCTGAGTCTAAGGACATCGAAGCACTTACCTGGCTCCTTGTGACCACCCCCTAAACAGCCTGGGATGGGGGAGGAAGAGGTCTGTCCTCGTGACCCATGGAGACTGCCACATCAGGGGCGGATTTGTGCCACAGCTGGGCACTCAGGGGCGGGAGACCGCCGCTGGAGCGCCAAACCTGCCAAATAGAGTGGTGGACTGGGTCATGATGACGGCCGTGCACACCGGATATGTGACCCAGGGACAAGGAAACCGCTCTTGCTGAGCTCTTGAGTACTACAGCCACTTGGGCATGCAGTGCAATTAAATGTAAAAGGTAACAACAAGATGGAGAGATCTGCTTACCAGCTCCAGAGCAGCGGGTTTCCTTGTCCCTGGGTTGCCCATCTCAAGGGCGCTTTGAAGCCTTTCACGGCTTCTGGGCGGCCGCGAGACAGGTGGCGTCTGCTTCCTGTGGTGGGCTCCACGCCGGGGCCAGGCAAGTCACCGAAGGGGGACACCCTTGGTGATGAGTAGACAGGGTGCAGGATCTTGAGCTGCACCGGGGCAGGATATGCCGGCTAGCATCTGTCTACTGCTCCACCATCGAGAACTGCTGGGCAAAGTCCTCGACGGTGTCGCCGAATAGGCCCACCTGGGAAATGGGGCAGCAAGGAACCGTGTCTTCTCGGCCTCACCCATCTCGACCAGGTTGAGCCAAAGGTGGCGCTCCTGGACCACTAGTGTGGCCATCGTCTGCCTGAGAGACCGCGCCGTGACCTCCGTTGCTCGGAGAGCGAGGTCGGTTGCCGAGCGCAGTTCCTGCATCAATCCCAGGGCTGAACTACCCTTGTGCAGTTCCTTTAGGACCTTGGCAGACTTGCAGGAGAGCCATGGCATGCAGGGTGGAGGCGGCTTGTCCAGCGGCACCGTAGGCCTTGGCCGTCAGAGACGTCGTAAACCTACAGGCCTTGGATGGGGGCTTTGGGCACCCGCGCCAGGTGGCAGCGCTCTGCGGGCATTGGTGCACGGGAGCACCTTTATCCACCGGGGATTGCCGAATAGCTCTTGGCCGCCCCACCATTGAGGGTAGTGAGGAAGCTGAAAAGATCAGGACCGAGCAGTAAAAAGTGCCTCCCACGACCTTGTCAGCTATTCATGCACTTCTGGGAAGAAAGGAACAGGGGCGGGGCATGGCTTTGAGCGGCGCCGCAAGCCCAGGAACCAATCACCGAGCCGCGAGGGTTCAGGGAAGAGCAGAGGGTTTCACTCTAGCCGACGCTCGCGGCTGCCCGGGAAAGCATGTCGTCATCTCCGAATCAGCCTGTGACTGGGCAATCATCCCCGAAGGGAGGAGCCCAGCTGAGGCCTCCAGCTGGACGAGCCCGCTTTCCGATGCTGTGCTCGAGAGCTCATCACTTTCGCGGGCTCTGAATAAGAGGTCGAACTCGCCGTGAGACAAGCCGGCGGACTCATCCGGAAGCTCGATCGGGGCAGACGAGCGTGCTGGGGAATGGGAGGTCCGCGGGGGGATACCCGGTGGAGGCAGTCCCATTGGGGTCCCCAAATCGCCCCCAGTGCTAGCCACGATGGCCTCATACCCGTGGGTAAAGGACCGAGGCGGGGAGCCTCTGGGGTGGCTTGCATTCTTACGAAGGTGAGCCGTGACCACAACGTTGCCATGGACATATCCTCGCAATGAGAACATGAGCATCCACGAATGTTGTCTCCGCGTGAGCAGTGCCCAGACACGAAAGACAGTGATCGTGACCATCAGAAGGCGAGAGATAATGAGCGCAACCAGGAATAACACACAATCGGAAAAACATCTTTAGAAAGATGCGTCTTTAAAAAGACGTTCCGTGTGTGCCGCTCCTTTAGAGAAATATACTCTTTTAGAGAAATATACTCTTTTATTTCTGCCGAAGCGCCCAGGGGCATTCTCTGCAGTGCACCGGTGCAGAGGGGGGAGAAGCCGCTGAAATGCATCGTCAGATCCAGCAGAGGTGAATGAACAGTAGTATTCAGCTCAGTGAGCGTGACCGTTAGGCTCCGAAGAGAAAATCTGAATGAGTGGTTGCATACCAGCTCCTTTTATACCCGTATGTCCGGGGGAGTGGCATGCAAATACCACTCACCAATTTTCATTGGCCTTTTATCAAAGACCAGAGGTGCCTCGGGCTCCCAAGAGTGACCCCTAGTGTCACTACATCGACACAACGTCGAGTGAGTGACAGATAGGGAACCATGATTATTGTGCATTTTAAAGTTTAATCACATTTACTATAGAAATGCCATGAATGCAGTGTTTCTGTGTCTCATTTTCCTTTACAACAGTGCATGTGAGCACTCCAAATTAACTCAGACCATTACCGACCTGCACCGCAGGCTGCACTCAGAGCAACTCCTGAAGAGCGCATGAAGATTGCGATGTAGGCCTACAAGTGCTGTCTGTGGTCCTGCAGAAGTTTAGACAAGGATTTTCATAGTGAATGCAAAGCAATCTGTTCCACTTTAATCTAAAAATTATGTAATGGCAAATGTTCATGGTCATTGCAGGTTCATACATGGAGTGTTAATGACCAGCAGTGACACAGAGGAAATGCCAGCTCACTCTGTTACTGTGGAGATGATAGAATGGCGGCTGTGCAGTTGGATATGTCTCAACTGCATAAAGCTTTGAGCATTCATTTGCCGCTGTCAAACATGGAGAAAAGCAATCTGATTACCTCAGATTCATATTTTAATTCACAATGCGGGAATTATCAAAAATTTATAGAATACATTTTTGCATTTTTTCTTGCGATCGCACGACCGCAAAATCCAGGAGGACTGACAAAAATAATTGAACCAAGCTCAGAACTTAATTTTTTTAATATTTACAAATAGCAAGAGCCAACTAAAACCAACTGCATCTCTATCTTTGGTGACGCTGTCAGCCACATTACATACTGTATATCACATACTGTAAAAATGTTTTGTCAGGAACTAAAAAATGTGCTTCATGTGATGACATCTAAATTAACAAGTTTAATTCAAGTCAAAAATAGTATTTAATATAATTGTATCAACCTGACTACTGTACATTAGACAATACCAGCCAAGTTTACGCTTAAAATGTAGTAAGCCATATGTGGTCCCATTTAAATCTTAGAATCTGAACTTTCACAGAACTCATTTTGCATTTATGTTACATAAAAAACAAGATTAGACCTGACATCCTCTGCATCGCAAATGAGCGCCACCTTTTGGTAATGATGTAGAAATATGAATATTAAGGTTTTCAAAAAGCACTGAAATCAAGTCAAATTAAATATCATAAGAAAACACTCGTTATCAGAAATGCACACTATGCATTTTATTTTGTCAAAAGAATCACAAAGTGAAATATGACCTCTGTAAAACAATAAAGACAAATTTTCTCTGTCTGCTCAGATCATGGTTTCTGTAAGCCCTAAATAGCCACAAACTGTAGATCAGCTCTTACCTTAGGCTGTTTTCTTCAAAATGGGCATTTTTGTGAACTTGCTTGGGTAAATTACCCAATGTCATATCTCAGATCTCCAGAACAAAATATGTAGTCCAGCAAAAAAAGCAAGATAAACAAATTATCAGCTAAATATGTTGTTGACCATTGATGATTAATGCAACCCACAAAGCTGAGGATATTAGCTTTACAACAACACCTAGATTAAGCTGAGATATTCAATGAAACATTTTGCCATTTTTTTTTTCGGAATCTTTTAAATTTTTTAAAATAAGCTAATTTAAAAAATAAAATTCAGGTTAAGCCATGTTTGCCGAACAGTTTTTTTTAAGCAGTCGCCACTGGTGTGTAAATACAAGGGTTCGTATGTGTATGTGTGTGCTTCTATATGTCTGTTTTTGTACAGATGAGTTAGTGGGTTCTGCCCTTGACCAGTTTTCCTTACTGTCAGACCGGCTCTTTTCCATCTGAAAAATCCTTTTGTTTGGAATTACTGCCACCTGCTGTTTAATAGCAATTCCATCAGAGGGATGCAGTGCCACCACAATCCTTTTTTATTCCAGAGGGCTCCGTGCCAGCTGTACCACCCCACACACCTGAGCTTCTGTGTAGCAGCCGCCAACACAACACTCCATCAATGGAGTCCCAGTCAATAACCTCCCAGGAGTTGTAGTGCTCCTGTAAGACATTGTCTTGGACAGTCTGGCTTCATTACCTTGCTGTGGTTATGAATGGGGTACTTCATGAGCAGAAGCAATGACATTTGTTTTCGGCCCCTTTGCCAGCTGGAAACCATCTCAGGCACTCTCTCTCTCTCACTCTCTCTCTCTCTCTCTGCTCTGAAGCCGAACTATCCTGTCATCACCGACTCTCTGCTGTAAAAGCACTACTCTGTTGTGCAATAAATTCCGGAAACTAACAGGCAGAATCGAACATGAAGTCCGCACAGTCAGTTGCCCCCTTTGACTGAATGTTTATTTCTGTTTATTCCAGAGCTGTTTATAAAAGCGGCTTCAAATGCAAACAGCAGCATTTTATCTCCTCAATATTATTCTGTCTTAATTAAATTAGAAAGTGTTTTTCAAACAGCATCTTGATTCATTGTCAGATACAAAGATATGGAGAACAGAGAGAGATGGGGAATTTAAAGCAACAATCTAACATGAAGTGCTGCATCTGGCATACACTCAAAATAAATGAATAAATTATGAATTAACAAAATGCCAGTATTTGTCCCTAAATAATACTTTGTTGTTCACAGCTTCAGAACTCAAGATATTGTGCCAATAGTGTGTGTACAAAGTTAAATAAACATATATATATATATATATATATATATATATATATATATATATATATATATATATATATATATTGTCTACGAGCAGCTGTGTCTTTGAACAGAGTGAATAGTGTAAATAGCACTGGCCACACAGCACCAAAATATACACCAAAATTGAAATAGTATATGTTAGTAAGTATTATGCTATTCTATTCTAATAGCTCTAAAGGTATGTGTAACAAAGGTTCAGGTTGGGCAGATAAAGGAGGAAGCGGTAACCAGTTTCCACAGTTCATGTGAGTTCATTTTATTCACAAATAACCAGCAATCGCTGTACAGCTTCACTCAAAAGATAAGATGGCTTTTAAGCATCACTCAAATAAACAGTCTGTTCTCTATAAAGACTCTCCCTCAGGGAACAGACACGAAGACACTGGTCTGCCTGTCTCTCTCTTCTCTCTGTGAACTGGCTGTCTTTTTTATCTCCCCTGACTTTCACTGTGAACATAGAGATGGTAATTAGTCACAGTTCATCTCAGGTGGAGATACCGCTTTCTCTCTCCACAGACGGGCGCTCATGCCCTCACCTTCACATACCTTCACCACCCGACACAGGCCAGGGGAACCATCCGGTCGCAATTGCTGCGGTTTTATCAATTTGAGGTCGCACCTGCCCGTGACCCAAGTGGAACCCCAGATACCGTACCTCCACCCGTCCAATTGCGCACTTCTTCGGGTTTGCTGTGAGCCCCACTCGTCGCAGCAACCTCAGAACTGCCCCCAGATGCAGCATATGCCGCTGCCAATCATTACTGTAAATAATGATATCATCCAAATAAGCAGCGGCATACGCAGCATGCGGTCTGAGGATTCGGTCCATAAGCTGCTGAAACGTAGCTGGGGCCCCAAACAAACCGAATGGAAAGGTCACAAATTGGTGTAATCCAAACGGTGTGGAGAAGGCAGTTTTTTCACGGGACATTGGCATTAAGGGGATCTGTCAATATCACTTTGTCAAATCCAGTGTCAAATGAAAGAGAGCCGAGCCCAACCAATCGAGCAGTTCATCAATACGAGGCATTGGATACGTGTCAAATTTAGACACCACATTGACCTTTCTATAATCCACACACAACCGGACAGAGCCATCGCTCATAGGTACCAGAATCACCGGGCTGGCCCAATCACTGTGAGATTCTTCTGTTACACCCATATAGAGCATGGCCTTTAATTCTTCCCATACTACTTGTTTCTTGTGTTCGGGTAAGTGTTAGGGATGACTACGTACCATTACCCTGAGAGTTGTCTCGATGTGGTGTTTTATGAGATTAGTGCGGCTGGGGAGAGGCAAGAACACGTCAGAGAAATATTTTTTGCAATCTGGCAATCTCCGTATGTTGTGACGGCGAGAGGTGGTCTGTGCAAGAGACCAGGGTCAACTGATTAGCTTTTAGACTCACCTCCACCCTCAGGCTCCACCCTCTCCGGGACTACCATCACCAAGGATACAGGGACTGCCTTGCTTCATGGTTTTAGTAGGTTGAGGTGGTAAATTTGATGAGCCCTGCCCTTATCCGTACACACTACCTCATAATCGACTTCCCCAACTTGCCGTGTGACCTCAAAGGGCCCTTGCTACTTTGCGAGTAATTTAGAGCTCGATGTGGGCAGTGATAGAAGTACTTATCTCCCGGTGCAAATTCTCATAGCCGAGCTCCCCTGTTATACTGACGTTCTTGTGCCTGTAGCAAATTCTCCTGTGATAGTCAACCCAGTGTGTGGAGTTTTGCTCTCAGGTCAAGAACGTATTGAATTTCATTTTTGCTCTGTGAAGTTCCCTCCTCCCAATTTTCCTTTATGATGTCTAACACACCACAGGGCTTACGCCCATATAATAATTCAAATGCGGAAAACCCAGTGGAGGCTTGTGGGACCTCTCATACTGCAAACAACAGGGGTTCGAGCCACCTATCCCAATTTCGAGCATCTTCGTGCACAAACTTATGAATCATATTTTTTAAGGTCTTCTTAAATCGTTTGACCAAGCCGTCCATTTGTGGATGGTACACGCTTGTCCGAATCGATTTAATAATAATAATTCGTACAGCTCGCATAGTGTACGTGACATGAAAGTAGTGCTCTGGTCAGTGAGGATTTCTTTCGGAATCCCCACTCGGGAGATTATTCTGAAGAGTGCCTCTGCAACACTACATGCTGAGATGTTGCGAAGAGGCACTGCTTCCGGGTATCGCGTTGCGTAGTCCACCAGAACCAACACAAAATGATGCCCGTGTGCTACCATTCTAATGGCCGATGAGGTCCATGCCAACTCTGTCAAAGGGAACCTCGAACAACGGAAGAGGGTGCAATGTCACTTTTGGAGTTTCCGGCGGATTCACCAGCTGATGCACACCACCGGATAACATCCCTGTGAATGCCCGGCCAATAGAAATGGGCCATGAGACGGCTTAGTGTTTTCCCCTGTCCCAATTGACCTGCCATCGGACTATGATGTGCTGCCTGGAACAACTGGGTTGTATCTTCTTTTGTCTGAGTGTCCTGCGTCACTCAATACAACCGATCATATATAGTTGAGAAATATGGATATGTGAGTGCAATGCGTGGCTGGAGGCACTGACCATCAATTACTTTCACTTGGCCAAAAGCGTGCTTAAGAGTCTCACATCTGCTCCAGAGGGAAATCCCCAGCGGGAATTCCCCTAAGGGCTGGGGAATTCCCCTGTCAGCGCATTGCACACCCCACACCGTCCCACTGTATTACAGGACCCATCCACACACAACCCCTTTAACAATTCGGGAAAAGCTGGCCAATTAGTACCCAAAATTAGTGGATGGGTGAGGCAGGAACAAACCACGGCCTCAATGTTATGTTTTGACCCTGAAATAGAATAGTGACGGTCACTGCAGGATAATCGTAAATATCCCTGTGCACACACCTCACCTTTACCCAATTATTTGAATCCAATGCCCCATTTTGAACCAAGCATTGATGAATAGAGGTTTGGTTACAACCTGAATCCATCAAGGCTTGGTATGTACCCCCCCAATACTCACGGGTATTTGGTACATCCCGGCTCGATGGGGGGCGGCCTGTGTAGTGTCGGGGACCCGGATCACCGTCCCCACCTCCATCACTCCACTGCGGACGCAACTCCAACAGACCGGCCCAAACCTCACGCCCACACCAGTGGCAGCAGCTTCCCCACCTGAGAGGAAGAATGGGTTGAGCCGGAGGAGAGAGAGACAGGAGTGTTAGCATGTTTCCGGGGGAATGGGATAGGTCAGAAAGAAGGAGAGAGAGAGAGAGGCTCACCGGTCCCTGGGTATGCCATTAAATGGTCCACCACCAACTGCACTGCTTCATCCAGCAATGCCGGTCAGTTTCACTGGACCCACTCTGCAGTTCCTTTCGGTAGTTTGGTGACGAATTGTTCCAGTACCATGAGATCGATGATGCCCCCGACGTCGCTGGGCTCCTCGGCCAGCACCCACCACCGGCAGGCATCGCGGAGCTGTTGAACGAAGGCAAACGGGGGCCGACTTCGCTCAGTGTCAGGGTTTAGAACCGCTGGTGATGCTCTTCGGGACTGCGGCAGTCCGCTTTTCAGCATCACTCAAATAAACAGTCCGCTTTTCAGCTTCACACAATACAAGACTCTCCCTCAGGGAACAGACACAAAGACTCTGGTCTGCCTGTCTCTCTCTTCTCTCTGTGAACTGGCCATCTTTTTATCTCCCCCAACTCTGTGAACATAGAGATGGTAATTAGTCACAATTCATCTGAGGCGGATGTCCTTACCGCTTTCTCTCACCCCAGATGGCTGCTCATCCATGCCCTCACTTAGGGTGACTAAATTAACTGGGTGTGTGTGGGTGTATATATGGGAGATACATTTCAGTAAGTTGTACTGTACTCTTTCAGTATAACCTCTGATATTCATTCATGTTTTTTCATGCTATGTTGAAAGAGAGCGTTGTGCCGCTCTGTTTGAATGTGTAGCTGCCGCAATCTGTCACACAAAGCATTAAAGAGCATTAAAATAATATTTATTGTTTGGATTTCATGATAAAATTTACATAATTTTCTGATTAACAATTTTTATTGATTCACATAATGAACACAGAAAAACAACACATATACAGTATACACAGAATCAACAATTAACCCCACTATCACCTCTCCCAATTCCCAACCCCACCCTGGCCCCCAACAACATCCCAGTGGTCGTACATGATTATACACACACACACAAAAAATAAAATAATAATAATAATAATCACACATTTATGTTTATGCATTTGGCAGACGCTTTTATCCAAAGCGACTTACAGTGCACTTACTACAGGGACAATCCCCCTGGAGAAACCTGGAGTTAAGTGCCTTGCTCAAGGACACAATGGTGATGGCTGTGGGGATTGAACCAGCAACCTTTTGCCAGTTATGTGCTTTAGCCCACTACACCACCACCACTCACATCCAGCAACATCAGATATCCCAATTTCTCCACAAACAAATTCAATTTCCCTAGTCTTCTAAATGACCCTTCTTCAAAGGCTGCCACCCTCCCCATCTCCGAGCACCACTCCTGAAATGAGGGCACTCCAGCCGACCTCCAACCCTTTAAAAGAATCTGTCAGGCGATCATGACACTGGTTAGGACCCAACTCTTTATGTGTCTATTCTCAACATCGATGACTGCCCCATCGCCCAAAATACAGAGTCTGGGGCAAAATTAGCAATCCATCACATGATGGACCCAAGTGACCAATACATCACACACAAAACTCTGAACCTTCAGAGTTTTTTGGTGAATGAGGCATACTGTATGATCCAACCCCTAAGAACTGCTTTAAGTGCCTCCCAAGCCACACCCACAGAGGATAGTGAGGTCCAGTTGGTCTCCATATAGACATTGATTTCAGCCTTTAGCATTTGTAGGAATTCAGGATTTTTGCAAAAGGGATACATTAAAGCGCTAACTATATGATTTCTTTTTCTCTGTATGTGGCAACACCTCTAAACTCACCAGGGCGTGATCTGAGACTAAAATGTTGAACACATGAAATGAGGGATTTAGATATATATATATATATAAAAAAAATTATATTGTAAAATAAATCTTATAGACTGATGAAAAAAATGTATAGTCCCTACCAGATGGGTTCAAAAGTCCAAGATTTTTACACATCCTGTGAAGAGTCATTGCTGCTCTAGGGGGCTTACACACTTTTGCTTCACTATGATCAAGGACTGAGTCCATCAAAAGATTAAAGTCTCCTCCCAATATTATATCATGAGGGGTGCCAGCAGCTAGCAACATCCCTTCAAGATATATAAAAAAGCCCTGATCATCAGCGTTAGGTGCGTAAATATTAGCCAAAATCAACCATTGCCCCTGAATTTCTGCTAAAACAATAATGACTATTCCTAATTTATCTTTAATCTGTTTGAGACATTTGAATTGTAGATGCTTACTTATCAATGTAATGACTCCCCTGCTCTTACTTGAGCCAGAATTAAAGAAAACATGTCCACCCCATATCTTCTCAAATTTTTCATCTTCCTGCTGGGAAAGATGCATTTCTTGAAGAAACACTATATCATATTTCTTACATTTAAGAAAAGAAATATCCTTCCTTCTTTTTATGGGGTGCCCCAACCCATCCACATTCCACGTGGAGAGAGACAATCCACTCATATTAACATTTGACATTTTGACATATTAGAAAAAATAGATTGTGTCAAAAACAAAATTATAAAGACCACATTCGAACATTAGAGCAACAAACAAACCCCAAACTTCCCCCAGAACCAAAGAAAAACATGCGCATTAACCCCGCGCACGACATCGCCAACTGGCGTCCGTCCTTCTAAACTCAAACAGTCCATGTACGCCTACGAGAGCCCCCGCAACAACTTTGCCGTCGGATTGCTCAAGTCCGGTGTTTCTATACAAATTTTGTGAGACGGAATTACACGACAGAAAATTATCTATAGCAGAAAATTATCTATAAAACAAACTCCAGTCAATATGAGGCATAAGCACCAAGAGCGTGTAGATTCATCCACATAACTGTCCGGAAGGTGTGTTCCTCCAGAAAACAAACTCCAGCTGCTAGCAGAACCAGCAAAAAAAAAAAAAAAAAAAAATGAAAAAAGGCAGTTCAGTTTCCTCGGGCAGTCAAACGAATGTTCAGTGAGCTGGCCAATTCGGCTGTTACATGAGTGTAACACATGCCGTAATCACTCTAATGATTTTCAAGAAATATTCCACAAAACAAACTCCATCCAATAGGAAGCATAAGCACGAAGAACGTGCAGATTCATTCATGAACTGTCCCGAAGGAGTGTTATTCCACAAAACAAACTCCAGCTGCTAGATGGAATCAGCACAAAAAGAAACAAAATAAGGCACCCACTTTCCTCGGACAGTCAAGTGAATGTTCAGTGAGTCAGGTTCACTCGGCTGCATCGAGAGCATCACACAATGACTTACTCATTCCATTGACTTTATGAAGGACATTGCTTCCTGTGGGCATGTAAATATTTTGCGGCCATCCTTAGTATCTATTCTCAATTTGGCCGGGAACATCAGTGCAAAAGCGACCTTCCGTTGATGTAAGAGTTTCTTACATTCCTTGAATCAATCACATTTCTCTCTTGTCGAATTCGCAAAGTCTGGGAACAAGAAAATGTTGTGGTTCTTCCAAGAAAGTCTTCCTGTACTCCTCGCCTCGCATAACACAAGATCTTTATCGGATGATCTCAGAAATTTGGCCAGAATTGTTCGGGGCCTGTCTTCCTTCGCAGATCTCTGCACCGAAACCCTGTGAGCTCGCTTGATTTCTAGCTTATGGCCTGTTATGTCGAGCAGACTCGGGAAGAGCTCGTCTAGGAATTTCACCATATCTCTGCCTTCTTCGTTCTCAGGAATTCCAACAAGTTGGATGTTGTTTCGCCGGTTACGATTCTCAATGTCTTCCAACTTTTCCCAAACGCGCTCCAAGTCTGTCTTAGTCACTAGCGGGTTAGCAGCTAATTCCCTATCCGATGACTCCAGATAATCGATCCGTTTCTCGACTTCCCCCACTCTTGTAACCAACTCAGAGAATTTAGTCTCCATGGCAGTGACTGATCGACGTATTACAGCAAAATCCTCCAAGTCAGCAATGACTTTCGCCAGCAATGCAACATGCTCGACAGTTGATGCTGAATTTCTCCCACCGCACCGTCCAAACTGAGTCCCTGGTCTGTAGCCCTATCAGGGGTATCAGCTTGAGAACGTAAGTGACTTTTAATGTCTCCAGAGCCGGAGGATTTTGAATTCTTTGACATATTGTCTTCATAGAACAATTATGGAAAAGGGTGTATCAAATCTCACCGGTTTATGACACAAAAAGTATTAAAAACTAGCAAAGTGCGCAGAGCTCGCCATTCACATGTACGACCCTTGCATGGTGCCACGTGACTCAAATTGACATAAATTGAAGGCTGAGACTAAAGTCAAGTTTCTACAAAACACTTCTTCTGATTAAAATGATGGAGCATGTCACATTTGTGGATATGTAGCTAATGGGAAAACCATATATTATAAGCAGTCTATCTGCAATTTGGAACAAAGACAAATATGTTTGTGCTCTCTGGAATAGACAGTGTCCCCCAACAAAATTTTGTATATTTGGCGGTGGGGGTTCCGATGTTCCACACACTCTGATGACATCATCACAGGATTATCGCTTGGCATATTGCTTTTTCCAACAATTTAACGTGTTATTGGTCCTGCTCGATCTGCTCCGAACAGGACATGGGAGGCAGGCACACTAACGAGGAGGCCAAAGGCTACAGCCCCTAGCGTCAGTCGCTAGTGCACCTCTTGAGGCCAGGGGAGTGAGGTTTACACCGCACAGCTATCATGAATCAGCTGTCTCCCATTACACTCACCCCCCTAAACATTTACATTTATGCATTTGGCAGACGCTTTTATCCAAAGCGACTTACAGTGCACTTATTACAGGGACAATCCCCCTGGAGCAACCTGGAGTTAAGTGCCTTGCTCAAGGACACAATGGTGGTGGCTGTGGGGATTGAACCAGCAACCTTCTGATTACCAGTTATGTGCCTACTACGCCACCACCACTCCAACACCACTAAACCTCACTCCCCTCCGGGTCACGGCACAACTGTAACCAGTACTGATCGACCCGCTCCAAATGGGACTCGAGCAGGCATCTCCGGCATGGGAGGCGGGCATGCTAAAGAGGAGGCTAAAGGCTACAGCCCCAAATGTCAATCGCTAGTGCGCCTCGAGGCCAGGGGAGTGAGGTTTACACCGCACTTACCAGCTGTCTCCCGTTACAAACGCATATAGCTTTGTTCCTTCATATTGTACTGTAGAGCCATCAGAGAACCAAACACCCTCAGATAGTAGGTAAACCCAGGGAGTTTTATTCTTTTTGGGAAAAGCCGTACTATCAAAATAGACTCCATAACTTCAGGGATCTTTTGACTAGCTCACAATAAATATTATAAATATGCGTATAATTATTAGGTGAATATCCCATCCCACAATAATAATGTTCTTAAATTATTAGTTTTATATTTCCAAGTTTTAAAGGTTAAGTAAAATGAATACATTTGTACATTTGTGATTTCTCCTCCGATGCATTGATATTTATATTAACAGATTATATTTTGCTTCTGTTACAAGGAAAATCTATTCTTGTGAACCTGTGCATTTTGCTAGTTGTTTTCATTGAGCTGTGTTAATTTCACTCAACAAATAACAAATGAATATACTGGTCATGTCAGTAATTTAATTTGGGGGGTTCGCAGGACAGGGGGTCATTCGAGATTTTGAATGTTAAAATATGGGTCTCCTGGAAATGTTGGGAACCACTGTTCTATAGTATAGTCTATAATTTAACATCCAGTTAGTCCCAACAAGCACAGCCTTTTCCATGCAGGTACTGTATAAAGAGCATGTCTTAGAGATACACCTGACATTCAAGAAGTACGCAGTTACTGCCCAAAATAATGTAAGACACAAATGGTCTATATTTATGTTGTTCACTAGCAACCAATGTCTTATCAATGACAATGGGCGATCTTCATTTATATCGCTTGCGCTTTGCACACATAATTTCGCCACCCCATTTATGCCTAGACTTGCATGAAAAAAACAAAACTTCATGGCCATGCTAAGTGATTTCGCGCTTAAGATATGCCATATTACATAGCACATAGCAGTCTTAAAATAGGGTTGTTGGTGTAAATAGTCTTTGTCTTTTTTCAGTTGCTGAGGGAATCAGGGAAACAGACATGATATGCTCTTCTGCAAAATCAGTAGTGACATTTGGATTAGTTATCACAAACTGCAGTGAGCACTGAACTTCAGATGGCCTCTAAGGTCAGCCAGAGCTTAGCAGAGGCTGACAAGTTTGCATGTATGCTTTTTTGCATGTGCATTTTCCACTATCCTCTTCTTTAACTCTCAAGGGTACAGACATCATAACAAAGGGCTGTAGCAAATCCTGTTAAATGTTGAAAATGAACAAATTAACAAGCAGAGATAGCAGGACTGTGAGGGATGTAGTGACACTAAACATCGTACTGCAGTCCCAATATGTGCAATTTTAGATGACCAATGATTGCAAATCTTGCCCTACACGAACAATGAGACGTGTGATCATCACAAGTGGTGAAGTCATGCACAAGTATTTGTATCGTGGTATTTTGGGCAATTTAGCCCTCTCTTATACTTTTTTGTTGATTTTGATTTGAAATATTGTCTGTTCGTCTTTCTAGATTTCTGTCATATTGAAAGAGTAAATTGTCTTTGTTACTTTCATAACCTCCATTCCCTGATGGAGGTAACGAGACGTTGTGTTGATGTAGTGACACTAGAGGTCACTCTTGGGAGCCCCAAACACCTCTGATCTTTGAGAAAAGGCCAATTGTAATTGGTGAGTGGAATTTGCATGCCACGCCCCCAGACATATGGGTATAAAAGGAGCTGGCTCGCAACCACTCATTCAGGTTTTGTGCTGAGGAGTCAAGACAAGGTCCCGGCCATTTCAGCGAGTAGTACAGCATTGTGGCAAGAGGGACACAATATTTCGTTCCTTCCATCAGGTAACGGAGGTTACAAAAGTAACCAAGACGTTCCCTCTCTGTCACTCACTTGATGTTGTGTCGATGTAGTGACACTAGGGGTCCTTTACAAAATGGCACAATAAGCTGAACTGCGTTATGTGGACTGGCGGTGCGAGACAGGCAGACCGCTGTGTGCCTCGTAGTCAGCACACCTGGCCATCACGTAACCTCCCCCAATGCTCCTACGAGCGTCGAACGGTCCCCTGCACCTCGGGGACAAGTCGACTGCACAAAAAAATGGGGACAGGCTAGCCCAGCCGTGGCCTCTTCTCCTCTTTTTTTCTCCCCAAAAAGAGTGGAAATCGTTTACCTTGACTGGGGTCCATAAGTGTCCATGTCGGGGGAGTGTCACTTCCAAGGGGAAGACACCACGGAGACCACGCCCAAAGGGAGGGTAGTGAGTGGAAATACGTCACATGGTCTTACCGAGTCATGCCGGCAGTGTCGCATGCGGAGTGGTCCCTGTGGTAGGTCTTACCCAGGGGGGAGGAGCTCTACATACACGGCGACTGGGGGGCAGCGCTTGCAGGTTCACCACCTGATCCCTAAACGGGGTCGTGGGAACCTTGGGCACATAGCCCGGTCGGGGTCTCAGGACCACATGAGAGTATTCTGGACTGAACTCCAGGCACGTGTCGCTGACAGAGAACGCCTGCAGGTACCTTACCCTCTTGATGGATGTGAGTACAGTCAGGAGGGCAGTCTTCAAGGAGAATGCCATCTTCAAGGACAGTGCCTTTAGCTCAGCTGACTCCAGGGGCTCAAAGGGGGCTCCCTGCAGGCCCCGCAGGACCATGGAGAGATCCCACGAGGGGATGAGGCACGGTCTGTGAGGGTTCAGCCTCCTTGCGCCTCTAAGGAACCTGATGATCAGGTCATGCTTTCCGAGAGACTTGCCATTCACTGCGTCATGGTGCGCCGCTATAGCGGCCACATACAGCTTCAAGGTGGAGGGGGACAGCCGCTCCTCCAGCCTCTCCTGCAGAAGGAAAGCACTGACCCGACTGCACATCTCTAGGGGTCTTCGCATTGGGAAGAACACCACTTAGTGAACAGACGCCACTTCAAGGCATACAGGCACCTCGTAGAGGGGACCCTAGCCTGAGTGATTGTGTCTACCACCGCAGGTGGTAGGCCACTTAGGTCTTCCATGTCCCGTCCAGGGGCCAGACGTGGAGATTCCAGAGGTCTGGTCGTGGGTGCCAGATGGTGCCTGAGAAAGAAGGTCCTTCCTCAGGGGAATTCACTGGAGGGGCTGTTGCGAGGAGTGTGAGGTCCGAGAACCAAGTCTGGGTGAGCCAGTAGGGTGCTACTAAGACAACCTGCTCCTCGTCTTCCCTGACCTTGCACAGGGTCTGTGCAAGTAGGCTCACTGGGGGGAACGCATACTTGTATAGCTGCAGGGGCCAGCTGTGTGCCAGCGCGTCTGTACTGAGGGGAGCCTCGGTCAGGGCTCCCACCTCCCACTGCCCACCATAACGGGCAGTGGGAGGATTCCTGGGAAGAAAACAGGTCTACCAGTGCTTGCCCGAATCAACACCAAATCAGCTGGACCACCTAGTTGTGGAGTCTCCACTCTTCCCTGAGGGTGACCTGTCGTGACAGCGCGTCTGCAGCGGTGTTGAGGTCACCCGGGATGTGAGTGGCTCACAACAACTTGAGACGCTGCTGACTCCAGAGGAGGAGACCCGGGGCGAGTTGCGACATGCGACAAGAGCGCACGCCGCCTTGGTGGTTGATGTACACTACCGTCATCGTGTTGTCCATCCGGACCAACCCATGCTTGCCCTGGATCAACAGCCGAAGCCTCCGCAGGGCGAGCAGTACTGCCAGCAACTCGAGGCAGTTGATGTGCCAATGCAGTCACGGGCCAGTCCAAGAGCCAGCGGCTGCGTGCCTGTTGCATACGGTGCCCCAGCCTGTCATGGAGGCATCCATCATGACGACAACACACCTGGAGATCTGCTCAAGGGGAACTCCTTCCCGAAGAAACGCCAGGTCCGACCAAGGGCTGAAGAGGCGGCGACAGATCGTTGTGACAGCCACGCAATGTGTCCCGCGGTGCCATGCCCAACTCGGGACTCGAGTCTGAAGCCAGTGCTGAAGTGGTCTCATATGCATCAACTCGAGCGGTGTGGCCGCTGCTGAGGATGCCATATGCCCCAGGAGCCTCTGAAATTGCTTCAGTGGGACCGCCGTTCTCTGCCTGAATGAATTCAGGCAGTTCAGCACCGACTGCGCATGCTCGGCAAGAAAAGAGATGCTCTGAACCGGGGAGAGCTTGCTTTTTTCCCAGTTGACCCGAAGCCCCAGCTAGATGAGGTGCCTGAGCACCAGGTCCCTGTGCGCACATAACAGATCCTGAGAGTGAGCTAGGATTAGCCAGTCGTCAAGATAGTTGAAGATGCGGATGCCCACTTCCCTTAGCGGGGCAAGGCCTGCCTCTGCGACTTTGTGAAGATGCAAGGTGACAGGGACAGACCGAAGGGGAGGACCTTGTACTGGTACGCCCGGCCCTCGAAAGCAAACCACAGGAAGGGTCTGTGTCAAGGTAAAACTGAGACGTGGAAGTACGCGTCCCTCAGGTCTCCCGCCATGAACCAATCTTGATGCCGGACACTTGCTAAAATGCGTTTTAGCGTCAGCATCTTGAACGGGAGCCTGTGCAAGGCCCGGTTCAGTACTCGCAGGTCCAAGATTGGCCACAACCCACCACCTTTCTTTGGTACGATGAAGTAGGGGCTGTAGAACCCCTTCTTCATCTCGGCTGGAGGGACAGTCTCTATCGCGTCCTTCCGCAGAAGGGTCGCGATCTCCGCATGCAGGGAAGTGGACGCGGGTGCCAGGTGAACTGAATCACATAGCCGAGTCGGACGGTCCAGGTCAGCCATCACGACGGGTTGGAGAGCGCAAGCCAAGCCTCCAAACTCCGGGCAAGGGGGACCAAGGAGACAATCACGTCGGACTTACCGGCAGGTGGGGCATCGCGGTGGGGTGGAGCCTGAGGCGCCATGTTGAGGGGGCTCGAGCCCCGAACCCGTGGCTGTGCTGAGCCTGGGGACATCGAAGCACTTACCTGGCTCCGGATACCCACCATAGGACCGGTCAGGTACGGGGGAGGAGGGAAATCGTCCCTGCAGTCCGTCAGAACTGGCCTGGCATGGCCGTGTTTGTGCCACAGCTGGGTGTGCAGAGGGGGGGGGGCCGCCCCTGGAGCGCCATACCTGCCATAAAGGGACAGTGGCCGGCGGTCGTGATAACGACGGCCATGAGCACCGGGTATGTGACCCAGGGTATAAGGAAACCACTCTTTTGTTG
Organism: Myxocyprinus asiaticus; assembly: GCF_019703515.2. Taxonomy (NCBI): domain Eukaryota; kingdom Metazoa; phylum Chordata; class Actinopteri; order Cypriniformes; family Catostomidae; genus Myxocyprinus; species Myxocyprinus asiaticus. The sequence continues at coordinate 29,286,855 of NC_059348.1, forward strand.
AAAATTTGGTACTGCAGCCCCTTGGGCATGTGGCGAAATCAAAGAAAAAGGGAACAAAAGATTCTCCTCCCAGCCCTCCACCGTGGGATGGAGTGGTCTGTTCACAACCTCCACTGCAGCGGGTCTCCACGTCCCTGGGTCGCCCATCTCAGGGGTGCTTTGAAGCCTTTCTCGGGTTCTTGGCGGCGGGTCGTGAGACGGGAGGCATCTGCTTCCTGCGGGTGGCTCCACGCCGGGGCCGGGCCAGTTTTTAAATCCAGCAGTTTGTAGGTGAATGAATCGGCGGAGGAATTCAGCTCAGTGAATACAACCGCTCGGCTCCGAAGAGAAAATCTGAATGAGTGGTTGCGAACCAGCTCCTTTTATACCTGTATGTCCAGAGGAGTGGCATGCAAATTCCACTCGCCAATTCCCATTGGCCTTTTCTCAAAGATCAGAGGTGTTTGGGGCTCCCAAGAGTGACCCCTAGTGTCACTACATCGACACAACGTTGATTGAGTGACAGATAGGAAACTGGTGGGATATATCAAGTCGGGTTTGTGCGGAAGATTCTAATTTTAAACAATTTATTAAATATTTTACCATAGCATGAATGTGAGGGAAGCAATTCCACGATTCTAGAATGGAGTTCAGTTCTAAAAACTTTCTTTCACCTCACAGAAAAGCTGTTGAACTTGCAAAGCTCCTGCGGTGTCTTTACACTGCCAATCCATCGTGTCAATCAGTGTGTCCTACTGTATTTTCTGTCTTCTGTGCATGCAACTCAATAATCATCAGAGTGGGTAGGTCAGGGCCCCTCAAAATGTGAGGACTAGATGGGGATGCAACATCAGTGCAATGGTTAGACAGTATTGAAAAGCCCTTTGTCCACTGACATGTGCTCCTTTTGGAAAGAAGTGTCTTATTTCACAAAGTGTGTCCCACACATATGACCGACAGGAAGTGGAATATTTTTCCCTTTCCAACAATGCAAAATCAGTGTGATTTGAATTTAAATTAGAATGGTGATACTTTATAAAATTGTTATTAGTTCTGGCCAGCAGGAGTCCTTCTATCTCCAGATCAAAGCCATGGCAGAGGAATGATGGATTTCTCTGTGGAAGTCAGTGCTTCCAGCACCCAAGGGGAAAATAATGATGGGTCAGGCAGGTCGTCTACCTAACTGCTCTGTCCCCTAGAGGTGTACACAGCTGTGCAGAGCTCCTTCATATTGACGGGGGGAATCACCAAGGTCTCAAAGGCTGCGTCTGAATTCCTGTACTTTCATAGAATGTTCTGAATTCAATGAAGAGCTCACTTTGAGTTAGTTACTAACTTTGACCTATGGTATACTAAAAACAACCGTTAAAAAAAAAAAAACAGTTCTTTTGGGCATGGTTAAACAAGCACCATTTAACCACAAGGAACAACATTCTTGGTACCTGTTCTGCCCTACAAAGGAAAAATGCAGCAACTACTATGCTAACACTGGAAAAATGGCTTCAATTGTGGATTTTATAGTTACTGAAACTATGTCTGTTTTCTTTTAACCTGAGAATAGTCAAGGCAAATCAGTCTGTCACAGAAGAGATCATAGACTAAGACAGGGTTTTTCAAACTTTTTAATGTCAAGAAGGACCCCGTAATATGATGAAATGATTGTGAGGGACCCTATTCATGAAATATACAGACCGCTATATATTTTCATGTATAAATTATATACATTATACTGTGTATGAAAAATGGTGAGTGTTACTTTATTAAGATATACTGTATACAGTATTGTCATTGTATTAAAGCCAAAATTAATCATTATTATCTATTATCTGTATCATAAATACTTGTATTCAGACACGATACTCATTTGACGCACTGCTGTTTAGATACTGTGTAGCAGGGAAATATGCATATTTGGATGGAGGGACAATAACTTGATTGCTGGTAGACTTTCAGCAATTCTTATTGATGATAATACTTGGTCTCTGGAATGACAGACCCACTCAAATAAAGTACTGTGGTTAAGTTGCAATTAGCAGTAGAGCTGTAATTTATTGTAATGACAAGAGATCCTCTCTTGTTTGACTGTGTGTGATTTTGTTTGTTATATTGTGTGCGCAGACTCTACAGATGGGTATCCAGCATTTCTCGGGGCTGTTCGTGCTGTTGTGTGTGGGGGTGGCGGGTGCTTTACTCACTCTGCTGGGGGAGCACGCTTTCTTCAGATTCATCCTGCCTCACCTCCGCCACCAGCAGAGATTCAAATACTGGCTCCACACCAGTCAGGTGAGTTCGTGCCACCATATGCTACAAATGAAAAAGCAGCATGATGGTTTAATAACCTTCAAAAACACATAGGGGAGACCTGGGCAAGTTATCTAACTTTTTACTCCAGTGAATATTTCTTAGGAGTTGTCACAATGAAATCTGACATTAAATGTGCTTTACGTATTTGTTTGTTTGTTGTATGTTTGTTTATTAGTGTTTTTATGAAATAGTATGCAGAAAATGTTCCTAAAATAAGTGTCCTGAGATATCTCACTGGTTTAGCATTGGACTGTGTAAACCGCAAACAAATCAAATCAAATCACTTTTATTGATAATAATGTGGCCACAAACTGCTGTCAAATTCTTTGATCAGCCAATCAGCAGACTTTTATGTGCGTTCTGTCTGTCAAGCATTTTGTGCGTTGAAATGCAAATTTAGTAATTGAAACGGATCATTCAGGTTTAACGACATATTCAAATTCATAACAGTCATCAGTGAAGGGCACTATTTTGCTACTGTTGTTTATGACAACAGTGCAGTGTTTGGCAAGCTACTCAAAAAATTTAGCTAGTTAAGCTACCAACTACTCCAAAAAATGTGTTCAGCTAAACTAAAGCCACACTTCAGAGAAAGTAGCAAGTTACACTACAAGCTACACGCCAAAAGTAGCTTACTACATTTAAGCTACTTAAGATGCACAGAGCATCCTGTAGACTAAACATCTAAAATACTAATCACGTGATGTTTATCTAAAGCCCTATTTGGACAGGACTAGTTTTCCCTGAAGAGGTCAGAGAAATTTGTGTTTCACAGACGTACTTTGTAGATTTTAATCCCGTCCGAATCTGACAAATCTGTGTTTTTCTCACACAACCTCTGTAAAAATTCCAGAGCAAATTACCTACTGTTTTTCGGCAAACTCAGGGGTCCTCTGAGATATATAATCCTGTCCGAATGCAAAAGCATGTGATTGCTTTATATTGAATTTTCACAACGCTTCTCCTCATGTATTTTGATCTACTTAAACTACTGTCTAGAACGCCTGCTGAGCACCTTTCAATTTGGATGTAGATGTTTTTTTTTTACATCCGACAGAAAAATTAAAAAATAAAATTATAAAGGAGAGCCAAATCGTGGAAACTGCTCAGGTAAAGTAAGATACTCATCGTAATTTCTCCGCTCAATTACATAATGTTATATTTGTATAATTCACAGATAAGTATTGTTTATTTCAGTAGGTTTATTGTAAGCAGCCACTTTTATAAACTCATGTGAAGTTTATTTTAATAGGCTTTTTAAAATAAGTAATTTATTATGTATAATTAATTACAATTAAATAAAAATAAATAAATAAAGTTATTTAAAATAGATTTTTAAATGATAAGTCATTTTAAACTTAAACAGATAAAGTTTAAAAGATACATTAATTTTATCACTTAAATTAATTCAATGTGTTCAACCATCTGTAATGCCCACATCTAGAAAACAGACACTCCCAGCTCTGTAATAAACATGGAGATCTTAGTCCCGTCTGAATCCGTACATGAAATCACAGACGTCAGGTGATAATAATTGTAACTCAAACGTCGTTTAGAAAACTAATCCTGCCCAAAAAGGGCTTATGCCATGGTACAGTATAGTGCAATACAGTATACAGTATGGTGCAATATGAAATGTATGTGCATGTAAAAACATGTAAATTCTTGTTTATACATACTACCTCTACAAACCCATGCCCATTTGAACATAATGTCCTTTGAACACTTCTGTATAAAAACTTTTACATATACTATTCATCTTATCCTTTAATTCTGTGTCTAGCTGTTGTATTTCTGCATGTACTTTCTTGTGGGGGTGGGGGACAGGTTTAAGTGGTTTACGAGGACTACGTTACAAACTGGTAATTACAAGGGTATTATGCTATAAATGTGCTTTATGAGGACATTTCTAGTGTCCCCATAATTTAGATCACTTAAAAAACATACTAAACGATGTTTATTGAAAATGTAAAAATGCAGAAAGTTTTCTGTGAGGGTTAGGTTTAGGGGTAGGGTTAGGGGATAGAATCTATAGTTTGTACAGTATAAAAATCATTATGTCTATGGAGAGTTCTCATAATGATAGCTGCACCAACATTTGCGTGTGTGTGTGGGGGGGGGGGGGGGGGGGGCAGGTTTCAGTGGTTTTCAAGGACATTTTTTTAGGTTACAAACTGGTAATTACAAGGGTATTATGCTATAAATGTGGTTTATAAGGACATTTCTAATGTCCCCATAATTCAAATCTCTTATAAATCATACTAAACGATGTTTTATTGAAAATGTAAAAATGCAGAACATTTTTTGTGAGGGTTAGGTTTAGGGGTAGGGTTAGGGTTAGAATCTATAGTTTGTACAGTATAAAAATCATTATGTCTATGGAGCGTCCTCAAAATGATAGCTGCACCAACATGTGTGTGTGGGTGTGTGTGAACACATGTGGGCAATAACAGTGTGATATCTGATTGTATCAGATAGTAATACCATGGTACTTTGAGATACAATTACCATATTTTTGTACTATTCTGTACATGGTGCTTCAAAGTACTTCAAAGAATACCATGGTGCTATCATGGTAATTTCATATATGATTACCATATTTATATACTGTACAATTAAATTTAAATGGTGCTTCAGGGTAATTCCCTGTAACCCCCTTCTTTTCTGGTCCCTTATAAATGATGATGCTAGTCAAGCGCAGATTGAGTTCATCCTCTTTATTGAGCTGGCATATCTGTTTTTAATCTGCTCACGATCTGTGAGATCAACAGTGGGGGGATAAACACTGTCAAAAACACTTTCTCCGCTCCAAAACTCATCCATCTTTCTCACAGCCAAATTCAGACTAAAGTGCAAAAATCAAGCGTTTATTTTATCACACACACTTGCGCAGGCATTTCATTGCCCTGAACAATGTTATATGTTGTACAGCGCTAGCAAAGCTAGCCTATATCTTTCCCAAATTAGCTGATAAAGAAACACTGCATCTTAAAATACTATGCTAAAATTTGCACATAATACATTTACAGTTGTTCATTAAGCACTTATTTAACAGGTTAGACATATACATGTAAAATTATGAAAATAAAGAATTAATTCTTTAGTACTGGTGGAGTGGAGCACATTTCAACCTACCGTCTTTCTCACAGCCAAACTCAGACTGAGAGAAACGTGATGGTAGGTGCGAGAAAACTCTACCAGATGTTCCCCTTTCCCCCACTAGAGAACACATTTTGTCCATTAACAGGACTGAATATAATTTCTTTTTACAGAACAATTACAATTATATTGAAAAACATTTCCTCTTTATTTTGAACTTCAAATTACCCAACATTTCAAGTTTTACTCTGTTACACCCCCAGGTAATGGTACATGTCCAAAAAACATGATAATGCCATGGTAATTTTTTATGTGTTTTCATGTAGGCTACTAAATGTTTTGATAAACTTTTGGTGGTAAAATGTCTTTACCTGAAGTGCCGTTCACAAGCTGCACACGTGTTGAACTTAATAAAGACCTTCTTCATCATTGGCAAACAATAGGATGCATTTGCATGTTTGATTTCCATTGATTGCAGATCCACTGCAACCAAAGTTATCTTTATTTTCCATATAGACCTTTTTCACAGACTGTGATGTAGCGTTTCAGCCTTATTTATTCGCTTTTTTTTTATTATACATATTTAAAATATTGAGTGTAAATTTATAACATTATGCTTTGTCTTATATTACCCTGGAATTAGTTTAAAAAAATTAATTAGCACAGCTGCAAGGGGGTTTCAAATACAGCTGCTGAGAGAGTGATTGGCTGTGTCTCGTTTGGAAGGATGCGTCCTGCGGAGGTCGCATTTGTCGGCCGCATACATCATCGAGGCTGTCTCGTTTCAGAAAAGCAAGTAGGACACTTCGAATGCAGCCTTCGAATGCGACCTTCTTTCACGGGAATTCGGAGGAATGCATGAGGTGTATCCTTCATGGGCACTCACAACCCACAATTCTTTGCTTCAACGGAAATGTCTAAAATAATGACGCCAGTTTGCCCGTAAATATGATGTTCAAACGCAAGGAATGTTAATTCCCAAGTTGAAGTACCTCAGTAGATGGGTGCAGAGTATATAATATGTAAAATTATATTAATATATAATTAAAATAAAGTATTAGACTAAAAGTACACCTGTAAAATCTATTTTCTTTTCTCTTTACATCATTATAACTCTCCTAAAATGTACCTCATACATTCCCTTCCAGAGGGACTTTGTTCTCACTCAAAGCACTTGTTAAAGAGCGGCGTGCTGTCATAGCAACCATGTTACGTTACATTTCCATTTGTCCTACGAAGGCCGTCTCATTTAAACGAGGGTTGTTTAAAGGAGGACACTCGGTATACTGCAGCCTTCAAAGGACGCGTCCTACCTAGCATGCAGCCTTCCAAACGAGACACAACCATGGTAAATTTGGCATCTTATCCCATTTTACTATCTTAAAGGCGCACTCATTAATTCTAATCCAATACACTTTTTGTCAAATTCTGCAAATATCTCCTCACAGTCTGCTAGCTGTCTGTTCTGTGGGTGAGCTGAAAAAAAATCTAGTATTTGTACACAGCCCTGGCACTGTAAATGGGACAAAAACAAAGTGTATCGGACCGATCCACACAACACTACTCCAGCCAATCAGCATCAGGGAGTGGTTCTTGTGCGTGCACAGGATGGGGGGTGGGGGCAGGGCGATAGGGAAATTTATTAGAAGAGCGATGGTAAATCTGGCTGATGCAAACTTTCAAAACTCCAAGGAGGACAAATGGCTGAGAAACAGACCAAGAGAAAAAGGTCAGATGAATATAAACTAAAAAGGAAGAATTATGTAAGTCAAGGGCTAGGAGCCGTGTCAACAGCAATGCAGCAATGGAGAGGTAAAAGGCTTGAAGATGGATGCAGAAGTTGCTCTTTTTCTTCTTGATAGGTGGGCAACATAAATGTTGCTATGTTTCACAGAACCCATATATGCTGTTGTTGTGATGTTAGATTTAGTAGCAGGAGAGTTGTAAGTGTCTGGAGCTGGTGTGTGTAAAACTGTCTCGCTTGCATGAATTTGGGGGGCGGAGCTTCCAAAGGAGAACTGAAGGGAGGGGTGTGTTTGTTTTGGCAGTTGAGTTCGAATATCAACAGTGTTTCTCAGGAATCGCTAAGTGCACCTTTAATCCACCTCTCTCTATTTTTTTCCTCTTCTGGAAAGTCATTCATACGTAATAGTGGATTTTTTCTTTTGGTCTTGAACCAAATGGTAAGTGAAAATAATATTTGCTGTGATCTCCCATTCACTCCCATTCACCACTGTCGAAGTTTACCCTGCAAACTTTTACTTCCGCGTTCCAAAACCAGAGTGTGAAAAAGGTCTATTTTAAAATATTCCGTGAGTGTTTTGGTAAGTGAGAGGGCTCACCAAATGATTCACCAGCGTGCACGTGAGCTTTCTGAGTAATTCAGATTGATTCAGACCTCTTTACTATCACGTGTGACCAATTCATTGTACAGAACCGACTCAGAATAACGATTCATTTGTGAGTCTGACATCTTTAGTTCTGATTCAAAACTGGCGATAGTAAACACCAGGGTAGGGTTGCATTAGCTGTGCAAGGTCTTACTCAAGGTGAGATGTAAAGTTCACACTAAGGGCTTAGTAACTACTAGTTAGTTTGTAACTAAGTCAGTGCTTAATTTGGTTGCACCACCTGTTCTTAAGGCAAGACTTAACTAGTAGGTCATAAGCTCAACGTAAAGTAATGCATAGTTGCATAATATGACATTTACTTCTATTGATCTAATAAACAGCCTTTAAATTTGTACACAGAAGTGTTAAAAATCCTTGAATTTCATTTTGATCTTTTTACGGTTGATGCTCAAACCTTGTTTGCTCACGTAACTGTCAGCTGTAATAAATTATATCCCCATGAAAGTACGATACGTAATAAAACAATATTTCATTAATGGTATATTTAGCCTATGTAAATAACAATATTCAATAGCTGTATCTGAAATGAATAAGGTGCAATAAATAAATAAATAGTAATACAACAGGCTGAAAAAAATAGACATTTATTAGGGCCCAAGCACTTTCAGTGTGGAGACCCTATTGCTTTTCTAAGGATTATTAGGGCCTAAACACTAAAAGTGCGGAGGCCCTATTGCTTTTCTAAGGATTATTATTAGGACCCAAGCACTAAAAGTGCAGAGGCCCTAATGTTCTTAAAAGGATTATTAGGGCCCAAGCACTGAAAGTGCGGAGGCTCTATTGTTCTAAGGATAATTACTATTATGGCCCAAGCACTGAAAGTGCAGAGACCCTATTGTTCTTCTAAGGATTATTAGGGCCCAAGCACTGAAAGTGTGGTGGCGCTATTGTTCTTCTAAGGATTATTATTATTATTAGGGCCCAAACACTGAAAGTGCGGAGACCCTATTGTTCATCAAAGGATTATTAGGGCCCGTGTGCTGAAAGTGTGGAGACCCTATTGTTCTAAGGATAATTATTATTAGAACCCAAGCACTGAAAGTGCAGAGGCCCTATTGCTCTTCTAAGAATTCTTCTTCTTCTTCTTTTCAAGGTTTTCTGTACTTTTGGGGTACTTAACATGTGTGAAAACTCTTGAAAGTTTGCACACGCATCAGAGTCATCGGCCATTAGGGCTGGGTAAAGTTGCAGGGGGGGGGTGTACAGGGGGGCTCTGTAGCATCCCCTTAAAATTGGGCATGTAAGGGGGGGGCTCTGTAGCACCATCCTTTTCACCTACAGTCACCAAAATTGGTACGTATATAATTCTCATCAAGCCGAATAACTTTCATACTTACAGTCATTAGCTCACCCAACAGGAAGTTGGCCATTTTGGATAATCTGAAAATCGCAGGCTCTGAACTTTTAAATACTCATCCTAAGGGATTTATGTGACTGGCACCAAATTTGTGCAACATCATGCCAAGACATTGTAGATGCTAACTTGCGACCAGATTTTTAAAATTTGAAAGGTGTCACCATGGTGAAGCAATACATTTATGGCAGAAAATGGGAAACAGGAAGTCCCTTATATCTTCTGTGTGCACTGTGTGATTTTGATGAAAATGTAGCTGTATGTTTGGTAATGGGCGCTGATCACATGGATGTGACTATTATGGGTCATGGTCATAGCGCCACCAACTGGCAGCTGGAAGTATGGTATTTTTAACAGACTTTGAAATAGCCCTCTTATGTTTTCATGAATTGCTTCAAAATTATTTTGAATAAAGTCAAGACACTGCTGATGTAAAACTGTCAAGGGATATTTGATATCTTAAATAGTATTGCCATGGCAACACATTAATTGTTATTATTCCTTTCTTCCTATATTTGGGTGTTTTTGAGGCACTTGGCATGCTTAAAATTTCATGAAATGTTGCACAAACATCAGAGTCGTTGGCCATTAAAGCTGGGAAAAAGTTCACGCATGGGCATGTGGGGGGGGGGGCTCTGTAGCACTCCCTTTAAAATGGCATGTAAGACAGCCTCTGTAGCACCCCCATTTTCACCTACAGTCACCAAAATTGGTACATATATAGTTCATCAAGCCGGACAACTTTCATAATTAGAGTTATTAGCTCCGCCCAACAGGAAGTAAGCCATTTTGGAATTTTTTTAATACTACAGTCTCTGAACTTTTAAATACCCCTCCTAGGGGATTCATGAGACTGTCACCACATTTAGACAACATAATACCAAGACATTGAAGATGCTAAATTGTGAACAGATTTGATATATCGAACTATGTTGCCATGGCGAGGCATTAAATTAATGGTGAAAAATGGTAAACAGGAGGTGTCTTCTATCTTCTGTGTGCAATGTGTGATTTAGATCAAATTTGAGATGTATGTTTAGTCTTGGGGGATAATCACATGGATGTGACTATTTTGGGTCATGTAGCACCACCACCTGGCAGCAGGAAGTGTGGCTCTTACAACAGACTTTAAAATAGTCCTCTTATGTTTACCAAAATTGCTTCAAAATTGTTTAGAATAATGTCAAATGCCCGTCATCGCTGCTCGCAGCTATATTTCATTTTAATATCTTATATATTTCGTATATGTTGAAACTTGACTCCAGGCGGCGTACACAGGAAAGTGCACCGTTAGTTCGGTTTCACGCTGTAGAAGTAAGTTTTTTTTACCAAATGTTTTCTCCCATAAATTTAAACGAGTGTAATGCAACATTATGGCCTGTCAACCAAAACATGAGCTCACTGATGTCATTAAATTAGTCTGCTTTTTAATTCCATAAATATTTAGTTTATACGTAAGGTTACGTTCTACCTAAGTTTACTGGTGCAGTGCTCACATATTTACAGTGCATCCAGAAAGTATTCACAGCGCTTCACTTTTTCCAAATTTTGTTATGTTACAGCCTTATTCCAAAATGGATTAAATTCATTATTTTCCTAAAAATTTTACAAACAATACCCCATAATGACAACGTGAAAGAAGTTTGTTTGAAATCTTTGCAAATTTATTAAAAATAAAAAACGATAAGAAAAAAAAAACATGTACATAAGTATTCACAGCCTTTGCTCAATACTTTGTTGAAGCACCTTTGGCACCAATTACAGCCTCAAGTCTTTTTGAGTATGATGCTACAAGCTTGGCACACCTATTTTTTGGGCAGTTTCTCCCATTCTTCTTTGCAGGACCTCTCAAGCTCCATCAGGTTGGATGTTGAGCATTGGTGCACAGCCATTTTCAGATCTCTCCAGAGTTGTTCAGTTGGGTTCAAGTCTTGTCTCTGGCTGGGCCACTCAAGGACATTCACAGAGTTGTCCCAGAGCCACTCCTTTGTTATCTTGGCTGTGTGCTTAGGGTCGTTGTCCTGTTGGAAGATGAACCTTCGCCCCAGTCTGAGGTCCAGAGTGCTCTGGAGCAGGTTTTCATCAAGAATGTCTCTGTACATTGCTGCATTCATCTTTCCCTCGATCCTGACTAGTCTCCCAGTTCCTGCCGCTGAAAAACATCCCCATAGCATGATGCTGCCACCACCATGCTTCACTGTAGGGATGGTATTGGCCAGGTGATGAGCGGTGCCTGGTTTCCTCCAGACATGACACTTGCCATTCAGGCCAAAGAGTTCAATCTTTGTTTCTCATGGTCTGAGAGTCCTTCAGGTGCCTTTTGGCAAACTCCAGGCAGGCTGTCATGTGCCTTTTACTGAGGAGTGGCTTCCGTCTGGCCACTCAACCATACAGGCCTGATTGGTGGAGTGCTGCAGAGATGGTTGTTCTTCTGGAAGGTTCTCCTCTCTCCACAGAGAAATGCTGGAGCTCTGTCAGAGTGACCATTGGGTTCTTGGTCACCTCCCTGACTAAGGCCCTTCTTCCCCGATCACTCAGTTTGGCCAGGCGGCCAGCTCTAGGAAGAGTCCTGGTGGTTCCAAACTTCTTCCATTTACGGATGATGGAGGCCACTGTGCTCATTGGGACCTCAATTCTGCAGAAATTTTTCTGTACCCTTCCCCAGATCTGTGCTTCGATACAATCCTGTCTCGGAGGTCTACAGACAATTCCTTGGACTTCATGGCTTGGTTTGTGCTCTGACATGCACTGTTAACTGTGGGACCTTATATAGACAGGTGTGTGCCTTTCCAAATCATAACTGAATTTACCACAGGTGGACTCCAATCAAGTTGTAGAAACATCTCAAGGATGATCAGTGGATGCACCTGAGCTCAATTTTGAGTGTCATGGCAAAGGCTGTGAATACTTATGTACATGTGATTTTTTTGTTTTTTATTTTTAATAAATTTGCAAAGATTTCATTGGGGTATTGTTTGTAGAATTTTGAGGAAAATAATGAATTTAATCCATATTGGAATAAGGCTGTAACATAACAAAATGTGGAAAAAGTGAAGCGCTGTGAATACTTTCTGGATGCACTGTAGTAGTGCAAACATTGTGACTTAGTGCCCATTTACTCCACAACTAGGCTAAGCTGAAACTTACGTATAGCTGGTGCAACCGGCCCCAGGTGCACGCATGATGTAGCGGTGTAGCGTTTGTCAACTCTACCCTGCTATCTAATCAGAAATATACACTGGTGGCCAAAAGTTTGGAATAATGTACAGATTTTGCTCTTATGGAAAGAAATTGGTCCTTTTATTCACCAAAGTGGAATTCAACTAATCACAAGTATAGTCAGGACATTACTGATGTAAAAAACAGCACCCTCACTATTTGAGAAAAGTAATTTTTGATCAAATCTAGACAGGCCCCATTTCCAGCAGCCATCACTCCAACACCTTATCCTTGAGTAACCATGCAAAATTGCTAAATTGATACTAGAAAATGACTTGCCATTATATCAAACACAGCTGAAAGCTATTTGGTTTGTTAAATGAAGCTTAACATTGTCTTTGTGTTTGTTTTTGAGTTGCCACAGTATGGAATAGACTGGCATGTCTTAAGGTTAATATTAGTTCAAAAATGGCGAAAAAGATACAATGCTTGAAATTGCCAAAAACTGAAGATTTCATTAGAGCCCGACCAATATGGGATTTTTGAGACTGATACCAATTTTAGAGGGGGAAAATTCACCAATTACCGATATGGTGGCCAATGTAGTTAATTTTTGAGCTGGAATGAAACAGACCTTTTCTATGTGGATTGTTCACCAATTTTGCACCGATATGACTATGCAAAGGTACTCAGAAGGCTGCTTTCTTAAACAAATATTTTTATCAAAGAATATTTGACATTATTATTATACATTGTCAACAAATTCTAGAAATGAACACTGAGAAAATAAATAATAAATAAAAATACAATAAATAGTATTGTATGTTTAATATGTCAATTGCTGACCATTTATATAAAGAATAAATAAAAATACAATAAATAACTAAATAAACATCAGTACTGTATGTTAAGTATCAGTCAGTTGCTGACCATTAAAATAAAGAATAAATTCAAATAAAATAAATAGCTAAATACACATCAATACTGTATGTTTAGTATCAGTCAAATGCTGACCATTAAAATAAAGAATAAATAAAAATAAAATAAATAGCTAAATAAACATCAGTAGTATTGTTTAGTATCAGTCAAATGCTGACTATTTTAATATTGCCAATCAATTATTGTCAGGTTGTAAAACAAAAATCATTTACACCTGCTGAGACAAGAGATAAACAGCGGCAGCAGTGTGACACAGTATTCTGCTATACAAGTTCAGGGGAAACTTTCAATGGTGGAAAACCAGACTTGTAAATATTACATTTTATAAATGCAATGACTGGAATTGTTTGGTTGAAGGGGGTACCGAACTGTGAATCCTGAACAAAACAGTTTGGTGAATACATGTTTACACATTAGCTTCCACTCAGCTGTAAGCAATGAAAGTAGCTATATGGTTTGCTAGTTAGCTATAAGCTCGATGTCATGGAGAGTAAAAGATGGACTTTATTTACTTTCCAGCAATGCGTCTCACCAACTAGGTAACAGCGTAGCGTGAAATCAACACTCAACAGACACAATCCACTACCACACTGTTGTCTGCTGAGCTGCAAAAAGATGCTCTTTTTCTCATGTTGTCCTTTCAATCTGCTACATTACTGACTGCACTGACCAGTGGCGGATTTAGGCATAGGCGACATGGGCAGTTGCCCAGGGCGGAATCTTGGGGGGGGGATGAGTCAGAGCGCGCTCTGCTGGACAAACAACGTTATGACACCAATTCTAAAGCATTGATTTCTGCATTATATGTTCTGAAAAATAGTTTTCATATCTGCACATATCGGTAAACATATACGCCGATACCGATATATCGGTGAAAGGCTAATATCGGCCCATAATATCAGCGGATCGATATACCGGTCAGGCACTAGATTTCATACAAAATTGTACACTACAGTCTTCAAAGACAAAGGACAACTGGCTCTAACAAGGACAGAAAGAGATATAGAAGGCCCAGATGTACAACTAAACAAGAGGATAAGTACATCAGAGTCTCTAATTTGAGAAATAGATGCCTTACATATCCTTAGCTGACAGCTTCATTGACTTCTACCCGCTCAACACCAGTTTCATATACAACGTAAAGAGAAGACTCAGGGATGCAGGCCATATGGGAAGAATTGCAAAAAAAAAAAAAAGAAAGCCACTTTTGAAACAGAAAAACAAAAAGAAAAGGTTAGAGTGTGCAAAGAAACAGACATTGGACAACAGATAATTGGAAAAGAGTGTTATGGATCTTAACCCCATTGAGCTTTTGTGGGATCAGCTAAACTGTACGGTGCATGAGAAGTGCCCGATAAAACAGACACATCTATGGCAAGTGCTACAGGAAGCATGGGGTGAAATGTCACCTGAGTATCTGGACAAACTAACAGCTAGAATGGCAAGGATCTGCAAAGCTGTCATTGCTGCACGAGGAGGATTTTTTGATGAGAACTCTTTTAAGTAGTTTAAGTAGTAATAGTAATCAAATTGTAATAGTAATTTTTCATGTTATTAATGTTCTGAATATACATTGTGTATACATTGTCAGTTGAATGCCACTTTGGTGAATAAAAGTACCAATTTGTAGCAAAGCTACTGTCTATCACTGCAACAGTGAGAAGACAACTTTTGCTCTTCTGCTCGGTGGCAGTCTCAGCGGTATCTTTGGAGGGCAGGGTTTTGAAAAGAGGGTGCGTGGTTAAGTTCCAGAATGGCTAACATCGCTTGCAGCCGATTATAGTCTTTTCAGCAAAAAGTAAACATTTAAACAATTATGAAACATAAGAATTCATGTAACAGCAAAAATGTAAAAGGTATTATAGGGAATATCAAACTATTGTTTCTGCCAAAGAATGTTGTAATTGATCAATGTGTGCATTTTAAATATTTAAAACATGTGTAACAACTTGCCCCGACTAGACATTTGTGACAGCTAGCCTTGGTCTCCTCAATGCTATTTGCAAATAAAACTACATTTATGATGCTAAAGTAGTGCCAACTTGCCAACTGCATGCACTTCCAAAGAAAGCTTACTTATTGGGAGAGTTTAAATTATGTTCATAATTTCAGTATTTTGCAGAATACTCTCAAGGTACAAGGGGAAATCGTTTTGTTCCTGTGATACAAAACAGGGGCACCTGCACCCTCTAGTGTTAAAGTTGAAAGCACAAGTCTGTGGGTTATTTGCGATGAGCACATGTTGCATTGTAAAAGTATATTCAACATTGAGTGTGGTTCAGTGGCCTTTTTTTTTTTTTTTTACTACAGAAAATCCACCGTGCATTAAATATGCGGTGCGAGGATGAGAGGAAATCAGAGGCTGAGAGCACAGACAGATGGTAAGCTGTTTATGGTTATCACATACCAAAACCAATTTACATATTACACCACACTTTCTTAAAACAACTGCCATTGTTTCTCCTTATTGAAGTTTGTATCTATATAATTATCTAAACAAGGCTGTCTGGAGTATTTGATTCCGATTGGTCAATCACAGCATTCTGCAGTGAAATATTTTTGTATAATGATCGCTTAATTGACCATTTTACCAGGCAACTGAATTCATACATAGCTGTGCTAGTTTTTAGGCCACTTTTTTCACCTAAAAAAAAAATTATAATTTAATTAAAATGAACATTTAATGTCCTTTTGTTTACTTATTTGGTAAGTAGCGATGCAATAACGTACAGTCAGTGGGTCACTTTCACAAAATAAACCCCTTCAGTGTTATACAAGCAGTGTTGGGTGTAATCTGATTATACCCTCATTACTACAAAAAGTAGTGTAATGCATTTCATTTTAAATTTTTGTAATCAGTTTACAGTTACTGACTTTCAAGGAAGTTACTTTTAAGTACATTGGGTTACACATATTTCTAAAATAATATTTATGTAAAATACATTTAAAACATGAATTAATTAATTTGTTTGTTTGCATTTCTAGCTGAAGAGCATGCACCCTAGAACAAGTCGTTGTAAAGGAGAAACACTGGTGCTGAGTGTATGACTTGCATGCAACAGTGAACAGGGAGGAAATATACTTTTTTTTCCACAGCGATTTCAAAATAAAAACTTTTCTGTAAAAAATTTGTATGAAGAAGAAAGTAACTAAAAATAATTAGTAATGTGATTACATGATAAAAAATAAAAATAAAATAATTACCTTACCCAACACTGGATACAAGGTTGATCAATCTGGGTTTATTTGCAATAATGACAGTACAGTATCCCTGTATCGCAGATGTATGTCCTCGCAAGAATTACTATCGTCTTTGAGCCTCAAACAAATGTGTGCATTCAGCGTAATGTTAAATAAAAAAATTTAAAACCTGTAAAAGAACCTGCGAAACAAAGGACAAAAATCAATATCGGCAAGTATCAATATCTCTCCAGTAAAAGAAAGCTGTGTGGATACTGTTCCATTTGCCACATTGATGGCATACTGAAGAGGCTCTGTGTTGCCATTGATTATAGAGTCTGTTTGTGAAGTGCTGTGTCCCTGCAGCTTGTAAAACTGATTGGTGCTGTGTCTTCCTCTCAGTCCCACCTTGTGCCTATCAGAAAACTGCAATCTTCACCGCTTGCCAACACCTGCCTCTTCTTCTCCTCCACCCTCCACCTCCTCAACGTTTCCTTCCTCCTCTACAACCAAGTGGAACAATCAGACTGCCAAGGCCGGTCGAGAGGCCAAGGAGCATAATAAGCGTGTCCACTTCAACCTAGAGACACTCAACAGCTATCAACTGCAAGCTCCGTCCCCTGGACCAGACAGAGGCAGGAGGGGGCTGGTGGGCAGTCCACCTACCCAGTTGTGCTCCAACGGTGGTCCTAATCTCAGTCTCAGTTTGGTGCTCTCACCCCCAGCCTGCTTTGGACACTCTACACCATGGGAAGAAGAGCTCCAAGAGCTGCAAGGGAGGATTGAGGAGTTTCGTGGCCAGCTCAGGGCCGCCCTATCCAGGAGAGCTGAGCTCCAGCGCAGCCTGGTCAGACAAAGGCTCAGCCAGACCCAAACAGCCGCTTCCTCTAATCCTGCTGAGCGGTCAGCCTCTTCCACCAACAATACCCTGACCAAAGACATCAACAGGGAGAGGTGATGTAAGTGGCTGGACATTCAGGAGGGTAACAGTGGATATGGGGGATAAGGGACATTCTCTCATCTGAGAAGCCATGCAGCCGTTTATTCTGCCTTCCCCTTTCACACTGACTGATGGGGAGTTAGGGATATATGGAGCACTCTGTGAGAGAATCAGCTTGTAATACTGCAGTCTGGCTGACCTCCAGCTCAAGAGAGAAAGCATTTGTCTGTGTGTGTGTGTGTGTGTGTGTGTGTGTGTGTGTGTGTGTGTGTGAGTGTACTTGACCTAGAACAGACACTTAAAGGCATTGTTCACCCCAAAATAAATTTCTGTCATCATTCACTCACCCTCACCTTGTTCCACACCTGTATGACTTTCATTCTTCTGTGGAA
This sequence comes from Myxocyprinus asiaticus, assembly GCF_019703515.2. Lineage (NCBI taxonomy): Eukaryota > Metazoa > Chordata > Actinopteri > Cypriniformes > Catostomidae > Myxocyprinus > Myxocyprinus asiaticus. Next base: position 29,304,612 of record NC_059348.1, read on the forward strand.
CACTTCTGTGGAGATCAGGCAGAGTGACAGCCTCAGTTACCATTCACTTTCATTTTATGGAAAAACTGATGTTGAGGATGACAGAATTTTCATTTTCTGGTGAACTGTCCCTTTAATACGCCATTCACTGCTGGCCAAGATGAATATCTGCATTAACAAACATCCAGCGTGAAAATAGCTTCATTTTGTAAATAATTCAATGGGATTGCTTAATGGGAAAGCAACAATGGACCAAACCTAAAATTTTGACTATGTTACTACTTGTCTTGCTGTGTGAACTTTTCCACACTTATATTGTATGAATAGATATGACGTTTGCTTGTGTGTTTAAATGGTGATAAAGTATGATTCTGTTGGAGATGTTTGACCCCTTTAGATGTCACGGGCCATCTGTATTACACTGTATAATCTAAATATTATAAAGTCTGAATGAGTTATTAATGCATTTACTGTCATTAATAAATACATTTTGGAATAAATATTTATTAGAGAATTTATTTAATTTAACCCTCTGCTGCATGGTGTCCACTAGAATGGAGACATATTTGAAAAGCCATTATTAAAGGGGTAGTTCACCCAAAAATGAAAATTCTCTCATCATTTACTCACCCTCATACCATCCCAGATGTGTTTGACTTTCTTTCTTCAGCAGAACAAATTTGAAGAAAAATAGAAAAATATCTCAGCAGATCAGTTCTCACGTGAACATGCCAACGCGATTACGTCACACGCGCATACTGCTGCTGACCAGAAGCGATGGTTTATAGTTAAAAAGTACTTAAATATTGATATTTTTCGCACCAAAGCGATTGTGTCACTTTAAAAGCCATTTAACCACTGGAGTTGTATGGATGACATGTATGCTGACTGTCTGATCATCATCCACTTGCATTTTAAGGACCTACTGAGCTAAGATATTTTTTCTATTTTTCTTCAAATGTGTTCTGCTGAAGAAAGAAAGTCATACACACCTGGGATGATATGAGGGTGAGTAAATGATGAGAGAATTTTCATTTTAGGGTGAACTATCCCTTTAACAATTCATTGTTACAAACCATCATTACATTGCACCCTTATCAATAATTCTATATAACTGTCATTTTTATATTTCATGTATGTTATATTTATGGCATCTGGATTATTAACTACTGTCTTCTACTGTAGTGGACGTATGTGAACTCTAAAAATACACATATTAAAAAAGGATTTTAAATTATTATATTCTTGTTTTGAAATAATAAGTAGTATATAGAAACTTTGTTTTTTTCCCCTTTGTGATTTAGTAATTTGTGCATCAAAACAATGTTGTTTTAGCAGTTGTTTAGCTGTAAATGCCCTTTGTAAAAGTCACTTAATATTTTTATGCTAGATTTAACAAGTTCATTATTTCTGTCAAATGACTCTGAAATGAAAATGAAATGAAATCATTGATTACTGAACAGTGTTAAACTGGTTAACATACCCTGAAATGTTGACTGTGGCTGTCAAACTGTTCCATTGTTTGCAAGATGATATAGTTCCCTCATTCATTTTAAGAGCGGACTTCAAAGTACATTTTTGAGAGCAAACTGTCAGAGGGCTGAGGAGCAGAATGTCAAACTGATCGACGAGCTACCATTTTCCTCTGGGAGACAGATGAACAATGGCCTCATTATGTTGAGTTGTTTCCCTTCAGAGAGTGAGTATGCTTGACTGACCATTAAGTGCTTGAAAAAATAGTTAGTGTCAAGCTTTATAAGTCTTAGGTTTACTGCCTTTGCTGTTTTAAAGGTCTGTTGTCAGATACACGAAACACCTTAAAAGGGATAGTTCACCCAAAAATGAAAATTCTCTCATCATTTACTCACACTGATGCCATCCCAGATGTGTATGACTTTCTTACATATGCTGAATTCAAATGAATATTTTTAGAAGAATTTCTCAATTCTTTTGGTCCATACAGTGCAAGTGAAATGGTGCAAAAAGTTTGAAGCTCAAAAAATCACATAAGTCAGCTTAAAGTAAACCATAAGACTCAAGTGGTTAAATCAGTATCTTCAGAAGCGATATGATAGGTGTGGATGAGAAACAGATCACTTTCACATTCTACTTGTGTTTTTGGTGATTCATATGCTTCATGCATACCGCCCCCTACTGGGCAGGGGAAAGAATTTCAAGCAAAAAAGGACTTAAATATTTATCTGTTTCTCACCCACACCTATCATATCACTTCTGAAAATATGGATTAAAACACTGGAGTCATATGAATTACTTTTATGATGACTTTATGTGCTTTTTGGAGCATACAATTTTTGGCACCCATTCATTTGCATTGTATGGACCTACAGAGCTGAAATATTCTTCTAAAAATCTTCAATTGTGTTCTGCTGAAGAAAGAAAATCATACACATAAGGGATGGCATGAAGGTGAGTAAATGATGACAAACATTTTCATTTTTGGGTGAACTATTCCTTTAAAACCTGTTGAGGCTAATTTACCCCACCCAAGGGCCTGACTTCACTTTGCTTAAATGAGTTCACATTTACTATATAGTCTGCTGTTCAAAATTGTTAATAATGTTGACAAATTATACATCAAATTATGCGCTTCAACAGGTTAAGGGGTTTCTTGCAAATGGGCCCTAATGTGTTTCAGGTTCATTTCTTTTGACTTTTTTCTGATTAAGGTCAAAGGCTAAAAAAAATAAACTAGTTTCACATTAAATTGCAGTAAAATTGCTAGATTGCCTTTTCTGGTAAATGTACCACCTCTGAAACAGTATTCACACATGTCACCATTTTCTGAATTTTATCAATTTTGCCACTATTCAGCACCAAAATGCAGTTAAACTTTGTGACGTCATTTGCCGGAAATGACCTTTAAACTGTCAAACTGTTTAGCTGTTCACCTGGCTTTTGAACCTTTGTATATTCATTCCTGAAGAAGGCTAGTTTTTTTATCACAAGTAATGGAATCATTTACTGTTCCTGTCTACATCTGCTTGGATTAAGCTCACTTTAGTTTAACCGTCAAATAACACAGCGCAGATTAATTGCATTATTTCCATCACAATTTTGTGATTGGCCTAAAGCAGACTTCTTACAACAGCAGGTCCTTACCTCATGTGTTTAAACCGGTAATCATACAGCTTTGTTCACACAAAACATCAAAATGCAATTTTTCTGGTGATGTTAAATATCTTATTCCGGGAAATTGCCAGAGCTGATTTACAAGTATTTCATGACCTCTAAACAGACAAATAGCATTAATTTTCCTGATAAAGAATGTACAGTATGTGTAAAAGCGACTAATAGTAATAATCAACATTCTTTACCAATCGAAATACTTCAGAATCAGTCTATCTTTTTCTCTTGGCAGACCTTAAATTGTAAACTTTAAAACTTGTAACTTTGCTGTTAAAAAATATTTAACCGGAAATGCTCTATTTCGAGTTTTAGAACTGCCACAGCTAAACAGAAAAAGAGTGAAGTGAACACAAGTCATACTATCAGTTCCATGAGGGAAGAGGAAATTCTATTCCCTAAAGACTAAGTTTTTGTTAAGCTGAAATTAGCACTGGCACTTTCCACAAATGGAGTCCAAATAACTTGATCAAAATGTGGGCTTTTTGAGCATTAAAATAGATTAATAAGTATGAACAGTCAACCTCAGTCATTATAGCATAATAACCCCTAATGGGTTAATCAGGACCCAAAAATTAAATGGTTTATTTTGCAATATGGCCAACTGACTATATTATTGCCCCTGGGTCAGTGGTCAATTATACAGTTTCCTGGAGCTGTCATTACACATAAATATTTGACTGCCAAATCACCAGATTGGTTGATCAGAATCAAGTACTTAAGAGCCATGTAGTGATTTTAAAAAAAAATCAACAATTAACCTGCTATTAATTCACCAAACTGTTACATTGCTGTATGATTTTAACTGTTGGATAGCGAAGGACAAAACCACTGAGGTAAGAAATTACCATTTTATAGTAGGGTTTAACAGGGTTAAAGGCACACCTAACGGAAAATAGCTATTTCTGGTCAAAAAGTGTATCAAGATTCAAGAAATACATTTATTTTTATTGAATATTGATGGAACAACATCATGCGTATGAATAGAAATAACAACAGAAGGTTATTTTGAATAAAATTCAAAAAAAGTTTTTTTTTTTTTTTAAAAGGTGGTGAGGGGGCCTCCCTCACTTGGGGTAAAAGATCCCAATATATTACAATATTGATATTGTGTAGATACCGGGGCAATAGTTATAAGGCACAATTTGTCAACTTATGCAAATACTTTTAAGACAGCAAGGTGCCTTTTTAAGTAACAAATTACAATAATGCTTATTCAGAATAACCACTTTAGAAAAGGGTGCATAATTTCTTGCTCATTTCAATCTTGACATTTCAATACATCTCTAATATTCTATAAACAAATAAATCTTCATTGTGATTGGGTAAGTCAATGTGAGCCCAGTTTAAACATTCTTCATAAAAAAATCTATTCCCTTAACAAGAAAAACAATGTGTTTAATAGGGGCCTTTAGCCCCTGCAACAGGGGGACTTTTTACCCCAAAAACTATCCTTTCACTTATTGGGCAGTTATTTAATTATTATTTAATCGCTTTGAACAAAAATTTAAATGACAAATATGTATTTTGTCTCAGCATAAATGTGATAATTTCCAGGATATTCATTAGCTACTTACATTTACAACATAAAAAAATAAAAAATAAATATTTGATCAAATTGCCTCAAAATCAAACTTTAGACATACACACAAAGATCTCATGGAACAGGAAAATTGTGCAGTACATAGTGACAAACAGGTGTTTAGGAAAGTCCTGTAGTTTTTGATGCTATTTAGTGTTTTGGGAGAAAATAAAATCAAAGCAGACTTTTACCCGGGGGAGCATTTAGCCCCGTTGTACCCTAATGTGACACCAACTGATCTCTATTCATGGAAAATGCCCACAAACTGCAAACACACAGGAAGCTAAAGCATTTATGGGGCCTGTCTCCCATCACATGTCAGATAACCATGAACATTGAGTCTGTTATATTCTGTCAAAGCAGGGCATGCTGCATAAATCATTAGTATCGCAACAATAATCATTGCAACTATCTCATGCGCATCATCCTTGCCATCATATCGTAGCCCTTAGCTGTAGTGCAACCCTGCTGCTACAGTTTACACAACATGGCCTAATCCAGAGCTGCCATATGTCATTATGATTTGAGTTCCATACCACACACAGCCTGACACTGCTAATTCCTAATCAGGAGAAAACTCTGTGTCTTATTATTAGCTACTGTCGTACAAAAAAAAAAAAAAAAAAAAAAAATTGCCTGGTCACTTTAAGTTGCTTTTATTGCAAATGTGTGTGCGAGTGTGTACATGTTTGGCCTTAATTGTGAGGGCCAAATTTGTGAACATTTGAAGTGGTCCTTACTAGTTAAAATGCTCATAAATCAGCAAAATAGTGTTTTGCTTTAAATCTACAGATTTCTACAGTAATCTTTCTAAATCTTCAGAAATTTACAGTTTCCACCCAGCCCAGCGAGCCCAATTGTTTAGCTAGGTTTGTCAACAATAATGCCATCCAGGTTACATAAAGAGGCAACTTTTCTTAACAATCTTGAAACTTTGTAAGTCTACAAAATGTATAAATGTCATTTAACTAAATTGCTGTGTTGGGGAGAAGAACTAAAAGTAGGGACGCTGACTTAAATTTTTTTAATAGTGTAACAGCTGTTCACGTAGCGTGAAGTGTGGCTGTTTTTGTAACATTGGCTGCGTTTACACTTGGCATTAACATGCGACCTGTATCTGGATGTTGTCCACATATGCACTGAAAAGACAAGTGTAAATGCGTTTGTGATCGGAATGTCAAATCAATCAAATCAAATCCCTTTATTGTCACTCAACCATATACACAAGTGCAACAGTGGGTGAAAGTCTTGGGTGCAGTTCTGAGAACATAGCAGTCATGACAGTGATGAGACATACACCAGTTTACAATAAACATCAGATTTACACAACACAATTTACATATCCAATATACACATAATTACACACAACACAATATACAAATAATAATATACAATGAGTATAATATACAGTATACAATACACACAATATAGAATACACATACACACAATATATAATATACAGTAAGCAATAAAAATAGTATATATAAAATATACAGTAGGTTGTATTGTGCTGTATTGGCATTCGGTTGAGGGCAGAGCTGTTGCCGTACCAGGCAGTGATGCAGCCAGTCAGGATGCTCTCTACCGTGCTGGTGTAGAACCGTGTGAGGATGCTGTGGTTAATTCCAAACTTCATCAGCTGTCTCAGGAAGAAGAGGCGCTGATGAGCCTTCTTCACAACGGCCTTAGAGTGGACGGACCATGTGAGTTCCTCTGTGATATGGACTCTGAGGAACTTGAAGCTGCTGACTCTCTCCACCGGTGCTCCATTGATGGTGATGGGGCTGTGTTCTCTGTCTTTTCTCCTGAAGTCCACCACAAGCTCCTTGGTCTTACTGACGTTGAGGAAGTGGTTGTACTCCTGACACCAGCATGTCAGAGTGTGCACCTCCTCTCTGTAGGCTGTATCATCATTGTCAGTGATCAGACCTACCACCGTCGTATCATCAGCAAACTTAATGATGGCACTGGAGCTATGTGTTGCCACACAGTCATGTGAGTACAGGGAATACAGGAGTGGGCTGAGAACACAGCCCTGCGGGGCTCCAGTTGAGGGTCAGTGATGAGGAGATGTTGCTGCCCAATCTAACCACCTGGCATCTGCTTGACAGGAAGTCCAGGATCCAGCTGCACAGCGAGCTGTATAAGCCCAGAGCCTGGAGTTTCATATCAAGCTTGGAGGGCACTATGGTGTTGAATGCTGAGCTGTAGTCTACAAACAGCATTCTCACATATGTGTTCCTTTTTTCCAGGTGGGAGAGAGCAGTGTGTAGTGTAGATGCAATGGCATCATCAATGGAGCAATTGTTGCAGTATGCAAACTGCAGTGGGTGCAGTGAGGCAGGCAGCACAGAGCAGATGTGATCTCTGATTAGTCTCTCAAAGCATTTGCTGATGATGGGGGTCAGAGCAACAGGACGCCAGTCATTTAAGCAAGTGATTTTGGATTGCTTTGATACAGGCACAATGGTGGATGTTTTAAAGCAAGTCGGGACCACAGACAAGGAGAGGGAAAGGTTGAAAATGTCCGTAAAAACACCAGCCAGTTGGTTCACGCACGCTCTGATGACACAGCTCGGAATGCCATCTGGACCCGCTGCTTTACGGATATTCACCCATCGGAAGGATTGGGTTATGTCCGCTACAGAGACGGAGAGTGAATTAACCTCTGTAGCTTCGGCCGTGAGAGCTCTCTCCACGAGGGCAGTGTTATTTCCCTCGAAACGAGCATAAAAATATTAAGCTCATCTGGGAGAGAGGCAGCGGTGTTCATGGCAGAGTTTTTATTCCCTTTGAAGTCTGTGATAATATTAATTCCCTATCACATTCTTCTAGAGTCGGTGGTGTTGAACTGTCCTTCGATCTTGTCCCTGTACTGGCGTTTGGCTGCTCTGATAGTTTTGCGGAGAGCATAACTGGCTTGTTTATGCTCCTCCATGTTCCCGGAATTAAAAGCGAAGGTCCGTGCATTAAGTGCCGCACGAACATAGCTATTAATCCACAGTTTTTGGTTCGGGTAGATCTGTATAGTTTTGGTTGGTACTACGTCATCTACACACTTCCTGATGAAACATGTTACGCTATCAGCGTAGACCTCGATGTCGTCATCAGAGCTGGACCGGAACAACTCCCAGTCCATGTGATCAAAACAGCCTTGTAGCATAGAATCTGATTGGTCCGACCAGCACTGGATCATTTTGAGGGCAGGTGCTTCCTGTTTCAGTTTCTGCCTGTAAGCGGGCAGAAGCAGAATGGAAGAGTGGTCCGATTTAACAAATGGTGGGCGGGGGTGGGATTTGTAGCCATCCCGGAAGGGAGAGTAGCAATGATCCAAAACCCGGTCCCCTCGTGTGTTGAAGCTGATGTGTTGGTAGTATTTCGGTGCTATTGACTTGAGTTTGGCTTTGTTAAAGTCCCCGATCAAAATGAACGTGGCTTCAGGGTGCGTGGTTTCCTGCTCACTTATACTCCCATACAGTTCCTTGAGTGCCCGGTCTGTGTCGGCTTGTGGGAGGATGTACACAGCTGTAATAATGACCACTGTAAATTCCCTCGGTAGCCAGAATGGTTAACACAGAAGCATGAGAAATTCCAGATCAGGAGAGCAGAAAGACTTGATAGAATGTACATTCCTCTGATCACACCAGGATTTGTTGATCACAAAACATACACCACCACCTCTGCTTTTACCTGAGAGGTCTTTCGCTCTGTCCACTCGGTGCACAGAGAACCCCATGGGTTCAATGGCTGAGTCTGGAATCTCTGTAGACATCCAAGTTTCTGTAAGGCAGATAATGCAGCAGTCCCTCGTCTCTCATTGGAAAGAGATCCGCGCTCTCACCTTGCAGAGGTTATTGTCCAGAGACTGAACATTTGCCAGTAGAATACTGGGTAGCTGGGGTCGATTTGCGCGACGTCTTCGTCTGATGAGAACGCCGGCTCTCCTTCCCCTTTTCCAGCTGCTTTTCCGCAGCCGGGCTGCCCAGATAAAAGGCTCCGCTGTTGTGTTGGTAAACATTAAGGTATTTAAAGTCCGGTTTTCAGTGTGCTATTGCAGAACCAATGTCCAAAAGTGTTTGTCTATCATATACAATAAGGCAGAAAACATCCAAGACAAAAAACATAAGAACAAAACAAACAAAAAACTGCAATGTTGGGTCAGAGCTCGCAACGCAGCAGCCATACTCGGCGCCATCTTTAACATCTTAGTGTTCTAATTTGCTTGTCCTGATCCCGAGATAGTTGGGCATGCATTGTGATTGGCTATCCACTTTTTTCCTGAATGCAGAAGTGTTCCACGATTCAACTGTTTTCAATTTCCGGTCTCCAGTGTTTTCACTCGCATCGGCATATATTCTAAGCAGGTAATGCAATGTTTAATGTATTACATTTGTAAAATTGTCCAAAAAAAATGCAGATACTTCACAGAGTACAGATGACCGTTTTTTGTTTTTTTTATAGACAGCGCCTCACCTGAGTGTGTAGATGACATGAAGTGATGGTCCAAGGTTAGTTGCATTGATATAATTAATTATTCTAAGTTGTCATGACAGCCAACAACTGCACAAATTAAGACTTAAGAACTTAAATGGTTGTTGTTCTCCTCTGGATTGCTCGTTTTGGCAGTTTTTACTTGGCATCTTGAGACCAGAAATACAAAACAGGCAATCAGAATCGTCATGGCGTCGCCAAGTGGTTGGTCTGGAAAACTGGATAACTGTAATCTAAACACAATTCAGCCATCATATCTGCATTCGGAAGTCGATGTCACACATATTCCGCCCACATTATGCCCGCTCCTCTCTCCATGGGCTAATGGCACGCTAAAGTTTACCTGCCTGTTTCTTCCATTTGTAAGTGTTCATCTGTTGCCGTTTTGGCCCTTTAGTGAAATATTTTTTATCTCTTTGTAGCCGGTGGGTTGAAAATAATCACCACAGGATACAAAAATAACTTTTGGGGTTTTATTCTTATAGCTGTTTATAAAAAAGGAAAAAAACAGCAGTCGATGGGGCCGTATTATATAAAAAGAAAAGAAAAGGAAGAAAATACATAAAATGAAATACAAAAATGAAATACAAAAATGAAATACAAAAATGAAAAACGGCATAATGAAATACAGTAGATGCTAATGTCAAAAAAATTAATAAAATAAAAATAAAAAATACAACCAGGGCATTATCCTACCCATATGCTTCAGCATACATCACCTTAATACATGCTTATAACATTCACAGCATTTTATACATTTAAGTACTTGCTTTAAACACTCAAAGCATTTTATGCATTTAACACATGCTTAAATCATTCACAGTATTTTACTTATTTTTAACCAGGCTTTAAGGACATGTATAACAGTTTAAAACAATAGAATTCACATATTTTCACATATAACACGTTACACTTATTTGGAAAATGGTCTGGGCCATAAATCATTAAATAAGATATGATTAATACTAAATTTACATACCCAGTTCTTGCACGTGTGCACAAACATGTTCAAACTCCACACATGTAATCCATATGCATCCTTCAAAAATGATCCATAACAAACAGTTTTGACATACGACTCTTGTGAACACATATTTAATGCAACTTACAACATTTTGTGTAAAATTTCATATTTACCCAAAGAATTATCAACTCTCTTATCAACTCGAGCTCTCTTGCCCAACGTATGCTCTCACGTTCTAATCAGCACACATGTAACACAGCGGGTGTCGCAAAAACTCTTAAAGGGGCCACGTCCAATTTATGACCAGAGTTAAATTACATGAAATTTCTCCACTTGGCTACATTTTGCACACCTGTGTAAATGCTGACTGACAATAAATTGAATCTTGAACTTACAACACTAGCATTGTGTACTTTGTTTACATAAAGCAGTCAGGACTCATGAGCATCAGCATGTAAGCTTGCTTTTATATCTTGTGTGTAGTTTGATAGCATAGGCTCTTATTTAATGAATATTCCGAAATTATTAACTGTTTGACCGAAGACAAAATAATGACTTGATTTAAATATATTTAATTCTTGGCTTGTGTAAGCATTAAAAATGTGCATCAAATATTGATGATGATATCGCATTACGTGGGTAATGTCAGGTATAAAATAAGTTCCCTATCAATTCAGTTCACTCGACATTGCAGTGAAACGCTTTTGGGGAATTCCTTCTTCGACGACCTAGTTGAAGTCCTTGTATCATAACGGCAGTCTTATGATTTGCAATGGTGTTTGAGCCCCGCCCTTTTATGTGCGCATTTACCCTATATAAGCGGGTGCTCAATCACCATTTCTTCAGAATGTTCTTCCTTCAAAACCAACATCATCTTGTCTTGACTACGACAATCATCTGCCTCTCTTCGCTGTCAATGGACTCCTTCAAGCAGACGGGTTTTCCCTGCAGACGCATCAGGACATTCTTCGCTTGACTCTCAGTGCCTGCAGCGGAGGATTCACCCACCCCTCTTGTGTTCCGGTGAAGAGTTTCTCTGCCTCGCTGCCGGCACCAGGTTCTTCGCCTCAGCGAGAAATCTACCCGCTTGCCGCAGCATTCCAGCAGGAGCTGTATCCTTTGAAATGCAAATATATAATATTCTGTCCAAGTGACGTAAAACACTCATATAAAGAGCCGCTTGTGTGTACACATCTTTTTAAAGATGCCGTATCGCAAGTGTTCCTATAAGTGAAACATCGCTAGACCAACATGAGAGCTGCATTTGCTGTCTGGGCCACACCCAAGCCGAAGCAGCTCTCATGGGGACAGACTGCCCTCACTGTGAGGGCATAAGTCTCAAGACGCTCCACTCTAGGGTCGCCCTCGTTCTGAGGGACAATTCCGCCTCCCGCGCCCTCCCAACCACTTCCTCTGTGTTAAGCCTTGAGGAACCACATGAGGAAGCAAAGTGGGGGCGCGAGGTAGAGATGGAAGAACCCGAGGAGGATCTCGCACCAGCGCAAGCCCTTCAATCTTCCCTCGCAGCATCCTTGCTAGTGCAGTATGCACGTGATGACTTTCTGCCCTCTATGGATGAGCACGGTGTTGTCATATTTGGCAGGTCTGATGGTGATAATGATGCTGTGGCCCTTGCAGCTTCGGACATGGGAGAATGGTCCATGGAAGATGTTGCAGCCCTTCCCCCCAGCGAGGGTGAGGAGCATGCACAGGCCACTGACAGAGGCTGCGGCCCGGAAAACTGCATCGTTCTTCCTGGAAGTCCACGATGAGCTCACGAAGACCTGGCACATGCCCTATTCATCTCGTGTCCAGATCGGAGGAGCTGCACTCCATAGCATGGCAGAGCTTCAAGTCTTTCAGGCCAAGCTCCTCAAAGATTTAGAAGAGCTAGGCCCGAATCCTGATGTGTTCAAAGAGCTTTGCACCACCACAGATCTGGTGCTGCGAGCTACTAAGGTTACCGTGCAGGCCATCGGAAAAGCGATGGGTCATCTGGTGGTTTTGGACCGGCATGTCTGCTTAACGCTCACGGAGATGTGTGACGCTGAGAAAGCCGCCCTGCTCGATACCCCTTTCTCCCCTGAGGGCCTCTTCGGAAATGCCATGAAAGGTTTTTCTGAAATCGCCTCAGTGCAAACCCCATGCTGAAGGAACCCGCTGTCTCCCCATGCAGATGCGGGGAGAAGCAGAGTGTGTCAGACTGGGTGCAAAAAACGATCAAGCACAGTTATACGCTCAATTTGCACACTGACCGCCCTGATTCAACGAAATTATACTGTCCACGGTTCCGTCATGAAACGCGCCGCTGTTACGGGCAGAAATTCACAATCTTCTCACGAAAGTCACAATAGAGATTGTTCCAGACTGTCAAGCTCAAAAAGGGTTTTACAGCCGCTATTTTGCCATTCCAAAAAAAGACTGTGGGCTTCGGCAAATTTTAGATCTGAAACGCTTAAATCGCGTGCTTGCAAAATGCCCATTCAAAATGTTAACTCAGAAACATATATTATCGCATATCCACCCACAGGATTGGTTTCCGTCAATAGATCTAAAGGACACGTACTTTCATGTCCAAATTGTACCGCATCACAGGCTGTTCTTGAGATTCGCGTTCGAGGGAATGACATATCAATTCAAAGTCCTCCCCTTCGGATTGTCTCTGGCCCTGTGCACGTGTGTCGATGCGGTGCTCGCCCATTTGAAGATGAACGGCGTGCGCATTCTGAATTACCTCAACGATTGGCTATTACTGGCCCGATCAGAGGTCCTGCTATGTGAGCACAGGGACTTGATACTTCACCATTTGAATAGCCTAGGTCTCAATGCCAACTGGGCGAAAAGTACACTACCTCCCAGTCAACAAATCTCCTTTTTGGGGGTTCGACTCGACTGCGTGAGCATGCGTGCACACCTCACGAGTGAGCGCATTCAGACCATTTATCAGTGTGTCTCAGTTCAAACTGGGGAAAGCATTTCCACTGAAGTCATTTCAGAAAATTCTGGGTTTTATGGCGGCAGTGCCATCATATCATTTGGTCTTTTACACATGAGACCTCTCCAGTGCTGGCTTAAACTTCACGTGCAGCATCATGCCTAGTGCTGGGGGCGTGTGCACGTCACCGTGACTCGCTGCTGTCTGGCTGCTCTAGAACCATGGACAGGTCCAAACATTTATCAGCAGGGTGTTATGCTGGGTCAGGTTTTCAGACAGAAATTGGTGACCACAGATGCGTCCAGCAAGGGTTGGGGTGCGCTGTGCGATGGACGTCCAGCTTTCGGCACTTGGATGGGTGTGAATCGGCGTGGCACATCAACTGCTTGGAAATGCTAGCCATTTTCTTAGCTGTGAAGGCTTTCCATTCTGACATACTGAATCATCACTCTCTGATTCGGTCAGACAATATGTCATTGGTAGTGTACATAAATCGCCAGGGTGGCACTCGATCACTACCAATGATGAGCTTGGCACAATGCCTCCTCATGTGGAGCGTGCGCCGCCATCTCTCCCTGCGCATGACATATGTTTCGCACCGTCTGAACTGTGGAGCGGACATGCTGTCACGCCAGGGACCGATGACGGGAGAATGGAGATTTCATCCCCAGATGGTTCTGAGGATTTGGGAAATGTTCAGCAATGCGGAAGTCGACCTGTTCGCCTCCGCGGAGACAGCCCACTGTCCTCTTTGGTACTCCATGTCCCAAGCCCCACTGGGGGTTGATGCCTTGGCCCACAAGTGGCCGACGAAATGCAAATATGCCTTTCCCCAATACATCTCCTTCACTCTGTCATCAGTAAAGTCAGAGAGGACAAGGAAACGGTTCTGTTGGTTGTGCCAAAATGGCCCAACCAGCCACGGTTTCAGGAAATTATGGAGATATTAGATGGCCCTCCATTGGAAACACAGCTGAGGAGGGATCTCCTACAAGCTTTCTTTCCCCACCATCTAATTCAGATGAGGAGCAGTTAGCACATTTATTATGCCCCGTGTGGGCATTGCACACGTATGTGGAATGCACCCACCAATATAGACTGTCAGATCAGCTCTTCATTTGTTATGAAGGATGCACAAAAGGCATGTCCATTTCCAAGCAAAGGCTGTCTCACTGGACCACTGATACGATCGCCCTCGCTTATGAATCACAGGGCATGAGATACACTATTGGCATAAAAGCGCATTCAACTAGAGGCATGACCTTTTCAAACAGTGTATCCCTACAGGATATATGCTTTGCAGCAGGATCGTCTTTGCAGAACATGTTTGCGAGGTTTTATAACCTAGATGTGGCATCCATCGCTTTGCGAGTTCTCTCTGTCTAGAGAGCTTACTATTCCAAAACCCAACGGGTGAGCCCAAGCTACTCTGTTAAAATTTTATATGACCACCTGTGTAGGCTGCTATCCAATTTACTCCCACTAGAAGTCACAAGCACTTACAATAAGAATAAAACCTCCCTCCCTACCTCTGGTTATGAAGGGGTTAAATTATACTGTGTGTATTATATGACTCATATAGATCATCAGATTAAGATTAACTTCCCATCTGGATTTAACCATGTGGGATTATTCATTTTCATACACACATATTATAATAGATAAGACATATTATGATAAGTCACCACCCAACGGGGCCGTGACCTCATATACATATTCTTCTAAGTGTTTATACCCTGGTGCGTCTTAGGGTATTACGTTATGTAGTGCAGTGTGATTGGACTCCGTTCCCCAAAAGCGTTTACTTCAGAGTTTCGAGGTACGAGCGATGCGTTCTTGTCCTTCAGTCAGAAAATTCTGAAGAAATGGTGACTGAGCACCCGCTTACAGTTGAAGTCAGAAATTTACATACAGTACACTTAGGTTGAAGTCATTAAAACAAATTTTTTAACCACTCCACAGATATAATATTAGCAAACTATAGTTTTGGCAAGTCGTTCAGGAGATCTATTTTGTCCATGACACAAGTAATTTTTCCAACAATTGTTTACAGACAGATTGTTTCGCTTTTAATTGACTATATCACAATTCCAGTGGGTCAGAAGTTTACATACACTAAGCTGACTGTGCCTTTAAGCAGCTTGGAAAATTCCAGAAAATGTCAAGCCTTTGGACAATTAGACAATTAGCTTCTGATAGGAGGTGTACCTGTGGATGTATTTTAAGGCCTACATTCAAACTCAGTGCCTCTTTGCTTGACATCATGGGAAAATCAAAAGAAATCAGCCAAGACCTAAGAAAAATATGGTGGACCTCCACATGTCTGGTTCATCCTTGGTAGCAATTTCCAAATGCCTGAAGGTATCACGTTCATCTGTACAAACAATAGTATGCAAGTATAAACACCATGGGACCACGCAGCCATCATACCGCTCAGGAAGGAGAGGCATTCTGTCTCCTAGAGATGAACGTAGTTTGGTGCGAAAAGTGCAAATCAATCCCAGAACAACAGCAAAGGACCTTGTGAAGATTCTGGAGGAAACAGGTAGACAAGTATCTATATCCACAGTAAAACGAGTCCTATATCAACATAACCTGAAAGGCTGCTCAGCAAGGAAGAAGCCACTGCTCCAAAACCACCATAAAAAAGCCAGACAACAGTTTGCAAGTGGCCCAGTGACGAATAAGGTTTTCAATTGACCAAAAATTAAAATAGGTTAAAACTGCATATCAAAGTAGTTTTTGCTTTTATGAGGATGTTATTGCCTTATTACTAAAATCTTATTTTCAAACAATGTATTTTAAGTGTTTTAATTGAGAATCATGTGACAACACCAGTCAAAATGTCATACGGAATAACGTTAATGAATTTTCAAAATATTATCATATTAAAAACATTTTAATCAATAATACTTAATGAATATATAAAGTGAGGCAGTAACCAATATTTAGAGCTCGGAAAATAAAACTTGCACAATAATTTTTTCTCATTATAATGTGTTTGCTTTAAACGTGACCCTACTTGTTAAAGTTCTTTTCCCACATTTTAAAGCTGCAATGTGATTTAAGCTGCAAAATGTCTGAACATGTTTTACAATACTTGGCATCATACTATTATTGTTTTCTCAACTCCATAAAATGAAATTATGCATTTTAAGGGAAATAATCAGCATTATCCCGACTGACTGAAATTATTACTCCATATGACACCTTATGAGTTTACAACATTTTGAGCTTCAGTTAGCATATTAGCTTACAACAAAATGGGACTAGCTAACTAGCTAGTCTGGTTGTTGAAGAAAATTTGGTATAGTTAAACTTACATATTTTGCAAAAATTTTATTCTAATCACTTCTGGCATACTTTATGCCAACAGGTTTAACATGTTAAGCTTGGGCAGAGCAAGCAAATAAGCAAACCTATGGAAAATTTGTCAGTAGGAAAGTAAGCTACTCACTCACCTCAGGGGCCGGTTGCACCAGCTATACATCATGGTTACTGGTGTAACCTCCGTTCCCTGATGGAGGGAACGAGACGTTAGTGTCGATGTAGTGACACTAGGGGTCACTCTTGGGAGCCCGAGACACCTCTGGTCTTTGATAAAAGGCCAATGAAAATTGGCGAGTGGTATTTGCATGCCACTCCCCCGAACATACGGGTATAAAAGGAGCTGGTATGCAACCACTCATTCAGGTTTTACGCTGAGGAGCCGATATAAGGTCCGGCCATTTCAGCGGATAGTTCAGCGTTGTGGCAGGAGGGACCAACGTCTCGTTCCCTCCATCAGGGAACGGAGGTTACACCAGTAACCATGACGTTCCCTATCTGTCACTCACTCGACGTTAGTGTCGATGTAGTGACACTAGGGGTCCCTATACAAAACGCCACAAGGCTGAACTGTGTTACGTGAACTGGCGGTGTGTGGTGGGCAGACTTGCTGTGTGCCTCATAGCCAGCGCACCAGGTCGACACGTAACCTCCCCCAACATAGTTATGAGTGTCGAACGGCCCTTTTTGGGGACAAGTCGACTACCCAAACTGATAGAGACGGGCTTAACCCAGTCGTGGCCTCTTTTCCCCTTCTCTTTTTCCACTCCCTAAAAAAAGAAGGGGGATTATCTGACTGGGCCGCCAGGTCTAGTTGGGGGGTGTCCCTCCCAAGGGGAGGGCACTACGGAGACCACACCTTCGTCAGCTCCTCATGCACCTCCGGGAAGAATGGCACTGGAGCGGGGTGCGGCCGGTCTGAGCGGCGCCGCGAGCCCAGAAACCAATCATCAAGCCGCGAGGGTTCAGGGGAGAGTGGAGGGTTCCACTCTAGCCCGACGCTCGCGGCCGCCCGGGAAAGCATGTCCGTCATTTCGGCGTCGGCCTGTAACTGGGCGACCATCCCTGAAGGGGGAAGCCCAGCTGAGGCTTCTGCGTCCGACTGGACAAGCCCGCTCTCCGATGCTGCGCTCGAAAGCTCATCATCTTCGTGGGCCTCGAACGAGAAGCCAGACTCGCTGTGCGACGAGCCGGCGAACTCATCCGGAAGCCCGATTGGGGCAGACGAGCGTGCTGAGGAATGGGAGGTCCGCGGGGGGATACCCGGCGGAGGCGATCCCATTGAGGTCCCCAAATCGCCCCCAGCGCCAGCCGCGCTGACCTCAAACCCGTAGGTAGGAGGACCAAGGCGGGGAGCCGCTGGGGTGGCTTGCTTTCTTACGAAAGCAAGCCGCGACCGCAACATTGCCATGGTCATGTTCTCGCAGTGAGAACATGAGCAATTCATAAACGCTGCCTCCGTGTGGGTCGCGCTCAGACACGAGAGACAGCGATCATGACCATCCGAAGTTGAGAGAAAACGACCGCAACCAGGAATAACACACGAACGGAAAGGCATCTTTAAAAAGACGCGTCTTTAAAAAGACGTTCCGTGTGTGCGCTCTTTTAGAGAAATATACTCTTTTAGAGGGGAAAAATGCTCTTTCAGAAAATATACTCTCTAGTTTTTCTGCCGAAGCGCCCAGGGGCGTTCTCTGCAGTGCACCAGTGCAGAGGAGGGAGAAGCCGCTGAAATGCGCCGTCAGATCCAGCAGAGGTGAATGAACAGTGTTATTCAGCTCAATGAGCATGACCGTTCGGCTCCGAAGAGAAAATCTGAATGAGTGGTTGCATACCAGCTCCTTTTATACCCGTATGTTCGGGGGAGTGGCATGCAAATACCACTTGCCGATTTTCATTGGCCTTTTATCAAAGACCAGAGGTGTCTCGGGCTCCCAAGAGTGACCCCTAGTGTCACTACATCGACACCAACGTCGAGTGAGTGACAGATAGGGAACGTAAGTTTCAACTTAGCCTAGTTGTGGTGTAAATGGGCACTAAGTCACAATTTACGCACTACTAAATATTTGAGTGTTGCACCATTAAATTTAGGTAGGACGTAACCTTACGTATAAACTAAATATTTACGGAAGCCATGATGATCAAACTGCATCATGATGTCACTAGAGTGGATAGCCTTTTCTTAAAGGGGCAGATTTCCCAATATGACAGGTTGGACAATCATTTAATTTAATTATAATTTAATAATTTAATATTATTATTAATATATAATTTGTTAGTATTTAACTAAACAATGTTCTTTAATGTGTTAATATCACAATAAGAATGGAAATTATACAAATAAAAGCTGAAAACTGTATAAAAAGAATATAATGTCAAACATGTGTCATCTGTTATGGGCTAACAGAAAAAAACTGTTATCCTATATGACAAAATTGTTATCCGGTATGACAAAACTCAGTTTGAACCTTAATCAGGCAGTTGTTTTGGCTACCTATAGAAATCTGCAACCTTGACCTTCAACTTCCAAGTATGTAAATTCATATTAAATAAACACATTTGCATAGAATTAACATTATATATGTTTTTTTAGCGTTATCCCAAATGACACGGGATATTATTACATAGTGTACCAGTGGGCAAAAAGGGTAAATTAAACACATTTTAAGAGAGACTTACTAACCTTTCACCATTGTTTGGGGGTCATTCAGGGTCTTCCTGATTGTGTAACATCCTGTCTAATAACGTGTCAAAATAAAATGCCCCATAAAATTGCTCCAGATTGCTTGTTATCCCGGATGACATTGGCTGACTGCTAGTTTTAGGACAGAATGCTCCAAAGCATAACAATCAGATGGATGTCATATTTTTTTAAATATTTAAATATATTGTTGGCAACACTCATACAGTAATGCCTGTGGCAGAGATTTTAGGTTTTATTTGATTTTTAACACTTTTTGTAGCTTTTTTGCATTTCACCATGAGGTCCGGACAGTTATCCAGTATAACATTGTGTGACTATAATGTCTAATAATTCTTAAACTTTGTAAAACCCTCATTACATGTTCATATAATTTGTTAAACAGAGATTAATAGATTCAATAAATGTGTTTTTTTATAAATTTAAAATTTTTACTCCATAAAGAGGTTTGGACATCAAAATTGCACGTCACGTCATTGGTCCAAGTGCACATGGAGATAAAATCTTACTTTTTGGAGAAATGTCCTCTGGTCTGATGAAACAAAAATTAACTGTTTTGGCCATAATGACCATCGTTATGTTTGGAGAACACCATCCCAACCGTGAAGCATGGGGGTGGCAGCATCATGTTGTAGGGTGCTTTGCTGCAGGAGGGACTGGTGCAATTCACAAAATAGATGGCATCATGAGGAAGGAAAATTATGTGGATATAGTGAAGCAACATCTCAAGACTTCAGCCAGGAAGTTAAAGCTCAGTTGCAAATGGGTCTTCCAAATGGACAATAACCCCAAGCATACCTCCAAAGTTGTGGCAAAATGGCTTGAGGACAACAAAGTCAAGGTACTGGAGTGGCCATCAAAAAGCACTGACCTCAATCCGATAGAAAATTTGTGGGCAGAATCTGAAAAGGCATTCGCGAACAAAGAGGCCTGCAAACCTGACTCAACTACACCAGTTCTGTCTGGAGGAATCTGCCAAAATTCCTGCAACTTATTGTGAGAAGTTTGTGGAAGACTACCCAAAAATCTTGACCCAAGTTAAACAATTTAAAGGCAATTCTACCAAATACTTAAAAAGTGTATGTAAACTGACCCACTGGGAATGTGATGAAAGAAATAAAAGCTGAAATAAATCATTCTTTCTACTATTATTCTGACATTTCACATTCTTAAAATAAAGTAGTGATCCTAACTGACCTAAGACAGGGAATGTTTTATACGATTAAATGTCAGGAATTGTGAAAAACTGAGTTTAAATGTATTTGGCTAAGGTGTATGTAAACTTCTGACTTCAACTATAGGGTAAATGCGCACCTAAAAGGGCGGGGCTCAAACCTCATTGCCAATCATAAGATTGACGTTATGATACAAGGGATTCAACTAGGTCGTCGTTCCCTTCATCTCGGGGATCCGAGGTTACATGTGTAACCGGAGACGTTTATCTTTATACTTATCTTCTCATAACACTTAGTGAAATATTATCCAACTTTTATATTTATACTTAAATGTTGTTGCAGTCACTATGTTTCGAATTTCTTTTGTTTTTTTCTCGTTGGTACCGGACTACCGGAGAAACAAGTAATTATTTGTTTACATCTTTCCAGTCATAATAGTGGTGGGGGCGTATTTGATGACGTTATTGAATACTATTGTGCGGGGGGGAAAGGAATCCGATAAGTTATCTGTACACCAGAGCTACTTGATGTGGGGAGAATGTAAATGCGCTGTGTTCTGATTAGGTGATGATCTGATCTGCTTGATCGGATCGTGGTGATTGCATGTTAATGTCAAGTGTAAACGGGGCCAATATATTATATAAGCAGCGACTGCTGAGCGAGATTAGGTAGGGTGACCATACGTCCTCTTTTTCCCGGACATGTCCTCTTTTTCGGATCTTAAAAAAAGCGTCCGTACGGGATTTCTACATTTGCGAAAATGTCCAGGATTCGGATTTAGTTGCATTATGATGTGCATCTGGTCTAATACTTCATCGTGTGTGCAGCATATTTGCTTTAACCCCTCTTTGTAAGTCCCGCCTTCTCGCACACCAATTGGTCGATTATAAGAGGCTTGCAGCAACTATTGGCCAAATTCCTGCCTGTCAATCTCTCTGCGAACGCACGAAGCGCCGTTGTGTTCAGAATCAAACAGTTGCTTGACAGTAGCAGCAAATGACAGTTGAGTGGAAACAATGCCCAAACGAAAGTGCAAATTTACAGAAGATTTGCACTAAAAATTCCCATGCTTTCATCCAGGTCGAGATCCGTGGGAAGCAGAATGTATGACATGTAAAGCTGGCACTTATGTGTCATTTGCTAATAAAGGTGCAAGTGATTTAGAAGCACACTTTAGCTCTGCGAAGCATAAAGGGTCAGCAAAAGGTGAAAGTTCATCAGGTAATTTAACAGACTACTTTTTGCAACCAGGTAAAATTGTTATCACATTGCTTCATTTTCCATGGCCATTCAAAATAATAGTAATAGTAAATGAAGGTACACTCATGGCATCAAATATTTTAGTACATGGACATTCAAAAGAATGTTGGAAATTTGTATTTATTTATATATATATTTATGTTATGCTAATAGAGTGTCTTTTTCACTGTATTAAATTTGCATTCATAGTAACACTGTTTTGAACCATATTATTCCACCCCACCCCAGCAATGTCTTTGCTTTTGGAAATAAATATAAATAAAACTTAATAAATGTTTGTTTTGGTTTCTCAATCACATTGACTGAATCGTTGCCTCCAGAATACAATGTACTGTGATTGCATCATGACTGCATTTGACAAAAGCAAGAAATCCAAGGTGTCAAACAGGATTCTGTAAAAGACCAACTGTTGTGATGGCAGGCTTCCTCCACAAGGGGTCTCCTGAGCTGTTTTGTAGTGTTGTGGCACAGGACAGGTCTAATATATGAAAAGATGTTCAATCTTTCTAGGATTTCCATTACCAGCAACTGCAATGAAGATTCAATAGGAAAAAAATTCAACTGTATTTCCTGCTAATTTGCAATTAATAGCAGAAATATTTTACAGCTTTGTGCACATAACCTACATATATAAAATAGAAAGGAATAGGTTTAATTCCCCTCCTTTTATTCAACCCTATAGTGTCTACCTCAATTTACACCCCTCCATAATCTAATCATGGTATGGTACCTTCACCTCTATGATGTCATACAGCCTTCAAAACAGGACACATATCCAGGGAGCTATACTCTTATAGAAGAAAATGGGAATGCCAGTGGATATGTACCCTGATTTATGAGCTGGTCCCTCACAGCACACCACACATTTATACAACTCTTCTTATTTCTTTGAAGTACATGTCTTTATGAGATATGTTTTGATGTGATAGCTTGGAAAAATCAATCCTGATACAATCATTCACTGCTAGCCCATAAAAACAGACCTGGGAAAACCAGAGCAGCATATCTGGACACAATAATTAGGTCAGCTGTCAGAAAACAAACTGATCCCCAAAGCATTACATAAAGACTGATCTGTGGAAGATCTTTTCAAGCGAGAAGCTCTTGAATATTGCTACAATGATACGGTGGAAGAAGCTGCAAGGTCTAGCAGCACCTCTTCCTCCATTTTGAGTCTGTAATGAGTGTGTATGAAATTGATGAGAGCGTGAAACGTGTTGAGAAGGCGGTCAAGCCACATAGGGTGTGCGACTAATTGGTTAGAGAGGATATGAGGAGTGAGACTGAATGGCTGAGTGATGATTTTATTAACTCCATGCAGCTGGGCCCAATCCTGAGGTATAGGAGAACTGCCCAAGAGGCCTAATACAGTCTCCTGGGAAACCAATGGTGAGCCTATTGCTGAAAGGAGACCCCCCTATTTTTCTTGTGTGAGAGAGGGGGGAAACAGGGGGGGAGGAGCTGTTTTTATTTTTTGCCCCTTGATGCAGTGCTCTGTAGCGCATCAGCTGCAATGTGTGCTGTATGAAATAATGCTGAAATTTTACATGAGAGATTTAATCTGTTATTTCGTTTTTTTTATTTTTTTTATTTTATTTTGCACCTTACCAGAGGTGAAGGAAATCAATATATTTTGTTGAATTTACCTAGTGGGTCACTTATGGGCTACTTTTTTTCTCTCTATTTCTCTATTATTACGTTTTCCTTTTTTTTTTTTTTTTTTTTTTTGTAAAGCTGCTTTGGAACAATATGTAAAAAGTGCTATACAAATTAACTTAATTTAAATGAAACCGAGGGCTATTCATCTTATATTTAGATTTCAGTATACATAAATGTAGCCATTTATAAATTTCAACATAAATAAATGTAAATTTGCTAATCACAAACCACATTTCCTGGTATTTGTTTATGAAACCAAGCATTAGCCTACCTAAAAACATTATTTGCATCTTAAAACAAAAACAGCTGTTTTTTTTTTTGTTTTGTTTTGTTTTTTTAAATAAACCCTCTGACTTTTTGCTATTTTTATAACTGGATATAGTGTGTTTTAGCATATTGCAATATTATCTATTCAATACACCTAATATAGATATTCATAAGAAAGAAACTGGGTTTGCAACCGTGAAATGTAAAAAAAATAAATAAACAAAAATAAACAAAAAATACAATGCTACTGAAAATATAAGATAATCTTGGAACAGAAAGGCGCATATGCTTGCCCTCTGTCTCCAGCAAGGAAGATGCCATTCACTCATCGAAAAACAGCGAGGAGCGAGCGTGCGTCTGTGACGTGGTGACATTTGCTCACTGGAGGCGTGCGTCGCCATGTGCTGCTGTCCGCTTTTCACTTAAAACATGCCTTGACACAAAGGGGCGCGTCGCATGGTCAAAACGAGGCCCCATCCCAAACAAATAAACAAAGACCATGAGCTTCATAACTGAAACCACATATGATATTTGCTCCGATAAGGATCCTACCACCTAAATGTAATAACCAACGTCCAGTGATGGAGCAGACGATTGCACATGCACAAAGAGAGGAGCGCTTTAAGGGGCCGTTCTCAACGAACGCGTCAAATCCTCGATGTTTTTCAATTGTTATTCTATGTAAACATGCGCCAGACGGACGTCTTGCGTTTTTTAGACGCCGTGTCAGGTAGGGAAAGAACGTCAACGTGAGACTCCTACAGTACGTTTACCCTATATGCGTTGCGTCTAGCTTTTTTTAAACGTAAGAACACGTTCGGTCTGAACGGCCCCTAACCCTTTCGGTCACATCCGACCATGTGTAGAATCTCTCGCGTCTTTGCATCTCTTTAGTAAAACATTATTAAAAAGTGAATGGAAATAAAAGAGAGAAAGACGAAGCTCCTTGTGTGTGTATGCATGCGTGAGTGTGTTTGTGTGTTAAAAAGTGTTCTGCCTCCTCCCTCTTTTCCACTTTCCCCTCTCTCAAGAAACCCCCCTTCCCAGTAGCCTTTTGTGTTCACGGTGCCCTATACAGCTACTGCATTCCTTTTCCGTTTACTATCCGCCTCATCCGAAAGCACTGTGTTGGAGATTTCCACGAGAGAGTGGCTCCAGAATCCCATCACAATTGCGAGGAAATTGCCAACATCCACTTCTGAGACTTTGCTACGTTGAGGAAATATACCGGCTCCATTCATACTTTTATCTGTTCACTTACCTTCACGAACAAGGTGAAGTGAACACAAATATATTTTGTAAAAGCGTGAAATGGATTAAGTGCCACTGAGGAAAGCTGGAGCACCAAAGACGAACGAAGCGAAGGAGACGGGGTCGGAGGGAGTCGATGAATTTTCAACACCAAAGAGGTGAGATCAGTCTTGTCTGTCTGATGATGACAGAGCCTGTTACTGGGGGCCGTTACAAAGCAGGCAACCTGAGAATCAAGATTTCGGGGCAGTTTAGTATTTATTATATATATATATATATATATATATATATATATATATATATATATATATATATATATATATATATATATATATATAAATTAGTATTCTGGAATGCATATAAAATTAAAAAGTAGGCTACCCTTTGAGCTGGGTGTTCTGTACGAAATACCAAATAATTAATGTCACCATTTCAGGAGAGGAGGAGAGGTGTGTAGTGTGTTGCTAACTGACCACGAGGACATCTTGCAGTGCCAAAATTTTCGCGACAATTTAATATGTAATACTGTATTTGCAGACGTTGCATCATGTGAGATATGTTAAAATATGTACTAAAAGACAAAGAATCAAACTGTCCCGTGGTGTCTCTTGTGTTCAGAACGACATCGATTAGCCTCTTTTATCTTCCTCGTGAACAGCTGTCTCTTAATAGTATTACATCTCCGTTATAGCAATGTGTCAAAGCTTTGCTCATATGCGCTGTCAGAGTAGTTTCAGTACCATGTAGTGGACAGCGCAGCTGGTACAGTAGATCACGAGTCTGACCCCATATCTCTGGTTCAGCTGGTGATTCCCAGGATGAAAATCACAGCTCATATTTTTAAAGCGAAAATTTGTGTTGAAATTGGATGCTCAAATCAGGATTATGATTACATTACATTATTTTAAAGGGTTAGTTTACTTATAATTTTAAAAGTACTGTATAGCCACAAAGAGTAAACATTATACGTGATTTTAGTGTGACAAAATATCTTACTAACCTTATCTGTGTAAAGTTATATCCAATATTGGGTTAACAAGTTGTAATACTGGATATGTGACATAATTTAACACAGATAAGGTTAGTATGTGATTTGTTCACATTAAAATCATAAATAATTTTGAAATGATGTGTATTTCTGCGTTTATAGACTGGCCTCATTCAATTCCATTGTAAGTGCCTTAAAATAACCACTTTATATATATATATATATATATATATATATATATATATATATATAAATCTTCAGAGGAGGCACAAGTCTAAATAATTTTTTGTTGAAATCAACACTATGCCACACATATTTTCGATTGAGCTCAATTTGTATTGAACCCGGAACATTCCTTTAAGTCTTTTCCTCCACTTCAGTGTGGACTCAAGCATTTTAGGTTGTCTTAGATACCGGGCACAAGGGCCTTAGAATTGCAGAAACTCTTTCAAGTTCTTTAAAAAAAAAAAAAAAAAAAAAATTAACTGTCGGGCCAGGGACACTGAAATGGTTTGATATAGATCCCTTCAATGGGTTGAGAGATCTGTCTCACTTTCTCTACACGTAGTACATATTTATTTAGTACCAACTTCCCACTGGCTCTAACATATTGCTGAAGAGGTTCACAGGCAGACTTGATTGCTGCTTTACTTTTTATTTGCCAGCCAATAGACTCCTTGACAGCACTGACTTGAGTCTGTTCATTCCCAACCCTCTCCATATCCCCCTCACTCTCCAGAGACAAACAAAGTTGTGCAGGATAAATAGTCCCCCTCTCCCCTGAAAGGAGCCTTCTTTGTTTGTGCAGTGTGAGGCGTGAAAGCTGATATGGCCACCATGTGTCACCCAACTTTCATTAGCTGTCTGCTGCTAGAGCGACGAGGCTATTCTGGCCATTGCATGCTATGTCAATACAGAATTGCGAAGTGTAAATCTGTACTCAGTTGTGTGGTCGTATGCAAAAATTAACATCTACATTGCTAATAGTCACTACCTTCTTTTTAATCTGATACCTAAGCAGTGGAATCGAATCCTGATATTGACTGGCTCTGTACTCTGTCTCATTAATTGCTGCCGGCATGCTGTAATAACATCCAAAACCACTAATCTGAACATTTTGGTTGGATTGCATTAGCGTGTCATTGAAGAGCCGTCTTTGAAGCCCTTGTAAACTGTGCTTTTAAACATCACAAGATCTTGAACAGTTTAAGGACATTTTGCTGTGTCATGTAATTTAAAGCACTCTCATTGCCAAATAAAAAGTTCGCTTTATATCCTTAAACCCCCAAACCAGTGGCTCTTTCATTGCATGCATGGGGATTTTTTTAAAAGCCTGATCCTGCCTTGCTTCCTAATTGATTTTTATCGCCTCTGTATAATACCACATACTGTGACTTTAAGTGTCACTTATAATTTATTTTTGATCGACCTCAAGAGAAAAAATGCAGTTTACATATGGAAGAAATACAGATTTTTATATTATTTTATTTTTTATGTAAAGCCACGTGTTTTTTGTAGTTACATTGGTATATATACATTTTTAAATACTGTAGATTGACATGACAGATATAACCTTAAAAGGATAGTTCACCCAAAAATAAAAATTCTCTCATCATTTACTCACCCTCATGCCATCCCAGATGTGTATGACTTTCTTCTGCAGAACACAAATGAAGATTTTTAGAAGAATATCTCAGCTCTGTAGGTCCATACAATGCAAGTGAATGGGTGCCAACATTTTGACACTCCAAAAAGCACATAAAAGCATCATAAAAGTAATCCGTATGACTCCATTGTTTTAATCCATATCTTCAGAAGTAATATGATAGGTGTGGGTGAGAAAGATCAATATATATGTACTTTCTTTTTGCTTGAAATTCTTCTCCCTGCTCAGTAGGTGGCGATATGCATGAATAATGCGAATCACCAAAAACTAGAAGAAGAATGTGTAAGTGATCTGTTTCTCACCCACACCTGTCATATCACTTCTGAAGATATTTATTTAACCAGTCTTATGGATTTCTTTTATGCTGACTTATGTGATTTTTGGAGCTTCCCAATTTTGGCACCCATTCACTTGCATTGTATGGACCAAAAGAGCTGAGAAATTCTTCTAAAAATCTTCATTTGAGTTCAGCATATGAAAGAAAGTCATACACATCTGGGATGGCATAAGGGTGAGTAAATGATGAGAGAATGTTCTTTTTTGGGTGACCTATTCCTTTAACTGTAATGCCACACTAATGAGTGTAATAATTTTACACTCCCTGAATGTAGTGTGCCTTTGTGTCTACCCATCTGCATCAATTGCACTGAATATTTGCATGCTTAGATAGATGATTTACAAGCATGTCCAGTGAGCCATTTACCATATTGTTTTGAATGCTTAGATTTTATAATAACATTTAAGGTTGGGACAAATAGTTACTTAAGGTTGTAGGATACACCTTAAGTTGTAAAATATGTTAACCTGCAATTTATACCTTAAGGAGCTATTTCTACATGATCTAACCCTTAAAATTTAGTTTTGTTGGGGTAACCTAATGCATTCAGGTTGATTCAGACATGTTAAATATTATATTTGACTTGAATCAAACCAGTTAATGTAGATGTTACCACATGAAGAAAATGTTTGAGGTTAAAAAATTTTTGTGTATTCAATATCACAAATATTAGACAGTTTCTTATATATTTAAGCAACAAAACACTATATTGTGAATGTAGTCACAGCTAATGGTCAATTTACAACATAGCACTTCCTAGAGTGCTGAATTGCTTTCATAAACAGTTATAATAAGAACATCAAGGACACTTTTTTAATAAAGCAAATTCATTATAAAGCAAGTGTCATCCTTTCACTAGAAGATAGCTGTGAGATAACAGACCGTAGCTATGCAACAAAACAATCACTGCAATAAGTGCTACTGACTAATAACCATCCAGGACTGGAACTATCCATTTAATAACTGAATTAATTCTCTGTGTATCTTATTTATCAGCAGGTATCTAATGAATAATCTTGTGTTTGCTCTTCCTATTTTTTCCTGACTATCATCACGTTCAGATTTTACTCGACCAAACCCCAAAATGATGTCTCCTAAAGACAAGCCCAAGAAGAAGCCACCCAAAGACAGCATGACGTTGCTGCCTTGTTTCTATTTTGTGGAGGTATGCTCTCATATGTCACTGTATTCAAACTGTTGTGGTGAAGCTTTGACAGTCTCTATTAAGCACTTTTAATTGCCTTAAGTTTCCCCTTTAAACTGCCTAAAGAAAAGCACGATCATTGTAGTGACATAGTTACGCACCACTGACTTCTTGTACAAGAGTAGAATGCCGTTTACATGTCTCTTCAAGTTACAATTTTACGATGTGATGATGTGTAAATTCTGAGCCTGTAAAATGAAATTTGCATCTTAACTGTAATAAATCACATGCTATGACTTACAAGTGTGAAGTTGTCATAGAAGTGATATTTAGCGCCATAGATGCTGTTTGTTTTGACACACAGTGAATAATGAGCTGGAAACAGGAATGATGTGCTTCTTAGCCTGTTTAAGGTGATGTCAACTGCATGTTTTTAGAGAGGGTTAAGAGCTTTAAACAGGATTCCAGCAAAGATTATTTGGGCTTAAATAGTTTCTTATTCTCAATGCGATAATATTGATTTAAAAATATCATTCTAAAATGTTTTTTTTTTTTTTGTTTTTTTTTGTCTGAATGGAAAATGGTAATTAGTGACTGCTAGACTTTTTTGGATGCTCAAACTGTTTAAAAATGTGTACATATGTCTAATGCTGTGATTGTGTTTAAAGGGTCAATCCCCAAAGAATGAAAATTCTGTCATAATTTACTCACGCTATATGTCGTTCCAAACCACTTATTCTTCCGTGGAACACAAAAGGAGATGTTAAGCAGAAAATTAGCTATATAAAGCCTTAGTCACCATTCACTTTTATTGTATGCGATACCATGAAAGTAAATTTTGACTGACTAACATTCTCCTTAACATCTCCTTT
The DNA here is from genome assembly GCF_019703515.2 of Myxocyprinus asiaticus. Lineage (NCBI taxonomy): Eukaryota > Metazoa > Chordata > Actinopteri > Cypriniformes > Catostomidae > Myxocyprinus > Myxocyprinus asiaticus. The sequence goes on from NC_059348.1 coordinate 29,334,354, forward strand.
TGTGTTCCACATATGAAATAAACTAATATGGGTTTGGAACAACTCTGAAGGCAAGTAAACAATGATCGAATTTTCATTTTTAGGTGAATGATCCCTTTAAGCAGGAAGTGTTGACTGATTCCACTTGCCATAATCCTCCCATGCCACCTTTTCCATAAACCAATCATTCTGTCTGTGTCTCTCAGCTGCCAATAGTGGCTTCCTCCATGATCTCTCTTTACTTCTTGGAGCTGACAGACGTTTTTCAACCGGCCAAAGTAGGGTTCCGTTGCCATGACCACACACTGAGTATGCCCTATGTGGAAACGGGAGACGAGCTCATCCCTCTGCTCATGCTGCTCAGCCTGGCCTTCGCTGGGCCTGCAGCGTCTGTGAGTTTTCATCCTCTATTCATAAACGGCCTAACCTATTTATCTCAGTGTAGCTACTGTGAGTATTACACAGTATCCTGTTTCTGTATTTAACCAAATGATGCAGTGCATTGCACGATCAAGGATTGAGTTTTGTATAAAGCTTACATATACACTTGACAGATTGGATTTCTGAAATTTTGCTTCAGGCAGGTCTTATTTCTATGTGTGTGTTTTTTGGCTTAGATCATGCTGGGAGAGGCCTTGATGTACTGCATACAGTCCAAGCTGAAGATTCGCTCTGGTTCAGAAAGCAGTATAAATGCAGGAGGTTGCAACTTCAACTCCTTCTTACGCAGGACAGTGCGCTTTGTGGGTATGTTCGTGGGTAATTCCATAAAGATACACTACATGGCCAAAAGTATGCAGTCACCGACTTCTAATTAATGGGTTTAGCTATTTCAGCTACACACATTACTAACAGCTGCATAAAATCAAGCATACAGCCATGCAATCTCCTTAGACAAACATTTACAGAAGAATGAGTCATACCAAAACACCTTTGTGCACAAGTGAGGTCCGTAAAGAAATGGTTTACTGAGTCTGGTGGGGAAGAACTGATTGGCCTCCACAAAGCCCAGGGGCCGGATTCACGAAAACGTTCTTAAGAAGAAATTTCTTCTTAACTACCATTTTCTTCTTCATTTCTAACATAAGAAACAAGTTAAAAATATTTTGTATTCCCGAAAAAACGTATTAAGAAAGTCCTTATCTTTTTTCTTGAGACTGTTCTCAAGAAAAAATTAAGACGCATTCAAATTCTCGAAAAAAAAATTCTCTTAAAAAAAATGCTCTTAAAAATAGCATCTTATCAGTAAATAACATCTTAAAGTTAGGATAACCTAACAGTTGTCTTAAATCCTAAAAGGTAAGATGTTTGATTAATTTACTGGGTTTTTCATGTTGAGTCTGAAGTCACAATGGGCTGTTTACGCAGAAATGTGATTTTAGACCAAAAAAAAAACCTTTTTGACTGTTTTGTGTTTAATGATATTTTTATTTTCAGCTTGTAAACCATGTAAATGTCATCACCAAATTCAAACAATAAATGTTGTTTTGAAGCTTCTTAATGTGGTGACCATTCATGCTTATTCAAAGGATGCGCTGCATATAGCACTCTCTCTCCATGATCTTTAGAGTTCATAGAAACATAATAATTATAACTTTAGAATGCTGAGACTTTCTTTTTCACCCCCCATCCACATCCCTATCGGAGTCGGGCACAGCGAAGACAGCCTCCGCCACCTTTTCCCATTTACCCGCCTTTTAATTTCTGACGTGATACTATTATCAGGCTTCCCAAGGAGAACTTTTTCCTTGCAGTAATTTCCTCAACAAGAAATTCCAGCTCTTGTCTGCTGAAGTTTTTGTTTCTTTCCTTTTCCTCCATGTCAAATTAAAAGTGATCAAATGTTTAGCAGCAAGTAAATTCTCCTATGACGGTTAATGTCATTAAACTAACACATCTCACACTTTTTAAATAAATAATAAAATGATTGCGAGGTGCTTGCTATTTTAAAAAAACGAATAGATAAATGTATCTGTGGCAGCGGGGGGCGTGGTCAAGCATCCGTCCGGAGAGAGAGAAAGCGGTAAGGGCGCTTAGACCTGAGCTAGATTATGTCTAACACATGTCTCTAATTCCAGTGAGCATGGGGAGAGTGGCATATAAATGGCCATGCCACCAGCAGAGAGAGATTGGCACAAGGGAGCCTACAGTGCTCGTGAAAGCTGATTAATATTTGTGAAGCTAATGTGTTTTATGTTCGTGAAGCTAATGAGTTTGAGTGCCAACGTGCCTCTGAGACTGTTGAGTTTGTGAAGCTGTAAAGCAGGGGTATCAAACTCAGTTCCTGGAGGGCCGCAGCCCTGCAGAGTTTAGTTCCAGCCCTGCTCCAAAATGCCTCCTTGTAATCTTCAAGCACTCCTGAAGACCTTGATTAGCTGCTTCAGGTGTGTTTAATTAGGGTTGGAGCTAAACTCTGCTGGAATGTGGCCCTCCAGGAACCAAGTTTGACACCCCTGCAAAGCATTGAAGTGGCCGATTAAAAGCCTTACCTGAGTCTGGAAAACCCACTTCCCTGGGAACTTCTTCCCTTCTGTTTGTGGAAACCCTCACAGTATCATTACGATTTACCAGTGTTGAAGTATTGAATTTGTTGTAGGCTATTAGACAAGGCAACTCCATTAGCAGGCTGATCAGACAATGTCAAAGCCAAACATTTTATTCTTAAGAAAAAATTAAGATGATCTTAAGAAAATATTTGAGTACTTCTTAAGAATTTTTCAAGAATTGCACTTAGGAACTTTCAAACGAACTTCTTATAATTTATCCTAAGAACTTTCTTAATTTTTTTTTCTTAAGAACATTTCGTGAATCCGGCCCCAGACCTCAACCCCGCTGAACACCTTTGGAATTAATTGGAAGACCAATGCCAAGCTCGACCCCATCACCCAACATCAGTGCCTGATCTCACTGATGCTCTTGTGTCTGAATGGGAGTATTACCCCCACAACCATGTTCCAACATCTAGTGGAAAGACTTTCCAGAAGAGCTAAAGCTGTTAGGGAGGACCAATGCTGTATTAATGTACATGGTTTTGAAATTAAATGCTCAACAAGCACATGTACTGTAGGTATGGTGTTCGGGTGTCCACATACTTTTGGCCATGTAATGTAAATTGCTATATCACAAATAAACAATACAAAAAGGCTTGTTATTTTGTTATTTGTTGACTTGTTCACTGGTTATTGTAACAACAAAAATAGTACACAAAACCACTTTGAATTATCCTGAGCTTGTAGAAAACTATTTAATGCTCCACTAGATGTCTAATCCTAACTTTTAATACTAGGAATTTGGGACCTTGTATGATTTACGAGCTCTGACATTCATTATTCAGATGCTCACCAGCATTCAGGCACTTTTACAGTTTTTTTTTTTTTTTATCTATTTTTGAAGAAGCATATGGTGTAGTGTTTGCCATGTAATACTCACACTCACACACACGCACACACACACACACACACACACACACACACATACACACACATAAAAACAAGCCTGGCTCAGTCTGTCTCTGTTAGCACGGTTCCGCACTGACGCTTTCTCTTCCCGTCACAGGCGTTCATGTGTTTGGGCTGTGCGCCACGGCACTGGTGACTGACGTTATTCAACTGGCCACTGGCTACCATGCACCCTTCTTCCTCACCGTGTGCAAACCCAACTACACCCTGCCTGGTGTGGCCTGTGATAAAAACCTCTACATAACCCAGGACATCTGCTCTGGCCGGGACCAATATGCCATCCTGTCAGCTAGGTGAATACAGCAACACTCTGTTACATACAAAACAACACCAGCTTTCTCAAACATAGGCCATGTATACACTGCAGCTAAATATGGTTGCCACTCCTCTTCTTAGTGCTTAAAGGGATAGTTTACCCAAAAATTACAGTTCTGTCATCATTTACTCACACTGATGTTCCAAAACCGTATGACTTAATTTCTTCCATGGAACAACGGAGATGTTAGACATTTTTTACAAACAATGTCATTTTGCCTAACACCTCCTTGTGTATTCAATGGAAGTGAGAAAGTCATCCAAGTTTGGAGCAGCGTCAGAGTGACTAAATGATGACAGAATTTCCATATTTAAGAGTTAAGATATTTACGGGAGAGACAGTAGCATTCTACAACTGAATTCACTCCCAAAAAACTGCTTTTACATTAAATCAGCAGACTGTTGGGAAAAAACCCCCGAACTGAACAACCAGTTAATGCAGTGTCGACACCCTCTTTTGGACACTAACAGCTCGTCTAAAGTGTGATGCTGGAAAAATGACAGAAACAGATGTACATGTCTTGATTCATTTGCAGATCCACCAGCCCTGTAGTCCTGGAGCAATTAAAATACAGTATTATGGTCCAGAAAGTGCACGCTGCTTAAAAGAAGCAGCTTAACCCTAAAACAGGCAACGTGCACCACAAGATACATCATCTTAAGTGTCTTATAGGGGTATGGTAATGTTTCTCACCCAATCTTGTGATCATTTATCATAGTTGGGTCTGTTTTGAGTATGTGGGTCACAAGAATTGGTTCAAATTTTCTGTGATCTTTAAGTCAGCCTGACCTAAAACTAACCCATGGTGTTTTAAAAGAAGAGGGGTAGTCAAATCATTTTTTGCATCAAATAAAACACAGAAATATTGATGATTTTCACATCATTTTTTTGTATCTTAATAGGGCAACATATCCTGGGAGATACAACTCATAAAATCCCAAATATATAAAATATATCAAAAATTCCTTTTGAGATCTGTTACTTAAGTCCAAATGATGTAAAAAGTGACATGAAATGATTTTTTGCTAATCATTTTCCACTCTTGCCAGTTTTAGGATTAAACAGCATAAACAAAACACTTCTTTTGACAGCGGTATAAGAATTGCCGGATGTAATACATCTCCGGCAGCTAATATTTCTTCCATCAAAAATAGCTAACACCATTTGGGTTAAACTGTTAGCATCACTATGTAAACCATCAGAACTTCAGGAATGACTCCTGTTTTCTGTACACACACAAAATGAAAATTTAGGGAATTCACTCCTGCATTTAAATGCAGGTGTCACTCCCAAAATGTTGAAGTGTGTATGTGGCCATAGAGGGGGGAAAGTCATACTGTATATTGCATATCCAATGTGTGGAATAGATAAGAGGATATACGTCTAGTTTTGATGTTTATTTAATGTTTTATTTGCTTATCCCCTCACAATGTTTCCCAGCAAGTATTACCAATGGATATATGCCTTCTTTGTTTCCAAATCGCTCTTAGTCAACGCAGTACACAGAAGCTATCAAACAGATATATGATATTGTGCTTTTCTCACTGAAGCGTGATGCAATCCTTCTGCATGTCTGAGAAGGATATAGCTGCAGGCAGAGCTCCAAAAATGGACGGGAGCTCCAAACCACCAGCAAAAGTATAGAGAGTCCCTAACCTAACCCGTTCCCTAACCGTGTGTGGTGTCATCGCCTTTTGGGGTTGGACCAGCCCCCTGTGGAGTTACCCCACCCCCTTCTGGAGTAACCTCACCATCTTTTGGAGATTCCGCCCCATTTGAAAATCTCTGGCCTGCAGCTATACCTACTTGGCATGTCTTGCTTGGCTGATTTACATATTCTTCTTACATGCTAAAACTGTGATTATTCATGTTATGTGTTCCTGAAGTCCCTGCCACTTTTTTCTCTCTCTATGTTATCAGGAAAACGTTCCCTTCCCAGCACGCCACTCTGTCTGGCTTCGCAGCCATTTACATATCCGTAAGAATTTCTCTTTACTCCTTTTCCTCAGGGAACTTAAAGTGATTTTAATATGATCTGACAGAAATACTTCTAATCTGAAAAATGTCGTACCACTGCGATCCAAGAGCTAGCACTGGTATTAGAAGGATCCAGCACTAAGCAATGGAAAACAGTGGCCCTAGCTGCCAAGTAAGTCATTGACTTAATGGGTTAGTTCACCCAAAAATGAAAATTATGTTGCCATTTACTGAACCTCATGTCATGCTGCTCTTGTTTCCATACAATGAAAGTGAATGGGGACTGACTCCATCAAACCATTACGTTTTGCCTAACATCTCCTTTTGTGTTCCATGGAAGAAAGTAAGTCAAATTCGACATGAGTGTGAATAAATGACGACAGAATCTGCATATTTTTGAGGTACTTTCAGCCTTCGTGTATGACAGTACCTTCTATGGAAACTGGTTTCAGACCAGCTTCCAAGGCATCACAACATCATATCTAATGATGTAGAACAAATTCAAGTGAGCTTTATATATATTTGCAAATATTTAATGACTATTTCTCATTAGAAATGTAATCTTATGTACGTAAAAAACGCTTATTGAGTGTTTTTTCAACCGCTCAATAAGATACCATTTTAATTCTTTCAACCTGTCGCCAAACTGCAAGCACAGTAGTGTGGAATTTTATAGGCAGTAAAGGCTTCATCTATGCTGCAGTCAAAAAATGACCAGTGAAATGCATCTTAGTGGGAACATTGGAATCAAACATGCCTTGATACCTTCCTACCTCTGTATACTGTCTGCGAGTGCAGCTTTTTATAGGTTTTGGACACAGTCGAGGTCAGCTGATGAGTGACCTCTGCTGATTCCCTAATAAGTGCACGCTGGAGTATATAGGCCACAGCCAGCTTGGTGTCTCCCAGCTGCAGAGCTTGAGATGCTTATTAGTCTTCTTTTGTTAGTTATGCCTCATTGACCTCAATGTGGGATTCCTATTGTTAATGAAATCATTCTCTCTGGACTGTGAAGAGAGGCAGACAAGCTGTTGTTACTACATTTGGAATATTTTGCTTGATTCTAATTGGAAATAAGTGTTAGGATCTCAGAGGTCATTTCAGATGGGCTTTTATGTGCATATTCATCATGTTGTTGTGAACGTACTTATGTTTGTCTTCTCTGCTGTCAGATGTACTTCAATGCAACCATCTCAGACAGCACCAAACTGTTAAAGCCTGTGCTGGTGTTTGCATTCGCCATGGCTGCAGCCCTTGCCAGCTTGACCCAGATCACCCAGTATCGAAGTCACCCTATTGACGTCTATGTGGGCTTTGTGATTGGAGCTGGCATCGCTGTTTATCTAGTGAGTCTTTTAATTGTCTACTGTTTTGACAGCTTAAATTCTGGGTTTGCGGAGGATCTCAAGACTTATTTGTCTTCCTCTTTGCACTGTTTTATAATCTGTCTGCTGCAAGCTCTATATTTAGGATTTCTATTCTGATGGAAGAAGAGAAATCCTCCCAGATTCTTTTACAGCGGAACAATTTCACAGCTCTTTTTCAATTTCTGTCATCTTTTCACTTTGTGTCCTCACTGTGTGATATGCTTCTGTTTTATATTCGCTCTAACCCGTCAAGAGCATAGAAATAATTTCTGAAAGTGTCATTTCTATTAAAATCTAAAATAAGTAAAAGATAAAAAATCAATAGAAAAAAGTGGAAAAATAATGAAGCTTTAAAGTTCTTTAAAGAGCCCATGAATTTTCTTGACGAGTGCAGTTTTCATTACTGTGCTGACATATTTCCTATTGAAAAAGAAAGTTTGGGCAGATTATATCGAAGGGCTTGTCCATTTTTTCTTTTTAATAATAATAATAAAAAAGAATAAACAATAGGTTTTAGTTACGTCACAACCATGAACTATAATTTTCAACTTGCTAGTTGGCTGCAGGTGGGATAAGGTGGAGGAGCAATCTCATTTTTTAGAGCATTTAATTGGACAAAAATCTGTGTAGTGCAAAAACAGTCATCAATATTTTAATTAAATATAATTTCCCCAGAAGACAAAGACATCTATTAAAGTGAATTTTGTCAACGTATATGAATACACTTGCATATCCCTCAGATGCATACCTCGGGTCTTTAGTGACCCAGGACCTCATTCCACCCCCTTTGACTCATCCATTTTTTTTTTAATTATGCCCCTGCCTCCTTAGTATTCCTCAACCTTTCTCTTATGAGTAGTGTAACAAAAAAAACAAAAAAAAAACATGCCAAATTTGCTAAATATATATATATTTTTAATTGCTTAATTGTTAAAAGTGTAAAGGGTCGTTAGTGACCCAAGATATGTAAAGGTGTCACAAAATATTTTTGTGATTATTTTATATCTATGAAAGTATACTATCACAGCATACACCTGTATATTTAATTGGTTATTACAAGACAAATGAGTACTCTATTCATACAAATTACTACTATATCATGTCGATTTTCTGTGCAACAATGGTGAATTATCACTATCCCATATCACTATCCCATATGGTGCTGTTGCTTCAGTGATTGACTAGATTTATACTTGACATTGCTTTTGGGCATAGAGCCATCGTGGAAGTAACTATAGCAAGTAACACATCAACAGTATGATATTGCTATTCATAAAAAAAATTTAAGTTGTATGTCTATTTAGACTCAGTAAGTGCCTGATAAATTACATATGTGTTCCTTTATGTGTAGCTTATGTGTTAAGTGTGGCTCAGTATGCGTTTGCTGCCAGCTGAATCTCAGCATGGAAGTAATGAATCCTGTTCTATAATTTTGTTGCATCATCTCTTTGAAATATGAAAACTAAAATAAAAATATAACACAGTATATTCTATGCAATTATTTTCTAATTGTCTTTAAAATATTTTTAAAATATTTCACTATCTGGGTATTTTGTAGATCCATTTGTGATAGATATACTTGCCAGGACACTAAAGACCTGAGGTATGTATTAATGTTTATTGAAACACCCATGCATTTAAGGGTTCAAGATGACCTCAAAGCTAATAAACATGGACTAAAAACCAAAAACTCTATATTAAAGCTCTTTAAAGGAGCAATGGGGAACCTTGTGTGATTGGTACTTATGTGAAATGTAATCCTTCATGTAATCTCTTCAAAAGGTAAAAATGGCAGATTAAGAAAAGTAGTAGACTCTCATATAACAACACTTTCTCCCATCTCTCCCACATTCCAGGCATTATATGCAGTTGGGAACTTTAAGTCCAATGAAGAGTCCTACCCTAGGCCATTGAAGCAGACCCATCCTCCACAAAAAGATCCTCTAAGAGAACTGACCCAGCGTGGCCATGACTCAGTGTACCAAAAGGCCCATGCTTCTGAGAGCAACGATGAACTGTCTGCGCCGCCACATGTCGCTGGCCTGAACCGTAAGGTTCGCCAAGAGAAGGCCTCCATGGGCAGCCTGAAGAGAGCTAGTGCAGATGTGGAGCTCCTGGCTCCTCGCAGCCCAATGGGGAAGGAGACCATGGTGACCTTCAGTAACACGCTTCCACGTGTCAATACAAATGCAATGGAGGAGCCTGCCCAGCGTCACATGACTTTTCATGTGCCAATGGACTCTCAGCATTCTAAACAGCTGGTGTCTGAATGGAAGCAGAAGTCTATGGAAATGCACTGTCTTAGCCTGAGGGATGATGAGGAGGAAGGAGCTACTGCAGAGGGAGTTGATGGAGTTGAGGGGGAAGCTGAAGATGAGCTGGGTATGCCATCCTCCCTTTATCCAACTGTGCAATCAACCAGGGGAGCAGCAGCCGCAGCAACGGCAACAGGGAGTGCCAGGGTGATGATGCCTCCGAGGCCTGGTGCACCTCAGTTGGTTCATATCCCTGAAGAAGCCACCAGACCGCCTCCAGTTTCACCTAAAAGTGCAACCACACGGGCTAAATGGCTGTCCATGACAGAGAAGGGAGGTCTGGTACCAGCAGCCACCCCAGAACCTCCAAGACTGCCCAACCAGCCTCGGGTTTTGCAGGTCATTGCCATGTCTAAGCAACACGGTCTGGTAACAGTTACCACACCCAAGTCCTCAGAAACGGCCTCCTCTTGTGCCACTTCCAGCACAGGCTCAGAGTCTCCTCACTACCGCATCCCCTCAGACCGAGACAGCACCAGCATTGTCACGGTCGACGCGCATGCCCCTCACCACGCATTGGTGCGCCTGTCTTCAGGCAATGGGAACACCTGGGATTGGAGGAGCACCTCCAATGGTAGCACAGAAGTCCATGAGACCAGCCGAACACTGCCCAGGCAGGACTACCTACATGATTATCGTCCCATCAAAACAGACTCCCTCTGCTCCTCAACCAGTGAGCTGGACCCAGGGATTCTGCCTCCCCCACCCCACCCTGACCTGCTCTTGGACAGAAGCCTCAGCCGAGATTTGTCCCTTCACCACAAGTCTTCAATCTCAGCTAAAGATTGGGAGCCTAGTCAGCCCCACCCAGAACCTGACCACTTCTTTAAAAACTTGCAAACAAACAGACAATTTAAAGACTAAGGATGGTACTGTAGGCTAAAACAGGAACACTACAGACTTCTTTTAGGAGAAATCCAATGTGAATATTTTTTTTTCTTCAGTGGATGGTGAGAGAAGACTTCTTGGCTTCTTGGTTATCTCACATTGAGCATCTGAGGTGAATTAGTGCAGTGGAGCGCCAGAAGGCTCACACAGACTTGAGGGGCAATTGAGTCTATATGCACAATCTGTGAGGAATGCTGTCCCATAAACATGATTAGCCCAACTGAATTTCAAAATCAAGCTGTAATTAATAAATGTTTCTAGGGTTTCTGTTTTCCACCATTTTCACAAAATTGAAAGTGCAGGAACATTTGCCTGCCTCTATCAAGATCAAACACATATTATGATTTCTTATAAGTCCAGACAACTTCCAACCATATTTACATTTTTAATTTTTTTATTTAGGATTTTATTTCAACACAAGGAATTAGACCTTACTGTTCAAGTGGAACTCATGTTGCTGTTCACTAATGACTTGCTGATACAAAAGAAATGGGACAGTTTTTAGTGTGGGCTAGAAACATGGAAAGGTAAACAATCACATCACACCACTTTTCTGTGAGTCCTTAATGAACGCTTTTTGACATGTATGGAATAGTATGTAGGCCTAGTCACTTTATCCTTTTTATACTAAAATATAATGTACTCATGCTTGTTTGTGTGTGTTGCATGTGTGGTTATTTATGTGTCTTCTTGACCTTGGATGGACTGTTACATATCAGCAGGGATTTCCTCTTTCATTTTGCTGCTCAATGTTTTTGTAACAAACTTTGAAAAATAAAATTGTAATAATAATATCTGCTTTTAGTCAGAGAGTCTACTAAATTCTGATAATTTATTTGTTTTAGTCTAGTGGATGAGAGGCGTAGTGAAATAAATGCATTTTCAAATAAAAATGTATGGTTGTGCCTTAGAAAGAATACAGTCAAAATTAAGTGAAAAGCAAGTGACATTTATTGTGTTCACTGTTTATCTTTTCACAATCCATTATTCATATTCAGGCAGTCTTGATAAATGGATCATCAGACACATCATTCAATAATTTAGCTTCGTTATTGTTTCAGAACTTTGAAAACAGAAACATCTAGTGCATTCATGTCTTTCTTCGGAAGTGCATTAATAAGTTTATTATATTATAGTTCAACAATTTTCAATCATTTATTATTTCAGCTCTGAAAAGTTTTTTGTTGAAGCAAAATATTTAGTTAATTGCTATAGCTTCAATGTATTTAGCTACTTTTTGCTAATAGCTTGTAGTGTAGCTAACTACTTTTACAAGGGGCTATTTTAACTGTAGTTTAGCTACATTCGGTTATAAGTAGCTTGTAACTTGGGAAGCTACAGATTTAATATATCTTCCCAACAGATCTAGGTTTTAAATATGTTGCATCTAGCATACAATTTGCATTGATAAGGATTGCTGTTTTACAGGGAGGCAAGATAAATCATTATGTGTGTTTTGGGTTGTGAAAGAACATCTCTTCAGATTTACAAAACACAGCTACATCTTTATTGAAATCTTTAGAGAGAAAAACACTTATTCATGACAATTGAATGCCTAAAAATGTATAAATCAGAGCCTCTGGGGACATAAACATCCTCAGAGAGACCTATCATGTGGCTTCTATCTGAGAAAGGACTGTGTTTATAAATAACGGGAGGAAATGGCGCGACATGCGCGTTTTACATACAGTGATCAAATCATATACTCATTTCACAAGAGTGCATCAAACATTGCACTCTTGGCCTTAGGCCAAGTCAGGCTGTGACTCAGTATTCCAGCTCTACATGAACAGTGAACGTTCCCTTAGTGGGTCATGAAACAAGCTGCAGCTCAGGCTTCTGTGGCATGACTGATTCGTCTGCGCCTCTAAGACCTCCTTGTGGAGATTCAACCTAACAAGAAGCAAGAAGGAGAAAAAGAGATTGAAAATCTTTAACTTTTTTTTTTTTTTTTTTTTTTTTTTTTTTTTTACTTCATATGGTCTCTCTTCTTAATGGCAAATCACTTCAGGTGTAGGAAGGCTATTCCATTTAGGAGCCAAATAGGAAAAGGATCTACCTCCTTATGTGGATTTTGATATTCTAGGTATATCAGTAGGCCAGAATTTTGTGATAATAGTGAACATGATGGATTATAGCTTGATAGAAAGTCACTTAAGTACTGGGGAGCTAAACCATTCAAAGCTTTAGAAGTAATAAGCTGAATTTTAAAATGTATACAAAACTTAACAGAAAGCCAATGTAGCAATGATAAAATGGGGCTGATATGATCATAATTTTTGGTTATAGTCAGTAATCTAGCATAAGTGCATTTTGAATCAACTGAAGCTCATTTATTGAACTTGCAGGACATCCTCCCAGTAAGGCATAACAATAATCAAAACTTGAAATCATGAATTCATGAATTCGTTTTTCGGCATCAGAAACGGAGAGCATGTGTCGTAACTTGGCAATATATGTGGTGGAAGAAATATGACAAAAAGTCATACTGGTTTTGAACGATGAGGGTCAGTAAATGATGGCAGAAAGGTCTGTTTTTATTTCAATGGTAATTAAAGGTTGTCAGTATAATTAATCAAGTTTAAATTATTGTACAGAGGTCCTGACCACTACCGAAACAGCGCATAGATGTCACATGATACTTGTTACTTTTTTCAGCGCTGGCTAGGATGTGACAATCACAGTCATTTATTATTACTGGATGGATTTAAAAAAAGCTGAATGTGGCCCAGATCAGATTTTTTGCTCAAATCAGATTTTTTTGTTAGGTTGTTCACATGACATTTTAAACGTATCTCATATCAAACACTTTTCTGAACAGCCGACACTCCTAAACTGACCCGCACTCCTTGAGCATGCGTATAACAAACTCTGGTATGTTCATCATTATAGTATGAATAATTAATTAAATTATAATTAAAAATGTAATGACCAGTTTTTAACACGGATAGGACTCATGCCTATGTGATAATATGTCCGCGAGTGATGGAGAAAGTGTAATGAGGCAGACGTGGAATGAGGATCTAAATGCAGCTTTTAATGGAAACCAAAAATAAACAAAGTAACTCAGAAAAGAATTCAACAAAAACACAGGAAACCAAGCACAGAACAAGACAACACATGTGAAGACTGACAACGAAACCAGGGGAAAACAAGGGTTTAAATACATGGGGGCAAACAAGGGAACGAGGAACACCTGTGGAAACAATCAGAGGAAAACCAATCATAAAATAAAACTACAAAAGGACTACATACTAACAGGAACAGGAACTAAACAAGAATTTCAACATAAAAGTTAACACAAAAACAGGGAATATGTGACAGAAAGACCATTGATGAATAAAGCATTTTTATGTAGTCATTTGCCTTCATATGGTGGAATTTAAATAATCATTGAAGTTCAGTGTAATATTACCTACGAGCGAAACATACCATAAAATCGAAAGGCCGCAGGAAAACCGGCATTACATATATGTAAGGTAAGAGGAGTTATCTTTATTTCATATTTCCACTGACTGGCTTGTATTAATATTTTGATACAGTTTGAGAAATATTGAAACAGTGTTTTCTGAGAGAGTGACACAAGCAAAGAGCACCATTTAGGGATGGGCGATTCGATCCTAAAGTACCGATACTTCTGATACTGACGCTAAATCAAAAATATAGATCCTCACACAAAAATATAGATAAAAAAAAAAAAAAAGTTGGAATATTATTTGGTTTCCATGAACATAAACAATAATCATAAGCTTCAAAGTGCAAGCAGCAATGATGGGCACAAGCACCATGGGTCCATTTCCACCCGGTGGCTTTCGGTAAACAATGCAAGGTGGACGCATGCATTTGGTATTTGACATTATTCTAAACAATTTTGAAGCAATCTGGGTAAATATAAGAGGACTATTTTAAAGTCTGTTGTAAGAGCCACACTTCCTGCTGCCAGGTGGTGGCATTATGACCGTGACCCAAAATAGTCACTTCCATGTGATTAGCCCCCAAAACTAAACATACAGTAGTCTGAGTTCGGAATGACATACTATCCATACTACTCTTACTACTTCAGCCATATATGTCAATGGCAGAAATAGCATGAGTAGTATAGTAGTATGCCATTCTGAACTCGGCCATACATCTCAGTTTTGATCTAAATCACACATTGCACACAGAAGAAATAAGACACTTCCTGTTTCCCATTTTTTGCCATTAATTTAATGCCTCACCATAGCAACACCGTTCAAAATATCAAAAATCTGTTCACAATTTAGCATCTTGGCATAATGTGGTGACAGTCTCATGAATCCCCTAGAAGGAGTATTTAAAAGTTCATCCACTGATGAAAATGGACTCAACCATTTTATCCAAAACATCAAAAATAGGGTGTAAAATGGGGGAAAAACTTGACTGATCTTCTATTTTTATGTTATCATGTAATCAAAAATGTCTAATTTCAATAAAATATTTATTCTATTTCATTTCTATGCTATCAAAATCGATGTCTCCCCTATTCTGTGGACTCTTCCGCATATTTTGAGCCCACCCACACCTTGATCTGTGAATCAAAGCCAGAGCTTTTATTCAACACAGATCAGACACACCGTGGTATTACCAAATGCACATTGGCTATTTGCCTGGATCAATCCGGCCAATAGATCTCTAGTAATGGTTTGACTAGCTGGTCATGTAGGCAATAGTGTGAGGTTTCCATGGTTACATGGGCTGGCCTTTCTCAGTTTAGAAAGTGACATCAACCATGTGATCATTTGGAGCGATCCAGAGGAGGGGCTCTGACATCCAAGCTGCCTTGAGGCATAACATTTCCCAATGCTGCTGTGTGCATGACCGATCGTGACCCGAAATAAAATGTTTTTTCGATGGATCTATGCAAACATATGATGCTTCTGATAAACTAATGTATTTGGTAGAAGTTCCACGCAGTTTTAATGAGGAATACTCGATGTACAGGTGGTAGCACGTGATTCTAATATTTTTACATTTCAGTTGATATTTTTAGTGTATTTTATTTATATATAAAAAAATTAATTACAATAAACTTAAACTTCTATAACTTTGTTTCACTTTAAAGACTGTTTTCACTTACACAATAAACTGCCAAATGTCCTCTTTTAAAAGAGACCAGGCTTAGGTCTGTACTCCCTTGCATTCATGAGTTACAACTGTTAAAGTTTACACCCAAATATAGGAAGAAAGGAATAATAACAATTAATGTGTTGCCATGGCAACACTATTTAAGATATCAAATATCCTGTAACAATTTTACACCAGCATTGTCTTGGCATTATTCTAAAGAATTTTGAAGCAATTTTGAAGAGGGCTATTTCAATGTCTGTTTAAATTGCCTTATTTCCTGCTGCCAGTTGGTGGTGCTATGACCGTGACCCATAATAGCCACATAAATGTGATCAGCCCCCATTACCAAACATACAGCTGAATTTATCAAAATCATACAATGCACAAAGATATAAGGCACTTCCTGTTTTCCATTTTTTGCCATAAATATATTGCTTCGCCATGGCAACACCATTCAATGTATCAAAAATCCATTTCCAATTTAGCATCTTAAATGTCTTGGCATAAGTTTGCCTAAATTTGGTGACAGTCACATAAATACCCTAGGAGGAGTATTCAAAGGTTCAGGGCCTGCAATTTTCAAAATGCAAATTCAATCCAAAATGGCCGACTTCCTGTTGGGCGGAGCTAATGACTGTAATCTTGAAAGTTTCCCGGCTTGATGAGAACAATATATGTAGCAAGTTTGGTGACCGTAGAAGAAACTGACCCCACCACTTTTGTCAAAAGGTGGCACTACAGATCTCCCCAGCCACGCCCATGTGTTAACTTTTTCCCAGGCCTAATGGCCGACAACTCTAATGTGTGTGCAAAATATCATGAAAATTCAAGCATGCCGAGTACCTCAAAAACACGTGAATATACATAAAAAGGAATAATGACATTTAATGCATTGCCATGGCAACACTAATTAAGACAGGGGCAGACTGGCCATCGGGAGAACCGGGACTTTTCCCAATGGGCCGGCCATGAAACAGGTCCGAATGGGCCACGATAAGCCGCCATGTTATGCAGAACGGGCCACAAAACGGCACCGCGATATGCCGAAAAGGACAGCGATGTAAAATTTCTATATAAAATCCCAGGCCGATTTTTCTTCCCAGTCTGCCCCTGATTTAAGATATCAAGAATCCCTTCAGAATTTCAAATCTGCACTGTCTTGACATTATTCTAAAAAAAATTGAAGTAATTCATGTAAATATAAGAGGGATAATTCAAAGTCTGTTAAAAGTGCCACACTTCCTTCCGCCAGTTGGTGGCATTACAACCGTGACCCACCATAGCCACATCAATGTGATCAGCCCGCAAGGCCAAACATACGGCTCAATTTTGATGTACCACATTTGGTACCAGTAACATGAATACTCTAGGAGGAGTATTTCAAATTCCAGAGCATGCATTTTTCAAACAATCCAAAATGGCCGACTTCCTGTTGGGTGAAGCTTATGACTGTCAGCGTGAAAGTTGTCTGGCTTGATGAGATCTATATATGTACAAAGTTTGGTGACTGTAGCTCAAAAGGGATGTGCTACAAAGCCCCCAAACATGCCCATCTTCTAAGTGGCACTACAGAGCCCCCTCTACACGTCCATGTATTAACTTTTGCCAAGCCCTAAAGGCTGACGACTCTTACGCATGTGCAAAATTTCAGGAGTTTTTGAGCATGTTAAGTGCCCCAAAAGCCCCCGAAAACTTGAAGAAAACATTATTATAATCCATAGAACAATAGGGTCTCCACACTTTCAGTGCTTGGGCTCTAATAATCCTTAGAAGAACAACAAGGCCTCCGCACTTTCAGTACTTGGGTACTACTACTACTAATAATAATCCTTAGAAGAACAATAAGGCCTCAGCACTTTCAGTGCTTGGGACCTAATAATAATAATAATAATAATAATAATAATAATAATCCTTAGAAGAACAATAATAACAATAATAATACTTAGAAGAACAATAGGTCCTCTGCATATTCAGTGCTTGGACTCAAATAAAAAGGATTAGGCTATATTAGTAAATACTTGTGCAGGATGAAAACTATTTCTTCTTCCGCTCATCTTAACATGCATGCTGAAAGACACAAGCAGACAAGTGCTTACACTGTCACAAGGCTCATTCAAACAAGAGGGATCAGTGCCTTGTAGAGGTAATGATAGAAAATCAGAGAAACAGCTTCTGGAGTAAATTCACACTAAAATAACAACATATCTAAAGGTGACATTTCTTATGAGTTTGTGGGTAATTGTTGTTAATAAATAATTAAATAAAATGGTTAACCATGGTTTTACTAAATTAAAGTAATATTGAATGCATTAACTAGACAGATATGACTTGCACTTAAACGTTTTAAAATATAACAGGCGTATATACGGTGAAAATCAAGTGTCTAAATGACGAATGTTGAGGTAGATTCGTGTAAAAATCATATTAAATATGGCCTGGCTGTTCACACCGAAGACACTTTGGAAAAAATCAGTTACGTATCCGATTTATCTTCGCATATGAAAGTGGCCCAGATCGGATTTGAAAATGTCAGATTCAAAGCGTTTTTGGCTGTTCG
The DNA here is from genome assembly GCF_019703515.2 of Myxocyprinus asiaticus. Taxonomy (NCBI): domain Eukaryota; kingdom Metazoa; phylum Chordata; class Actinopteri; order Cypriniformes; family Catostomidae; genus Myxocyprinus; species Myxocyprinus asiaticus. Next base: position 29,352,299 of record NC_059348.1, read on the forward strand.
CATGATCATCCATTTAACAGATCTTCAGATCTTTCAGCTGCAATGTGAGCGTAGCCTCAAAGTATTCAAGTGCTGCAGGGGTATGTCATTGAAAATAAATATTAAATGTAAAGAAATCAGCATGCAATCCATGTATTACCAGATTTTTTATGTGATATTTTTAAGAACATATATTTATAACAGGCTAGTGTCCTAGACTTATTTCACTTGAGAAAATATGCACTCTAGACTAGAGAAAATCAGGCTTTCATGAATGGGGCCTTTACGCCCCCTACAGGAGATTTCAAGGCAAACTCTAATTTATTATGAGGGGTATAATGGGGTGGGAGGTATCCTGAATGCTTGAATTAAATACAAATAATTAGCAAAGCCAGACAACACAATAAATAGAAATAAAAAAAGAAATCTTCAGTGATCGTATTTGATTGGCCTGTTTGATCATAAACACATTCCCAAAACAGGCATTTTAAAAGGACCATTTCTATATCCTTTAGATTTAGATTAATTAAGTCAAGTCAAGTCATATTTTTTTGTATAGTGCTTTTCACAACACACATCGTTTCAAAGCAGCTTTACAGAATATTTTGCTGAAAAAAATTATGCTGGTAAAATCCTCGTGGTGTGGTTCAAATGAATAACAAGATTAAAAAGCACGCCTTAATTATTGTCTTTAGGCCCCCAGTGAGAAAGACTAAGGCAAGGAACACAAAACTCTAAAAGATTCATTTAGAATCTTTCAGACCGTTCATTTAGGTGGAGTCCTTCCTAAGCCCGAGATGCAGACAGTGGACAGTGAAGTATCCCAGGTCTTACCTTTAGAGTTGGTAGCAGTTCTTCCTCTGTGAAGTCCATCATGGAAGACTGAGGTGATGCAGTCAGCGATCATTGAAGAGTCCCATGCTGTCTGGTTTGTACATGCTGCAATTAGTAGACATCACTCAGCAAAACACATAGCAGTGGGAGTTGTGACATCGGGCTCGATCAAAGCTGGATCTGGCAGACTGGAAACCTCGGATATGTATCCCAAGGTTGAGACAAGGAAACAGAGAAAATAATATTAGCGTAGAATCCATTCACTTTAAAGGAGAGTTATAGAATATGAGAAATTTTTCAGGCAGACCTGACTAAAGCAGCATAACTATGAGTTGAGGGATAAATTATGTGTATGCCTAGCTGAAGAGATGAGTCTTTAGTCTAGACTTAAACTGAGAGAGTGTGTCTGAGTCCCAAACAGTGCCATTAAGACTATTCTATAATTTAGGAGCCAAATAGGAAAAGGATCTACCTCCTTATTTGGATTTTGATATTCTAGGTACTATCAATAGGTCAGAATTTTGTGATCGTAGTGAAAGTGATGGATTATAGCTTGATAGAAGGTCACCTAAGTACTGGGGAGCTAAACCATTCAAAGCTTTATAAGTAATAAGCAGAATTTTAAAATGAATCCGAAACTTAACAGGTAGCCAGTGTAGCAATGATGAAATGGGGCTGATATGTTCATAATTCTTGGTTCTAGTCAGTACTCTAGCATAAGTGTATTTTGAATCAACTGAAGAGCATTTATTGAACTTGTAGGACATCCTCCCAGTAAGGCATAACAATAATAAAATCTTGAAGTCATGAATTCATGAATTCGTTTTTTGGCATCAGAAACGGAGAGCATGTGTCGTAACTTAGCAATATTTGTGGTGGAAGAATGCTGTTCTACAAACAATGGAAATGTGATTTTCAAAGGACAAATTGCTATCAAACATAACACCCAAATTCTTAACTGTAGAAGACAACCTAACAGTATAACCATCGAGAGTCAAATTATATTCTAGCATCTTGTTTAGAGGTTTTTGGTACAATAATTAGTACCTTTGTTTTGTTAGAATTGAGCAGAAGGAAATTTCTAGCCTTTCAGTCTTTAAAATCATACACTCTGCTAAAATTGACGTCTTGACTGAGGAAATATAAAGTAGAAATATAAAGACTGAGTATCATCGACCTAACAGTGAAAACAAATTCCGTGGTTCCTGATAATGTCTCCAAGAGGAAGCAATACAAGGAGAAAAGCAAGGGACCCAAGACAGAGCACTGTGGCACACTGTATGTTACTTCTACTTGATCTGAAAACTCCTCATTTAGCCTACACAAACAAAGTTGTAGCAATCAGATAAATAGGACTTAAACCAAGCTAAATGCAATGTCAACATACTGTAATTCTCAAGCTTGTTCAAGAGAATGTCTTGATCTATGGTGTCGAAGGCAGCACTAAGATCTAACAGCACTATAAGAGAGATGCAGCCACGATAAAATGATAAGAGGACGTAATTTGTAACTCTGATAAGTGCAGTCTCTGTACTATAATGGGGCGTAACTCCTGACTGAAATTCATAATAGATACCATTTCTCTGTAGAAAAGAACATAATTGGGAGGACACTACCTTTTCTAGTATTTTAGATGTAAATGGGAGATTTGAGATCAGTCTATAATTAGCCAACTCTCTAGGATCTAGCTGTGGTTTCTTGATAAGCGGTTTAATAACTGCCAGCTTAAAAGTTCTGGATACATGTCCTAAAAAGATAGCAAGGAGTTAATAATATTGAGAATAGGTTCTGAGATTACAGGAAATATCTCTTTCAGTAGCTTAGTTGGTATAAGGTCATTGTAGATAATGGAAAATGTATATATAACAAAAAAATACAAACTTTGAATATTTCTGCTTTCAAACCCTCTTCAACACTTAAGCTACCTGCAGGCTACTTGCAAAAAAAAAAAGCATAGACAGTCAGCATAAACGTCATCCATTTGACTCCAGCGGTTAAATGAATGGCTTCTAAAGTGTTATGATCGCTTTTGGTGCAGAAAAAGATCAATGTTTAAGTATTTTTAACTCTAAATCATTGCTTCCGGTCAGCAGCAGTATGCACGTGTGATATAATCATGTTGGCATGTTCATGTGAGAACTGAGGCACGTGTGACACACCCGGAAGTGCAGGGCTATTTACAACTGAGTAGGAGGAACGCTGTACAGAAGCTTAGTTGGTTTTGGTTTAGATCTGTATTTGTAAAAAAAATTGAGGTTTACATCCTTGACATGTCAATGCGAAAACGTCACATGAGAGTCCGTATGAACTGCTGCTGACTGGAAGTGATGATTTATTATTGAAAAGTACCTAAATATTGATCTTTTTCACACCAAAAGTGATCATTTCGCTTTAGAAGACATTAATTTAACCACTGGAGCATAGGCGTATCTAAACCCTTTTTATGAGGGCTGAAGCCCTCCTTAAATTCATCTCAGCCCCCTGAAAAATCTTTGACTGTAATCAGCATGTAAGAGTTTTAAACAACCGCAGCCACAAGCTGTTTGATTTTGGTGGCTTTTTTTGCCTGTAAAGCGTGAGCCAGTAGCATTGGAGTGTGGGCTGTGAAGGAGCATTTCATTGGTTTGACCCACTTTGATAAACCCCATTTAATCATTAAGTTAATGAACGAGCAACTTTTGACCGATTGAAGGAGAGGAGGCATGTTGCTCGTTTAACAAAAAGAGAAAGGGGCTGGAGTAATTAATGGCAAAAGTGACTAATGACATTACAATGACATTAGGATGCAATTAAAACCTGTAATTATTCTTAGGCCATGTTGTCTTTTTTGTATACCTTGATGGTCATGCACAGCAGTTCACAAAATGATATGCTTTGTTGTTATTTGCGGGGAAAATTATATTTAAACTGATAAAGTCTCTTTGTTTACATACTGATTTTAATAAAGTATAACTAGACCTGTTTAGGTCGTGAACGTCCGTGCTTTATCAATTATTTTATGACCCAAAACACAAAAGACGTTCACATTTGTTGCCACCTATTGGTGTAAAAATGATTTACAAATATGGTTACTAAACGAATAAGTAAACAAACCTGAACTTATCTTTATATATATATATATATATATATATATATATATATATATATATATATATATATATATACACACACACTGGTGGCCAAAAGTTTGGAATAATGTACAGATTTTGCTCTTATGGAAAGAAATTGCTACTTTTATTCACCAAAGTGGCATTCAATTGATCACAGTGTATAGTCAGGACATTAAAAACGTGAAAAATTACTATTACAATTTGAAAAAATGTTCAGAACTTCTTAAACTACTTCAAAGAGTTCTCATCAAAAAATCCTCCATGTGCAGCAATGTCAGCTTTGCAAATCCTTGTCATTCTAGCTGTCAGTTTGTCCAGATACTCAGCTGATATTTCACCCCATGCTTCCTGTAGCACTTGCCATAGATGTCTTGTCGGGCACTTCTCACGCACCTTACAGTCTAGCTGATCCCACAAAAGCTCAATGGGCTTTACAATTCTTCCCATAAGGCCTGCACCCCTGAGTCTTCTCTTTACTGTTGTACATGAAACTGGTGTTGAGCGGGTAGAATTCAATGAAGCTGTCAGCTGAGGACATATGAGGTGTCTCAAACTAGAGACTCTGATGTACTTATCCTCTTGTTTAGTTTTACATCTGGCCTTCCACATCTCTTTCTGTCCTTGTTAGAGCCAGTTGTCCTTTGTCTTTGATGACTGTAGTGTACACCTTTGTATGAAATCTTCAGTTTTTTGGCAATTTCAAGCATTGTATAGCCTTCATTCCTCAAAACAATGATTGACTGACAAGTTTCTAGAGAAAGCCGTTTCTTTTTTACCATTTTGACCAAATATTTACCTTAAGACATGCCAGTCTATTGCATACTGTGGCTACTCAAAAACAAACACAAATACAATGTTAAGCTTCATTAAACAAACCAAATATTTTTCAACTGTGTTTGATATAATGGCAAGTGATTTTCTAGTATCAAATTAGTAATTTAGCATGGAGTGATAGCGGCTGTAAATGGGGCCTGTCTAGATTTGATCAAAAATTTATTTTTTCAAATAGTGATGGTGCTGTTTTTTACATCAGTAATGTCCTGACTCTACTTTGTGATCAGTTGAATGCCACTTTAGTGAATTAAAGTACCAATTTCCTTATGAAACAGCAAAATCTGTACATTATTCCAAACTTTTGGCTGCCAGTGTATGTGTATATATATATATATATATATATATATATATATATATATATATATATATATATATTACCAGGGTTAATCTATTTAAATTGTAATATCTTCTTTTTTATTGATTTTCTTTTTTTAATGAATTCAAAAGTCTCAAGTCACAACCAAGCAAAATGTGACATTTATTGTAATAATAGGTTTTTCTGGTGTTTGATGTAACTTTAATCTTTAGAAGATGCGAAATTATTTATTTTCTATAAATAAATTATCTGAATGGTTCTTTAAATGGTTTCAGTTTTTTATATAAATTTATAAGTGTTTAATATAGAAAATGACAATATTCTGAATGTATATTCGCTTGCTATCTTGAATGATGTAAACACAGTAAAAAATTAAAAAATTAAAAAAACACTATCTATGCTAAAGAGTGGAATACATTAAATGTGCACATCTAATAGTGTCGTTGGGGGCTGAGCCCCACTAAGACCAAAATCCTAGAATCACCCCTGCACTGGAATCGTACTGATGATATTTATGCTGACTGTCTGTTCTTTTTGGAGCTTCAAAAGTCTGATCACAATCCACTTGCATTTTAAGGACCTACTGAGCTGAGATATTTTTATATTTTTCTTCAAATGTGTTCTGCTGAAGACAGAAAGCCATACACACCTGGGATGAGGATGAAAGAATTTTCATTTTTGGCCGAACTATCCCTTTAAGGTGCTTTCACCTGCTTAATTATTTATTATTATTATTATTATTTTTAAATGCCTGAATTTACCACGTTAGTCATATCATATGTCCTTCTGTTGTTTAAGACTAACAGTATCTGTCCATCTTTCTCATTATTTTCCATCCCATTGCAAGGTTTGGCTGGTTAGCATGGCCCAGTTAGCCCCAGCTGACAGATGTCATAACTACACCCTCTGGTGTAGGTGATTGGCCGCAACTGGGTGCTAGGTAGTCCTCGGACAATTTAACAGAAAAATAAATGTATTAAAAAAGTAAAAATTTCCCAAATTTGACATTATTATTATTTTTTTCTAAGGACTACAAATAGATTTCAGTTGAAATTAAAATGTTTCTTTTAATTTCATGTTTCCAAATTGGTCAATATACAGTATATCACATATACAAAAAAAAAAAAAAAACTTTGGCTAAACTTGATTCAGTCATGGACAGTGGTTCCACATGTTTGAAATAAGTTTGTTAAATTAAAATGACCATGAAATTACAACTTCTAGTAGAGAGAACTTAACTGAATCAAATAATTCCAACAAATTTAACATGACAAAATAACTCAAATGAAACTCGGTAAGTGATAAACTAGCAGTTGACAGGAAATGTTGGCCTGCTAAAAACATGCTGATGGGAAGCACTACTGAATGCAGCAATCAATCAACTGATAAAGCACAAAATACTCAATGTTTTGGTCCTCAACCTAGGCTCAAGCTGCTCTCTTTACCATGATGGTAACCCCCAAAATTATAACAGACATTCTTCTAATTCCTATTCCTTGGCATCAAAACGTTTGAAAACTCCTGTCTTAGAACAAAGAATTTGCTCAGAATTGAATCTTATTTAACAGTTACAAAATTATTTTGACATACCTAAATTTAATTTAGAATGTAATAGGTTCCACATCACAAAACTGTCAAAAAATTACTAATAGCAAAATGCTAAAGATAGGTGTGAATTCTGACATGGTATGTAATTTCACTGTATTCCTTGTCCCAGTGCCATATTAGGAAGTACTGAGCAGGAACCGATTTATTTTAGTTTTCCATAACTAAAATAAGGAGGATTGGTGCATTACACTAACAAAAAAAGTTCTGTGGTGGTACCTTTGTACAGGAATTGTAGATACTGTGGTACTTTGATAATATACCTCTGAAAAATTATCATCTATGTACCATGATATTTATATCATAGAGCACAATGGGGCTGAAAGCACCCTTCAAGGAAAATGTACTTTTTTTCTAGTCGCAAAGTGCACTGTAAAAAATGTCTGTAATTTTAATGGTAAAAAACTGTAAATATGCTACAAAAAACGTTAACTGATTAACGAGAATTAACTGTAAAATATACAGTAAAAATGTTTAATATATTTTAAAAGACAATACAGTAGTTTTTATAATAAAATGTAGATGTAAAAAGTATGATTTTCTGTATAATTAATGGTAAAAAATTTACATTATGTTTAATAAGAGAGTACATGTACTATTTACAGTAAATTATTGTTAGAATTACAGTAAAAAAACAATAATCGGCATTCCCACAATTCCTTGCATGACCCATCATATTTCATTAAATTTGATTTGAATAGTTATGTTTCTTCTTATTTTTAATATCAGTTATGTACATTGGGGTGTTCTGTGTTATATCTGATATATTTTAGTTAATGTTTATTGCATTATTTAAATTTCACATGTGTTAACCTGATGGTGTTTAGTGTTTGTGTGAGTGACACTGAGCACTGGCTCAAGCTGTGTATTGGTCATTGCTTCTGGAAGAGCCACTATTAATGAACTTCATGTCATGGTGTGCTCTTCTGTAATATTAAAGGTGATAAACAATACATTATAAAGTAAAAAGCAGGCTTTTACAGTTACAGGAGGTTAATATCAACTTTATGATGTTTTTTTTTGTTTTTTTTTTTACAGTGCCAGCGTGGTCATGTAAATTATAACAGTTTTAAACTGTAAAATTTACAAGTTGTTCTGTAAAGTTGTTTACATTTTTACTGTATTTTTGACATAATTATTCTGGCAACCACAGCTGCCAGTTTTTTATTTATTTATTTATTTTGAAAACAACAGGACTTTTTTTTTTTTTTTACAGTGTGTATAAAGAAAAAAAAAGAAATAACTCTCCTTTTTATATATTGATGGAGCAACATTATTTAAAATTATATATTTTTATTAAATATTGATGGAGCAACATAATTTGTGTGAAAAGAAATAATAACGGAATGTTGTTTTGATTAAAATTAATTAAAAGTGGTGAGTGAGCCTTTTGCCCCACACTTGGGTTAAAAAAAACCTAACACTTGGGATGTAGATAGGGGCAATATTTACAGCGTAAAATTTGTCAACTTTTAACAACTTCAGGAAAGGGTGCACCATTTCCTTATAATTTCAATCACATTTGGCATTTTATAACATCTCAAGTATTTAAGAAACAAATTAATCTCCATTGTGATGGGAGCAGTCACTGTGGAGCCCGCTTTGAAATTTGCAACATTTTAAAAGTTATTAAATGTTAGATCAAATTACCTCAAAATCAACCTTGAAACTTTGGAACATGAAACTTTTGCTGTGCATAGTGACAAAGAGGTGTATAAAAGTGATGCGGTAGTTTTAGTTGCTATTTAGTGATTTGGTGGGAAATAAAATCGAGAGTACACTGCGGTCCTTTAGCCCCGTTACACTTCTCCCAAGATACATGAGTATCTATAAAGAATTATAATGTAATATACCATGGTACCGTTTAAAAAATACCACCATACATTTTGGCACATTTGTGATTGTAATCTATCTATCTATCTATCTATCTATCTATTATATATATATATATATATATATATATATATATATATATATAGCCTATAGGCTACTTATTGCAGTTGAAGTAGCCTATTGTTAAGGTTTAAACTATATTTTAGGATGTTTGTTGTTTTGTTAAAAATTTATTAATTTATATATATAGCTAAGCCTACTGTTTAAACCTTAACAACAGGCTACTTCAACTGCACTAAGTAACCTATTGGCTACATGTTTTTTCTCAAGTCAATTATGTTACGCGTTGCAGTTTTGTATCATCGTATGCGTACTTGATTATAACTTGAAATAGCGTATAGATTGACAAATCCAAACATAGCAAAAATCCCCAACTCAATAATGTAGTAATAAAAATACCATAGATATGTCTTGGGCTATGTATAGAGAACAAAAACACAGATCACATTTGTGAGCAACAGGGACATCAGAAACCACGACACACGCAGATGCAAATCCAATCACAGCAAGATCTGTTTTCAGAATTACGGAGGATGTTTTTACATCGTTTTTGTTGCATTTCTCAGGTCTGTGTTGTGCAAAGTCACAGCTTCTCAAGTGTCCAGAGGGAGGAGTATCTAAGCATCTCCTCTCACTCTCACTAGGAGGAGATGCCAGACATTGCCCTTAACACACTCGACTACTAACTGTCGCGCGGGAAACAAAGGGTACTGTAGAGTCAATAGTCTCGCGCTCTATCCAAGCCCATCAAGCCATGTGAAAGAGATCTACTGCAAAGGGACGTCACAAATATACGCCGTCGGGTTGAGCTCCGCTCCCCGGAAAACAGAGACTACACCAACCCGTAAAGAACGGTGCTTGCAACCTGAGAGAGAATAACAGAATTAATGGACATCATTAGATAGTGGTTGTCATATTGATTGCCTAAATCGTTTACGCCTCCGAGCGGGGGTTTTGTTTTTTTAAGCAGAGGCGAGAGACACATTTCTATTCAAGGGGGAACGGGTCTGGCCATCGAGTAAGTATTTATTTCATAATTATTTTTTCCCCTGCTATTTTTGTTGTTTTTCGTTTCCTGACATCTCTGTTATGGAACTATACTAGGTTTGGCAATGGAAATTGCGCTTTAAATAATCCAGAAATTGTCCGATCAATATCTTGAATACATTGCTAAATGGGAGACAGCTGTGGTTTTATGCACAACATGGACAGTGAGAATAACAGGATTGCGCGACATTATAACACTGCAAAATAAATTACAGTTTGAGAGGACACACGGTTTAATAGGCTATACACGGATGACGTCTTTCATATGGCTTTACATAAACAGTAGCACAACAAGCCTATCTTCTATAATAAACAACAACGCTGGTGCGTTTGCAGCGCATCTCCGTCTTAAAGAAATACGGGTTTACAGCTCGGGTGATGAAACTGGGTGGGATGATCCAATATGGCCGTGTAGACATGGATTTACCAACATATGATGTTAAATCGTTTTCTATACAATTGGATTGTGATAATCTCTGAACTAATTCCCCCGCGCGGTAAATAAAATATGCACTGACTGTGCGTTAAGCATCACTTTGACAGGTTTGTTAGGCGTTGTTTTTTCTTTCTCAAATATGAGCCTCTCCACACCCACAGCGTCGAAAGTGCGTTCATTCTCCAGCTGGTAACACTTTATTTTCACCAAGGACAGCGTGAAAACGAAACCACAACAGTGACGCTATCCATTATACTCGCGTCACGAGAACGCTTTTGTATTACCCACGTTACGTACAGTTGTTTGTAGCTTGTCTTCAATTACTGTGAAATGCACAGTCTTTACCTTCAGAAGAGAATGACAAGGCGCACGCGAAGAGAGAATGTTACACTGATGTCAACCCTGATACACATCCAATGCCAAACGCTTTGTCGGTCAAGTTTACGCTCGCGTGAACATTTGAGGCACTAGGTCATTGGGGCCACCAATGCAACACTATTGATGAGCAGACATACAAAACAAACTCAAATAAATGACTACACACTTTTAGTGATGCTCCTCTGTGTGGCCCACTGAGCTCAGAGGTTACTTGCAACTTTTTGACAAACATATTATACATTTTAAATCAACAAGCTGCACAGGCTTACTCACCCTAGTATGTACTACACATTCTGCTATCCATTTAGGTTTTTTAAGGGGTCTATGCCATTTTTCCAGCTCAACAACCCTTTTCTGCCAGGGATTCAATCTCACATTCTTGTGATTATGAAAAGCATTTACAGTGCTATGGGAAAAAATCACTAGCTCACTTTTAATCTCGTTTTAATATTTGTTTAAGGCAGAAATTTAATATTAAGAATTAATATAAAGAATTCATCATATATGCACACCCAGTGGCCTGAGTGCATTTAAATATTTCATAGTGTTGCTTAAATGCAGCTAAATGCAGACCCAGATTGAATCTGCGCACAGTCCTCCACAGAAAGTTCCACATATTTCCTCAGAATTGCAACATTTGTCATTCACAAAAGTTCTACAGATCCACCACCCCTTGCTTGTTTGTATATTAAATATTTTAGCTAATTTAATTATGCTTTCAGCTACCAATAAGAGTATAGTACATTTATAATTAACACATTTTACTGTTTAAATACCTTCTCTAAAATTCCACATATTTCCGCTCAACAGGGTTCCCATGGTCATGGAAAACCTGGAAATATCAAGGAATTTTAATATTGTGATTTCCAGACCAGAAAATTCATGGAAATTGATAAAATCATAAAAGCCATGGATTTTTTTTTGTTTTGTTTTGTTTTGTTTTGTTTGTAGCAAATACACATATTCTCATTTTCCTCTGCTCTAAAAATATCTCAACAGCTATACTGCTCTTGTGTAGAGGGGGGAAAAAAAGCTAGACGCAGCACAACTTAACAGAACACAGCTGTCTCAAGATGCATTTTTAAAATGTGCCATTCTTTTTAACTTGACTCAGCATCTAAAAAACGTGGCGTTCCAGTGCAAAATGCTGAAAAACAGCAAGACACTGCATGCGCAATGGTCAAATATGTCTATCTAGCGCATGCCCAAAGAAAAGCATTGAAAACAGCTGGAAAAAAACCAGCTGAAAATAATTTTTTTTAGACTGAACGGCTCCTAAAGCTTGTTCTCAAGCCATAGTGATGCCTGATTTGTGTATGAAACATTCTTTTGGGTCAGTCGAGTCACAAATCAGTCTGAATTTTTCATTAGCATCTGAATCTAAATTAATTTTACAAATCTTTATTCTGTTTTAACAAATGCCTGGAAAGATGATAAAAAATGTGTCATTTCATTGGTCAAAAAGGGTGGAAACCTGCCTCAAAAAAAGTCTGCAGATTCCGTCTGGGCCTGCTTAAATGTGATGTTTGCCATTACTCGATTAGTTCAGAAACACATTTATGATTATGTTCACATGGCCTCTGTCACTTCATAGTTGTAGCAGTCTAGCAGCAAGGACTCCTAACAGCCGCCATGATTGTACATGGTTGAGGGTTAAAATTGAACAGCTCTAGACTGCCACTGATGTTTTAACCCCTCACCTATATCTCTTCCTTTATCAGAGCTCACAGCAAAAAATAGCAGCAGGCACTCCTCATTTACTCAAGCCCTTTCTGCTCACTCCAGTTATGAAAATATCTTCATATCTGCTTGAAATCATTAGTGCGAACTATATGAATCATTTTTTTTAAACTGGCCAATTTAGAGAAGACTTTTCACAGCTGTTAATGTCCATCGAAACATTTTTGAAAGTGGTTATGGACCATTTTTGCTTGGGGTTAAACTCCACTTGAATTTTAAGACAGTGATCTCTAAGAACATGGGCCTCAATAAAAGTGGCTGCTAACCAGGATACTCCAGCAAGTGTTAACTTACCAGCTAATGTGACCTACATTCTGTGAACATTCATTGAAATGTATGTATGCATCCATGGTCTAACTGTTTTGGGAGGTTGGTATCCTCCTTTCCTTTTCTCCTCCCCAAGGTTGGTGGGGCCCCGTCTCATGGCACGTCTCAGAAAAAGGGAGTGCTTGAAACCATTGGTACCTTCTTTTAGCAGCCAATCTGGACCTACTCAAAATCTTCATGTTGAAGTTTCTCAGGTCTCACTCCCACATTCCTCGCAATCAAAAATCACTTAGTGTGTAACTCAATGCTATTTGTGTGTTAGTCTGTTTGGGGTTTTAGCTCTTAAAGGAGAAGTTATGATTTCACGAACAAGGGCTTTTGCATCTGTATCAACGGAAAAAACAATACATGTTTATGAAATCTCGAATGTCCTCTAATGTGCTTCTTAACCACCATAATTAAGCTCCTAACAGTCTGGATTGTTTGTGACTGTCTGGAATGAAGTGCTCTACAATTTCAAAACAGATTGAAGATCTCAAACCCCTGTGTTGCAATCTGCATAACAAAAGTCCTTTTAGATGCTTTGCTCAATGTAGCATGCCTTAATTTTTTTATTATTTTATCCTACAAGCCTAAAATCCAATGGGAGAGCACTCTCAGGAGAAATTTACATAACTTTTCTTGTCCCAAAGGACTGAAGATGGGCCTGCCTTGTTGAAATTGTTATTGTAATAATGTACTAGTACCAATGCATAAATTGGACTTGACATTTTTGTTATGACAAAACTTAAATTAAATTGCATCTACCCAAAATAGGAAGTCTTTGGTTGGTGTTGTGGCATGTTTTTCATGCATTCGATTTTCACAGTAGAAATCTCACCATGTTGATCTATTGGCTGATCTTGGCGTTTTAAACACTTTTGTTGGCAAGTGAGTGATCCAGTGAAAAGGTCGCAGCATGGCTTCAGTGTGTTGCCCAGCAGTGGACTAGAGAGGGGAAACAAGCTCTAAGATAAGTGCATCCACTTTAGACTTCACAGATTTGATAAAGTTGGCTTGTGTTGTGTTTTTCATGGACTCCCAAGTGCTTTTCCAATGCTGTCAATGAGATGTGGCGAAAGGAAATGGCTGCATGGCGCTGAAAGTTTTCAAAGAGTTTCTCCTCATTCCTTTATACATTAAATGCTGATGCGGTGTTGTCCTAATTTGCATGGATTGTGGTCGAGAGTTGTAGGTTTGGTTACATAGGCTATATCCAAGATTAGTTGGATAAACCTGACTAAAGAACTGGTCAGATTAAGTGCATGTCTTTGAAAGGAAAAGGATTATGGAACAATCCTAAAACAGTATTATCCTAACATAAAAATAATCTGAAGTGGCCATATAATTTTATTAAAGGTCCAAAGGTTAGATGTTTAATTTGGTGTTAAGACCTTGAGCAAGCTATGTTCTATCCTTTATTATCCCTGGATTATTTGCTTATTGTTTTTTACTGTCAGTTTGCTACATGTTGTACTACATTTATTGAGTGGGCTTGCTCCATGAATCATCCTTGACGTGATGTCAAGTGCCGCATATGTGTGACTATCTGCATAGTGGTTTAAAATGCAGGTGTTTTTTGTGTGTTTGCACGCACATTATAAATCATCTGTTTTTTGTGGTTTTAACATCAAAATGTTAACAGAAATGTTCACAAGACATGCTCACATTGATTAGGCCACCATAAATGTTGGTAAAGATGTTTACATGCGGAGTAATTTTTAAGGTGTTTACAAATCCTTACAAGTTAACGTGTTATTAAGCATCATCTGAGTAAGATTGTGCACGTAAATTCACCCATTGAGTGTATTTTTTTTTTTTTTTTTTTTACACTGAGGAGTGAATCGGGTAAGTTTGAGTTCTCCAGTTATTCAGTTGGTCAACTGTTAAGCTTGTTGGTCTGAATGTACAGAAGTAAATCATTGTAAAGCTATTGCTTACATCTCATCTTGCATGATCAGTTCCATTGTGAGAGATTCTTAAGGTCTGAAATCAGATAGCAAAAAAGGGAGAGAGAAGAAAGAGAGAGATAACATATCAACAAACATTTTACAGTTTGTCCTGTGAGGGAGTGAACATGTGACTGGCTTGGCTCGGGTGGGCCATTGAGATCTTTAATCAGCTGGATGACTCTCCCCTGCAGCCAGTTTACAGTAGACAAGCTCTTATTCTGTGGACCAGTGCAGAACCTTGCAATAAACCAGGCCATGACAAAAGACATCATTGTGCCATGTTCAGCTTGGCCTTATTGCCCATCATCCCATTCCATGGTTGACTTTTTTTTATTATCTATGTGTGCCTTTTCTTTTGATACTTCTTGTACAGTAAGTTTCCTAAATTCCTGCATAGTATATTTTTGCCTCCCTCTCACAGGACACAGATCTGTGTAGCAAATATGTACAAAACCACAAATACTGGTGCTAAGGAAGGTTGTGTTTAGATAGTGCTTGTATTGATGTTTGTCCTGGCTTCGGTCTGATGTTCTTCTAACACTTTCCACTGTATTACAAATGCAAATGAGAAGTTTTGGTTTCTCTCTTACAGTATTAATGCCCACATCACAGTCAAAAAAAAAAAAAAAAAAAAAAAAACTATTGTTACCAAATATTTGCATTTGCTGTATAATCCAGGTCTTTTTTTTTCCTTCACCAAAGTTGGTCTTCCCTCAGGTTGAGCTTATGTAGGAGTCCTGGAATCAATTTAGGGAGGAATGCAAAAGACTATTAACAGTCTTGAAATTTGCATGCCATTCATAACTTCATCGCTGCTGGACTGGTGTGTTCGCAACATTCTGCTCTGAAACAGATTTGGGATATTCCAGCTCATATCTGTAGTTAGATTTCTGAGAAAAGTAAAAGAGCCACCCATTTCTTTTACTGATTCCCATTGACCTGTTTTCTCACAAAGGATAGAGGTGCAAAACTCTCTTGACAGACTGGACGAATATTATACTGGAGTGATGCATGTGTAGACATAAAACAGGATCTACGTATCTGATACACCGTGGAAGTGCAAGGGCCGTTAGGCAAAAGATTTCCAGGTAAAGGAGTAATTGTCATTTTTGCAGTGGTATTAGGGTTTACGGTGTTACAGTTGCAATTGAAATTATTCAACCCCCCCAAGACAGTAAGGATTTACAAAGGTAAGCTTTTCTGATGACCCAGAATTTTTAAACTTTACATCTATATCAGTTGAGTGACACATTCAAAGTCATAGTGTGAATATATAACCAAATATTTCTAAATATCAGGATTTATTTTTTAAATACAGCCATGTCATAATTATTCAACCCCTATTGCATGTAGCTGTTTCTTAAATATGTAAGGCTACACAAGTAAATGTTTTAAAACAAAATTAAGTCATCAATCTTCAATGGCACTTATTTAAGTTTTAAAATTTAAATTTAGCATTGTAAGCAAAAATGTATTTCTATGCAAAAAATGCAATTAAAAATAAGCTGTCTCAAAAGCTAATAGAGGAGATTATTTAATTACACAAGAAAGGTCATGGCTAAAAGTACATTTCCAAGGCACTTCAATTTCCAATAGACAAAGTTGGCAGCACCATTCATAAATTTTTTTTAAATATGTTACAACAGCAACCTTCTTGGGGTGTGGAAGAAAGCAAAACTTCACCAAGGGAAATGTTGACTTGAATATTCAAGAAGTATTTAGGAAAGACCTGTGGAGTCCTGGAAGAAGGTTTTATAGACATATGACACTAAACTGAAAATGAGTTTTAGACGCATGGGTCAGCAGTATGTCGAGTAACATGACAAGGTGATGACAAGAACGACACCATCCCCACAGTCAAGCATGGAGGTGGGTCAGTCCTGTTATGCGAGTGTTTTGCGGCTTCAGGAAATGGCTATTCTAACTATGTGACTGACACCATGGATTCTTTCAGGTATCAGGCCATTTTGGCATGAAAAATGTGATGCCTTCAGTGTGTAAATTGAAGCCTGGTGATCACTGGACTTTCCAGCAAGACAATAACAACAAGAATACATCCAAGTTGTCCAAAATCTGGTTCAGGGATAGGTCGTGGAATGTCCTTAAATGGCCCTTTCAGTCCATCAATAAAATCCCATTGCAAACCTTTGTTGGGATTTCAAGGAAGCAGTGGCAGCACAGAAACCAAAGAATGTCAATGAGCTGGAAGCCTTTGCTCATGAGAAATATGTACAAATTATAATAGAGAGGTGTCCGAAGCCTGAGAGAACTTACCTGAAACATTTATTTTCTGTTATTAAGGATAAAGGATGCTCCACAAATGATTGACTTTGGGGGTTGAATATTTTTGAAATGACATTTGTGGAGAGAATTAGTTATTTTTTATTTTAAAATTTGGGTAAACTGAACTCTGAGTTCTCAAAATCACTCATGTGTATTAAAAACTTATTTTGACTGTGTACTGAGGTTTTAGTTGATGTGTTTTAATTCAGATCACCAGAATGTATTGCTGGTCAGGGAGGTTGAAAAATTTTGATTGCAACTGTATGTCGTCATGGCAAGGAAGTTTTAAAATGTAATATATCTTTACACAGAATAGGTTAGTAAGTGATTTTATCAAGTCAAGTCATTTTTATTTGTATAGCGCTTTTCACAACACATCATTTCAAAGCAGCTTTACAGAAAATCATGCATTAACAGAAAATGAAACTGTAATATCTATTAAGTCTTAGAGTCATCATTGTGTAGTTTGATTAAATATGATTGCAAATTGAGTATAAAAATAAGTAATTAAATAATAATTGTATTTAGAACCCCAGTGAGCAAGCTGAAGGCAACTGTGGCAAGGAACACAAAACTCCATAAGATGTTGGTTAATGGAGAAAAATAACCTTGGGAGAAACCAGGTTCACTGTGGGGGCCAGTTCCCTTCTGGCTAACCAGCATGAATATAATGCCAATATTAGTTATTTATGTGCAGTGCAAGTTATGGTTTAAAATTAGTAAACTAAGTGTTAAGGGCCAGTGTTTAAACAGATTTTTTATGAACTGTAAGACTAATGACTAATGTCTTTGAAGACCATTGTGGATTAGCTGCAATAGTTCACATCGATGCATTGTCTTTTGTTAGTTGGCTGATGAAGGCTTTTGTTGGCAATTAATTGATAGTCTATGGATTCTATTTCAAGAGTATAGTCCATCAATAGACAAAGGTGATGCAGGCAGAGATAAATGATGAAGTGCATCGCATTTCAACCTGCAGGTCATTTTGGTGAGATTCGGTGGGATCCATCCTAAGTCCAAGATTCAGGCAGTGCCATATGAAGTATCCTATGTCTTACAGTTGGAGTTGGCATCAGTTCATCCTCTAAAGTCCATCATAAAAGACTGAAGTGATGTCTGGCTACCGGCTGTAGTTTGTCATCATCACTCAGTGACACGAAGCAGTGGAGTCTGACACCAAGCAGTAATGGAAATTTGGTCACACTAAAATCATGTTAACATGTATATTATTTACGTCTTGTGGCTTTAATTTTGAAACAGTGTGTATTTTAACATTTAAGGATTGGCCCCATTCACTTCCATTCCATATGCACTTCCACCTCACTGTAACACAGATTTTTGCCTTTTTTAAAGAAAAGGAAGAATGAGTCAAACTTAATTTTTGTGGTAATCAACATTATGCCACAAATGCTTACGATTGTGCTTAACTTGTATTGAACCCGAAGTATTCCTTTAAAGGTGCTGTAAGCAATTTTTTTTTTCATGGAAAAGTATGCAAAAAATGTTCCTACTCCCTTAAAGGTATCAATGAAATATGTTTTCTGAGATATCTCACCGGTCTCTGTGACAGCTATAGACTTTGTAAACTTTGCTTGTTCTCATAGTGTTGTATTTGAATCGGATCATTGAGGCTATGATTCAAAATATTTGTCAGGTGAGGGCGCTATTGTTCCACTGTTGAACTTGACAGCCACAGGAACGAACAGTGCTGCTCTTTTGCTCATTTTGGTCTCAAAATTATCTTTGAAGGGTGGGGTTTTGAAATGAGGGGGTGTGGCTAATTTAATGGCTCAGTCACTTGAAAGCTTAAGAACACTAAAATCGCTTACATCGGCTTTAAGAGAGGAATTTTCTGTAAACCGGCCAAGGTAAAAATGTGACATGATATGCATAATGAAACAAAAATGGTATATTGAACAATTGCTCTCACAAATCACTGTTTAAGGACATAAACTTTTTTATTTTATTTTTTTAGAATTTTTGTAGAAAAGTAGCCAATGTCAATTGTTTAGGTGATGTGCATTTAATTTTTAATTGTAATTTGATGTAAAACTGTTGACATTGCAGATTTTAAGTTTTACAGTTTTTACGTTTTTGGCATAAGAAAGCTTTACTACAGCCCAAGAACAACCCCCTTCCCCTTTAAAACTTGTTCAGCGGCACTGAATTGAATCTTTTTCTAGTGCTTTTACATAAATGAAAAGTGATCCTAATTGCTTCATTACTGTTGATATGTCAGCTGTTTTAACAAAACAAATCACATTTCAGTGTTTTGTTTTTGCAGGATGTCAGAAGCTTTGTCACAGCAAGAGAGACTCCGGGCTATTGCTGTAAGTAAATAATTACACCAAAAATAATTGATATTGATATTATTTGCCCTTTTAGAGTACAACTTCAAGTTAAATCCCTCATTATGAATGGAAAACCTCATTGCTGTCACTTTATATTAGTTATAATCAGACCCAGACAGAATCTGCAATTTTTTCTTTTTTTTTTTACATTTTCCGCACTGTTTTTGTGGGAAGATCTGTGAAATTCTGTGGAATGGATTTAAACATGGTAAAACGTGTTTAATAAATTAGGCTGGAGCTGAGATTACTGGTAATATTGCCAAATTACCAAATTAACCAAACTATTTAATAAACAAATAGGCAAGGACAAGGATGAGTAGAACTTTGTGAATGGCAGTCATTTGAATTCTGCGGAAATGTGCGGAGATTTCTGCGAAGATCCAAGTGTATAGTTTCCATGTGGGTCTGGTTAAAGCACACAGGATCAGCATTTGGATGAAGGTCATGATACAGTCCAGATGCACATAGAGGCTTACCCCCATGAGACATTATGATCCTCCTTGGAAACAGTGCTTCTATAGTATGTCAATGACTTTCTTTAAAGGCTAATGCATGTCCAGCCATCAGTGCTTAAGCACATTTGTGTGTTTAATTATTGATAGGGCATAGAATTATTTCGCAAACAGCACCAGACTAATGTTGCCTTTAGTGGAGACTTCCTTAATTTACATGGTCGAGAGTTACCAGACACTTATGTTGCTACTTTTCAGCATAATGACGCTCTGAGGATGTAGACTGGGTTTGACTGGGAACATACAACTTGGATCTGAATGTGAGCCGTGCTTAATAATAAGCCCGAGGCCAGAGAGAGTCTTTGCCAGTTGCCCAAACCAGGGCAGTGGTGGCTCAGTGGTTAAGGCTCTGGGTTATTGATCAGAAGGTCAGGGGTTCAAGCCCCAGTACTACCAAGATGCCACTGTTGGGCCCTTGAGCAAGGCCCTTGACCCTATCTGCTCCAGGGGCACCATATCATGGCTGACCCTGCACTCTGACCCCAGCTTAGCTGGGATATGTGAAAAAAAGAATTTCACTGTATATGTGTGATAAATAAATATAATTATGAATTAACTGTCATTTTGCAAGTGAAATCCCTCATAATGAATCTGAAAGCTGATTTTGGGCCAGTGATCCAATTTCACTATATCTTATGTTCATCGATCATACTCATGTGTTTTTATTTCTTGATTTTCTTATAACTTAACACTTGATTTTCTGTGTATTGAATGTTGTTGTTGTAAATTCTTCTGTTTTAAATATGTCACTAAGGTAAAATGATGTATTTGGATAGCTTAGATGTGGTTTTTCAAAATTGTGAGAATGACTTGTGATAGTCTTGGAAGCATTTGTCTGAATGAGGTTTAATGATGTTTTGAAAATTATAATCAAAAAAAGTTTTTGCACAAAAAAATGTAGCATAAGAACAATAACATTTTTCATGTATTCTGAACTAGTCAACTGAGATTTGCAAAGAGGTTATATTTAATTTTGTAAAGTGAGAAGACTGCGGATGTCCTTCAAGAGGGTTTAATATTGTGTCTCTGTCTATCAGGAGAAGAGAAAAAAGGAGGCTGAGATTGAGAACAAAAGAAGACAACTGGAGGATGACCGCAGACAACTCCAGCATCTCAAGGTAGCCCAGAAATAACAACTCATAGATAGTAGAAGTGTTTTAAAGACAAGTTGTACAGAGAATGTAATAGTGTGTGTCAGTGACTATTTATTTAGCAGAGATGGGCCACTTCTATTTAAATTAATGGGAGAAATTGGAATGCCCAACCAAGGAGCTCTCGCGCCCAATGGTCAATGGATGTAGAAAGGAAGTTCCGTCTTACACGTAAAAGAGACAATCACCTTTAAGATACAGACATCACTTGTCTATCAACTGGAGAACGCACATTTGCATTAGCTATACAAGCTGGGAAAATTGCGTTTTTTTTGCGTAATATGCGGTAAAGAATCACAATTTATGAGACCTGTTTTGTCAGATTTTACTGCTGATTTAAAATATGCACTTTGATCGTAATCTTGATCAACCATTTTTGAGATTTCTGTGTTCCCCCATTCAAGTAGATAGGAACTGCACTGTCATAACTGGAAATAGCCTCTCGAGAGAGTTCCAAAGATGGCTGACAGTTGACTGACTTGCTAGAATGACTTTGGTGTGTGTGCAGTTGTGTCACTGTGTTGTATTTCAGACAGGGGTTAAGGGTCAGAGTGCTTTGGTGTGTCTTGCTTATGTAATTCACTGACTGTCTGGCCCAACACTTCATGTTTCTATTTTAAGCTTCAGTGTTGAAACTCAAAACGATTTTTGGGGGATTTTAAAGTTGCTAAAAGGGGAGGGTGAGTTTTAACAGCAGTTTCCTGTTTGGGGGGACAAGGGAAGAATCTGTATCCTCCCTTTAAGTAAAGTCCAGCATTGTTATGGTAAGTCCAGTCCTACAACTGGGACATAAGCCTTTCATTAACCTACAGTTCATAGCAGTCCATTTTGCAACTGAATTTGTCAATCTTTCCAAGATAGATTTATTATAAGGGCTTTTTTAAGGACATGTCAATGTACACCTGCGTCAGAAGGGCGCTTCTGGAGTGTCTCACTTTGACTGCATGGCGTCAAACACTGCGTTTTTAAGTCACTGCCTCAATTCCAATGTAGTTTAAAACTTAGAAAAACACGTCTTGAGATCACTGCATTCAAAATTGCGCTCCACGCAGCTCAAACAGTGTCAACACTTTTTGGAGAAATCAGCCTACAAATGGCTTACTGATGTCTTTGCATATTAAGTTGGGATAGGGTTTTGGGGTTTGTTGACATTACATCTTCATGGTAACAAAGTTGTAAAATTGGCTATAACTTTACACAGAAAAGGTTTGTAAGTATTTTAACGTCCAAAAATTGGCCTCCATTCACTTCCGTTGTAAGTGCCTCACTGGAACCAAGATTTGTGCTTTTTTTAAAGAAAAGGAGGAACGAGTCGTAATTAATTTTTGTGATAATCAACATTATGCCACAAATGCTGTCGATTGAGCTTAACTTGTATTGAACCTGGAACATTCCTTTATCCCTTATCAATGACTCCCTTAAATCAGGAAATTATCCAAATTCATCAATGAGCTATATATATGGCATATGTAATTCTTTTCATATAATTCCAGAATCATATCTGGATGCCTTCAAACATTATTACCATGATTGTTTGCATGAATTCAGGCCAAAATATAACAAGTGCTCAATTTATGCAAATCCTAGAGATCCCAAGCATGCTCTGGAGAATCAGTTGTTTGAAAAATAGCTTGTCTGCGTGCCTATCCCCATCTCTTAAATTTCCTGTCAGGCGATTGTTTCCCTTTTGTTATCTGTCACAGCATGATATTACTTGTTTGTTAGTTTTATACCTACCATTGTTTTTTATGCATAAGGGATTTTGCTCTATGGGGAACAATGGAACAGGCCTAAGTTTCCTATCGAGTGAGACTCAGATTCTTTGTCCTCCCCTCTGTGCTGTGATTGTGTTACATGTGCATGTGGATGGGTGTGAGCATGAGGTGATGTCAGCATATCTGTCACTACGCCAGAATTTTGTGGTCACAAAGCCAGAGCTGAGGGTGGGGGCTGAGGGGTGAGAAAGAGAACAGGAGAGGGTCACTTTGGTCTGTTTCTAATATGACTATTACAGCAGGTGTGGATAGTTAAGATATTACACAAAATGCTCATTCTCTTTTAAGGATTGTTTAATGCTGATCCAGATTTATGGATGTTAATAAGAAAGGAGACAGTCTGGACAGTAAGTGAAAGAAAGTGTGTTAGCAAAACCAAGAAAACTTTATAATCAACCAAAATGCACAAATGTTGAGTTATTTTTCATTTGGTAATTTTTTTTCAGAGTATACACAAAAATGTCAGTAATTGCCTCCTTTCTTTTACACTTCATGTGACTGTGCTTTTTCAATAAAGGCTGTCTTAGTTAACATTTACCATTGTTTAAATGATGAGAGTTACTGTATTTGTTTTTCCAGAATGTTTGCTTGAGTGTCAAATCTGTAACTTTGTTCATTTCCAATTAGCAGATGCTTATAATACACTAATTGCAAGGACAGTGCTTCTTGCAACTAGGAATTAAATGCCTTGCTCAAGATAAAGATGGTGATAGAGCAGGTACCGCTACCCTAATGTGTTTCAAAGGAGGCAGGAACTAGTCCTCTATTTCCTGTTGTCATTAATGGTAATGTCTCTCTCCATGATTATTGAGTGCTTTTGCTTTCTTCTACTTTTTACCATTCTTTTTGTTCTTGTCTGGTTGATGAGATATCTTATTTGTCCACTGACCTTCTTCTTTCTTTTGTTGTTGTTGTTGTTGTTATTTTCTCACACTTTTTTTTCCTTCTCTTTATTTTCTCCTCAAGAAAGAAAGACTGTAAAAGTGAATACGGGCTGTTACCTAAATGTTGAATTTCTACCTTATCTGAGTAAAAAAAATTACTTTTGTTTGTGTAACCTAATATAGCCAGGTTAATTTAGGCGTCACCACATTTTCAGGTTTCCTAAATCCGGAAAACATTTTATAATTAAGTTTTTTTTATTTTTTTTATGAAAATTATAACTACAAGAACATCAATCAATCAATTAATCAGTTAATCAATCAATTTATTTATAAAGCACATAAAAACAACAAGCATTGACCACTGTGCTGTACAACCACAATACAGTATATAATACATAGGACATAACAATAAAAAAATAAAAAAACTTTTTACCGGTAAACATCGAATAAAACATCATAAACATATAAAATATTAAAAAATATTATAAGCCAACGTAAAAAAGTAAGTCTTTAATTTAGACTTGAATTCCGATAATGAGATAGCAGATCTGACAGACAAAGGATGACTATTCCATAGCTATGTTCCAGCAACCCGCAAAGGCACGGTCACGCCTTAGCATCTAACAGGCTTGTCTATGGATAGTATGTCAGAATGATAAGAGTGTGCCAATCCATTTAAAGATTTAAAAACAAAAAGTAATATTTTTAAATCAATAATGGACTGGCAACCAGTGGAGAGATATTAAAATAGGAGTAATATGCTCACATTTACGTACACCATTAAAAGTCTTGCAGCAGCATTCTTGACCATTTAGAGCTGTGCGACGGAAGATTGTCTTATTCCTATATATAAAGAGTTACAGTAGTCCAGTCAGGATGAAATAAAATCATGATTGACTCTCTCAAAATCTTTAAAAGAAAGAAAAGTCTTAACTTCAGCCAGGAGTTTAAAATGAAAGAAACTCGAATTGACTACTGCTCTTATTTGTTTGTCAAATTTAAGGGTAGAATCAATTATAATACCCAAGTTTTTCACAGACGGTTTATAGGGCGCCAAATTACCAAGGTTAAGATTGATACTGCGTGTAGCAACTGAGGGCCCAAAAACAATAACTTCAGTCTGCTCTCATTAAAATATAATTTAAAAAATCCAAGACATCCAAGATATAATATCAGACAGACAAGCAGGGATTCTAAACCTATATTGACATTCTGTTTCAAAGGCAGATAAATTTGAGTGTCATCCAATCCTTGTATGCCCACACATTGTTCAAGTGTGATAGGAATACTGTGGTCAGCAGTATCCAAATGCTGCACTCAAATCGAAAAGCAGAATCCCCAGAATCAGCCGATAACAGAATATCATTTAAAACCTATAAAAGTGCTGACTCTGTACTATGATGAGTTCTAAAACCAGACTGGAATTTTTCAAGAATCATATTGTTGTCCAGACAAATCTGCAATTGCTATAGAACAACTTTCTCTTTTTTTTTTTCTTTTTTTTTTTTTGCAATAAAACCAGGGGGCCTGGGTTGCTCAGTGGTAAAAGATGCTGGCTACAACTCCTGGAGTTCACTAGCTCACTAGTTCAAATCCCAGGGCATGCTGAGTGACTCCTAAGCACCAAAAATCTGAGAACATTTTCACACATTGTAGAAGACTCAACAAGATGGACATTGTCTAGAGGATTAATAACAGAAATTTCAGTTGTGAAAAGAGTCCTAGGTCTATGAGAGTTCTTAGCTATAATGTCAGAAAAATAATTAGACTTCACAGCTTTCAGATATTTAAACAGAGTATATCATAAAAATTTCCAAAGACACTTGTAGCTTATCTTTTTTCCATCTACATTCTACTCTTCTACAAGCTTGTCTTAATGACCGAGTAGTATTATTTTGCCAGGGCTCAGATTTGGATTTACATAGTTTACGCCTCAAGGGAGCAACAGTATCTAAAATATCAGTGCAAATAGAATTAAACCAAGTAAGATGCATGTCATATATATTGGTCATATACGTTCATCAATAGCTTAACTTTAGAGCTAACTTGACGTCTCCAATACAACAGTCCTTGTAAGAAACATTTTATTTGGGTGCTGCCTTGATAAATAAACATGTTGTTTCATATCTCATGAAGTTTTAGTAGAAGAGAGGTTTTTATAATTTGAGTTCTTTAAGTTCTTGAACTTTTCTCATCCACAATCCAACTAACAGCAACCTTTGTGATTCCAAACCATTTATTTATTTAATATTAATAATGTTAAAAAGCATGTTCATTTAGGACTATTGTCTGATTAAAGAGTCTTCAAAATGAACATCTTGAATGTACTTATTTTAGTGCTGTACAATACCACAGGTGTTATCAGAAGCTCTGTGATGTTTCTCTTCTGTTATGCCTTATCCTGGGTCTTCTGTACACTGTTTGATGTTGAGCAGATGTTTGTTTTGATCTGCTGCTGGCTATGAGTAGCCTCATCTGACTCTGCCACACAAGAATAGAAACAGCACTGTTCAGCTGTCTTAAGTAGCTTCTACTGCTAAATGCATATGTCATGGATTCGGTTAGTCAAATGCCATTAATCTCTAATCTCATGAGCTCACTCTATGATTTATCTGAGGCCTCTGGTCTTTTGCCTCTCAAACGTGTCCAGCATCCATAACACAACCTCAGATAATTGCTCCCTGATAGTTGTGCAAAATTTCCTTTGATTCTTTTATATACACATGATATGTAAATGAAAAAGCAGTATTTAAACCTAGATCAAACACAGTTTTCTCAATAAGATTCAGGATCGAAAAGCTTCCTACTTCACTAAATTTGACTATACTTCAGCCTAAAAAATATGCATCATGTGGTAACATCTAAAAATTAAAATTAAAAAAGTGTGTAACTTTTTCTGTGTTAAAATTATTTCCCCTATTGCAGCTTTATTTGCAGAGACAACTATAAGTAAGCCATTCATATGTTTATTTTCTCGAAAACTGTGGCGCTATAATAAAATACTCATGTTAGAACGACCCATCCAGCCCAACACAACAACATCGACTCAACCAAATGGAGTGTGTTGGTGCGCATATTCGGAAGGCTGTTTGAAAACAAATGTTTATTTTTGCAATTCTGTTCGCTGGTGCTAGCGGCTCAAACATTTCCCACTTTAGCTTTAACTGGGTTTATTCAAGTTAAAATTCTTATTTAATATGTCTGAATTAACCTGACTACATTAGGTTACAACGATGAAACTAGGTTTTTACAGTGCACGTTGTTTTGCATGTGTCCTCCCTAAGTGAA
Source organism: Myxocyprinus asiaticus (assembly GCF_019703515.2). Taxonomy (NCBI): domain Eukaryota; kingdom Metazoa; phylum Chordata; class Actinopteri; order Cypriniformes; family Catostomidae; genus Myxocyprinus; species Myxocyprinus asiaticus. The sequence goes on from NC_059348.1 coordinate 29,378,973, forward strand.
AAAATCTGAAAAGCCCCCCCCCTCTGAAAAAATTTGAAATCGAAGAACATTTTTGTCTCTTTTGTAGCTCAAAATACATGCTGTTAAATACTTTTATAATACTTTGCAGTCTGCTGTATTTTCATATTCAAAAGAGAAAGTAAATAAATTATTTGTGACATTAGTCTGAATTTATTTACAACCCCAAGTTGGGACAGTATGAAAAATGCTAATAAAAACAAAAAGGAGTGATTTGTAAATTATACTCACCCTTTGTAATATTGAAAGCACTACAACTGAACATTATATGATGTTTTACCTTGTGAATTTCATTGTTTTTTGAAAATGTACAGTCATTTCAAATCAGATTATTTGAAAAAGTTGGGACAGTCGAGTGTTTACCACTGTGGAACATCACCATTTCTTCTAATAACACTTATTAAGCATTTGGGCACTGAAGACACAAGTTTGTTAAGTTTAAAAAGTGGAATTTCCTCCCATTCATCCATTATGCAGGTCTGCAGCTGCACAATTGTACAGGGTCTTTGTATTGTGTGCTTCAAAATGCACCACACATTCTCAATTGGAGATGGTCAGGACTGCAGACAGGCCAATCTAGCACCTGTACTCTCTGCTTCTCCTGCTGAAAATTCCGGGACATCCCTGGAAAAGATTGTGCTGGATGGCAGTATATGCTGCTCCAAAATTTTTACGTATCTGTCATTAATGGTGCCCTCACATATGTGCAAGTTACCCATGCCATGGGCACTGACACACCCCTGGCCCATACAGACACTGGCTTTTGGACCTGATGCTGATAACAGCTTGGATGGTCCTTTTCCTCTTTGGCCCAGATAACACGACGGCTGTGTTTATCAAAAACTATTTGAAATGTGGACTCATCGGACCAAAAAACACGTTTCCACTTTCCATCTAAGATGAGACCGAGCCCAGAGAAGTCGGCAGCGCTTCTGGACAGTGTTGATGTAGGGCTTCTGCTTTGCATAGTAAAGTCTTAACTTCAATCTAATCAAATCCCTTTATTGTCACTCAACCATACACACAAGTGCAACAGTGGGTGAAACTTGCATCTGTTGATGCAGCGGTGAATGGTGTTGACTAACAAAGGTTTACTAAAGTAATCCCAAGCCCATGTTCATGAACTCCATTACAGATGAATGTTTTTTTTTAAGACAGTGATGTCTGAGGGATCAGAGATCATGCGCATTCAGAAGTGGTTTTCGTCTTGCCCTTTATGCACCGAGATTTGACCAGATTCCTTGAATCTTTTTAAGTATATTGTGCACTGTAGAGGGTGAAATGCCCAAAATCCTTCCAATTTGTCTTTGGGCAACATTGTTCTCAAAGTGCTGGATTATTTGCTGAAGTATCTGTTGGCAAATTGACAAGTCTCGAATGATCCTTGCTCTTGAAGGACAAGCTGTTTTTGGAGGCTCCTTATACAGTGCATCCGGAAAGTATCCACAGCGCTTCACTTTTTCCACATTTTGTTATGTTACAGCCTTATTCCAAAATGGATTAAATTCATTATTTTCCTCAAAATTCTACAAACAATACCCCATAATGACAACGTGAAAGAAGTTTGTTTGAAATCTTTGCAAATTTATTAAAAATAAAAAACGAAAAAAATCACATGTACATAAGTATTCACAGCCTTTGCCATAACACTCAAAATTGAGCTCAGGTGCATCCTGTTTCCACTGATCATCCTTGGGATGTTTCTACAACTTGATTGGAGTCTACCTGTGGTAAATTCAGTTGATTGGACATGATTTGGAAAGGCACACACCTGTCTATATAAGGTCCCACAGTTAACAGTGCATGTCAGAGCACAAACCAAGCCATGAAGTCCAAGTAATTGTCTGTAGACCTCTGAGACAGGATTGTATCAAGGCACAGATCTGGGGAAGGGTACAGAAAAATTTCTGCAGCATTGAAGGTCCCAATGAGCACAGTGGTCTCCATCATCCATAAATGGAAGAAGTTTGGAACCACCAGGACTCTTCCTAGTGCTGGCCGCCTGGCCAAACTGAGCAATCGGGGGAGAAGGGCCTTAGTCAGGGAGGTGACCAAGAACCCGACGGTCACTCTGACAGAGCTCCAGCATTTCTCTGTGGAGAGAGGAGAACCTTCCAGAAGAACAACCATCTCTGCAGCACTCCACCAATCAGGCCTGTATGGTAGAGTGGCCAGACGGAAGCCACTCCTCAGTAAAAGGCACATGACAGCCCACCTGGAGTTGCCAAAAGGCACCTGAAGGACTCTCAGACCATGAGAAACAAAGATTGAACTCTTTGGCCTGAATGGCAAGCGTCATGTCTGGAGGAAACCAGGCACCGCTCATCACCTGGCCAATACCATCCCTACAGTGAAGCATGGTGGTGGCAGCATCATGCTGTGGGGATGTTTTCAGCGGCAGGAACTGGGAGACTAGTCAGGATTGAGGGAAAGATGAATGCAGCAATGTACAGAGACATCCTTGATGAAAACCTGCTCCAGAGCGCTCTGGACCTCAGACTGGGGCGAAGGTTCATCTTCCAACAGGACAACGACCCTAAGCACACAGCCAAGATAACAAAGGAGTGGCTCCGGGACAACTCTGTGAATGTCCTTGAGTGGCCCAGCCAGAGCCCAGACTTGAACCCGATTGAACATCTCTGGAGAGATCTGAAAATGGCTGTGCACCGACGCTCCCCATCCAACCTGATGGAGCTTGAGAGGTCCTGCAAAGAAGAATGGGAGAAACTGCCCATAAATAGCTGTGCCAAGCTTGTAGCATCATACTCAAAAAGAGGCTTTAATTGTTGCCAAAGGTGCTTCAACAAAGTATTGAGCAAAGGCTGTGAATACTTATGTACATGTGATTTTGTATATTTTTTTTTTTTTTTTTTTTAATAAATTTGCAAAGATTTCAAACAAACTTCTTTCACGTTGTCATTATGGGGTATTGTTTGTAGAATTTTGAGGAAAATAATGAATTTAATCCATTTTGGAATAAGGCTGTAACATAACAAAATGTTAAAAAAGTGAAGCGCTGTGAATACTTTCCGGATGCACTGTATATTATGACACGATTGCTTCACCTGTTTAACATATCCTGTTCCACATCGCCTTGTTATTTGAACTCGTCAAATTGTTATTAGTCTTAAATTGCCCGTCTCAACTTTTTAGAGCGTGTTGCAATCATCTGATTTGAAATGATTGCTCATAAATAAAAAAAAGACATTCACGAGGCAAAATATCATATAACGTGTAGTTGTAGTGTTTTCAATTTAGCAAAGGGTGAATATAATTTACAAATCACTTCTATTTATTTTTATTAGCATTTTTTATACTGTCCCACCTTTTTTGGATTTGGGGTTGTAGCATTTGTCAAACTTTAAGGGATTAATAGAAATAGTGACCACAATTTGATTTGTGCTAGAATCAATTAATTGAAGAGACAGAACTTTACTAAATAATTTCCATATGTTTAGCATTTGGTTGCCGCTCCGAGAACTGGCTTAATCCTAGCCTTGCGTCTAAATTTGAGACATTTATAATGCAAAAGATCTGTTTGTTTGTAAATGCAGTATTTATAATCATGCTTATTATCTGAAAATTATTAATACATAGATCTCCACTCCACCATTTCTCATAACGTTGCACATAACACACAATATTACAGAATATTTTTGGTTAGTCTAGCTGAGAAGGTGAGTCTTTTTCCAGTCTGTCTTGCACTGCTCCTCACAGACTAGCGCCACCTCTATTAGTGCTCAAAATATCTTCTGTCTCTCTGTGTCAGGAACAGATTTTGAAATTCTGTTTGTCAGACAGTAGTGGCACATCCTCTAATCCTGCCAATCTAACCTGCTGTCTGTTCCTTACCAAGAATGACTAGAAGCTCTGGCAGGAATCCCTGTTTTAGCTGGCGCCTGTCAGAATGTTTCACTCTCTATCAATGTGCATAGTGTGCATTAGCAGCTGTGGAGAATGCCCCAAAATGAAAAACTAATGGACAGCTAATGGTCATGTGCTACACCAACCCTAATGTTGCAGACAACCAAGGAGATTTGTTTACATCAATACAGTGCATCAGATCAGGCATTATCTCATATTTCAAGAGCTCGTTTTGTTGATATGCAATTAGGGAGCATGATATAGGTTGCATGCTTTGACATTAAATACTTTTTGGAAAGTTGACATTTTAACAGCATTTTGATCATTCTTTTACAATTATAATGCATGCAGCATTTATGAGCCCATATTGATTATGTCACTTTGTCACACTGCAGGACCTTTTAAAATAGTTACAAAAGTTACAGTATCTAAGATTTACACATTCTTTATACATTCATATACATTTTTTAACCTAAAATATTTATGTCTTGATGGACATTTTATGCATTAACAACACTGTAAAAAACAGCATGTACAGTAAAAGTTTTTGCACACAGGTTTTATAAGTAAAATCTATTTAGCTTTAGAATGTAATAAGCAGTGAATACATGAGTACATTTTACTTAAAAATATCTTTGTTCACTGAGTAAGTTTCACTTTAAAATCTAATGCAGCTCTCGATGACATTCAAACGTATATGTAATTATCATTGAATGCTATACACTTTTAAGACATCAAATAACCCAACGAGGCTGAGTGCATGTTATCATAAGACAACATAGGGAATGTTTGATAGCAGGTGTGTGAGCTGCACACACAGACCTTAACCCCTGAGGCATAACACACAATGATGGTAATAATCAATGGATACATTTTGAGCACAAACTGGTCATTTTGAGCAGAAAATGAAATTCATACAACATAAAACAAGTTGCTAAATGTGACAGCAAAATCAACAATGACGACAGTGTTATAAGACAGGACAACAGTGAGATCATGCTACCTCATTACTTACTCATGCACTGGTGCATGTTGGAAACATTAGCACACATTTTTGTAAATATAACAAACAATATTAAGTAATGTTTACTTATACTTTTTACATGATTGAACGGAGTACAGATGTAGAATTTGCTTAATATTTGTTAGTTCAAGCTTGAACTAACTTATTCAAGTAAAAAGTACTAAATATTTTCTGTTATATTTACTTCACCCCAAAATCTTTTGCACTTATAAATGAAAATAATATATTTTCTGGACATTTTTAACTTGAAGTGTTCATTTGTGTACAGATCAGGGAAGCAAAAATGTAAAAAAAATTAAAGAGAATGTTTGTGATGTTAACAACTCTGGAAAGAAATCTCAAAGTCACGTGGCTTTCTTTTAACAGTCAAAGGCACTGAGAGAGCGGTGGCTGTTGGATGGAGCACCATCCAGTGGGGAAGATGAGGCACAGAAACAACTACAAGAGGATGAAGCCAAGACCAAACTACTAGAAAAGACCATCCTTGGGTTAAGACCAGTGTCTAACCTACACTTTGTAATTTAAAGGAATAGTTCACACAAAAATGAAAACTTTGTCATCATTTACTCACCCTAATGTTGTTTCAAACCCGTATGACTTAATTTCTTATGCGGAACACAGAAGGAAACATTTTGATGAAACGGATCTACTTTAAAGCTAAGTAAAGGTCCCAAAAGCATCATAAAAGTACTCCATGTGACACGTGTGTCATATTCCAAGTTTACATATGATAGGTTTTGGTGAGACACAGCCAAAAATGTAAGCAATTTTTCAGTGAACATGTTGACGTCCTTTCTGCGTTCATGAATGCATGAGAGCATTTTTTGGGTGAATTATTCCTTTAATATTGGAACCTCTTTCTTGGTCCAAAAAAATTTAAGAATCGTGCATACCTGCATATGTACACCTGAAGAATCCTTGTTTTAATTTGATTGACAGACTAGAACAAGAAATTGATGAGCTTGAGAATGGTGTGCCTTTGAATAAAGCGTCTGAAGATGGCAAAGAAAATGTAAGATTGTTTTAATATAACTTTTAAATATGTGCTTATAATCCTTCAAATTTAGTCAAATTTTAATGATAAGTAATAATAACGACATATTATTAACATATGACCATCATATGTTTTCTCTGGCAGGCACCAGATGGTCCAGTTAAGGGTGAGTGTAAGAGTGTGTTGTATTTTTTTTAGTTCTTCAGCATCTCTGCTCTCTGACAGTATTACACCAAATGGAGCATGACAACATAAGGACAACCTTGTTTCAAACAATTATCAGTGCCAGTTTTTATTTTTTATTTTTTTTTTTTTGCAGTTCAATTCACCAGTTAATTTCACTAATGTCATGTGAAAGAGCCACTGGGTTGAACAGAATTCAGTGGCTGTTCTTATTATTTTCATATTGATAATAAACAGTGAATAGCAACTCCGTACATATTAAACCTTTATTATACAACTGACAGTTCTGACTCTAAATACTGATTGGATAGGCCATATATGAAGCCGTTGTAAAATGACTATAAACACACGCACCTGTGACCACATTCTATATTAATGCGGCATGTGGAAGAATTGTTTAATGTGATCGTTATTAATAATATGTTGGACTGTTTATTGAGCATTTGTCTTTTATCATATTGCTGTTTCTGCCACTTCACTTTGTGCCTAAGAACACCTCTTCAAGAGTCGAACAGTAGAGGCAAGTTACAACCCCAATTCCAAAAAAAAGTTGTGATAGTATGGAAAATGCAAGTAAAAACAAGGAGTGAATTGTAAATTCTATTCACCCTGTACGATATCAATCATCTGATTTGAAATTATTGGATATTTTTAAAAAACGATTAAATTCACACTGTAAAACATCTAATAATGAGCTGTTGTGGTGCTTTCAATATACGTAGCACAGGGTGAATAGAATTGACAAATCACTCCTTTTAGTTTTTAATAGCTTTTTCCATGCTGTCCCAACTTTTTCAGAATTGGGGTTGTAAATGAGTATCCTTCTCTCTTCTTAATTGATCCCCAGTAGTTGAGAATGGCATACAGCAGCCCAGCCCCAATGCAGACCAAACCACCAAGAAACAGATCACAGGCATTGAGGCCAAGCTCCAGTGCACCAATCCTGACGTTGCCATTGAAAATGCCAGTGCAGATCACCCCGTCACCATGGTATTCATGGGCTACAAGAATGTAGAGGATGAGGCAGAGACCAAGAAGGCATTGGGCATAGAGGAAACAGTGAAAGCTGAATTTGTGGTCATTGAGGACAGTGAGAGCAAAGGGGAGCAGGCCCCATTGAACGGCAGCACCTCCACTCCTGACAAAGCTCAGGATAAGGCCAAGAATGAGGAGTCGAAAGAGGAAGGCAATTCGAAAGAAAAGCAGTCATGTAAGTGCTGCACAGTCATGTGAGTCCCACCACTCACACTGAAGTTTAGACTCTTGTGGAAAACTGACTCCCTGACCATAACGCAACAATGAATAAGTATACCCTGTATACTTATTGTTAACTTTTGTTGTCTAGTATGTATGTCTTTTTTATTTCTATTAATATTTTTCTATATTTCTGTCTTGACATTTATATATCTATATATACATATATTTTCATTATGTAATCTTATGAAGTCTAGTATTTTGCTTGTTGAAGAACAGAAAATGAGGACCACTACAGATTCTACTTCCCCTTATTTTATTTTAAGGAAAATAAGATAAACTTCTCGATATATGAACATTTAGCTGTTTATCTCCCATATACGTTTGTGTTTCTAAAATATTACTTTATTACTGAGAAGAAATGATTATATTGATATTGCAATGTTATTATGCTTTTAATATATATTTTGTGCCTTTTGTTTTGTTTTATTTTTTGGCCAAATCATCTCAGATCACTGTGAACACTGGTACATAGCGTGTAGTCTTTTTCCACAATCATACATTCATATATTTGTAAATACGATCCAATTATTTATGACTGTTCATGTTAGAATAGAATACTAACTAAATAGGCAACTACATCTACCCCAGATCCCCACTTTTACCTACAGCAGCTATCTGCTTTAACAGTAAATCACTTTTTATAGGTCAAATGCTATTTACAGGATAATCCGTTTTGAACAAAATAGCAAAGATATTGCTTTTATACTGTACGATGTACATGAAGGATAACACTGTTAGACATAATTGTAATCAATATTAATTATTTGAAGATTAGGACATTTTTCCCAATACACTGAAATGCCTCCTATCACGTGTTATTGCTCATATAGTTAAAAAAAAAAAAAAAAAAAAGAAATATATATATATATATATATATATATATATATATATATATATATATATATATATATATATATATATATATATATTGTTGTATGTCACACTTTGCTAAAGATATCTTTCTATTATTTGGAGAAAAAAAGTGCTTAGTGTGAGGTTGGTATTTCATGATTGGTGTTAAAAGCTATGGTTGCTGTTTGGTTGGTTTGCCTTCAATTAAACAAGACTTTAACAGCCGCGTTTTCAATGTTCAGGCATTTCATTCACAACAATAAATCATTAATTTGCGTTTTGAAGTGAAATTATCCAAATCTATCCTAATGGACATGTCTTCGTCAAATTTGGGGTCTAAAACATTTTTCACATTGCAAGACGAATAGCTTTGTAAATGTTGTTTTGCTGTCTTTCTGATATATTTCAATTGAATGAATTATTTCATTTTGTGTGAGACAGTATGTGTTGTGGATATCAAAAATGTTACAGTTACAGGTGCTTTATATGTATGGCCAATGCCTGTTATGGTCCAAGTGTTTAAATCGGGAACAATGTCAATAAACAAAAACATTTTGTTTACAGTTATGTCTTGGTAATTCTTTGACATTTTCATTTTCCTCACCTGCAATCAACAAACAGTCTAACAGATGTTGGTCATTTGGATCAAGAAAATGACCCATTTACATAGCCACATGACATACATTTTTAGAATACTGCATAATGGAATATCAAATTAATTCATGTGTTTTTGAAATATTAACTTAAAACAGAATTTATATATACATTTCAATTTGTGATCTTGCCATCTTCAAAAGACCAGGTATCATACCAAAACAGGACGTATTTGGGCCTCAGAAATTAAATCTCTTTAATGTGTTAAGGTTGCCATCTGCAGGTTGAAACTATCAAAAATAAAGTTTAGTTATCTGTGGAACAGCAATTTGTAGTGATACTACTCTCTGCTACTAATTTTCTTTTGAAGACAACTCTAAATTATGCTATTAGCATTTCATTAAAATATCATTATCTCATAATGGCTATCATCAGTTCTTCTTACTTGCTTGTTGGGTTTGCTCTTCTTATTAGGCTAGGACTCATCAAACATAATCAGTGTTCATAAACTCAACAAAAAAAGAAATGTCCCTTTTTCAGGACACTGTATTTTAAAGATAATTTTGTAACAATCCAAATAACTTTACAGATCTTTATTGTAAAGGGTTTAAACGATGTTTTCCATGCTTGTTCAATGAACCATAAAGCTGCTGATGTACTCGCCTAAGATAAAATACATTCTTTTTCCATGCATGGAAGTGAATGGGGAATGAAACTGTCAGTGCTCAACATTCTGCTTAAAATCTCCTTTGCGTTCCACGAAAGTAAAAAAAGGTATACGGGGTTGCAACGATATACGGGTGAATAAATTATTACAGAATTTTAATTTGTGGTTTAACTAAGCCTTTAATATCCAAGCAATGCGCTCTGCAGGTTGTTTTACCTTGCTGATGATAGGGTTCAACCATAGCTCACGGTAAAGCTCAGCTCATTTCTCATGGTGGCGGAGACAACATAAAGTTTTCGCAAACTTTTTTCGACCGCCTTTTCAGATTGACAGTGACTTTGTCCAATCCCGCTGTCCAAAAACACTTGAAGTTCCGCCCACACGCGGCACCCCAGGGTCAATTGGCCAATAAGAAAGCGCCATTCCCCCCTCCGCCATTTTGTAAGGTTATAAGAAATTCTAGCAGGTCTACCTCCCGTCTACGACAACCTGTAGTTTCGTGTAGTGAGATGGACGGGTAAGTTGAAAACACATTTAATTCCTAGCGAGATACACCGTAAAACCTTTTCTCGTTTGATGTTAGATGCGTAGTGGTGATTTAATGCTTTATGCACGTTTAAAATGTATTAAATGACGTGAGGTAAAGTGGAACTGGTGATTTTTTTTGCTTATCACTCTTTCATGGCTCTTAATGTCTCCCGTGCCGGAAGAGCTTGACTGAGTCCAAAAGTTGGACCAAACTGAGCAGCAACCTGTTGCAAGTAGTGCAGTTGAGATACTTTTGCGAACTGGAGATTACAGTGATGTTTTAACTTAAATCGCAAGCGGAAAAATATCAAATGGGGCTTGTAATGTGTACAAAAGCAACTGAACGGCCACTATGTGGCAACCAATTTCCGCATTGTTGTTGGGTGGCTAGTTACCTGCTAGCCTGCGAAACCAATGTCTGTTCAACTTTACTCGGGCTTTACTGATTTGAATCGTCTGTGGACGTTGTATATTCTCCGGCTAATACTAATTAAAGTGGACACATTTACGCTGGTCCATCTTATAGTAACAGTTTTAGCTAATCTCTCAGCGTTCAGAACTGAACTGCTTTTTGCTGCAATGTAAATGTTTGTATAGTTAACAAGTTATTTGCATGTATTCAATAGATAATTTAATTATAATAATAGTTATTGTCACAAGAGTTGTATCTCAGTAAATATAAGGGTTTGTCAAAAGTCATATTTCACAAAGGTGCGTGTTTTTGTTTCCTCGTAGCGTTTTTTTTTATGTTGATATCAAACGCCGAGTTCAAAAACAAAAATGGGTTTGAATTTTATCCTCAATTTCACTTTCTTCATATTTTTCCTGAATCTTTTGGGTAAACACATCGGTGAACGCAATAAAACCACTTCCATCTGGCATACAGTAAGGCAAGGGTAAACTATATAAAGAAGGCATTTCTGAATGGCTTTTTCTTTTTTCCTGCAGCCATTTAGAGACTGATTTGTATCCTCTGGGATCCAGTTACGTCGCTGAAACAGAGTAAGTTCAGCATCTTCCTTTGTATCTCTCTCTTTCTATGGAAATACATAGGTGATTGTAACAGGCTGATTTTGTATACATGTGTACTGATTACAGCCGAGCCATCTTTTTTTCTTTTCTCCCCAATTTGGAATGCCCAATTCCCAATGCACTCTAAGTCCTCGTGGTGGCGTAGTGACTCTCCTCAATCTGGGTGGCAGAGGACGAATCTCAGTTGCCTCCGCATCTGAGACCGTCAATCCGCGCATCTTATCACTGGCTTGTTGAGCGCGTTGCCATGGAGACCTAGCGTGCGTTGAGGCTTCACACCATCCACCGCGGCATTCACGGTCAACTCACCACGTGCCCCACCGAGAACGTACCACAGTATAGTGACCACGAGGAGGTTACCCCATGTGACTCTTTGGTTGCTTAGGAGACCTGGCTGGAGTCACTCAGCACACCCTGGATTCGAACTTGCGACTCCAGGTGTGGTAGTCAGTGTCAACACTCGCTGAGCTACCCAGGCCCCCTACATCCTAGCCATCTTAATTTAAAGTAAACCAAAGAATTTAAGATGTAAGGTTGTTTTAAAGAAGTACCAAGCAGCTTGCAGCCTGTGATTCAGGTAGGGCCCAAGAGCAGAGAGGAAGAGTGGCTTGACAGGACCGTTTTGTTTTACTGTTTGCCTGACGTATCAGGTTGCCTCTGAAAAGGTGCAGCCTGAAGTGCAACACTCTCTTATTTTTATTTTTTTACGTACAACAGTCGTCTGAAGTTCCTGCATGGCCTTAATTTCATTTCCACTCAAGTTGTTTTATTATTTGTATGCACAGAGTTTGCTGATGAGGCTCAGATTTCAGAACATTAAGAATATAGACAACTGTGCAAAAACAGAACACATTCATAGAATAGCCCATGTAAACACAAAGGTAATAATAACTATATGAAATTGTCTATATGTAAATAGAAAGTAAGAATTATAAAATTAATAAATATTCTTTCTGTCAAGAGAACATTAATGGCCAGAACAGGAGCAATGTACGTATTGCAATTTTGTTTACCAAATGTCTGAAATTATACCTGCCAGACCACTATTGGGTCTAAAACGGCAAAGCCTGAAATGTTGCTGCATTCCCTTTAGAGACTAAATCTGATTTCAGCACCTAAGCTGTTATATTGTGTTTTTCCAATACTTATGGTTTTGTTTGTCATCTTTTTTAGCAGTGTCCATGAAATAACAGTCGGCACGAAGGTATGTGACTCATTTTCTTTTCTTTGTTTAACATGTTTAAAAAACAAAAACACATGTCTGGCTTGCAAATATGTGTAGTTGGTTTATCTAGACCTCGTTTCAGTTTTGCACAGGCACTCAGTTATATTACTCAGGTTCTGTCAGGTTTTATGGGTTGGTTGTTCTTGATGCATTGTGTCAGTTACCGTCCTCATTTCTGAATTGCTGAGACACAGGGAACTGCTCTGAATGCTGAGCCTGAAATTCTTGTGCTGTCTTTTTCTGATCCTGATACTGTAATTATTCCAGTCAAAGGGCACCTGCTGTTTTAACAATCACTGTGACTTAACACTGTGAAGTGACTCAAAGGTGAAAGGAGTACATTCTCATCTTGTAATTGACCTACAAGCAAGTTGAAGAATTAAAAAACGGATGCCTCTATTTTACATATTGGTTATGTGTGGTTTTATAGGGCAATTACATGATATGCTGATTAAAGTAATGCACATAATTATTTGCTGAAAAGGCCCTCAAATAACTAATTCAATATATGATTCAATATTTATATTCTATTATGTATTATAAAAATAATAATTCAGGTAGTTAAAATGCATGACATAATTGTGGCAGACATTGATAAAACAATACAAAAAGTGGCTTTAGAAGGCAATATATTGTTCAATAAAATGGAAATAAACATAAGCTTATCATTGGCCTAAAGGCCACAGCAATCCATTTCGCAACTGAATTCGTCAATTTGTCCGAGATAGATTTATTACAAGGTTTTGTCTAAGGATGGGTCAATGTACATCTGCATCAGCCGGATGCTTTTGGAGCATTTCACTTTGGTTGCATAATGTCAGTCGCTGTGTGAAGTTAAACGCAGTTTAAAACTTAAACGCGTCTCGAGATCCCAGCATTTGGAAATGTGCTCGATCTAACTGTTTGAATGCAAGAACATGTTCCCATCTTGTGCTGTTGCAAGTGTTAAATGAGCCTGAGTTTGGTTTGTTCACTGTACAGCTGGAGTTTCGCTTACTGCCCCCTGGCGAAAAAAGGTGCCGTTTATAGCTTGAATTGCTCTGATAGTAGGAATATTACATTACGGTCCAGGGACATAATTTATTGCCTTAATTTAACACACTATTTTTTTTTAATGCAAGTAATCGCAATTAATTATGCATTAAATTGACAGCCCTAGTGGATTTATAAACTAGTTGCATCAGTTATGTGGTTACAATATTGCTGTCTTCTCACTTATCTGGGAGTGTTTGTTGACCAGTGCGTAGAGGATACCTGGTGTTGCTTCCCCTGATGTTTCTCACACATGCAAGGAGGAAAAGGTGCATAGTAGTTGCATCCCTCTCGGAGGCTGAACACTGTGGCTGGAATGCTGTGGTTGCATTTCTGTCTCTTGACCTCTTATTCAACACACACTGCTCTCACCCAAGAGGCTTGAACTTTGTCCATGGATGCAAACACATTGGCACCTGCAAGTCTTCTGCTCCTAGAGACGAGTGTGGGAGCCATAAGCCTCTTTTCCACCATTGAGCCGAACTGTTCTTCTTGCAAATCCATTCTATTCTGTGCCGATCCGGGCCAGCCGGTACGGTTACTGATTTATTTATTTTCAATGTGGTTCTGAAAACAGACTTCAAATGTACACAAGAAATACGTCAGTCATTACCTTGGTAACGCAAGTGTTTAAGGACCACGTGAGGAGTGTTTTTACTTTGCCCAAATAATGCGCTTGGCCAGCTACAGATTAAAAAATAAAAATAAAAAGAGTAACCTTGGCAGCTGACAAGTAACCAATTGTGAGTCGCGACGTCACTACAGGTATTCCATCAGTTGTTTAACCATGCTGAGAATTCTGGGCCGAGAATGGTTTCTAATCGCGGCATGCCGAATCGTGCCCAGGTGGAAAAGCTGCTGTAACCATTCCTCACAGTGCTCCAAACCGTTCGGCCCTATGATGGAAAAGAGACTATTGTTCTCACATTTTTTCCCCTCCTCTTTGCAAGCACACAAGCTGCAATGCCCAGCAGTTAAAAATAGAGGAAGGAAATGCTAGAGTTGGGTGGATGTCTCACACAAAACAATGGATAGTTAAACCAGTGAAGGCTTGCCTGTCATAACTGTTTTGTGAAAGTCATGTTGAAACCTGACTCCTGCAGAATTTAGCTTGTTAGGAATGTGGCGGGTTACTCTGAGGAAATGCAGTGCCAAATATTTTCTGCACAAAATTATTGACCATGGTTCTGCATAAGGTAAATTTAGGCAAAACCTCATTACACAGGACCAAGTCTTATGGAGGGTGTGGTAATTTCCCTCTGGTGTTGTTTGTAGTAGACTGTGGGGGAACAAAAGTCTTGATCCAGGCAGCTTTGCTAACAACTTTTGTTTGGGCTGGAACCGAACACGTATTGTGGTAATGGAGTGTAAAGCTTTAGCTTATCCAAGGCATGTGACCACTTGAGCAGAGACTTGCCATTTGAAGTGGTTTATTAAGAGAGTGATGCTGAATGATTTGCTCATTGCTCCATTGGCCAGCCAAGTGGCTCCAGCTTGGCCTTGAGTGAGGGGCTTTTTGTTAATGTTATGGCAGGACACAGCTGCCTCTGTTTGCATCTGTCTTTGTCTTTGTTTTGCTTTTACCAGCAGTAAACAGTTGAGTGATCTCTTAAGAAAAGAGGCCTGGGCCAAGAGTAGTTGTAGCCATTAGGTTATGAAAACATTTGTTTGATTTTGCCCTGTTTTTTCCACTTGTCATTTTTGTGGAAAATTACGGTTAGGCATAAGCTGAACTTTGGAACATGGCTTTCTTTATACCTTGTTTGTCATACTATAGATGACATTCTTTGATGTATCTTTGTAACTTCTGAACTTGGGCAGTTTAGATGGTATGTAATTGTTGTAAATCATCTAGCGTGTTCCTGTTAATCTGTATGTTTGATAGATGTGACAGAGCAGCCCAAATGAATATAGTGTCCATATATGGAGGTTACGCTGGGTGGAAATCAAGACTATCATTCATCACTTCTATGATATGACTTATAGGCTAGTAGGTACTCATTACAACTGGATGTATTTATTGCTTTAGACAACAACACATGTTCTCTGTGTAGGAAGATATTTTATTCCTGATGATCATAAATTTATGAACACATGACCTCTGTTCTTTTAATGCAATAATGAGTTTAATCATGACAATGTTTTGATGTGAATCATTAGTTGGGTGTCTTGTTAAAGCTAATGCTGCTGATTTGTTTTTGTTTCCATTCATCCGTATAGAGTTGAATGAATCTTACAAAACTTGTCAAGGAAATATCCTGGTCCTATTTCATTCAAAAGTGAAAAATGTTATTATGTTAATAAATTATATTTTGCATAGAGAAAATTAAGCTATTTTTAAGACCATTTAAGAAACATTGTGACATTCTCATGAAGGCTTCACACATTTTAGATTAGAGGTCAACCGATATATCTGTTTTGCCGATTAATCGGCACCGATAACAGATTTCTGGAACTATCAGTTACTGGCAAAAATCCACCCCGATAGTTTTTCCCTGGTGCTGGAGTGGCTAAGAAGGGTCCGCTGTCGTTATACAGTATGAGAGCGGCCTCTAGAGGCAAAATAAAAATCACTTCACTGATGCCTTGTGGTGTTTGTTTTGACACGTGAGACTACATTGCATGGAGTGGAACACTTCAGATGCGGATATAAAACATCAACGAAAAGGTATGTATACGGTACATGTTTGTGACAAAGTTCTTTAACTCTCTGAAGGAAGCGGGAGCCAGACAAACATCTAACTTAAGACACTATTGTCAGCAATATTCAGTGTAACAAAACATTAAACGCACTGCTTTTCAGCCAGCTATGTATGAACTTACATAAACGGGGTGATTTTCAGCTCCACACAGACACACACAGCTTCCTTGCATCTCTCTCGCTCTGTCTCTCTCAACTGCAGCTCTGATTGCGGCTTTATCCCTCGCCCGCCAACACCGCAATCACCAACAGCTGGGCGAGAATTCGCTCCAGGTGTCCATTCCGGTCTTGCTCTGCACCGTCATCGCTCTGCCCCGCCCTGCTCGCCACAACGTTGTCATATTATTATAAAGTAATTAATTTGTTGACTAGATGCTGCATTAGTAGAGAACAACAGCATGTTTGCTGACAAGGCTGAGTGGACGCTAACATTAAAGCTAACCTCAAGTGGTTAGAACAATGTGACAAAAATACACGCAAGTCCTACCCAAATGTTTAAATGTCACGATAGTTACAATCTATTTGCATTAGTTTATATCCAGCTGGTCACGTTTATGCATTCGTTTAGGGCTGCAACTAACAATTAATTTGATGATCAATTAATCTATTATTGGAACGAATATTCGTCTATTAGGTGATTATTGCAATGATTAATCATTAGTTCATAACCGATTATTGAGCTTGTGCCCTGACTTAAACGGCTGTATTGAACATGCTTACTAACAATAAAGAGGACAAAATCATCTTTTAAAAATACTTCTAAATGATATTCACTGAATTAAAGGGGAGAAATACTTTAGATACTTGTAAAGAAATGAATTGCAAAAAATCATATCAAGTGTTTTTGTCTTGTTTTCCATTTTAAAATGGTCTAAAAATCCTTAAGATACATTTACTTGAAGCAACATAAGATATTTAGACTTGTTTTAAGAGAATGTAAGTGTTTTGTATACAAGTGTTTTTTTTTTTAAACTTGGTTATACTTCTGCGAAGTAGTAAAGACAAAATATTAAAGATCTATTCTCTAAAAGCAAGTCTAAATATCTTCTATGCTGCTTCTCAGGTTGAATGTATCGTGGGTTTTTTTGTTTGTTTTTTTTGTTTTAAGGATTTTTAGATTTATTTTTTTTGTAAAGATATTTGTATTTTTAATATATTCAACGTTCTCAGATAACAATTTTTTTTCTTCTGCAGTATAGCTGCTAAAGAAAATGTATGTTGTTTTAAAAGAGTTTTAGATGTTTATATTGGAAAACAAGCCAAAACAAAAACTTTTTTGTTGCAGTGTATAATGGGGCGAAGACTACCCTCTCTCACTCAGAAGTTTGTTCACTTCAATCCATCTTTAACTCACAAAAAAACCTCTCTCTTATTAATGAAGCTGCGTATTGCCAATTTTCTTCACGTTAAGAAACACAACAGGGACACATTATGATTCAATAAGCCGCGAGCCATCACGTTTTAATCTAGCTGCATTAAGCTTGCATGCTCGAGGGATGAGTGTCCCCTCGACAGACTGTGCATCAGCCGGGTGCAGTTTCAATCTCTCCCCCTTAGATCGGGACACTTTGTGCAACTCCTAGAAGAGGCACTGACCACACAGAGAAATGCCAGAGACGAAAAAAAGAGGGGACTAAAATGTAGTTTAAAAAATAAAATCTTTATCAAAATCTCTTTGTTTTTGTTAGGGAAAAAAAGATATTATTTTTTTAAAAAAAAAACATTTCTCTAAATTGCAATCCAAACATCCTGTTCATTGAATGTCATGAGCAGCCGTTTCCTTTCCTGTGCTGCGTGCGGCATTTCAGGACTAAGCAAGCACTGTGAGGAGTACCTTTCAAGTAGTTTACAGAAAGCTGACGTTCGTTAAATAATGACAGCAACAGTTGGACTTGGGAGAAAGAGAAAATGATATGAAGGCTAACCAAAAAGAAATTGAGGTAGGTTAACGTCTTGGTGGTAATGTTAGATTGTTTTTTGTTTTTTTTTTAACCTATATTAAGACAACCAGTGACAACTATATTACAACTTAAGCTATATTAAGACAAGGCGGTGGTGTTACATTATGTAGGCTGTGTTTTATAGCTAAACCGAACTCATTAAGCTAATAGGCTTGCAAATTGTTGTGAAGAAGCTGAAAATGAGCGGCGAAGGTATCATAGGATTGAGTATAGACCAATGACTTATGTATTTGGCATGCTTTTGATGACAATACTGTTTATTTGTTCTTCACATTACCATCAAAATGAATTTGAATATGCTTTAAAAACTAATTGCCTACAAAAACATACCTCAAAAAAGGTGTCTGTAGTAATATGCCTGCATAACATGCATTAAGTACTTATTTTGTGAGTATAATACCACCTAGTTTTGATTGTGTAGCTATTTCTGGATACTCAGGGTTTAAGTTAAAATCATAGCAATGATTTACTTAGTGCAACACTTGGATTTCTTGATGTTGCATCTTTCTAAATGTGACTAAAATATGACTAAAATGTCAACAGTTTTCATTGACTAAAACTAGATTAAAATACTGTGTGTTTTCTTTGACTAAGACTAAAATGGACTTTGTTAACTAAAACTTGACTAAAAAAAAACAGGATATGGTTGACTAAATATGATAAAAACTAACAAGGACATTTGACACAGGACTAAATAAATAAATAAAAAATAGCTGACAAAATTAACACTTCTGTATTTACTTATTTGGTATTTTTGCATTATAATTCCCTCATACTTTGCGATCTACATCACCTGAAGCTGTTTGGAAAGTTTAGAGTGCATCTGGACTGTGAGCTGTGTTTGCTTCCTCTCCTCAATCAGGCACGAACCGCAGTGCTGCTCTCACGCATCATCATTTAGAATTTAATGTGATCTCATGTTACGTTAAAGATCAAACGACTATACAACAGTGAAAATTGACAGTTTTTTGTCGACGTTGTCATTTCAGCCCTACATTCATTAGCCAGCTTAGTTCTGTATTTAAAGCTAGTGACGTGAGAAAGCAAATTAATATCTTCATGCAGTTGATAGAAACATATAAACAAATCAAACGCATCTGATTTCAGTTCAGTTTTATCATCACTGTAGTATGACTTCAGATCGATCACATTCTTGTGCTAAAAAAGGTTAGACATAGTGCAACAAATATATTTCAATAGAAAGCAGGTGTCTCAATATGCTTTTAAAGTTCTTTTTAATTAGATACATCATCTAAAAAACATGCTTTCTGTACGAGACGCTGAATAAACAAAGGGAATCAAAGTCATTCGTCTAGCGTGCGTTTACATAGAAAATAATTGGATGGTTGCAAAAGTGTTCGGTGTGAACAGCCCCTTACAGTTGGTGGAGGTCTTTGGCCATGACGTTTTGCTCTCTTTGCGTTTCTCAGATTAAGCAATGAATTGTTTAAATGCTTTGTCAGGAAAGATGTTCAACTTGGAAATGTGTCTCGAGATCCTCATGTTCAGTTCCATTCTGTTGTGTTCCATCTGTTTGAACAGCCCCTGGCCTGGGCTCATAGTCTGAGCCGCTTCACCACCGAGTTCAGCCAAATACCACTGCTATCTGAGAATATTGCTACTCTACATACAACTGTACTGAATAAAAACAATGTGGTATTTCGCTGTTATTATGAAGCTTGAGTCTGGAGTAGCAGGAATCAGTGCAAATGTAACACCATGTGAAATTGAATCGTTTTACCCCCTCATTTTACTTTTGACTTAACATTTGAAAATATGGACAAACTAAAACATATTTATTTTATGTATATTAGTTGAAAATTAAATGCTCTTTTTTTTAACAGTCAGGATAGGAATGTTCTATGCAATAATATAATGGTGCTGAATGGTTTATTGCGCCCTCTTGTGGACTAAAGAAACAGCATCAATTTAAAAATCAGCTGACTTTAAAATTGGACTATTTTCATATATTAATATTAATATATTTATTTAATTTATAAAGGTACAATACATTTTCATGATTCAGTCAGTACTGTTTATTTTTGTAATAAAGTTCAGCACTATTTTCCCCTTTTTTTTTTTTTTTCCCATTCAGTATCTATTTGAAAAACTATCGGTTGATTAATCTGTTATCGGCAGGTACTACCCAATTTAGGTATCGGTAAAATCCACTATCGGTCGACCTCTATTTTAGATGGTCATAATATTCTCATTAATGCAATTTGTAAAAAATAAATAAATACAATTAAGATAAAATTAAAATTGTATACAGTACATCATATTACTTTTTCATTCTTGCTGATTTTATTTAAAACATTTAACATTTTTACTGTAATATAAAAAAATTGTCATTGTAATGAGAATAATCTTTGAAAACATTGGGAAAAGTAAAAGTAAAACGTTCAGAAAACGTTCAGTTGCGGCTATGAGAGTTGGGGGGTAAATTTGCTTAAGTGTCCTGAAAATAATGCCACAATGCAAAACATCTTATGGGTCTAAATGTAGGCCAAATTTCTTAATGCAAAGAAATATTTTCATTTTTTTTATTTGGGGTTATATATGACCAGGATGTTGTTGTTTTCTTTTCTTTTTTTTTTTTTTTTGGAAAATCACCCATATACTATATACTGCCAAAATGGACAATATTCTAGTCTAGATAATCAGACATCTGGTCACAGTGTGTCTAAGGGCTTCTGGATTAGATATTTGAGTGACTTTCCATCCCTGAAGCCTTGTAGATACAATAAACTTAATGTCCACTTCCCTTTCTTTTCAGAGGGGATCCGACGAACTCTTTTCCTCCTGCATATCTAACGGACCTTATATAATGAGCTCGGGAGCAGGTAGGCATTTTGTTTTTTTTTTTGTTTTTTTAAGTTTGAGGAAGTTTTAAACCATTTCAAAATGATATCTGAACACTTATATATATTTTTTTTTCAATTAGCAAATGGTAATGACAGTAAGAAGTTCAAAGGAGACATCAGGAGCCCAGGCATTCCGTCACGAGTCATTCATGTACGCAAGCTTCCCAATGACATTAATGAAGCAGAAGTCATTTCTTTGGGGCTTCCCTTTGGCAAAGTGACCAACCTTCTGATGCTGAAAGGAAAGAATCAGGTAAAAGAAAAAATGTATAATATATATTTCTCAGTCTCCCCAGAGCATAAATACTCCAATGTGGTGGACATGATTGAACCCTGGGTTTTTTTTTGTTGTCTTTTCAAAGGCATTTCTGGAGATGAACACTGAGGAGTCAGCACAAACCATGGTCAGCTACTACTCCTCTGTCACCCCTGTCATTCGGAACCACCCAATCTTCATGCAGTATTCCAATCACAAGGAGCTGAAGACTGACAATTCACCCAACCAAGTTGTGAGTACAAAATTGCATCACCTTAAGCCCAAAGTGTACTTCAGTCATATTTTTCTAACCGTGCATACTTTGAATGCACATGCACCTGGAATTATTTGCAGTAGTGGGTCCACAAGTTGACAACACTCACAATTGAGCCTTTGCTGTCGTGGAGAAGCGCTAAATGATGTAATCGGCACTAAACATTGGGAGACGAAGGCGGAAACAACAACAGTGGATGTGCATGTTAAAAATGTGTGTGAGGAGGTCAGGAGATACCTGCATTTGTATAACTCATCTCTTCTGAAGGGATAGTCCAGTTCTTGAGCCTGGAGCAAATTCTCCTATGTTAATTGCCCCAGTGTGTGAAGTTTTGCTCTTGGGTCAAGAACGTATTAAATTTCATTTTTGCTGTTTGAAGGTCCCTCCTCCCAGTTTTCCCGTAGGACGTCAAGCACGCTGCGCAGTCAATGACCATACAATAATTAAAATGG
Organism: Myxocyprinus asiaticus; assembly: GCF_019703515.2. Lineage (NCBI taxonomy): Eukaryota > Metazoa > Chordata > Actinopteri > Cypriniformes > Catostomidae > Myxocyprinus > Myxocyprinus asiaticus. Next base: position 29,400,751 of record NC_059348.1, read on the forward strand.
GGAGAACCCTGTGAAGGCTTATGGGATCTCTTGCACTGCAAATAACAGGCTCTTGCCACTTGTCCCAGTTTCGAGTGTCTTCTTGCGTGAACTTGATCAAATTTTTTAGGGTCTGATTAAATCGTTTGACCAAGCCGTCTGTTTGGGGGTTGTAAACGCTGGTACGAATCTTTTTAATCCCCAAAATCCTTACAGTTCACGTAGTGTACATGACGTAAACATAGTGCCCTGATCAGTGAGGGCTTTTTCCAGAATCCCCACTTGGGAGATAATTCTGAAGAGTGCCTCCACAACACTTTGTGCTGAAATGTTCGCAGAGGCACTGCTTCCGGATATCACGTCGCTTAGTCCACCAGAACCAACACAAAGCGATGCCGTCCTCTCTAATGGCCCCACAAGGTCCATACCAATTCTTTTAAAGGGGACCTCGATCAATGGAAGTGGGTGCAATGGCGCTCTTGGGGCGGCCAGCGGATTCACCAGCTGACATTTACAGCATGCCGAACATCCCCGTGAATGCCTGACCAATAGAAATGCGCCATTAGATCAGCGTTTTTTCCTGCCCTACGTGACCCGCCGTCAGATTATGAGCTGTCTGGAATAACATTTCCAGACGGCTCTTCAGTACTAACAACTGGGTTGTGTCCTCCTTTGAGTGTCCTGCGTCACTCGATTCAACTGATCCTTGATAATCAAAATACGGATATGCGAGTGCAATGTCTGGCTGGAGGCGTTGACCATCAATCACTCTCACTTGGCCGAAGGCGTGCCTAAGGGTCTCTTCTCGCCTCTGCTCCAGAGGGAAATCCCCTACAGGTAATCTTCTAAGGGCTGGGGCCAAGACTTCCCCTCCCTTACATCCTCCTGACGTGGAGCTGACATGGACTGACATGGACTGCCCTGGCACTGCCTCCCCAGCCTCCGAATCACACACCGATACACATTATTGCAGGGCCCATCCACATATATTCCCCTTAATAAAGTTGTAAATGCCGGCCAATTCGTACCCAAGATTAGTGGATGGGAGAGGTGGGGACTAACCGCAGCCTCGACACTGTGCTTTTGTCCGCCGACGTCATGACGTCACTAAAGGGTCATTTTGAATATCCCCGTGCACACCTTACCTGCATCCGCCAGCTTGTATCCAAAGCTTGGATTCAACCAAGCTTTGGTGAATGGAGGTTTGGTTACAACCTGAATCCATCAAGGCTGGCTATGTACCCCCCTTAATACTCACAGGTATCCAATACGCTCCTGCTCGATCGGGGGCAGCCTGTGGCGCATCAGAGATTCAGAGCATGTCTCCACCATCACGGGGCATCGGTCCTGGAAGTGCCCAGGTTCCCCGCAGCTCTAGCAGACCGGCCAGATTTCATGCTTAAACCCGTGGCAGCGAATTCACCAACCTGTGGGGGAGAGCAGAGAATGTTAGGGCAAACCGGCGGGTTGAAAGGCCCACAAGACCGGGGAACCGGATTTGGGGTCATAATTACCCGTTTCTGGGGAATAGGAACAGGACGAGGGGGAGGGAAGAGATAGAAGAGGGCTCGCTGGCCCTCGAATACGCCGCCAAATTGTCCTCAGCCAGCTGGACTGCGTCTAGCAATCCCGGGCAGTGGCACTGGATCCATTCTGCCGTCCCCTTCCGCAGCCGGGTAACGGAACTGCTCCAGCACCATGAAATCGATTACTTGCTCGGTGTTGCGTTTCTCTGCCAGCAGCCACTTCCAACAGGCGTCACGGAGCTGTTGGGCGAATGAAAACAGGTGGCCGAGTTCGCTGAACGTCAGCGAGCGGAAGCACTGGTGCTGTTTGGGATTGCAGCCGACCCGCTGCATGATGGCCCATTTTAAACCCGAGTACTCCAGGAGGGTTGGATTTGGGCTTCCTCCGACAGTAGTGGCAGCAGGCGGACCGCCCATCTGAGTGTTTGGCCACCCCCACGCTTCAGCAGCACGCTCGAAGAGCTCTGGAGTGACTCCCTGGGGCACCAAGCTCGGTAACATCTACCGGTCTTCTGCCTGAGCTTGAAGGAGAACCTGGAAGCATTGCTCCTGCTCCGTATGCAGCTTAAGGTGGTGTTGGGTCTAGTGGATGCCGGCGAGGGTCTTGATGACTTAGGCCAGCGGCGAGGACTCCATGATGGGGAATCTTCCTCAAATTCCCTGGTTTCGGCAACCAATTTAACACTTCCTGGAATCACAGGAATGAGGAAGCAGAAGACACCGTAACAAACCATCCACAGTAGGGATGCATCAATCCGATACTTGGATCGGTATCTGCTCCGATACTGATGTTTTTAAACGGATCTGGTATCGGTCCGACAACCCCGATCCAAATCCGATACTGTGTGTTAGCCATGTTCATTACTGTCAAGCTCAAAAAATGACATAAAAGAACCATTAAAACACAATTAACGTAGTTCATATGACTCATGCATTTTATTCAAAGCCACCTGAAGACGTGAGAGCTCTGTGAATCACAAAAGGCTGTTTAAGTAAATATATAAGTAAAAATGCATGCGCAGCTCCAGCACGTTATTGAATGGTGCTGCTCCGTTTACACACACACACCCTCGGCTATTTTTAGCCTTCACAGCGGTGCGCAATATTTGAGCGCTACTCAGGAACAACATCTCGGATGTAGATGCTCAATAATTTGGTTCACTTATAATATGCATTTATAACGGCACCGGAGGTGCATTTTTACCAGAATTTGAATAAGAAGCGAATTAAACTACTGTGAACTTGCCTACAAATAGACACATACAGGACTTCCTGGAGAGTTCAGAATGTCAAAATAAAAGCGTGAGGGTATTAAAATTGAAAGGTGTCACTGAGGCAGAGATATGAACTCAGTAGCAGGGTTTGAGCAGATGATTGAAACAGTGATGTAAATCCAGTTGAGCAGAGCGACAAACCGCAGGTGAATATTATCCAGACAGGGTATAGACACGATTAACAGATAACTCGCAACAATCTTATGATACTTGCAGGCAATAATGAAGACACATTTATGTTTGACATAGTAGAAAGGTGTGGAGTTTCAGAGACACTATCAATGAGAACAGACAAAGAGTGTGTGTGAAAGCAGGGTATATACGCAGTCCTTGATTAGCCACTAATTATATGCAGGTGCGTGTAATCAGAACTCGGGGGAGAGTGAGTGCTGTGATGGCAGTTAAGAAGAGACAGAGAGAGAGAGAGAGACCGGTGGATCCGTGACAAAAGGTGCATGATTGAGATATATTACTATTATAATATTATTATTATCATTTGTTTACAAATTATAATATTTAAGTTGAACGTGTTCCAAAAAATAACTGTGAATGAAAAGTGAGCTGAACTAAATTGAACAAAAAAGAGATCTGAATCCTTTTAAAGTCCAGATACAAGTTGAAAAATGGCTTCTTTTCTACTGATGACTTATACTGGAATTACAGTTAATTTTGCTGTAATAATAATGTAAAGATATTCTAAACTGATTATGCAAAAAAACACTGGTATCGGTATCGGCCGATACTGAGATTTCCGATATCGGATCGGAAGAGGAAAAGTGGTATCGGTGCATCCCTAATCCACAGCGGATATTTATTTTAGATTCTTGCTTTTCAGCGATCTTTTCCAAAAACAAGAAGTATGAAATGAAGTGTCCTTTGAAAGGCTGTGCGTTCAAATGTATGCAGACATTTAACGTTTGCGTCAAAACCGAAGTATATTTTGGGCTTTAGGCATAAAATCGAGGACCATTCCACAAATATAAATGACTCCATCAATGATGTTGACTTGTGCCCTGCCCCCTCTAAACCCCATAGAGAGCGCAGGCAGCACTGCAGGCGGTGAATGCTGTTCAGACAGGAGGCTTGTCTTTGAGCAGTGTTGATGGAGCCAGCATGGGGAGCCAGAGCCCTGTACTAAGAGTTATTGTTGAAAACCTTTTCTATCCAGTTACTCTTGATGTCCTCCATCAGGTACTGACTGTCCTTCACATGATGCAAGACAAAGAGAAATACATTTTTGTCACTGACAGTTTTGCGTAACTTTTATTTTTTATATGTATATAGATCTTTTCCAAGTTTGGCACAGTTTTAAAGATCATAACCTTTACCAAAAACAACCAGTTCCAAGCTCTGGTCCAGTACGCAGATGGAATGACTGCTCAGCATGCAAAGCTGGTAAGTGGCACACTAGGTCAATATAATGGATGAATGAGCAGTTAAATCCCATCTGAACCCTGTAATCATTTGACTATTTAACAATCAACAGTCTTTAGATGGACAGAACATCTACAATGCGTGCTGTACCCTTCGCATCAGCTTCTCAAAGCTCACCAGCTTGAATGTTAAGTACAACAATGATAAGAGCAGAGACTACACTCGCCCTGACCTACCTACAGGAGACAGTCAGCCCTCCCTCGACCAACAGACGATGGCTGCTGCTGCCTTGAGTAAAATTTGCATTAATTCAGCATAAATCAACTTTTTAATTAATGTTTACCACACTTAAGGAATAGTTCACACATTACATTTTAGTTACAAACCTGTATGTTATTTTTTTACATGGAACACAAAAAGATAAATGTTTCATTAATCTATGCAGCTCTTGCATAAATCAACAGTTCATGGAGACCAGGTCAATCAAGCTCCAAAAGGAAAAGAGAAAAAAACACCTCCACCAAAGCTAGCATCTAGCCAACATACAGATTAATAAATGGCACGTCAATGTCAAGACTTTGAATAGGGTGCATTTATTTTTATTTTTTTATAATTTTGGTGCTTTTTGGTGTCTTTTTTTGGACTTGGCAGCAGTGGTCACTTTGAACTGGTATGGCAAAGGCTACATACAGATTCTTAAATTCTCTTGTGTTCCATGGTCAAAATAACAGCAGATGGTTTGGTTTGGAATAACATGAGGACAAATGGATGATGAAAGAATTTACATTTTTGGGTGAACCTTTTCTTTTAAAAGTCAGCTACTAACTGCATGTTTTCTCTCAGCTGCTCCTGGTATAATATCTGCATCGCCATATGCTGGAGCGCATGGTTTTACACCAACATTTACCATTCACCAGGCAGCAGGTCAGTCACAACTCGCATAATGGCTCTCTGTGGATTGCTGAGTCCCAGTTTCTCTATGGTATCCGTGCTGTATAGTGATGGCTGTCTCTCCTACAGGTCTGTCTCTGCCTGGTATGCCTCCTGGGGCTCTTGCATCGCTCGGGGTCCCTGGCGCTGCGGCTGCTGCTGCTGGACGGTTGAGTCTCTCGGGTCTCACTGCTGGAGGGCACAGTGTCTTGCTGGTCAGCAACCTTAACCCTGAGGTTAGTGGTCTCCACATTGTTGAGGTTCACTTCATTTAGCCTTTGATGGTTCTCATTTAAAACATCTAACCAGTTTAGATTGGTTTGAACTGGAAAATAGTAGAAACAGGTTCGTACAAGGTGCTTAAAGTACTTGAATTTGGCTTTTTACATTTAAGTCCTGGAAAATCTTGAAAATAGCCATTTTTACCAAGAGGTGCTTAAAGTGCTTGAATTGTAGAAAATCGTTAAATAAATTGCTTAAAACAGTTGTATGTATTTATGGAAAAACACGCATACAATCCTGTTACAGCCAAACACCAGATCAGCCTCTTCCCGCTTCTTGCTCTCACTCACGGCTCGTGCAATGAAACATGGAGAATAAAGGATTTCATTTTAATATTTTTTTTTTTTGCATACTTCTCCTTATGCTTATTCAGAACCGCTTGCATAAAAATGACTATCGGTTCCGTTAACCATCTCAAACATACTGTACATTCTTCTGCTGGTGCAGACGAAACACTGTACTAACCCATTTTGACAGTGTTTCGAGGAGCGCTATTCAGTTGCGTGTGCAGCAAGAAACATTCAACATGACCAGTAGAGTCAAACTGACGAACAAATGACTTCTTTTTAACCATATAGGCAGAGGTCCAGACCACTGCTGAATCGGTGCATAGGCGGTGCTCTCATGTGGCACCTGTTACTTTTGGCATCGTTGTTCAGAATGGGCTAATCGCAATCAATTGTTACTGGTTGAGGATTAAAAAAATATTTTATTGATAGTGCTGTGGTGGATTTCACAAGTATTTGCAACTCTGTTTTAATTACAAATTACTCTCCAGAGTGAAATTCGCCAGCGAGATGCAAAATGTTCTGAATTTGAATGTGGATCAAAGGAGGATTCAGTTTTGTGAGCTGTCAAGCATCCCTTGTGTAAAGAAAGCTTTGTGTCTTACAAAACATTTAAAAAGGTAGCATTCTATAACCTAACCTTTATTAATATGAAATGGCTTGACTGTTTTGCACCATTTTTTAGAAAATATATGTGAATTTTTCAATTGCCTGAAAATCCTTGTCCCCTTCATCTGGTACACCACTTCTATGACATTTACAGTTATTTGTGTTATTTTTTACTAATTTAATAATAATAATCTTAATAATAATTAATAGTTATATATCAGTTTTTTTATTTATTTATTTTGTTTTAAACAGGGGCTAAAAACGGTTAAAGGAACGAAAACCAAAAACGAACAAAAGTTTTTAGCAGAATGTAACCGAAAACCGGAACAAAGTGATTTTCAACTGTTCCGGAGTGAAAACTTTATATTTAAATGCTGGTTTATTTATTATAACCGGTTAATATCAATAATTAATTTTCCAATAATTCTTTTTTTAATGAAACCTTAGGCCAAAGTGTGGGTGTATCACAGTAAATATTTGGAACTACACCACTTCATGTTATCCAAAAAAATTAAACCTATGCTTTGATCCTGAAGGAAAGTGCTGCATCACACACTTTGCCTAATTGCCTGTTGTGGATGTCGAATTCTCTGAATGAAGACCTTTTTAACATCTATGTATAAATACTAAATACAGTATACATGCACGGCTAATCTATCATTCAGATACAAGGAAAACATTATTATAGGTTAAAGTACTTTTCTCAGTTGTTTCCAAGTCTTCACTGAATTATTGTTAGATATGATGCATTAATACAGATTTGATGCTGCCAGGTTTTGACTGAGGAGCAGATCTGTAATTAAAATTATACCTGACTGTTAATTAACTGCTTAAGATTTCTATGCCGATAAATCCACTGCTTATTTTGGCGAGGCAAATGTCTTATTTTGGGCTCGTTTTTCCAGACCATGTAGCTCGTTTCTCTTCCGAGATCTGGCAACACTGCAGTTGGTATTTCACCCACCCCCTAGCACAGAGTACCGTCATTTTAAAAAGAACGTTATTAACAAATTTTTTTATTTTGTTCTAACCGGTAACCTTTTGGGAAGGAGGCTGCGGAACTTCTGAACCGGAATGAAAAATACTGTTTTTGCTCAAAGAACCGAATTGAAAAATATTTTGTTTTTAGTCCCTGGTTTTAACTTTTTGTATTAAAAAAAAATAATTTTGGAAAATCATTTTGTCAAAGTTCAGAGGCTGCTTAAATATGCATATAGTAATTTCCCCAGCATGTTATTTATTTTCAATTTAACTGTAATATATTTTTACACACACAAATTTGGTGGTGTAACTCATTTAACCCTCATTAGTTTTAACCCTTGCTTCGTTCATGAAACAATTAAATAATAAAAGAACAACAGTCAAATTGCTACTGTGAGAATATGTAATTAAAGATGCACATTGAGATGTTGTGCTTGTAATAAGTGGTGATTTATAAACAGTTTTTGAATGAATACAATTTTTATTTAAAATTAACAAAAACATTTTTAATGACATCTCAAGCATAGTCCTTGAAAACAAATAAAAATGTACTTGTAGTCCTTGAAAGTCCTTGAATTTGCCTTTGAAGCATCTGTACGAACCCTGTAGAAAATTAATTCTTGCATGACATCCTGGCATAATCTTGGTGATAAATCTGCCAACTTCAAATCTGTTCAGCAAGAGGCACTTCAAATTTTCAGTACATGTAAAACTTTGGTTGGCATTTATAATAGTAAGGAGGCCCAGTTACACAATTCATCAAATTAATTTAAATATGTTGTAACAATGTACATGTTTCTAAATATTCGTTGACTCTAGTCTAAAACCATCTGAAACATTCCATTTCTAGTATTTCTTTAGATCTGAGTATATATTGTCTCTGTCTTTCCTGTATTTCATTATTAATCTTCTCCCTTTTTTTTTTTCTTTTTTTCTTTAGTGTTCCAATAGTGAAAGGCATTTAATTTAGCAAGTTCTGCTGACTGGAACACTACATTTCTTTGTGTGTACTGACCTTGTTTTTTTTTTTTTTACTTTTTCTTGTTTCTCTCCCTCCCCATTCCCCTTCTCACTTTTATTATTTTAATACTTTGACCTGGAATCTTTTTTCTGTTTTTACCTACCCAACCAATACTGTTCCCTATTCACTCAAATATTAAATGCACTTGCAAATTTTTGTTTTCACTGTACAACCAACAACAACACAAACAACACCCACCACTACATTATTGAATATCCTATTCCTTTACCTCTACCCTTCCCCTACATTTCCATCATGAACAATATCACCTACCTTCATAATCCTACCACCGTTTTTCGCCATTCCTGTGGAACTGCCTCGCTGTGGACATGTTCAACTCCACTGTCCTGCCTCCGATCTTTTCCTGTCCCTTCCTCCCTACGCTGCCTTCCTCTGCTGTCTTAAGAACGTTACGCCCCAATGCCTCTTTATTCTTTTCGGTATGTTATCACTGGCATCTCCTTTTTATTACCTTTTATTTGTTTTTTCATTTGTTTACTTTGGTTTGTATTTTTTTTAAAGCAATCAGCTGCAGCTATTTTAGGCACTTCATTTAGCTTGAATGGCAGAAGCAAAACTTATATTGCAAATAACAAAACTGTTACATTTTGTTTTATCCTGCCCGCATGCTGTAATGACTTTACAGTCCAATTTATGAGCATGAAATGGTGACTCCATAACCTACTTAATGTTGCAGCTTTTTGCTTTTAACGTGTCAATACCCGCTAAAGAAAGTCATCTATTCAGTATTAATTTTAATACTTTGTAGGAAGCTTTATAGTTGATTCCTTGGATGTTTTGTCAATCAGCAGAGATTCCCAAACATTAAACCAATCAAGCTTCTTATGTAGACACTCCCAAAAGCAACCAGGGTTGAGATTCTAGTCATAGTGAAGTAAATTGCAATTTTATGAAGATTGAAGTCAATGGCCAGTAGTAGTGAGGGGCCATAAAACTTTCAACTGTAATTCATGTGTTACTTTGACTCTGATCTACTAAAGTGAAGAATCTAGACAATTAATGTCCTCTTATAGCTATTGTTATCTTTTGTTAGGTGTGTATGGTGACGTCATGAGAGTGAAGATTTTGTTCAACAAGAAAGAGAATGCTTTGGTGCAGATGTCTGATGGAACCCAAGCCCAACTAGGTATTTAATGTTTAAGGGTTCTTCTTTAACTTCAGTAGCTCTTGTCTAAAGGAGTGTGACAAGTTCTGCAACACCTACCTATTTTGTTTCTCTTTAGCTATGAGCCACTTGAGTGGGCAGAAGCTGTATGGTAAGGGTTTGCGGGTGACTCTATCCAAACACACCATGGTGCAGCTGCCACGTGAAGGCCAAGAGGATCAGGGGCTCACCAAGGACTATAGTAACTCTCCTCTTCACCGCTTCAAAAAGCCAGGTTCCAAGAACTACTCCAACATCTTCCCTCCTTCCTCCACCCTCCACCTCTCCAACATCCCGTGAGTCCAGTGTACTTCTGCCAATCTCTTAAAGCATCTTAAGCACTGTATTGGCTCATGGCAATGTTTTAAAATTGTCTCTCTTCTTTCCAGACCTTCTGTCACTGAGGAGGATCTCAGAGGCCTGTTTCTAAGTGCAGGAGCTGTGGTGAAGGCCTTCAAGTTTTTCCAGTAAGGAATTTGAATCTTATTCCTGAAGATGTAGTCACCATACTTTCTGGGAGGCCTAAAATATGTTAATTTTTTCAGGAAAGACCGTAAAATGGCTCTCATCCAGTTGGGCTCTGTGGAGGAAGCAATCGAGTCGCTGATCAAATTTCACAATCACAACCTGGGAGAGAACCATCACCTCAGAGTGTCCTTCTCCAAGTCCACCATCTGATGGAGTGGTGTGGTCAGAAGCCAATATGTTTTAGAGAAGGAGAGAGGACCGTCACTTTAGACCAAACTTTAAGCCTTCCACAATTTGTTTTATATCACTGTGGATATGTTTTCCACAACACACACTTCATCATTCCTTTATTATAATTATATTCTCTTATGTATATTTATTTGTATTTCCACTTTGTACCAGTAGACCATAGGGATACTTTAACGCAATGTGTTGTTTGGGTTTAATAGTACCTTTCTCAAACGGTTTGTCACATAGACCTGATTTCAGTGGCACACATCGATTTGGGATCATAGATGCTGCGTAATTTACACTTGTGCCTATGCGGAAACCCGCACACCTTCAGGGTTGCACACACAAAGCCTTTCTTCATTTGTTGAAACTATCATAAACCTTCCCAAGCCAACTCCCCTTTGTGTCTTTCAGAAAAAACAACAACTGTGCCTTACATAGTGCTTAAGCATATATCTTCACAGTGGCCTTGGTAATATCTAGGTGGTGTTTGCTCCAATGCAGGAGCCAGTAACTTCAAAATTGAAAAATGTTCCCAAATGGTCTGTTTAAATTGACCAACAGGAGCCCAGTAAAATGCACAAATGTAAATGGCAGCAATTAGCAGTTCAGTTCTTTACAAGCTTTGGTTTTTTGCCTGATTATCACATCTTATTTGGGTTTTGCATATAGTTAATCTATACATGTTGTTCTACTCCTTATACCATATGTATAAAAAAAAAAAAAAATCTGTATAACTATAGTTTCCTTCCATGTTAAATATTTTTTTTAAAGAATCATACATTATATTTCTACACTATCACATCTGTTTGGGCATTGGCCCACCACACTCTCTGTGCCTAGACTGCTACATTGTCCTTTTATTTGCAGATATGCATTTTAATTTCCTCACCTTTCCCTATTGCCCTGCTTGTTACGGGTTTTGTCCATTTAACGTGAAACCAATCTGGTGTTCACAGTCTTTGATTTTGCATAATTTTTGGTCAACTTAATTGAGTTGATTTAGAACTCAGAGCTCAAGTTTCTGTTGCCATTCTCACCCTCAGTTGCCACGTCAAACAATTAAAAATTAGCATGACTGAGTCTTAAGCTCCTGTGTATTAACCGAGACTCCTGTGACAAGACTTTGGACTGTGTTTTGGCACGTCTTTGTGTAAGGTGTTGGGAAAATCATTAAGGCAATGTTTTTATATATATATATATATATATATATATATATGATATAATATTATTTATATATATATATATATATATATATATATATATAATATAAATGATATATTATATATATATATAATATATATAAAAAAAATTTTTATGCATTTAGTTTCATCTTGTTTGTGGTGTGAAGAGTCTTGATTCTCAGACGTTCCCTTGAACCTTTTAGCTTGTTCTTGTGTGTAGAAAAAATGCTCTTGTTTGTTTGAGCCTTTGCAATTTAGCAGAATACTGGCATTCCTGACAGGAGTTGAGTTTGTGTTTGAATGGCTGTTATTTTGCATGATGGACCAAAGCATCTTCCCTGTTCTGCCAGCCAGTTTTGGCTTTTTCTTATTGAAGTTGATCTTACTGTGCAGCAATATTGTTTTCTTTATCAGGAGCCTTGGTTTAGTTGGCAGGAGTCAAAGTTTAAAGGACCTTTGTCCATGTTGCCTTATTTGTTTTGCTTTTTTGTTATTAACACCTTAAGAAAACAATATTACAAGCAAAATATAAAATGTTGTAGGCTTTTTTTTTTTTTTTTTTGGCCTAAAATATCAAACTATTTCTGTTGTCAGAGAACAGAACCAAATGAAAGTCTTAAGTGGGGAAAACTCATTTTTTGTGACATTAGTTATAATGCCTTGTTTTTCCTTGTATGTAATGTTGAGAAGCAGAGTGGGTGAAGGCTACTGTATATTATTATTTTTTTTTATTTTTATTTTTTATATAAGTAATTGAAAATCAACCTCAGTTCTGTCTTAAATGTGTATATTTTGATAGTTAAAGCAGAAATTAAGCTCATTGTAGAGCCTTTTTTTATTATTATTACACAATAAAGAGATTCCTACACATCGGGTCTGTACATGTAATTCCCCTCTTGAACACATAACCTTTCTTTTTGATAGTTCCCCATACTTTTCTACCTTAAATAAATCCTTCAGTTTCTCTCTTTCAACTTTTGTCTTTTAATTTCTTAAATTTGATTAAACATCTTTACATTCGTCATGTTCCATATCTGTTGGCTTTGCCATATGTTTAACAATTTCTGTTTTCAAACTCTTCACATTTAGGGAAAGTCTCCAATGACTCACTGGTTTGATAACTTCCTTCTCACCATCTGTTAGTATACAGAATAGGAATCGCACTAATACAACTGGGCTCAAACTGATTTACACAAATAGAATTAGTTGGCTTTAACACTGAATGAAAACATTTGATCAAGTTCTTGATCAGTTTCAAACTGATCAATAAAAATGCCTGTTATTGTTTTGAAAATAGCCTCACTTATGCATAACTCATGTGCTTGTCAGAAATCATGATGCATGTGGAATTAACCTTCTGGAACTAACATGCAGTCTAGATTAAAAAAATCCAAACTAAAAGCATAAATGTTTACTTTAACAATGTTATTATCTATAAAGCATGAACATATTTATCAGGATCACAGTCTCATTATAGGGATGAGTTACGCTTCTCGTACAGCAGATGGCGCACGCGATCAAGATTTAAAAGTTTTGGCGCCTTCATGGATTTTTGAGGCAAATCGATTTTCACGGCTGAGGATTGGTTTATTGGATCATCTCGGGTAAAGCAGTTTTTTTTTTTTTTTTTTTTTTTTTTTTTTTAAGAGATGGGCGATATTTTTTTTTAGAAAACTATCTAAAACCCCCATTCCAGTAAGTGTTTTTCAGTTATTTGCCGCATAAAGGCCTACTATTTGCTGTTTGACATGTCGGTAAAGTAGCCAGGCAAAAGGTAATGTCAACTGATCTGATGAGTGTACCTGAATGCGCTATAAAGACCCTTAAACGAATAGTTCACCCCAAAATGAAAATTATTTCACAATTTACTCGCCGTCATGCCATCCCAGATGTGTATAACTTTCTTCTGCTGAGCACAAAGCTTTTTACTTTTTAGAAGAATATTTCAGCTCTGTAGGTCCTCACAATGAAATCAACAGGGTGCCAAATGTTTGAAGCTCCAAAAGCACATAAAGGCATCACAAAAGTAATCCATAAAACTCCAGTGGTTAAATTCATATCTTCAGAAGTGTTATGATAGGTGTGGATGAGAAATAGTCCTTTTTTACTATAAATTCTAAAAATGTGAACACCAAAAACAAAAGAAGAATGTGAAAGTGAAAGTGGAGAGTTATAGCAAAAAACGGACATGAATATTGATCTGAATCTCACCCACATCTATCATATCACTTCAGAAGATATGGATTTAACCACTGGAGTTGCATGGATTACTTTTATGCTGACTTTATGTGCTTTTGGAGCTTCAAAATTGTTCTCACCATTTACTTTCATTGTGAGGACCTACAGAGCTGAAATGTTCTTAAAAATATTCAGCAGAAGATAGAAAGTCATACACATCTGGGATGGCATGAGGGTGAGTGAATAAGGAATTTTAATTTTTGAATGAACTATTCCTTTAATGATTTGAGGTAAAAGAAATATGGTGCAGAGATTATGTCCAATAGTTGTCATGTCATTTAAAAATTATTTTGCCACTAATATATATATATATATATATATATATATATATATATATATATATATATATATATATATATATATATATAATATTATATTATATTATATTACATAATTTTTATTTTTTCAAAAGCTAGTGTAGGCCTTGTTAGCCAAGTCGACAAAACTGTCATGAAGATCGCAATATAACACAAAAGTGATGCTTAAAGAAAACGTAGGCCTACATTTTGTGAGTAGAATATTTTTATCGGGTATCATTTCCAATCAAGCTGCAATTTGGTAAAAATTATGCAAAAACTGTGAAAACAAATAGTTTATTGTGTGTATTTAGGATACACAAAATGATAGCTATTAAATTAGCCGTAACAAGACAAACAGGGTTTGTTCCAAAACGTTAAAAATGTCATTTCCACCACGGATTAATATTAAACACAAAACAGAATTTGAGGTGTGGTTTAAATTACACAATTTTAATAACTTTCAGAGAGAGAGAGAAAATTACAAAAATGACATAAATCTCATGTGAAGCTGTTCAGCCATTGTTGAATACTAGTCGCCAAAAAAAAAAAAAAAAAAAAAACTAGTGGAGAGTGTGAAACTTGTTTTAACTAGACTGTATTTTTCTAGATGTCCACAGTGCTCAAAGTGAACGAAGTTGAAGAAACAAACATACGAGGAATCTTGTGAGGAAGAGAAAATATTGAGGTGAGTTTGAAGAGAGCGCATCCCAAAGTCACGCCCCTTTCTGAAGGTAGCCCACTAATGATAACTGTCTGACGCGAATCAGATTCGGGATTATCAGATGAATTATGAAGAAGTGCGTGGGTCAAAAAGTCTTAAAATCTGTCACGCAAAACTGATTTAGTCAATCGAAACTAAACATTTAGCAGATCCAAAAAGCTGTTTCAAAGAGTGCGAGAACCCAGAAATATCTCAGGCAGAATGGGGCAAAATTGCCTTTGTTCCTTCAGGACAGACAGGACTCCGTGAAAACGGGTTGCGATGGCGTCTTGCCTCCTCGATTGTCGCGAGGCAGAAACAACATGATTCCACCGACAACTGAGGGATAACTTGCGCAAATAAGATGCACAACTGAGGAAACACGAAACAGAAAGGCGTGTGTTGTAGATGGGGATGTGTTTCATGTGTGCTTCTCGTGTAGATCACATGGGGTAAGAGGTATCTGGAAGTTACAGCGCAATAACGGGCAGCATCACTAGGACACTCGAGACGCGCATCGCCTTGTCCCGCATTCAGATGATGGACGGATTTCTGATGCGCTAGAAAATTGGCTCACCGCTGCCTGGACTGCACCGTGGACCATAGTGGACCCCTCTTGCACCATACGAATTCATTGCTATGGATTTTTTCGATATAACTTCAAATGCATGCCGTATTTGAAATAAGCCACAGAAAGTGATGCTGCTCCTGCGGTCGGAAGGAATACAAATCGTTCTGGATTACATGTCTTTTATAATGTGCCAAACTACGTACATAGATCTTACTCAAGCATCCAGCTATTTGAAAAGTTGTGTCTGAAATAAGCGAGCGAGAATATTCGTTTCGAGGTGCAGACTAGGATCAACAACTCAAATGGAGTTGACGGTGGTGGTTTTTGCGGTTGTGTGTTGGGCCTCCGTATGGTCGGACGACAGGATCATCTCAGACAGACATGCGGTCTACTGGAACAGTTCAAACTCCAGGTAAGTGTCCGTTCACAAGTGAGCCCTCCCGCGGCCACCTTCCACCGCCGTTAGGCACAGAAGATGGAGACGGGCTTTTCTTGTGTTTGTCTTGTGCATTCATTTGATAAAGCACAAGGTCTAAATTACAAAACTTTTGTGTGGATTGTGGGATTTGCGTCGTCCACCAGAGATTTGTGACATAGCTTAATATTGGTTTAAATGACTGAGGGTTGAGAATTAAGCAACTTGTGATCATATTTGCCTGAATTTGTGCATTATAGCTGATGATGGCAGAGTTTGGCAGTCCAACCTTTTCCAAATAATTCTGATATTTATTTTTATCATGTTCAAACTTGCTTGACTTGGTTGATCAGTGTCGCTCCCCCAATTGTGGCTGATACTGTGATTTAGATAGATATGATAGAACTTTAAAATCCAGATTTATAATTGCAAATAAAATGTATAGACGACAACATTGCTGATTTAATGGAAACTTATTTTATGCTATATTTACTTAGGGCAAATATTTACTCAAAATGCACTAAAACATTTGAAAACATCTTAATTGTTTTATTCTTTGACAAGGATTTCTATAGATTTTGGAACTGACACTTGACGCATTATCTTAATCAATTAATCGGCCAACCGGACACAGTTATCGCAGATGCTGACTTTCTCAAAGTGGCCAAATGTCAGCCAATGTATTGGTTTATGAATGGCTGAAAAATAATACTGCTGTATAAAACCATGCATGTACGTGGTCCATCCAATCATCCATCCAGCCAGCCAGCCAGCAACCTTCCATTAATCAATAATCCATCAATCCATTGAAGATTTTTTCAGAGATTTTATTGTGTATATTTTTTCTACTATGATGTGTATTCACACACCAGATTCATGATGAACAGCAACCACACACATTTCCACATGCTGACAAAATTTGAAATCCTAAGTTCTCAGTGAAGTTCCCAGACATTGCCCATTTCTCCTTTTTTCAAGGGTATCCTTGAACAAGATTCTCTAACTGGCATGGTGGGTTTGCTCAGGGGATGTCAGCCTAATGGCTTTTGACATGCAGCTCCTCAGGTAGAGCTTGGCTAGATAAATAAACACAGCAAAGGTGCTCTCACGGCTGAATTAACAAAGTTAAGAGTGGCTGTCTTGCAGTACATCAGTAGTCTGTTGAGGTTTAAAATATTAAAGAGGCTCAGAGGAAGATTTCTTTGCAAGCTCGGTGCACACTCTTCCACCTCAATAGAACGTATTGCTGGATTAGAATTTTTAGCATTAAATAAGCCACCGAGATGCGTTCCACCTGCATTAATCCTTATTTAGCGAGATGCTCTGCCAGTTTCCTTTGTATCTTAAGACTTTGCTGTGTTTAGATGATAAATGAGATAAATGTGCAGTGTGCAAGTCCCAAATCCATTTATGAAACGTGATTTATTTTTACTGTAGCAATAAATTCAGCCTAATCTCATTAATATATGTAGCTATTTGTATGTTAATATTTATAACATTTAAACGTACATGTTTGTATATCTGGATAGACACTAAAATGTACAATATGGACATTTGAAAGCATCTAAAACGTAACATTTTTAAGTATTTACAGCTTTAGAAACCTAAAATATTGACGAATCCACAAATATATTTGAATACACAAATCAATTATAAATATATCTGTACAGTTTTACTGTTTTATTGATATTTTAGATCCTTAACCCTACCCAACCTCTAAACATAACCATTTTTCAACAATATAAAAACATATAACAAGTATGTACAGTAGCAATAATTTTTGTTACAGTATATTAATTATATATATATATATATATATTACAGACGCTTATCCCACAC
The DNA here is from genome assembly GCF_019703515.2 of Myxocyprinus asiaticus. Taxonomy (NCBI): domain Eukaryota; kingdom Metazoa; phylum Chordata; class Actinopteri; order Cypriniformes; family Catostomidae; genus Myxocyprinus; species Myxocyprinus asiaticus. The sequence goes on from NC_059348.1 coordinate 29,418,124, forward strand.
CTATTCGTAAACCTAACCATAACAATTAAGCATATAAAACACATAACAGGCAGATAAATTTAATCACAATAATTTATTCAGAAAAATGTCAAAATTCAGTACAAAAATAGTCCAAAGGGAGATGCACTGCATCCGATGTGCTCCAATAGCTTTGTGTGAGGTAGAGAGTGGAATTTAAATTATTAATCGCTCTAAAACTTCTCCTGATGCACACCGTAACAGCGCTGTCATATCTCATTCAGATATATACATCACAGAATACGGCATGTGGCAAACGGTCACGAGACACTTGAGAGCCAATGGCATTCGACATCACTGCCATAAAACCGGTGGTCATATTGCTTCTTGAGGCAGTGTCATGGGCGAATTCTAATCGAAAGTGATCATCCCTATGCCCTACTCACTACGAAGGACAGAGCTCTTGATGTGGCCACCCTGAAGGGAGCATGACATTACAATTTGAATGTAGCTGTCACTAAAAACATATAACAAGTATGTACAGTAGCAATACATTTCCTGTATCTGTTGCTGACGGCACGCTGCATGAGTGTTTGTAGCTTGCTAGCCTGCTTAGCATTGCTTATTCTTATTCTTATACGTTCATCATTTTATCCTTTGCCATTTTAGCATGTGCTTCGGATTTTTTAGCTTTTCCACTGTTTCATCTGTGTGTATTATACCGTGCGCACCTGTTTCCCTTGTTTTTTTTTTCTTTTTTCTGCTTTTTTTCCGCTTGTCTACATCTCGCGTCTCGACTGTGTGCATTAGTTTTCTCCACTGTGTTTTACATGGATTATTGCATCAATCTCAAACATCTGCTGATCAGGAACCACATCGATCTCAAATTCTCGCTGCTCAAGAACAACCATAACAACAAAAACAACAAACAATTGCGGTAAGTCATGGCATCCGCTCATGTTATTTCTTCCTGCATTATATGCCACATGTTTATTATAGCTTCTTCAGTCAACAGTGAGGGATTCACATGTGATAAATGTAAGGAATTAGTCAGGCTGACGGAGAAGGTTAATGATCTAGAGACACACATCCCAACACTAGTGGAGGTCAATGAGAAAGAGAAGCCGGTAGATACTGTTTCGGATGCGGGTAGTACAGCGAGTAACACACACACTTTGTTTCCGGCTCTTGAGCCCCTGCTGCAGGGCGATTAGGTGACGTCTCGGCGGCATACTCGCTCAGCAAAGCGACACCACTCTCCCAGTCCTGTTAGGGTTTCCAGTCGATTCTCCCCATTCAGTGATGCATCCACTAAGAATCATGTTGAAAGAGCCCTAATAATTGGTGATTCTCTTATAAGGAACGTGGAAATAGAGACTCCAGCCACTACTGTTAAATGCATTTTGGGTGCCAGAGCATCTGACTTCAGATAAAATTTACAAGTGCTGGCTAATGTGAAACATAGATTTTCTAAAATTGGTATTCATGTCGGCACTAATGATGTCCGGCTTCGCCAGTCGGAGATCACTAGAGATAATAATAAAGAGGTGTGTGAACTTGCAAAAACAATGTCAGACACTGTAATATGCTCGGGCGCCCTCCATACTCATCGTGGTGACGAGGTTTATAGTAGATTAGTGTCACTGAATGGCTGGATGTCTGAGTGGTGTCCGGAGAATAGCATAGGATTTATAGACAATTGGAAGAGTTTTTGGTGTAGACCTGACCTGCTAAATTGAGACAGACTCCATCCCTTCAGGGAAGGTGCCGCTCTCCTCTCTAGTAATTTGGCTCATAGTCTTAATAATGATAGTATTTGACTAACTGGGGCCCAGGTCAGGAAGCAGACAAACTGGTTAATCCGAACGTCTGCTAGCTGCCTTGAGATGTCACACAGGTCACATAAACCACAACACATAGAGACTGTATCACCTAGATATCATATAGAAGTAATTTATAAAAAATGTGATTAAGGTGAACTTTGGGGGGGAAAAAATTGAAGATAAACATCATATAAAAGGTAGGGCTACTAAACATTAGATCGCTTTCTACCAAAGCACTAATTGTAAATTAAATTATTACAAATCATAGTTTGGATGCGCTCTGTTTGACTGAAATCTGGCTTAAACTGGATGAATACATTAGTTTAAATGAATCTACTCCCCAGGTTATTGTTATAAACATGAGCCTCGTCTGAAGGGTTGAGAAGGAGATGTTGCTACAATTTATAGTGAAGTTTTTGGTGTTACTCAGAGGACAGGATATAAGTTTAAGTCTTTTGAACTAATAATGCTTAATATGACACCATCAGATATAAATAAAAAATCTCTGTTGTCTTTTGCCCTTGCTACAGTTTATAGATCACCCGGGCCTTACTCTGGTTTCCTTGGTGAATTTGCAAATTTTCTATCTGATCTAGTAGTTAATGTAGATAGAGCTTTAATTGTCGGTGATTTCAACATTCACAAAGATAATGAAAATAACACATTGGGATTAGCATTTATTGATATTCTCAACTGTCTTGGAGTCAGACAAAATGTGACAGGACCAACTCATCACCATAATCATACGCTAGATTTAATTCTGTCATATGGAGTTGATGTTGATACTATAGTAATTCTACCACAGAGTGATGACATCTCAGATCATTACCTCATCTCTTGTTTGTTGCGATCAGTTAATGTCAATCTACACTACACAATCGTTCAGGTAGAACTATTCTTTCAACCACTAAAAATAGCTTCACTAATAATCTTCCAGAATTGTCTCTCATACTCAGTAAGCCAAAAAGCCTAGAAGAACTTGATGAAATAACAGAAAATATAAATACAGTCTTCTATAGCACTCTTGATAGTGTTGCCTCCTTTGATTAAAGAAAATTAAAGAAAAAAGCCTCACACCGTGGTACAATGATCACACTCATGCTCTCAAGAAAGCAGCTCGGAAAATGGAGCGCAAGTGGAAGAATACAAAATTAGAGGTATTTCACGGTGAATGGGAGGATAGTGTCTGTAGCTATAGAAAGGCCCTAAAAGCTGCCAGGTCAGCATATTTTAGCAAATTCATAGAAAATAACCACAACAATCCTAGGTGTTTATTCAGTACTGTGGATAAATTGGTGAGGAATAAAGCATCGACTGAACCAGGTATTCCATTGCAGCACAATAGTAATGACAATAGTCATGAATTTCTTTACTGATAAAATTGAAATAATCAGAAATAAAATTGGAACTATGCAATCAACTGTCACAGCACCTCAGAAAACAGTGTCTCACAATTTTGCTCACAAGCAACTTCAATCCTTCGCTATCATAGGTCATGAAGAGCTAACAAAACATATCAAAAAATCAAAAGTCACAACATGTATGTTAGATCCAATACCAACTAATCTCTTAAAAGAGGTATTCCCAGTAATCTCAGAACCTCTTCTTAATATTATGAACTCCTTGCTATCCTTAGGACATGTCCCAAGAAACTTTAAAATGGTAGTTATCAAACCGCTTATTAAGAAGCCACAGCTTGATCCTAGAGAACTGGCTAATTACAGACCGATTTCAAATCTACCATTTATGTTGAAAATACTAGAAAAGGTAGTGTCCTCCTAACTATGTTCATATATTCCATTTCTCTGTAGAAATGAACAATATCAGTCAGAATTTAGGCCCCATCATAGTACAGAGACTGCACTTAGAGTTACAGATGACTTGCTCTTATCATCTGATTGCAGCTGCATTTCTCTTCTAGTGCTTTTAGATCTTAGTGCTGCCTTCGACACGATAGATCACGACATTCTCTTGAATAGGCTGGAGAATTATGTTGGCATTAGTGGACTTGCATTAACAGTGTTCGGGATGCAGACACACTCACTTAGTTTAAGTCAAGACTAAAGACTCATCTATTTAGCCAGGCATACACCTAATTTATCCATCAACTCACAATTAGGCTGCTTTAGTTAGGTCTGCCGGAACCAGAAATATCCATCATGATCTATAATTCTGCATAAAATTGAATGGTAGCTACGCTAATATTATTCTGTTTGTTTCCATGTCTCAACCTCTGGATTCATATCCCGAGGTTACCAGAGACTGCCAGATCCAGCTTCATTCCTGCTTGGTGTCGGACTCCACTGCTACGTGTCACTGAGAGATGACGACAAACTATAGCCGGTGCTAGCCAGATATCACTTCAGTTTTTTGACTTCAGAGGATGAACTGATGCCAACTCCAACTGTAAGACATGGGATACTTCATATGCCACTTTCTGAACCTTGGACTTAGGATGGACTCCATCGAACCTCACCGAAATGCCCTGCAGGTTGAACTGCAATGCACCTCATCATTTATCTCTGCCTGCATCACCTTTGTCTATTGACGGACTACACTCTTGAATTGGAATACATAGTGTAGACTACCACTGAATTGCCAACAAAAGCCTTCATCAGCCAACTAACAAAAGGACAATGCATCTATGGTAACTTCTGCAGTTAATCCAGGATGGACTTCAGAGACATCAGGCAGTGAATATAATACCAATTAATAGGTCCCTCAGCCAATGGAATTGCTGTGATGTCAGAGGGAGATCGATTTCTCACGACAGCGGTAGTTTTTGAATTTTGAAAAGTAAACCAAAGCACGCAAGTTGATGGTGACGGTGGGCGCTATGGTGGATGGAGACAGAGATGAATAAAAGGCTTGAATTTAGGTTTCTTCTTCACAGAAAACAAATCTGAAGATTTGGAATATAGTTAACAAATGTATGGATTCATTTTAATATTGTTTTATGATGCTTTTTGTGGTTTATTATGTTTTTTGGCATATCCTGAAAACTCTTTTTGTGTCTGTCACACCTGACTCAAAGATGTGACATTTAAGGCAGACGACACGGCAAAATTAACTCAAATATAATTTATTACAACAAGGATAATTAAAACCACATAATCAAAAATATCCGTAACCAATAATGTTAGTCAGTAATGACTCCAAAACAAATACATAAATTAAAAACAAATGTTCTCAGACACTGGAGCATGGGTCTGGCAAACTGACTAAGCAACAGCTTAGTGGCCGCCTCACTTCACAACTGCACGTTGCTTAAATAAGGTGCCATGAAGAGATTCACACCCCAATCACCAATCAGACCTACAAATGACAAAAAGAAGAAACAACCAAAACCACAACAACTGTCATAACAGTGTCCCATGACAAACAAAAATAAAATGGCTAACAAATGATTAAACGAGTTTTTATTCATTTTAACATTTTAAAATGTAGTCTTGGTTAAAGTGATATAATCATTTAAAACATTGTATAGGGCAGCAGAAATCACACAGAACTGAATTAAACCATTAAAATGTCATATTATAATGTCAACTGCATTAAATAAATGTGATGACATTTAACTAATCTCACTGATTATAAATTAAATGTAATTAACTGATTAACTCTATGAAATATTCAATATTAATAAATTCAAACAGTACACATAAACATTTGTACATTTCTATAGGTGTTAATATGTAAAATGATGATGTTTAGATGCGGTCAATATGTCAATATTGTAAGTTTTTGTGTCTATGTAAACGTAAGAGAATGTACGTTTGCTAGAACCAAACTTTACGTGAGAATATATATGGATTCTCATGAGATCACATTGATAAATTTGCATGTCTCATTTTGAAATGTTTTATTAGATAGTCTTATATATACGTATATATACTTCTACAAATGCCTTTTTTTAAGTGATGATAACCCTGTTGTGTTCACAAGCCGATGCTCACAAAAAACATGTATTTCTGTTATTTTTCAGCGAATCTATCAAAAGCATTTGCACCCCACTAAGGGATTGTATGAGAAACAATAAAAAAAAAAAATAACGCACAGGGGTCAGCTTTACATTTCAGCCAGTCCTAACCTCCCTTCTAGTCCTCTTGCAGTATTATAGTCACAATTGAGGTGACTGTTTGCAGGGCAATTCACCTTGAGCATTAAAAGCTTGCCATGAATCATATTTTCTCCTCCTAAGCTCCCTGTCAGGGGTTTTCTATTGAAGCGCACACTGAAAAGAAGATGGACATCCCCTCAATGCCAATATGGTTGGCCTCTTGGGGGTCCACATGAAAAAAAGAAGATGCCCAGCTCTGTCATCCAAGAGGATGGACTAATCTAATCCTGTGGTTTATCCTTCAAAAGGCCCTCTCTTCTTGAAAGCTTTGAGGTTCTTAAAAGAATCCCGGTTCATAGCCTCGCTCTCAAGTTGTGCTGTGGTTGGCTGGGGACAGCTCAGTGCTCAGTGTTGTCTCGACCTTCGCAAAGGGAAAAAAACAAAAACAAGTGGAGCTGAGGAATCCAGTGCTCACAGTGATTCATAGATGGCTGCTGTCATTATTCCCTTGACAGCTCACACTGCTTTTTCTGAGACACTGCTGCTGCCTTTTGGTGCCTGCAGGAGTGCTTGCCATTGATGTTCTGCCACAGCAAAGTAACTAAATTTTATTTGCATGCTAGTTCATCTCTAAATTGAAACCATTATTGAAATAATGAATATGTGAAAAGGTCTAGAGGGAAACCACGAATATCCCAGGCAGAAAAGGGCTGTGAATATCTTGAAGCAAATTGCCTGCACAACACAATGCATCGGCAAGTCCAGTTTGCAAGTCATTATATCAGCTTATTATTATCTGTGATTGAATTTAATTAAACATAACCTCTCATCTGATTTTTGAGATGGAGTTGCACAACCGTTCATGTCTAATGATTTTGACGATCCACAGCTGTGTTGATGTAATGGCTTTGAAATACTTGTCTTGGGCCTCTGAGCTCTCTTTACTTGGGAAAGAATCTTAAAGCACAGCAATACGTTTCAGGCTGTGATTTATACGATACACTTGCATGTACATTTGCTGTCTTGTTTAGCATTTTCTGTTGGAATTAAATGTATTTAAATGAAAATACATTTTTATCTATTTATCTCTTCATGCTCATTTGTCTTTACACTCTTCACTCAGATAGCAGAACATGTTGCCCCCTACTCTGTTTCTAAGTATCAGAGCGCTATCAAATTTCCTTTTGTCAGACAAAGCAGGTTGAAGCTCATGTAGCTGTTTGCACAGCAAGAGGTTGGGTACTCATGTTCTGATTTGTCATTCCTATCTATCTTAAGCTCGCCTTTGTGGCAGAGAAAAAAAAAAGTCTTTTCAAGATGTTTTCACCCAGCAGTCTCCGTAGAGACAGTCCCCTCCTGAGGCCACAGTTCTGAAATCTTGCTTCAGATGACTTACATTTTCAAAACACAGCAAAATCTTGGCAGGAAACAGGAAGGTTTTTGAAAACAGGAATGGATGTTAGTTAAATTGTATTCCTTCTCTGTTTGAAAGTCTCCTTGTGATGTTTCTGCAAGTGGAAGCTCAGATGATGCTCTCCAGGTGCTTTACGAGTGACTCATCATCATATGGGAATACTTAAAAAAAATATGTAGGTTCACCGGTTAAAGATTCATCCCCTTTGGTTTTATCATTTGGTTCCAACATGTCATAGTAGTCTGTGCTGTTTTTATTTTTACCCCTCCTCATTCTCTTTATCATCCTTAAGCAAATAATTCTGCATATCACTGGTAGTTAATTTTTGCAAGGTAAATTGTTTCACTGGTTTAAGTCATAAGTTTTAAAGGTCTACTAGACACTAATTACATCTCAGTATCTGTTGTATATTAATGTAGTTTCATGGTTTCCTAAGGCTTAAACATTTCGGCCTGTGGAACAGCAGTGTATGTTTATGCGAGGAAAACAAAATAAAAAATTTACTTTGAGACAGACGTGGTGTAAAGGTTCCCAGTACATAAAATCAATGCTCTTAAACATTTAAAAATAGTACAAGGTGCAGCTTTAACATTGGGGATCAAACCTGTGGCAAACTGCTGTATACAGTAAAAGTTTTTCCACTTTTCACAAGCAATCTCAGAATGTATAGAAGACTGTACTTTTTCAGTGAAACTTTAGCTAGCTTCATTGGAAATGGTGTTGTTGATTTTGATATTGCTGTAAATCTTGTCTTCAGTGCTTGCAGGATATGCCGTGTCTGTCTCCCGGGAATACAACTCAAGCTGTCAGAACATTTGCAGCACTGTGGAATAAAAGCTAGGCATTGTTTTAGAGCATTCGGTTTCAGACCTGCCGCATGCTTGTTCAGCAAGCATTGAATGGACCAACTGTATTTGAGATGTTCCAATGAGACTGGAAGATTCAACCGCTGGTGGACAGAGAGATTTCCTTATTTGTAATTCTTTTCTTATCACTTCTAACAGACAAGAGCATTTTAAAGCAGAGCAGTATCTGTCCCTTTGCATGCACAGCTAATTGAGTGCACTCAATAAATTGTGATAATGTCCTTCACCTCTTTTTAGGTGAAGAGAGGGACTCGTGATAAGGGATTGAATCAGTGAATCAGGGACTGAGTGTTTGCAGCTCATCAGGCCTCACTGATTAATAACATTTCAGCAGCACTTCGCGTTATCACCGTAAGATAATGAAGAGTTTATATATTTCACCAGATCTCCTCAGCCAAATCTACAATTCATACTGGATGTGTTCTTCCATCCAATCACTTTTAATAGGAGCGGAATTCGAGTGTTACGGCAGATGGGAAGATCGTCTTAAATTTGGATCTGTTCCTTACACAAAGCCATCACATGGCATTGGAAGATTCGGAATACATCGCACAAATAACATGGATTATTTTTATGAGAATTTTTATGATGCTTCTCTCATTTTTGAGCCACAACTCTGACATTCTGAAAACTACCTTTGTGTCCTACGACAAACAAAACTATGAGCTAATAAGTAAATGACGTAATGAGAGTGTGTTGAATATTGCCATAACATAATGCAAAATTAATAACATGAAACAAACTGAAGAGGAAAATGTACCCTTTTGTAAATTTAGTCAAAACAGCAGCAGAAGCTAACATAATAGTCTATACAAAGCAATTGGGACACTTGTAGATGTGGTCTCATTTTGCTCAGTGTGTCAGTGTTTTATTATTTGCATTTAAAATATATATATATATTTTTATTTGCATTTAGCATAGTTTTTCAGTGCAGTCTGTAATGCTATCAGAACAGATCTGAGTTGCAGTTAAGAACCACTGTATTAAGGTACAAATTCAATGTGACAGTACAGTTTTAAACCAAGAACATTCTAGAAATTCGATATAGAGTTTCCTGACACAGATTATCTGCTTTTTTGGGGAGTAGCGTGAAGTTCTCCTTTTTGCTGCCTTAAACCAAGCTATGACTCTCCATTGTGTTCAGCAGCAGAAAGTGGTTGTCCTATATCAAGCCCATTGCTGTCTGTGTTTCCCACCCCCTCACAGACATGCCCACAGTGGTTCTTAATTAAGAATGTTGTCACAGAATAAAACTTCAACAGATTGGTTATTGATTGAACCTCCTTTCTTGGCAACAGTTTCCAAATCCCCAATGACTTTTTCGCCAGAGGCAGATATTACACATGAGCACTAGGTACTGCATGTTTAACTCCCCCATTATTCTCCTAAGTCATTTTGTGTGCTGTATATCTATTATGTTTGCTTATTTATCAGTGTCTTCTAACTGGAGATTAAGATGGGATGAAGCATAATATTCAAACACATTAGACAGAGCTTGCTTTTGGCCTGTGTGTTTAAAAGGCAATTTAAGATATTGAGATAAAAGCTAAATACTAAACCTGTTTGCAGACATTAGGCATTGATTCCAGGGTATGAAATATAATCCCTCCCTGAGGCTTGGTCTCACATAACATTAAGGTGTTACGCTATTGCGAGATAAGATATCATTTAACATTTGTGTTTTAGACCTCAGCTAACCACAGATCACCTCTAAACATAGCACTTTGAAACACTTTTGAGAAATGTTGTTTCTTAACTCCTACTCTTAGTAAAATAAAACCCCATTTACAAAATAACAACATAATTAACACCATCAAGAAAGAATTGAAAATAATTATCATTTAATGAGACTAGTAAACTTTATAAAGCTTGCATGTTTGTGAGAGGAAAAACTAAAGAGCTCCAATGAGGTTACAAGTATTGGAAATGGACAGTTCTTGGCCCCTTGTGCATCTCCTTACTATGTCATGCTCTTTTTGGTTTTAATGCCAAACACACTGTGAAGAATATCAATGAAGTGGATGATAGAGAGAGGGGGAGGCATCGCTAATTTTTTAACGCCTTCAGGAATATTTTATGCATCATATCAGAAAGAGCTGCATAGTATTTGATTGATTGGCTGCACTTCAGACATGGCAAACTGACAGTGTGGAGGTGTCAAACTAACATGCAAGGCTTGTGTTGCTTCATATGTCTGATTTTAAATGTCTGCATGGTTTCCAGTTTCATTGGTAAAATTAACTAGTTAGTTTTATTGTCCAGATGACCAAGACAGTGGTAGCCTGCGGCAAGAAGTGGAGAATATTTGCTGTGAACTTCAAGTGGACATGGGACTTGAATTTTCTCTCTGCTGCAGGCAGAGTGCCATAATGCCTCACAAGGTGCCAGACATACTCTCATCCACAGGACATCTTTGCCCGCTCAGATTAATGGCAGCGATGTTCTCTAATGGACCATGAGAGCTGGGTCCTATTATGCACTTGGTGACCAAGTAATAATTTATTCACCTTATGCCATAGAGTGTTTTGAACTATTCTCAGAGTAGCAAAACATGGCAACAGCTCTGTGGCCGTTTTTGAGATTTCTTTGCACCAAACGTGTAAATTTCCTGGAGAACTAATTAGTTTTCCGAAATCTTACTTATCTCTGTACTGTTTTCTAATTTATGGGGATGTGTGAACAACTTTGTTGTAGGAGAAAAGATGTGCATTGGAGATCAATTTGATTCAGAGCACACCTTTAGTATTTCCAAATCTGCTGGCTTTTCTGAAGGAAGATCGATTAAAAAAAAAAAAAAGGTAATCGCTGTGACATAAAAAAGTTACACTGTAAAAAAAATCCTGTTAAATTTATGGTATAAAACTGGCAGCAGTGGTTGCCAGAAATTCACCGTAACCACATTTCAGGCTTTACGGAATGTAATTTTGATGCCTGTACGGGTAAATTTTACTGTGCAGTACCGTCATTTATATTATTAAATGATAAACTTGATATATTAACCTGAAACTGTAAAAATCTGCTTTTCACTTTATAATGTAATGTAAATCACAGCAGTAATTACAGAAGGACACGTATCAATACTGGCCCTTCCAGAAGCAATGACCGATGAACATGTAAAGACAGTGCTTAGTGTCACTCACTCAAACACTAAACACCATCAGGGTAACACAATTATTCAATAAACATGTAAACAACTAAACTACATCAAATATAACACAGAACACCCCAATCTACATAACTGATATTAAAAATAAGAAGAAACATGACTATTCACATAAAATATAATGAAATGTAATGGGTCACTCAGGGAATTCTGGGAACGCCCGATTATTGTTTTTTAAAAATAATTTACAGTGAAAAGTACATGTACTCTCTTGTTAAGCATAATATATGTTTTTACCATTAATTTATGGGAAAATCATACTTTTTACCTCTAAAATTTTTTAATTTTTACATCATTTTACCGTGTACATGTATTGTCTTTATAAATATATATATATATATATATATATATATATATATATATATATATATATATATATATAAAATTACATATATTTTAAGGTAACTATCCGTTAATGAATTAAAGTTGTTTTATCGTAAAAATTACAGACATTTTTTACAGTGTACAATACGATTAATGGTGGCTCCTCTCGTAAGACTTTGTGCATCTACATTAATGGATCATTATTTATTTATTTTATGTTAATTTTAATTTATTTGAAAGAGACTGTAAGAGAAATGGGATGTGAAATTTGGAAATGTTTAACATAAACCATCATCTTGCAAAGCAAGGCAAGGTTATTTGTATAGAACATTTTATACACAATGATAATTCGAAGTTCTTACATAGGCATAGAAGAAAATGAGAAATAAAGACCATAAATAATGAAATTTGAAATAATTTAAAAACATAACATTAAAACATGGAACATTAAGAAAAAGGTGAATATATATATATATATATATATATATATATATATATATATATATATATATATATATATGAATTTGTATTTTAAATAAAATGTTATTTAAAAAAATAATTAAATAATAATAATTAAAAAAAAATCTGTTAAAAGACAGTTAATTAAAGGGTGGCATTTTACCACTAAGGTTCTTATTGCACAATAAAGGTGGAGGATGCAGTGTGTTATTTTAGTTGAGTGTAAAAAATGTTTATCTAAAAAATTTGCTTCATGTGGTAACATGTAAATTAACTGATTTTAAGTCAAACATTTTATTTAACATCACAGAATCAACCTTAATACATTAGGTTACACCAACAAAATAATTTTAAATAATTTTAAATCAGATAAATAGCTTCTTAAGGTAACAAATTGAGGTTACCACTTATTGTATTGTAGTTCAGTGAAGATAAAATTAATTCTCTAACCCTATATAGTTCTCAAAAAGCAAGTGTTTTTGTAGGAAAACCTAACAAAGTTAGCATCATCATATACGTAAATTCACGGTTCTGGTGTTTTTGGAAATACCCCACACTGTTTTTGTTAACTTGAATCATGTTGCCTGTCAAAAATGCCTCCTTGGTCTCTTATCTATTTTCTGTGTTTTTGTGTGCTGAGATCTGAGCTGCCCAGTCCCTTTTTGCTCATGTTGGGGGAGTCTCATGGTGCTCACTTTAATTCTGTGAGGCAGGCATGTATAAATAATTCATTTCCCCTTTGCTAGCCTTATTTCTGCATGTGGTACAAGTTTTACTGCCAATATACAGGGGAGGGTTTTGGGGAAATGCAAGAAGGTTAAGAAAAAAGTAAAAACCGCTTTTTCTCTACCCCTCTTTTCCCTTCCTCTCTCTCCATATGTGTTTTCTTTTTTGTTTACACAACGTCTTTGTTCCACATATCACCAGTGTGCAGATTGTTTTTCCGCAGCCAAGAGCAATCAAACACTCAAATACTTTGATGAATGAAATCATCAGAGCTTTACAACATTACGCACAGGTCACATTTTAGAAACCATGGCTGGTTTTGAAGAATTTGAAAGGCCATGTTGACCTTTTAGGAGCCATCAAGTTAATGTTGTCAGAAATAGAGATACTGCCCTTAACTGTATCCTCTTTCTTTATCTGAAAAGGTGTGCTTCTTTACTGCATGAAAATGCTGAGGACAAATACAATGGATAACCCCTGTAATTACTACAGACTTTACTTATGCAAACAATTGTAAGATGGATTCCTTTAACAATGAAAGTGTGGTGTCAGTGAGTTCAGTGCTTTAATTTAAAGTGAATTTTTGCAGAAATGTCAAATTATAAAATATATAACAAAAAAAGCTAGATACCATGGCACTCTAAATAATTACAAATCCTTTATCACATGGCTTAGTACAAAAGAAAAAAAAATAGTTTTACATTTTGTACTAAGCCATGTGATAATAGAGACTTTTTAAGCCTTTCATGTTAACTAATGTAGTTAACTAATGTTAACAGATGCAACCTTACTGTAAAGTTAATGTTAGTTAATGTGTCATGTATCATGAACTAACAATGAACATTTATTTTTCAGCATTTACTAGTCTTGGTTAATTTTAAGTTATAAATATACTATTGCGTCATGTTAGATAATTGGATTTTGAAAATGTATATTTAGAAATTAATTATACATAATTTTATTAAATGTAAATGCTCTAAAAGTATTGTTCTTTCTTAGTTCATGTCAACTGATGCATTAAAGGGATAGTTCACCCAAAAGTGAAAATTCTCTCATCATTTACTCACCCTCTTGGCATCCCAGATGTGTATGACTTTCTTTCTTCAGCAGAACACAAACGAAGATTTTTAGAAAAATATTTCAGAATACAGGTAAATGGTGATTAGATCTTTGTAGCTCCAAAAATCACATAAAGGAAACAGAGAAATAATCCATATGACTCCAGTGGTTAAATCTTCAGAAGCAATATAATAGGTGTGGGTGAGAAACAGAACAATGTTTAAGTCCTTTTTTTCTCTAAATGTCCACTTTAACTTTTACATCTGAAAGTGAAAGTTGAAAAAAAGCATTTTTCCCCCTCAACCCATAAAATTACTGTCTCATTATTGTCACCGGTTTGGGGAGAGGAAGGACCCGAATGCAGAGTTAAAAAACAAAACAAAAATACTTTATTAACAAAACAAACAAAATCCCACAAGGGAGAAAACATAAACTACCCTGAAGGGGAAAATGTTATACAGGGAATGGCAGAGGGAAACAGGACCGCACAGGAATAGGAAGGTTATCAGGGTAAACAGGATACTAGCACACATGCAGAACTTCCTAGAGAACAAGATGAACTAGCACTGGACAGCAAACATGAGGAGACCAAAATAGGGAGAGAAATCAAGAGGGGCAGGTGTTAACAATGAAATAATAGCGAGCAAACAAGGAGGCAGGGTGTGACGTCAGCTCTCACAAGCAGGCAAAACAACCGATTGGCATGAGCGCACATTGCCGAGACAATGAGGTGATATACACTTATGCCAATCGACAAAAAAGACGAGAACAGACACTTGTGTGAGAGTTCGGTCACACACACACTAGACACCTTACTGAAGTGACCGAACCTCAGCACAAACAAAAAGACAGCTCGCGCCCCGGGCGCATGACGTAAAGCAAGCACAACGCGCATCTGCGGATGCGAGAGACAGACAAGGATTATTGAGTGCATGCATCTAAGATGACACAAGCACGATGCACCCACGTCAATAACAAACAGAAGAGTGCGCGGCAGGGAATGAAACGGAAGCCATGGAACACTCAATAATCACAGACAGAGACAGACAGGTGGATAATGCGGATAGCGACAGTACCACCTGGCGTCCCTAAACGGGAATATCAAACAAAACACCAAACACACAGAACGAATTTCTAACACAGAACAGAAAGCACATAGACAGAGGGAAGTGAGGGAAACCAG